>NC_079192.1:44420363-45087029 GCF_029499605.1 Hyla sarda | reverse complement strand
AAAACCATCATGAAATCATTTTAAATAACCCCCAATGTTTGGTAAAATCAACAAAAGAAAATATGCAGCAAAATATGCAGCAGATCCTGTATTAGTGAACATACCCTAAAGGGGTTTTCTGGTTAAAGGGGTACTCCAGTGGAAAAAAAAAAAATTCAAACCAACTGGTGCCAGGAAAAAGTTAAACAGATTTGTAAATTACTTCTATTAAAAATTCTAAATCCTTCCAGTACTTATCAGCTGCTGTATTCTTCAGAGGAAGTTGTGTAGTTCTTTCCAGTCTGACCACAGTGCTCTCTGCTGACACCTCTGTCCATGTCAGGAACTGTCCAGAGCAGGAGAGGTTTGCTATGGGGATTTGCTTCTACTCTGGACAGTTCCTGACATGGACAGTGGTGTCAGCAGGGAGCACTGTGGTCAGACTGGAAAGAACAACAAGAACAAATGGGGAGCACCCACATGAAACCCCCAACATCACAATGGACCCTTGTATACGGGTGCCAAGAATGCAGTACTATTGTTGAGCAGGTACTGATAGTGCACAATAACCCTATCTAATTTAAGTAATTACCCGTGAAGAACATACTGGCGGTCCTGTAGATGCACCCAACCACCACCTAGGCACACGTTTTGACACTCTTCGTCGGGACTGTAAAAACATGTATCAATGTAGTGGTGGGGTGCATCTACAGGACCGCCCATATGTTTTCCACAGGTAATTACAAAAGTACTCTTTTCTTAAATGGGCACTCTAATTAAAACTAATTTTTGCCATTGCACTCCGTATAGTAAATAAAAAATCTTTCTAATGTACTTTGATAAAAAAAAATTAAGTTTATTTATGTTTAAAAAAGCTGCCACTAGGTGTCTCCCTAATTGTCCAGGTCACATTTCCCCCCATCTCTTGTACAGACTTTGGACTCCTGCTGGCCTGGCAGCAGTCCCATCATTGCTCATTTCACACTGAACTTCTCTGGGTTGTGTGTAGCCAATCATAGCTCATCTCACACTGAACTGCTCTGGGCTGTGTGTAGCCAATCATAGCTCATCTCACACTGAACTGCTCTGGGCTGTGTGTAGAAGAATGAGCGAGGAAGTTCTAAAGGGGTACTCCACTGGAAAACGTATTTAAATCAACTGGTGCCAGAAAGTTAAACAGATTTGTAAATTACTTCTATTAAAAAATATTAATCCTTCCAGTACTTATCAGCTGCTGTTATGATCCACAGGAAGTCCTTTTCTTTTTGAATTTCCTTTCTAGTCTGACCACAGTGCTCTCTGCTGACACCTCTGTCCATGTCAGGAACTGTCCAGAGCAGGATAGGTTTGCTATGGGAATTTGCTTCTACTGGACAGTTCCTAAAATGGACAGAGGTGTCAGCAGAGAGCACTTGTGGTCAGACAAAGGAAATTCAAAAAGAAAATAACTTCCTGTGGATCATAACAGCAACTGATAAATACTGGAAGGATTAAGATTTTTTAATAGAAGTAATTTACAAATCTGTTTAATTTTCTGGCACCAGTTGATTAAAAAAATGTTTTCCAGTGGAGTACCCCTATAATATAGGGGGGTATCATAAGGCTGTAGGGACATAGGGGGAGATTCATCAACCTGTGCAGAGGAAAAGTCGACTAGTTGCCCATAGCGACCAATCAGATCGCTTCTTTTATTTAAAAAAAAAAGGCCTCTGAAAAATAAAAGAAGCAATCGGATTGGTTGCTATGGGCAACTGGTAAACGTTTCCTCTACACAAGTCTTGTCCCTGAGTGGTGCAAGCCCAGGAACCACCTGGGATAATTTACCGTATATACTCGAGTATAAGCCAACCTGAATATAAGCCGAGGCCCCTAATTTCACCCCAAAAACCCAGGAAAAGTTATTGACTCGACTATAAGCCTAGGGTGGGAAATACATCATCCCCCCACGTCATCATTGAGACCCCGTCATCATCACCACCTGTCAATCCTTTCATCAGTGGTCTTCAACTTGCGGACCTCCAGATGTTGCAAAACTACAACTCCCAGTTTTGAAACCTCTGTAGGTCCACAGGTTGAAGACCACTGCGGCCTTCGTCATCATCCAGACCCCCCTTTAGTTTTCTACTCACCTCCCCTCGGTGGGAAGGAAGGGTGCACTGGTCGGGGCCATCTATGCTGCAGGGACCGTCCGGTGGGGAGGGTTAGTCGTTCCGGGCTGTCCATTTTCACCGGGGGGCCCCTCTTCTCCGCTCCGGGATGGCCCCGGATTAGTGATGTTGCCTTGACGACGACGCACAGGGACTTCATGCGCAGGCTGCGAATGAACGTCCCTGTGCGACGTCGTCAAGGCAACATCACTAGTCCGGGGCAGGCCTGGAGCACGGAGAAGAGGGCCCCTCTGGTGAAAATGGACAGCCCGGAACGACTAACCCTCCCACCGAACGGTCCCTGCAGCATAGATGGCCCCGACCAGCACACCCTTCCTTCCCACCGAGGGGAGGTGAGTAGAAAACTAAAAGGGGGTCTGGATGATGACGAAGGCCGCAGTGGTCTTCAACCTGTGGACCTCCAGAGGTTTCAAAACTACAACTTCCAGCATGCCTGGACAGCCGATGGCTGTCCGGGCATGCTGGGAGTTGTAGTTTTGCAACTTCTGGAGGTCTGCAGGTTGAAGACCACTGAGAAGGGATTGACAGGCGGAGAGTTCACTCGAGTATAAGCCGAGGAGGGCGTTTTCAGCACGAAAAATCGTGCTGAAAAACTCGGCTTATACGCGAGTATATACTTTTTTGTAGTCAACAATACTGAGCCCAGTCACCAAGTGGCCAGATTCTTACCTGTGCATTCAAAGAATCCAGTTACTTTATTTAGCTTAGAAATATATCCCCTCCTATTACAGGCACAGGGGAAGGGTTTTCCAGCGCCACAAAGTTCTGGAGGAGAAAAAAATTAGGGGTCAGACAAAAGCTTGGGAAATATGACAGAATTAAATATACAAATAAGTTACACTGATAAAAAAAAAACACCTGTGTGGTGTGCATGTATTGGTGTAAATAAACTTCATAGAACGCTGGTGAAACCTTTTATATTATAAAGTGTATCTGCCATTATAGTGTTTTTTTACATGTCTTAGGGATTGTCATCCAAGTATTCAGACCCCGACGATCAATAGTGGAGAGAGAAGTGCGCAACCACGTCTTCTCTCCCTGCTCTCTGTTTTTGTGAGCGAGACCGTACCATAGACTTACATTATAAGACTATCTCTGTCATGTGAGAGAGCTGGTAGAGAACGCGCTAAGCGCACACTTCTCTCTGCTCGTTCTACTGATAGGTCAGGGTTTGAACACTCAGACCCTGACTGATTAAAAACGTTTCATATATCTCTGACATATTTAACGTTTTATAGAATGACAGTGCCCATTTTAGGATTGAAGGAACTGACAAAGATAATGGGGGAGATTTATCAAAACATGTGCAGAGGAAAAGTTGCCCAGTTGCCCATAGCAACCAATCAGATGGCTTCTTTCATTTTGCAGAGGCCTTGTTAAAAGTGAAAGAAGTGATCTGATTGGTTGCTATGGGCAACTCAGCAACTTTTCCTCTGGACAGGTTTTGATAAATCTTCCCCTATATGCTAATATGTTCCCTTACAGGGTACTCCGCCCCTAAACATCTTATCCCCTATCCCTAACCCATAGACTTGCATTGAGGGGGCGTAGTCGTGACATCACGAGCCTCCGCCCCGCATCACCAGTCATCCGGCACAGAGCGAACTTTGATCCATTTACCGGATGTCTGGGGTGCCTAGATTACAGGGGGTCCCCAGTGGCGGGACCCCCCGTGATTAGACATCTTATCCCCTACTATCCTTTGGGTAGGGAATAAGATGTCTAGGGCAGAGAACCCTTTTAAAGGTTGTTTTTTGTTTCTTTTTAAAGGGGTTATCCAGGAAAAAACTATTTTTATATATATCAACTGGCTCCAGAAAGTTAAACAGATTGGTAAATGACTTCCATTAAAAAATCTTAATCCTTTCAGTACTTATGAGCTTCTGAAGTTAACCCCTTCATGACCCAGCCCATTTTCACCTTCATGACCTGGGCATTTTTTGAAAATCTGACCACTGTCACTTTAAACATTAATAACTCTGGGATGCTTTTACTTATCATTCTGATTCCGAGATAGTTTTTTTGTGACATATTCTACTTTATGTTATTTGTAAAATTTCACTGATATTTGCATCCTTTCTTGGTAAAAAATATAAAAATTTCATGAAAATTTTGCATTTTTCTAACTTTGAAAGTCTCTGCTTGAAAGGAAAATGGATATTCCGAATAAATTACATATTGATTCACATATACAATATGTCTACTTTGTGTTTGCATAAAAAAATTGATGAGTTTTTACTTTTGGAAGACACCAGAGGGCTTCAAAGTTCCGCAGCAATTTTCCAATTTTTCTCAAGATTTTCAAAATCGTAATTTTTCAGGGCCCAGTTCAGGTTGGAAGTGGATTTTAAGGGTCTTCATATTAGAAATACCCCATAAATGACCCCATTATAAAAACTGCACCCCCCAAAGTATTCAAAATGACATTCAGTAAGTGTTTTAACCCTTTAGGTGTTTCACAGGAATAGCAGCAAAGTGAAGGAGAAAATTCTATATCTTCATTTTTTACACTCGCATTTTCTTGTAGACCCAATTTTTGAATTTTTACAAGGGGTAAAAGGAGAGAAATCACCCTAAAATTTGTAACCCAATTTCTCTCGAGTAAGGAAATACCTCATATGCGTATGCAAAGTGTTCGGCGGGCGCAGTAGAGGGCTCAGAAGGGAAGGAGCGACAATGGGATTTTGGAGAGTGAGTTTTTCTGAAAGGGTTTTTGGGGGGCATGTCCCATTTAGGAAGCCCCTATGGTGCCAGAACAGTGGACCCCCCCCCCACATGTGACCCTATTTTGGAAACGATACCCCTCATGGAATTTAATAAGGGGTGCAGTGAGCATTTACACCCCACTGGCGTTTGACAGATATTTGAAACAGTGGACTGTGCAAATCAAAAATTTTATTTTTCATTTTCACAGACCACTGTTCCAAAAATCTGTCATACACCAGTGGGGTGTAAATGCTCACTGCACCCCTTATTACATTCCGTGAGGGGGGTAGTTTCCAAAATGGGGTCACATATGGATATTTATTGTTTTGCGTTTGTCAGAACTGCTGTAACAATCAGCCACCCCTGTGCAAATCGCCTCAAATGTACATGGTGCGCTCTCCCTTCTGAGCCTTGTTGTGCACCCCAGGAGCACTTTGCGCCCACATATGGGGTATCTCCGTAGTCGGGAGAAATTGCATTACAAATTTAGAGGGTCTTTTTTCCCTTTTACCTCTTGTGAAAATGAAAAGTATAGGGCAACACCAGCATGTCAGTGTAAAAAATTTATTTTTTTACACTAACATGCTGGTGTAGACCCCAACTTCACCTTTTCATAAGGGGTTAAAGAAGAAAAAGCCCCCCAAAATTTGTAAGGCAATTTCTCCTGAGTACGGCAATACCCCATATGTGTCCCAAAACTGTTGCCCTGAAATACGACAGGGCTCCAAAGTGAGAGAGCGCCATGCGCATTTGAGGCCTGAATTAGGGATTTGCATAGGGGTGGACATAGGGGTATTCTATGCCAATGATTCCCAAACAGGGTGCCTCCAGCTGTTGCAAAACTTCCAGCATGCCTGGACAGTCAATGGCTGTCCGGCAATACTGGGAGTTATTATTTTGCAACAGCTGGAGGCTCCGTTTTGGAAACAGTAGCGTACCAGACGTTTTTCATTTTTTGGGGGGAGGGGGGCTGTGTAGGGGTATGTGTATATGTAGTGTTTTTTACTTTTTATTTTAGGTTAGTGTTAGTGTAGTGTAGTGTTTTTAGGGTACAGTCACATGGGCAGAGGTTCACAGCAAGTTTGCCGCCGAAAGTTTGAGCTGCAGCGCAGAATTTGCGCCATTTCAAACTTGCAGCACTCACTGTAAACCTCCGCCCATGTGAGTGTACCCTGTACATTCACATTGGGGGGAGGGGGGCAAACATCCAGCTGTTGCAAACTCCGAGCATGCCCTTTGGCTGTCCGTGCATGCTGGGAGTTGTAGTTTTGCTACAGCTGGAGGAACACTGGTTTGGAAACACTAAGTTAAGTAATAAACTTTCAAGTGTTTTGCAATCAAACTTAGTGTTTCCAAACCAGTGTGCCTCCAGCTGTTTCAAAACTACAACTCCCAGCATGCATGGTCTGTCAGTGCATGCTGGGAGTTATAGTTTTGCAACAATTGCAACAGCTGGAGGCACTGAGGTAGGAAACGGACAATGTTTCCCAACTAGTGTGCCTCCAGTTGTTGCAAAACTACAACTCCCAGCATGCCCAGACTGCCCAGGCATGCTGGAAGTTGTAGTTCGGCAATATCGGAAGGATCAGATGTTGCCGAACTACAACTTCCAGCATGCTTGGGCAGTCCGGGCATGCTGGGAGTTGTAGTTTTGCAACATCTGGAGGTCCACAGATTGGAGACCACTGTATAATGGTCTCCAATCTGTGCTCTTCCAGATGTTAGAGAACTACAACTCCCAGCATGCCTGGACAGACTGAGCATGCTGAGATTTGTAGTTTTGCAACATCTTGAAGAGCACAGATTGGAGACCATCATACAGTGGTCTCCAAACTGAGGACCTCCAGATGTTGCAAAACTACAACTCCCAGCATGCCCAGAAAGCCAAAGGCTGTCTGGGCATGCTGGGAGTTGCAGTTTTGAAACTCCCAGAGGCAGCAGTGAGATCGCTTTACGGCAATCTCACTGCTGCCAATGAAGATGCCGCACTGCTGCTGCAAACTCACCTCCGGGACGCAGCGCAGCCGGGACCGCATGGAGGACGTCGCTCGCGCCGGGACCGCTCGGGACACCGCTCGGACGGGTAAGTGACACCGGGGACGGGACAGGGACACTTAGCAGAGCGGTGTGTGTCCCGATCCCCGTGATCCGGACTCACACACCACGCTGCTAAGTATTCTGATAGCGAAACGCTGCTATCAGCTAGTCAGATTTGACCAGCTGATAGCAGCGATCGCTGGGGGGGGGGGGGGGGGATGAAACCCCCCGTGGTCGCATGGTAAGAGGGCTGGCTATCAGTGATAGCCACCATCTTACCGGGCGCTGCGGGGTGCCGCGAGTAGCGGCAGTAATGTTCATGACGTACCTGTATGTCATGGGTCGGGAACACCTTGCCACCCATGACGTACAGGTATGTCATAGGTCGGGAAGGGGTTAAGGGGGAACTCCGGTGGAAATTTCTTTTTTTTTACAAATCAACTGGTGCCAGAAAGTTAAACAGATTTATAAATTACTTCTATTTAAAAATCTTAACCCTTCTAGTACTTATCAGCTGCTGTATACTACAGATATACTACAGAGAAATTTGTGAAGTTCTTTTCAGCCTGACAACAGTGCTCTCTGCTGACACCTCTGTCCGTGTCAGGACTGTCCAGAACAGGAGGTTTTCTATGGGGATTTGCTTCTAATCTGGGCAGTTCCTGACACGGACAGAGGTGTCAGCAGAGAGCAGTGTTGTCAGGCAGAAAAGAAATTCACAAATTTCTCTGTTTTATACAGCAGCTAATATGTACTAGAAGGATTAAGATTTTTTTTATTGAAATAATTTACAAATCTGTTTAACTTTCTGTCACCAGTTGATTTGTAAAAAAAAAAATTCCACCGGAGTTCCCCTTTAAGGTTGTTCTTTTCTGTTTAAATGCTCTCTGATGACACGTGTCTCAGGAACCGCTCAGTTTAGAAGCAAATCCCCATAGCAAACCTCTTCTAAACTGGGCGGTTCCCGAGACACGTATCATCAGAGAGCACTTAGACAGAAAAGAACGACCTTAACTTCAGAAGCTCATAAGTACTGGAAGGATTACGATTTTTTAATAGAAGTAATTTACAAAGCTGTTTAACTTTCTGGAGCCAGTTGAGATATATATATATATATATATATATATATATATATAAAGTTTTTTCCTGGATAACCCCTTTAACAACTTCATTACATCCAAAGGGTCCCTGACAAGCACTATAATGCATCTTATCAGTGAAGGGAAGAAAACCAAATGCAGCCAGATCCCAGTGTTTATGCCTGAAGGCCAAAATAAATCTCTATATTATAAAATGGCACTGATGGAGAAGTCTATTGTGAACTCCTGGCTGGCGGTCCATCTGTACCTTACTACTAATGGAGGAAAGCAGCACATGGATGGATGAGTCTATGGGCGGTTATATTTCTAGACATTAATTCCCAAGACATTGGCTCCCAAGGGTGTGCAAAGGACCCTCTGCCACATAAACAGACCCTGGTATTACATATAGTACACAGTAGGGTCCTGTCACAGATTTTTTCCTGGGGCCTAGCAATTGTTTATGGTGGAAAAAAAAAGTTCTATCTCTCTATACAACGACTGTGCCCTAGAACAAACAATAATTCAGAAGATATGAAGTAATACAATGAAATACAAGCAAATGTTACCGAGACACTCCCCGCCCGGGTAAGTGATGGTCAGCTTGTCCTTGACATTGAAGTGGGTGATATCACATCCACATTTGTAGTAGTTGATGTTGTTGTTAGTTGTTTCCTCACAGGTGGAGTTAGCTGGACATTCATTCAGAGCCGGATCGCAGTTCTTAAAGTTAATGGCTTTATCAGGTAGAAAACGCAATCCTGTAGTAGAGAGTATTCAATAAAGTGCCCTCTATAATACAACGGAAGTATATACTATATACACATTCATGGCAGCCTTTATAATAATATGCCCATTAAAGATGAGAGTCAGTACCATGTAAGCCATAAAATATACAGGAGGTAAGTGGAGTAAGGATGATACCTTTATTGGCTAACTGAGAATATATAGACCTCCAATCTTCCAAGACCTCCCAGGTCTCTTCATCAGGCAAGTTACACCAATACATATATCATGCCGATGAAGGGTCCTGAGAGGTCTTGAAAGCTTGAACTCTCTATCTTCTCAGCCCATAAAGGAATCAGCCTTACTCCACTGACTGCTGAGACCACCAGCGCCATCTACCCATCAGGCCCTGACCAACCCCTGAAAAGAAAAGGCAAGACAACGGTTTAGCATTTAAAGTGGGTGAGGGTGGGCTAGAGCTTTTATTATAAAAAAAACACAACTCAAACACAAGGCACATTGTTTCTGGGTAGAGTTTGTGCAGTCATGCCACACCGCCTCCAGTGTGCCGGTGCACAACCAAACTGGCCTCACTGTTGCCTTCTCTGACCGCCCGCTGTGACTTCAGAAAAGACCCCAGAACTGAAAGAAAAAACTAAAGAAAACAAGAAAAACAAGCATAGCACACCATCAATAACAAACAAGGGGAGGTAGGGCGGGACCTCCGGGACCAGGGGGAAGTGAGAGAAGCAGACCATGGATGAACTATAAAGTGCAGGAAGGGAACATCAGAAGAAGGGAATACATGCCCCACCGGTGACTGACCAGGACACTGAGGAACCCATATCCTCACACATCCCCTCGGACCAGCACACTGACCAGGTCAAGAGGGGGAGGGCAAATTTAAAGGGGCCAAAACAATAATAAGCTCAACAGCCAGGGGACAATCAAATTATCCACAGCTTGCCCCTCCATATCTCCTATATCATGCCCAACATACATCTTCGGGATCCTTTGTTATCACCCTCTATCATTGTATTCATACATTGCCTCTATATTACCCCTTTCCTACTCTGTATTCATACAATGCCTGTATATTACCCCTCTCCTACATTGCATTCATTCATACAGTTCCTCTATATTACCCCTATCCTATCCTTAGGCTGCCCCTGTCCATTAAAGTCCACCCTGGCGGTAAGTTAATTCTAGTCAAGTTTAAGTTACGTCACAGTCTAGTCAAGTTTAAGTCACGTCACAGACTACAAGTCCTAGAAACCCTGTAACACAACTGTGGTTTCTTACTGCATCCATCACTACAAATGCATGAAGTGTTTATACTACCTCTCCTTAAAATGTTCAAGTAAAGTTCATATCGTTACCTTAACCTGACATTGGAGGTATTCTTTACCCAAAGCTTGGCAACGGTGACCGCTTTACCTTGGAGTGTGGTAGGTTAACACTCCTGGCGTCACAAACATTCACCTTAGTCACATCACCCACCAGTCTACACCACACGCTATTCCCCTGCCTACCACAGTAAGAGAACTGATCAAGAACCCAGTGGTCACTCTGGCTGAGCTCCAAAGATCCTGTGTGAAGATGGGAGAAGTTTCGAGAAGGCCAACCATCTCCTTGTAGCCTCCAATAATCTGGGCTTACGACAGAGTGACCAGAAAGAAGCCTCAATCTCAGTAAGAGACTCATAAAGGCCACCTGGAGTTTGCAAAAACAGCACTGAAAGGTGAACTTTTTTGGCCTCAACTCTAAAAATCATGTCTGGAGGAAACCAGGCCCTGCTCATCACCTGCTCAATACCATCCCTATAGGGAAGCCTGGTGGCAGAACTATCCAGCCAGAGCCCTGATTGAACCCAATGGAACAACTCTGGAGAGACCTGAAAATGGCTTCCACCGACCGTCCCCATCCAACCTGACAGAGCCAAGAAGATCTGCAGAGAAAAATGGCAGAAAATCCCTAAATCCAGGTGTGTTAACCTTGTGTCAAACAAGAAGAAATGATCCAGCGTGGGTCAGTAGAAATCCAGACTTCAGGCATGCGCCTGAAACGCGTCTGATCTGCTGGTTGCCTGCACTGCTTTTACTGTGAGTTCTAATAAAGTCTGGATTTCTACTGACCCACGCTGGATCATTTCTTCTTGTTTGAATCTGTGTGCACCGGGCTGGGTGCGGATCCGTGTCGGGGGCATATCGGTGGAGCGTGAACTACACTTGCCGTGTTAACCTTGTGGCCTCATCCCCAACAAGACTGGAGGCTGGAATCACTGGCAAAGGGGCTTCAACTAAATCCTGAGTAAAGGGTCTGAATACTTATGTCACTGCAAGATTATAGTTTTTCATTTTCTAAAATTCTGTTTTCACCTACTTATTATGGGGTATTGAGTGCAGAATGATGTATGTCCACTGTGTCTTTCTCTCTTTATTACACTGTACGTATCCAACCATCCTATCCCCTCCCACAGCGTGCACATCTAATGTTATTTTAACCCTTCATTTCCCCCACGACTTACCTCTCACTGTGTAGCAGTTCAACAGGCAGCAGAGACCTGAGGAAGAAATAACCTGTTACATAAGTGTCTCATGTCTGAACAAGCTACATTGAGGACTATTGCTCTATATTGCAATGTAAGTCCGCGGTGTACTTGCAGCGGCCCTATTTACTTTGAATAGGCGCTGTCAGACTTTGCATAGATAGTTAGTACAAGCAAATATGGAAAACGTTTCTTTCTCGGAATTTATCCTGCCGTATCAGTCTGTGTGATTCATAAGAAGAGATGTGAATGCTGCCTTAGTATTTTGGTGACCTTTATTGTGCAGAATATCATGAGTGTCTGGTTACTAATGGGGCCACTTCCAGAATAAGTCAACATGTGTTTATGATAGGATGCTGAGGTGTTTTTCCCTGTGACATTAACAGCCTCTTAGAGCATGTTCACATCATGAGCCTGACGTCCCTCACACGTATATGTCAGTAACTGCAAGGACAGACACTGTCCCTATTGACTTTAAAGGAGTACTGCAGTGTAACTAGTTCATAGGGGAGTGAATGAACCGACACTTGCACATCTGAAGGGGATTGAGTTCACAGATAAGCACTGACCATAAAAGAACTTCCCTGATCCTGAAGTCCGGGGTGCATACTCATGCTCAAATAGTCACCAGATAACGTAAGAAAAAAGGAGACTGCACTCACCGTCCAGTGATCTTTATTTTACTTGAGTCCGTAAGGCAAATTACAGTACATGCGGAGCAGGCAGAGAAAAGCCGGAGGCAGATGTGGAAGCGGGACAGTACTGTTTCGCATGCTAAGCGTGCTTCCACTAGCCAATACCAGTTGGTTTCAGCTAATGGAAGCACGCTTAGTGCGCGAAACAGTACTGTCTCATTATCACATCTGCCTCCGGCTTTTCTCTGCCTGCTCCGCATGTACTGTAATATGCCTAAAGGACTCAACTAAAATAAAGATCACTGGACGGTGAGTGCAGTCTCCTTTTTTCTTACATTTTTTTTTATTTAATACATTTTTATTACCGTATTTATCGGCATATAACATGCACTGGTGTATAACACGCACCCTCATTTTAACAGGGAAATTTGAGTTAAAAAAATAAATAAATGTAAAATAAATTACTTTGAAGCTCTGAACTTAATGTCACATCATTCCCCCCATTTGACACTGATAATTTGATAATTTTCCTGCTCCTCAGTCTGCCGCCCCCACCCTTGTGCCACATCATTCCTTCCCCTTTATCAACCCCTGTGCTACAACACGCCCCCCATCCCCCTGTGGCTCATCATTTACCCCGTGCCTCATTTGCCCCTATGATTTGTGATCACCCTGTGCCTCATTTGCCCCTATGATTTGTGATCCCCCTGTGCCTCATTTACCCCTATGATTTGTGATAACCCTGTGCCTCATTTGCCCCTGTGATTTGTGATCACCCTGTTCCTCATTTGCCCTTAGTGATCCCCGTGTGCCTCATTTGCCCCTGTGATTTGTGATCCCCCTGTGCCTCATTTGCCCCTGTAATTTGTGATCCCCCTGTGCTTCATTTGCCCCTGTGATTTGTGATCCCCCTGTGCCTCATTTGCCCCTGTGATTTGTGATCACTCTGTGCCTCATTTGCCCCTGTGATTTGTGATCACTCTGTGCCTCATTTGCCCTTAGTGATCCCCCCGTGCCTCATTTCCCTTTAATTATCCCCCTGTGCCTCTGTGATCCCCTCCTGTGCCTCATCATCCCCCCCCCCCTCTCCACCAGATTATCTGTGTCTTATGATTGTCCTCCCTCCTTCACCCTGTCTCAAATTTTATTTGACCTCGACTGGCCGCGCTCCGGCAGGCTCAGGTTCAGACTGTGGGGCTTCCGGGGCTGCACGGACAGTAAAAGATTGAAAGTGTGACAATCCCTGCCTGCTCCTCTTCTGTGCTGCATCAGGGACGTCACTTTAACCCGCTGCAGCTGCAGGGAATGACGAGTGACGTCCCTGATGCCACACAGAAGAGCCGTCAGGGATCATCACTCGGCACACTTTCAATGCTTTACTGGCCACGCAGCCCCGAAAGACCCGCAGCCTGAATCTGAGCCTGCCAGAGCGCGGCCAGGTGAGGTTAAATTTACAAATAAGCAGGGGAGAAAAGCCGGGGGAAAAGGGGGAGGACAATGATAGGTGTAATCCGTGCTGCTGCAGCAGCCGCCACTGGTCACTTTTTTAAAGTGGCCGCAGCCGAGCTGCTGATCTTTTAACAAACAGCCAGGGCTGCGGCCACTTTCAATCAGTGATCGGCAGATTTATCGGCGTATAACAGGTAGGGTTTTTGCCTATAATTGTAGTTTTATAAGTGTGTGTTATACGCCGATAAATACAGTATATCAATTTATCAATTACACATATAAATACACATCTCATAATCCTCAAACAGTACATTCCCCTAACCTCCCCCCCCCCCCTCCCTCTACCGCCACCCCGCACCCCTGCCAGAAGGGAAAAGAAAAAAAACGTTATCTTCTTACGTTATCTTGGACTGCAGTGTAAGACACTTATCCCCTATCTAAAGGATAGGGGATAGGTGTCTTATCGTGGGGGGAGGGGGGGTCCGACCACTGGGACCCCCGAAATCTCCTGTATGGGGACCCGGCATTGCTGTGGCTGCCATGCCCTCCCCCCCATACAGCTCTATTGGAGAGGCGGTGATGCACGAACACTGCATCTCTGCTTCTCCCATAGAGATACATGGAGGGGGCATGTCACCCGCGGCGTTATGCTGCGGCTGACACGCCTCCTGCACAGGATAGCCGCAGCAGAGCTAGTGCCCCATACAGGAGATCGCAGGGGGTTCCTGAGGATAGGGGATAAGGGTTTTACACTGCAGATTTTCTTTAATGGCATACTATAATAGTCAACTATTGACTTTGTTCAGGTAATTTCCCAAATGTACATGTGTATTGACCCAGAATCAAGAGTGCAGCACATCACTCCTTTGAGTATGAGTCAATACACATATAATAGTTGTCTACATTTAGGCCATTAACCCCTCAGGGACGCAGGGATTTTTCATTTTTGCAATTTCATTTTTTCTCCTCACCCTCTAAGAGCTATAACACTTTCAATTTTCTACCTACAGACCCATATGAGGGCTTTTTTTTTGTGCCACTGTTTGTACTTTATAATGTAATCACTAATTTTACCATAAACAAAGCCATTTTGTAAATTTTGGGGGCTTACGTTTCTGCACTTTTCCGTAAAAATAACACCTTATCTTTTTTCTGTAGGTCCATACGGTTATAACGATACCTAATTTATATTGTTTTTGTTTGACTACTTTTGAAAAGTGAGTATGCTTAAAACTGTCCTATTGTGATCCCTATAACTCGATCGCGCTGATGTCCGCCATTAACCCTTCAAATGCTGTGATCAATACTGATCGGCCATTCTAATGGACGATTGGATCACCTGCGACACAGCAGCATAGAACTTTACAGAATTGACAATATAAAGATTGCTAAAAATATAAAAATTTAAAAAAGCCCCTACCCCAATAAAAATCTAAATGGCCCTTTTTTCCATTTTCCCCCCAAAAAAGCATTAAAAAAATTATTAATAAACATATTTGGTATTTGTGCATGAGTAAATGTTCGAACTATCAAAATGTAATGTTAATGATCACATACGGTGAACAGTGTAAACTTCCAAAATTGCTGCTTTTTTGTCACATCACATTCCAAATTTTTTTTATAAAAAGTGATTAAAAAAATTCACATATGTGCCAAACTGGTACTGATGAAACAACAGATCACTGCGCAAATAATGAGCCCTCATACAGCCCCATATAAGTAAAAATCTGAAAGTTATAGGTAGACAAAATAGGGCAATTTTAAACATACGTATTTTGTAAAAAGCAGTACAATAATAGAAAAGTATCTAAAAGTGGGTATCATTTTAATCGTATTGACCTATAGAATAAAGAAAACATGTCATTTTTACCATAAAGTGTACAGCGGGAAAACGAAAGCTTCCAAAATGACAAAATTGCGGTTTTCTTTTCAATTTCACCACACAGATAATATTTTTTTGGTTCTGCCGTATGTTTTACAGTAAAATTAGTGATGTCAATACAAAGGACAATTGGTCCTGCAATAAACAAGCCTTCATACGGGTCTGTGGATGGAAATATAAAAGAGTAATGATTTTTAGAAGGCGAGGAGGGAAAAACTGAGATGCCTGCTGGGAGGGTCCAGCTGGGAAATTTTAAAACCGGGCACTACCGTACTCCAGCCGGACCCGCTCAGCTTCACAACTGGAGACAGATAGTGACTCCGGTCGGCTAATTTTTGCCCTGTATCCAGTTTTGTGACCGGACCTAAAACGGTGGTATACTACAGTTTTAGGTTTGGTCACAAAACCGGATACGGGGCAAAAATTAGCCGACCGGAGTCACTATCTGACTCTGGTTGGCTCATAAAAGTGAATGGGTTTCGTCGCCGGCCCGTAGGCTGCAATCATAGTGTAAATGCAGCCTTACTGTAATGGAACAATATAAAAGCGTGGGAAGAAAAAAATTCTATCACATCCTACTCATGCACATAACATCTGTTATGCAAAAAAAATGTAAATGTAACCAGACAGTCCCCAGACAAAAAGGTGAAACTGAGATTTGCAAAATGTTTCTTAAAAAAAAAAAAAAAATAGTGCGGGGTTTTACATTATGACTGTACATAGTGTAACACAGTGTCTATATATACTCTCGGGGACTCTCTGTATGTGAACACTGTTAAAAATCATTTAAAACATCTGTATTTCTTTTCTTTATCCAACCTCCCAAATACTGCCAATAGAAAAAATTTCCCTGCAAAAAACAAGCCTTCACACAACTCTATACATGGAAAAAAGAGGTTATGGATCCCAGAATATGGTGAAACACATAATTTTTTTTTTTTTTTTTTTTTTTTTTAGAAGAGGTGATTGTATTATGCAAAAGCGGCAAAATAAATACAAAACTAAATAAATTGCTGAAATTCTACAGATCCTGCAGGAAACATGTCAATTATTGCCCATAAATGCAGTTTGTTTTGTTCATCTCACTTCCTACTAAACAGAACATAAAGTCAGCAAAAAAGTAATTTGTTCCCCATAACAGTACCAATAAAAATGACAGGTTGTCACACAAAAAATCAGGCTCTTTACACAGCTCTGCGGATGGAGAAACAACCAAGTTGTGGCTCTCACAATATGGTTACACAGAAACAGTTTGTATTTTTTTTAGAAAAAGTGACTATATGGTGCAGAAGTAAAAAAAAATGTAAATAAAATAAAAATGTATGATATAGTATTTAAGTTGTTTTATCAACCTGAAGAATAAAGCTACAATGCCAATTCTACCCAATGGTGACTTGGTTCAGTCCAGGAATTGATGTGCATTTATTTCTTGTTCCACTTGGAGGTTTAGATGTTGTCTGATCTATAGAAGGTTCTCCTCAGGCCATGGTTACATGACGAAATTTCTGTGCGGAATTCCACAAGAAAATTCCGCCGTGTAACCATGGCCTTAAAACACATTCTGCTTCAGCAGAGTCCTATTGATATCAATAGGATTCTGCTGCACTGTCCACACAGCAGAGTTTCCGCGCCAGAAATTTTTGCAGCGGAAATTCCAATTGAATAAACATGTCTATTGTTTCTGCAGATTTTGCAAGGAAATGCATTGCCGTCTATGAGATGGTGCATTTCTGGCGCTCCACTGTCAGTGGATTGTCCACAGGTGAATTCTCCGTGCAATCATTTCACAATGTAAACATATCCTTACAGCAGCAGGTAAAGGCATTTGGAAATCTGAGATTTGTTAATTATGTGTGAAACAAACAGGCTGTTCGCCCTTGTTCCGCTCCTGTTGAATTGCGCTAAGAAGCTAAGCACGCTTCATATCTCGTGGGTCCGGGTAGCAGCCAGGACCCACAACTAATGCCGGACATCACCGATCCCAGCTGTCTCAGTGGGCTGATTGGGACAACTGTGACAAAATAGCAGAGTTCCTATCAGCTGGACGGGCCAAGGTCTCTTACCTGACTCTGTGCCATCTGACCTGCGCTCTCTTACAGCAGGAGGCCATGGCAGCTTATAATAATGGAGCGCTGATAACACTGATCAATGCTCTTCTATGGAACAGCATTAAATAGTGTATGCAAAAGTGAATTGGCCCCTATGGGTATTAAAAAATAGTGGGGAAAAAGTTAAGAAATGTGAAGCCCCTTCCCTAATAAAAGTTGGAATCACCCCTTTTTCCCATTTTTTAACCCCTTAAGGACGCGCATCGTAAAGGTATGGCGCTGCAGCGAGTTACTTTGCCCATGGCACTGTACATTTATGCGCGGCTATGAAGCGAGCGCAGGGGCTGCGTTCACTTCATGCATGGTGGGTCCCAGCAGCTGTCAACAGCCACAGAACTGCTGGTAATGGTGGACATCAGCGATCGCGCTTATGTTCGCCATTAACCCCTCAGATGCCGGGATCAATACAGATCACGGCATCTGTGGCAGTGCGGCACTTAAAATGGCCGATCTGATCGCCCGTGATACTGCCTCATGGATCAGATCAGCCAAGATGGCAGACAGAGGTCCCCTCACCTGCCTCCACCACTCTCCCAGGGTATTCTGCACTGAGAATATACTTCCAGCAGATATATAACATACTTCCAGCAGACCAGAGCAGAAGATCACTGATAATACTAATCAGTGCTACGCCTATGCATAGCACTGAACAGTATGAGCAATTTGAAGATTGCTATAAATAGTCCACTATGGGGACTAAAAAAGTGTAAAATAAATGTAGAAAAGTAAAATGTGAAAGAAAGAAAATGTGAAAAAGCCTAATAAAGATTTAAATCACCCCTTTTCCCCATTTTAATAAAAAAAAATGTAAAAATTATAAAAAATAAACATATTTGGTATCGCCACATGCGTAAATGTCTGAAATATAAAAATATAATGTTAATGATCCCCTACGGTAAATGGCATAAACGTAAAAAAAAAAAGTCCAAAATTTCTGCTTTTTGGTCACATCACATTGCAAAAAAAACTTATGAAAAGCAATCAAAAAGTCACATACTGCATATACAATAGTGATACTAAAAAAATCAGATTATGGCGCAGAATATGAGCCCTCACACATCTACGTATATGGAAAAATTAGAAAGTTAGAGGTGGTCCAAATAGGGAGATTTTAACCCCTTAACGACGAAGGACGTAAATGTACGTCCTGGTGATGCGGTGCTTAACTCACCAGGACGTACATTTACGTCCTAAGCATAACCGCGGACATCCGAGCAATGCCCGGATCATGCGTGGCAGGTCCCGATCCCGCGGATGTCCGCCATTAACCCCTCAGATGCCCTGATCAATACCGATCATGGCATCTGCAGCATCGCGGTCACTTAATTGGATGATCGGATCACCCGCAGCGCTGCTGCGGAGATCCGATCATCCTGTACGGCAGCCGGAGGTCCCCTCACCTGCCTCCGCTGTCTTCCGGGAGTCTTCTGCTCTGATCTGCCTTCCCGCAGACCAGAGCAGAAGATGACCGATAACCCTGATCAGTGCTGTGTCCTATGCATAGCACTGAACAGGATTAGCAATCGAATGATTGCTTTAAATAGTCCCCTATGGGGACTATTAAAGTGTAAAAATTAAAGTAAAAAAAATTAAGTAAAAAAAATGTGAAAAAAACCCTCCCCCAATAAAAACGTAAATTGCCCCATTTTCCCTATTTCACCCCCAAAAAGTGTTAAAAAAAATATTTCATATACATATTTGGTATCGCCGCATGTGTAAATATCTGAACTATTAAAATAAAATGTTAATGATACCGTACGGTGAACGGTGTGAACGTTAAAAAAAAAGTCCAAAATAGCTGCTTTTTTATAACATTTTATTCCCCAAAAAATTTATAAAAAAATGTATTAAAAGTTTTATATGAGCAAATATGGTATCAATAAAAAGTACAGATCACGGCGCAAAAAATTAGCCCTCATACCGCCGCTTATGCTAATTTGGTTAAAAAGTTTGCAATTTTTTTTAAGCGCAACAGTAATAGAAAAGTATGTTATCACGGGTATAATTTTAATCGTATTGACCCAAAGAATAAAGAACACATGTCACTTTTATCATAAATTGTATGGCGTGAAAATGAAACCTTCCAAAATTAGCAAAATTGCGGTTTTCATTTTAATTTCCCCACACAAATAGTATTTTTTGGGTGGTGCCATACATTTCATGGTAAAGTGAGTAATGGCCTTACAACTGACAACTGGTCGCGCAAAAAAACAAGCCCTCATACTAGTCTGTGGATGAAAATATAAAAGAGTTATGATTTTTTGAAGGCGAGGAGGAAAAAATGAAAACATAAAAATAAAATTTTCTGCGTCCTTAAAGGGTAGCTCCCACCAACCCTCTTTTTTTTTTTTTCTGTCCCTGCCTATTGCCCTTCTATCCCTAACCCTCTCCCTGCCTTTATTTTTATATTTATTGACTAATAAATGGCATTTTGTCTGCCTGGTAGTGTGCTCACTACCAGGCAGACTTCCCCAGCAGGCACCACGTCACTGATGCCTGCTGGGGGGGACTTCCGCCCTTAGTTCTAACAGGGTGCCTCCAGCTGTTTCACAACTACAACTCCCAGCATGTCCTGACATCTATTGGCTTACAGGGCATGCTGGGAGTTGTAGTGGGGAAACAACTGGAGGCACCCATTCATAACAACCTCCCGCCCCCACCCCCCTCCCCTCACCTCCGGTCGCTCAGATGGATAGAAGAAGCCGGGACAGCGAACTCTGCGCTGCGCGGCAAGCTGCAGAGAAACGGGGAATCCAATTCAGTTACCGGAGTCTGCAGAGAGAGTGCAGACTCCAACTGGGCTGAGGTACAGGCTGCGTGCATGGTGCGGCCAGGGCGGCTGCTCCTGAACTTTACTGAGCTGGCTTCCTGCCTGTTTGATTGACAGACAGGAAGCCAGCGCGCAGTGAATGAATTTCGACTCATTTGCCCGGCTGAAATGAGTCGAAATTAGTCGAAATTCTGTAGTGACGTCACTGCAGAATGCATTCGGCCACTAGGAGGGCGACCCCTAGTGGCCGAATTTAAAAGTGATTTTAAACTGTTTTAAAATCACTTTTTTTAATTAAACTATATTAGAGATATGTTGTAGTACTTAAGTACTACAACATATCAATTTTTTGTTTTCATGACAGTGCCCATTTAAGGCCCAAATGGGCTGCATCCTTAGGGGGTTAAACATACTGATTTTGTAAAAAAAAGTTTGAGATTTTTTAAAAGCAGTAAAATAATAGAAAAGTATGTAACCAGGGGTATCATTTTAATCATATTGACCCACAGAATGAGAAAACATAATTTTTACCGTAAAGTGTACAGCCTGAAAAGGAAACACCCATCTCAAATGTGCTAAATTGTGATTTTCATTTAAATTTCCTTACACAAAAAATTTTTGGGGGGCTTACCATACATTTTAGGGTAAAATTTGTCATTACAAAGTACAACTAGTCACGCAAAAAACAAGCCCTCATATGGGTCTGAGAATGGAACTATAAAAGAGTTATGGGTTTTAGAAGGCGAGGAGGTAAAAATGAAAATGCTAAAATAAAATTGGCTGTGTCCTTAAAGGGGTATTCCTGGCAAAAACATTTTATCCCCCATCCAAAGGATTGGGGATAAGATGTCTGTTCGTGGGGGCCCCCTGCTGGGACCCCCCACGATCAGACCGGGACTGCGTCTCTAGTTTCGGAAACCTCCGAGATTTAAAAGGCCAGCGCATCGGAAATTGGTAATTACCAGGCGCTGACCCTACAAAGGGGACTGATTTCCCCTTGACCCCTGCTGGATCTTTGTGAGCATTTTCCTGTGTGTTCTGATCATCCATGTACCGTACCTTCCTGCTAAGTTCATGACCTTGCTCCTGTGCCGCCAGCCCTGACCTTTTGCCTGACCTGACCACAAGCTTGCTTTATCCTTCCTGTGCCATGCTAAACCTTGGCAGCCTGGGTGGACAAGTCATATCAGGGGTAGCGACCTGGGTGCTGCCTGCCGCAGCAAGTCCATCCCGCTTTGCGGCGGGCTCTGGTGAAAACCAGTGGCACCTTAGACTCTGCTCCCTGGTACGGCCCACGTAATCTTCCACATAGGTCCAGCGGATCCACTTCTCCATCACCAACCGTTACATGTGTCTTAACAGATGAAGAGGTTCTACATCAGCTATCTAAAGATAAGACAAATAAGTCACAGAAGATTGGACATTTGCATATGTTTTACCCATTCATAAGAAAGGTAGCAGGGAGGAATCAGGAAACTATAGGCCAGTAAGTCTGACCTCAATGGTGGGGAAATTAATGGAAACCCTACTAAAGCATAGGATTCTGGAACATCTGAATTCTCATGGATTGGAAGATGAAAAACAACATTGGTTTACTTCAAGGAGATCATGTCAAACTTTTTGGATTGGTTGACTAAAATAATCGATGGTGGAGATGCAGTAGACATCACATATCTAGATTTTAGTAAGGTTTCTGACACTGTACCACATAGAAGACTTATCAATAAACTGCAGCCATTGAGCTTGGACTCCCATATTGTGGAATGGACTAGGCAGTGGCTGAGGGACAAAAGAAGGTTGCAGTCAATAGAAAATATTCAAAGCAAGGTCTTGTTACCAGTGGGGACCTCAGGGATCTGTACTGGGATCAATTTTGTTTAATATCTTTATCAGTGATATTGCAGAAGGTCTTGATGGTATTTTTGCTCTTGACACAAACATTTGTAGCAGGGTTGATGTTCCTGGAGGGATGCGCCAAATGAAAAGGATTTAGGTAAATAAGAGGAATGGTCCGTACTCTGGAACAACTAAAATTTTATAAGGATAAGTGCAAGATAATGCACCTAGGGCGTAAAACCCCAAGGGAAGAGTATAGAATATGTGATACAGTCCTGATCTCAGTATCTCAGTAGAGAGAGAAGTGCTCATGAGTATATAGGGAGAGATATTAGCAGTAGAGAGGAAAGTGCTCATGGGGTATAGCGAATATTATTAGCATTTATTAGCATTAGAGAGTAAGGTGCTTAGGCTAAGTTTCCACTTGGTTTTTTTTCTGGCAGTTTTTGGAATACTGCCACTGCAGTTTTTGAGCCAAAGCCAGAAGTATATTCATAAGGAATAGGACATATAAAGGAAGGACTTATACTTCTCCTCCCTTGCATGGATCCACTTCTGACTTTGGCTCAAAAACTGCAGTGGCAGTATTCCAAAAACTGCCAGAAAAAAAAAAAACAAGTGGAAACTTAGCCTTATGCAGCTGTACAGAACACTGGTGAGGCCTCACTTGGAGTATTGTGCACAGTACTGGAGGCTGTATCTCCAGAAGGATATAGATACATTGGAGAGAGTCCAGAGAAGATACTAAACTAGTACATGGATTGCAGGATAAAACTTACCAGGAAAGAGTAAAGGACCTTAACATGTATAGAAGAAAGAAGAGACAGAGGAGACATGATAGAGACTTTTATATACATAAAGGGAATCAACACGGTAAAGGAGGAGAGGAGATTTATATAGAAGGAAAAACGACCACAAGAGGACATAGTTTTATATGAGAGGGGCAGAGGTTTCTGCGGTAATATCAGGAAGTATTACTTTCTTATCTGCTGAAACATTTGTTTCAATGTTTTATTAATTAATAAATAAACAAAGAAAGCTGAAAACAGTTATGTAGTTTTCTTGTTCATCCTGTCTAATAAATGATCAAAAAGTGTTATGTACCTCATAACTGCATCAATAAAAACTACAACGTGTCCCGCAAAAAACAATCCCTAACACAGCTTCCTCAACGTAAAATTTAAAAGATATCTCAGGATGGCAACATCAAAAGAAATTGCTCCAAAAATGTTGCTTTTTTTTAATTTTTTTTTTATAAAAAATGGAACAAAATCTATATTAGAAACATATAACAACTATTCATTTCCCCTCACCCAGGCTCTTCCTCTTAGCTAATGGAGGGGAAAAAAAGAAGAAATGGAGAAGAAATACACACAATATATATATACAGTCATGGCCATAAATGTTTGTACCCCTGATATTTTTCAAGAAAATGAAGTATGTCTCACAGAAAAGGATTGCAGTAACACATGTTTTGCTATACACATGTTTATTCCCTTTGTGTGTATTGGAATTAAATCAAAAAAATTTGGAAAAAAAGCTAATTGGACATAATGTCACCAAACTCCAAAAATGGTCTGGACAAAATGATTGGCACCCTTTCAAAATTGTGGAAAAATAAGATTGTTTCAAGCATGTGATGCTCCTTTAAACTCACCTGGGGCAAGAAACAGGTGTGGGCAATATAAAAATCACACCTGAAAGCAGATAAAAAGGAGAGAAGTTCACTTAGTCTTTGCATTGTGTGTCTGTGTGTGCCACACTAAGCATGGACAACATAAAGAGGAGAAGAGAACTGTCTGAGGACTTGAGAACCAAAATTGTGGAAAAATATCAACAATCTCAAGGTTACAAGTCCAACTCCAGAGATCTAGATTTACCTTTGTCCACAGTGCGCAACATTATCAAGGAGTTGGCAACCCATGGCACTGTAGCTAATCTCCCTGGGCGTGGACGGAAGAGAAAAATTGATGAAAGGTGTCAACGCAGGATAGTCCGGATGGTGGATAAGCAGCCCCAAACAAGTTCCAAAGATATTGAAGCTGTCCTGCAGGCTCAGGGAGCATCAGTGTCAGTGCGAACTATCCACTGAAATTTAAATTAAATGAAATGCTATGGCAGGAGACCCAGGAGGACCCCACTGCTGACACAGAGACATAAAAAAGCAAGACTACATTTTGCCAAAATGAACTTCAGTAAGCCAAAATCCTGGCAGGCTGGGAGTCTTGCAACAGCTGGAGGCACCCTGTTTGGGAAACATTGCCGTAGGGTTGTGGTGGAGACCAGCCCCATCCTTGTGTCCGAGTCCCCCCTATTACAAATTCCTCATTTAGGCCTCAAATGCGCATGGTGCTCTCTCACTTCAGAGCCCTGTCTTAGGGCCACGTATGGGGTATTTCTGTACTCAGGAGAAATTGCGTTACAAATTTTGTGGAGATTTTTCTCCTTTTACCCCTAATGAAAAGATAAAGTTGGAGGCTACACCAGCATGTTAGTGTAAAAAAATTAAAATTTTTACACTAACATGCTGGTGTTGCCCCATACTTTTCATTTTCACAAGAGGTAAAAGGAGAAAAAGACTCCCAAAATTTCTAACATAATTTCTTCTGAGTAAGGAAATACCCCATATGTGGACGTAAAGGGGTCTGCGGACGAACTACATGGCTCAGTATTGAGAGAGCGCCATGTACATTTGAGGCTTAAATTGGTGATTTGCACAGAGGTGGCTGATCGTTACAGCGGTTCTGACATAAACGCAAAAAAAAACCACCCACATGTGACCCTCTTTTGGAATCTACACCCTTCACGGAATGTAACAAGGGGTATAGTGAGCCTTAACACTCCACAGGTCTTTGACAAATTTTCGTTAAAGTTGGACATGAAAATTAAAGAAGTGTTTTTTTTTCCCCTGAAATGCTGGTGTTACCCCAAATTTTTCTTTTTCACAAAGGGTAATAGGAAAAAGCCCCACAAAATTTGTAACCCTATTTCATCTCAATAAGAACATACCCCATATGTGAATGTAAAGTGCTCTGCGGGTGCACTACAATGCTCAGAAGAGAATGAGCGCCATTGGGCTTTTTGAGAAAGAATTAGGCTGGAATTGAAGGCTATGTGCGTTTACAAAGCCCCCATGGTGTCAGAACAGTGGACCTCCTCCCATGTGACCCCATTTTAGAAACTACACCCCTCACGGAATGTAATAAGGCATGCAGTGAGCATTTTACACCCCACAGGTGTCTGACAGATTTTTTGAACAGTCGTCCGTGTGATAGCCTGGGGTTGTAGGGTATATGGGGTGTTACGGTTCTGTATAATAAAGGGCGCTGTTAACCCTTGTCACTCGTGACGTCAGGGTGAGGGTTAAAACTCTGTAGTGATGCTGGGCCTATCGCCACCCTTCCCAAGAGCGATAGGTGAGTGTAAAATAAATGGATTGTCCACAGCAGTGCTGAACTTAAAACTTGCAGGAACTTTACTGAAGATTTTATGTACATGCATTATCGTAACAGTCCAGATAAGAGTCTCTATAGACAGCACAGCAGTGACTGACAGTTGCTTAGGACTGAAAGTTCTCTGAAGATTAGGAGGATTGCACTTGCATATATCCGCTGGATTTAGGGGTTAGATTAGGTCCAGAGATCTTGCGGAGATAGCGGCGAATTGTAAGCACTATCCGTCTCTAGCGCAGGCCGAGGCCGCAAGGCTTTGGCCTAGTAATTGTCTTGTAAGCTGCGGAGGTCCTACCTCGTCCAGAGTCAGCAACTCAAGAGAGCGATAAAATGCCACAGCTCCCTTATATAAAGGCTCACTGTACCCCTTGTTATGTTCCGTGTGGGGTGTAGTTTCCAAAATGGTATGCCATGTGTTTTTTTTGTGCTGTTCTGGCACCACAGGGGCTTCCTAAATGCGACATGCCCCCCAAAAACCATTTCAGTAAAATTTGCTTTCCTAAAGCCAAATGTGACTCCTCTTCTGAACATTGTAGTTCACCCGCAGAGCATTTTACGCCCTAACATGGGGTATTTCCATACTCAGAAGAGATGGGGTTACAAATTTTGGGGGGTATTTTCTTCCATTACCTTTTGTAAAAACGGTAAATTTGGGGGGAAAAAACTGTACTTTAGTGAAAAATTTGTTTTTTTCATTTACACATCTGACTTTAACGAAAAGTCGTCAAACACCTGTGTGGTGTTAAGGCTCACTGGACCCTTTGTTACGTGCCTTGAGGGGTGTAGTTTCCAAAATTGTATGCCATGTGTTGTTTTTTTTATTTTTATTTTTACTGTTCTGGCACAATGGGGGCTTCCAAAATGGGACATGCCCCCCAAAAACCATTTCAGCAAAATTCGCTCTCCAATATGCCATTGTCGCTCCTTCTCTTCTGAGCCCTCTAGTGCACCCACAGAGCACTTTACATCCACATATGAGGTATTTCCTTACGCAAGAGAAATTGGGTTGCAAATTGTGGGGCATTTTCTCCTATTACTCCTTGTGAAAATGAAAAGTTTGAGGTAACACCAGCATTTTAGTGTTAAAAATAAAATTTTTCAATTTCACGTCCCACTTTAACGAAAGTTTGTCAATCGCCTGTGGGGTGTTAAGGCTCACTATACCCCTTGTTACGTTCCTTGAGGGATGTAGTTTCCAAAATTGTATGCCATGTGTTTCTTTTTTTTTTTTTTTACTGTTCTTGCATTATGGGGGCTTCCCAAATGCGACATGCCCCCCAAAAACAATTTCAGCAAAATTCGCTCTCCAAGATGCCATTGTCGCTCCTTCCCTTCTGAGCCCTCTAGTGCACCCACAAAGCACTTTAGAAGTATTCCTTACTCAAGAGAAAATGAATTACAAGTTTTGGGGGGCCTTTTTTACCTTTTACCCCTTGTAAAAATAAGTGGGGCTACAATAGCATTTTAGTGTAAAAAATTTAGATTTTTATTTTTCTCCTCCATTTTGCTGCTATTCCTGTGAAACATCTAAAGGGTTAACAAACTTTTTGAATGTCATTTTTAATACTTTGAGGGGTGCAGTTTTCATAATGGGGTCCATTATAGGGGATATCCAACAAAAAGACCCTCAAATTCACTTCTAAACTTAATTGGTCCCTGAAAAATTCTGATTTAAAAATTTTTGGGAGGGAAAACTGCTGGTATACTTTGAAGCCCTCTAATGTCTTCAGAAAGTTAAAACATGTCAACTTTATGATGCAAACATAAAGTAGACATATTGTATATGTGGATCAATATGTAATTTATTTGAGATGTCCCTTTTCCTTACAAGCAGAGTTAGAAAAATGCAAACATTTTTTTTTTTTACTGAAACTCTGGAATTTTTCGCCAAGAAATGATGCAAGTATCAACGTAAATTTACCACTAACAAAGTAGAATATGTCACGAAAAAGCAATCTCAGAATCAATTTTATAAGTAAAAGCATCCCCGAGTTATTAATACATAAAGTAATAGAGATCAGATTTGCAAAAAAAATGCTCCCGTCCTTAGGGTTATAAATGGTCTCCGTCCCCAAGGGGTTAATTTGAGGCAGAAATCCGCAAGTGGAAATTCTGCCATGTGAATAGACTCTCAAAGTGGAGTGCTAGACCACATTGCGCTTTATCTCACCTAGGTTTATCAGCCAAAAAGATTATATAAATCAAACACCAAGGATGTGGTCTATTGCAAGCCTTCTCCTAAATGGTTATGTGCCCAGGACCATTCCTAACCCCCCAAGCCAGTAGGTTCTGTAAGGACAAGTGGTTAGACCTTCCCAAACCAAAGCTTAACCTGTCTGCACCCATGTGACTGTTCCTAAAAAAACACCACATGTGGTATTTTCAGGCAAAACCATGAGTAGGTCCAAAACACGGAACATATGCAGAGGTGAACCTGTCGTAACATATTAGAAAATAATGTCTTATGATTTCAGCTACTCACCATAGAGCAGGAGTCTTCGTGAGGTCTGCATTGTGACCAAAGATATAAAGAAGTGGAGAGATAAATAGAGAAGTGTTCTCTGCACTCATATCCACTCTGCAGATAACACTGGGGATTACATAGCACTTCCTCCCACAATAGATTAAAAAACAATCATGCATAAATAAGTTATGTCTCGACCGAAAAGGCTTGATATATAGACACCATGACTGGGGCAAAGATTGGGTGGGGAAGAAGCTGTCTAGTGGGGCACATCCAAACATTTCCTTATATACTCCCCAAAAGTGTCCATTAGGGACATGCACAGGTTGACTAGAAAGTAGGCCTGAGCCCCTGCCCTTTTGATGTTATTCCTAAAAGTGCCCTGGGCAGTGCTGGGCAGTCTGGCATCATTATGTGGACATTTATATAAATAATTATGGGAAGTGCCCTTTTTCTTCAATTCAGCCCCTGCCCCACAAAATGTCTGTGCACGTCCCTGGTGTCCATACAATTCCTCAATGATCACCCAGAAGGATGTTGCTGAGCATCCCCCTCCTGGGAGATGTGAGCCGGAACGTACACCAGAAGCAACATCTGCTGGACAGGACAGGCAGTGGAATGTGTTCCATACCGGGACACCACAAAGGTCCATTGGAGTGAGCAGAAGAAATGGGAACTTTCTCCTTCTGGAGACATCTCTGGCTTGGCATAAGTTCCCAGTTAGTTTGGAAGACTCCAAGTTGAAGTGAAACACTGACTTTAACCCCTTAAGGACCGAGCCATTTTATACCTTAAGGACCGGAGCGTTTTTTGCAATTCTGACCACTGTCACTTTAAACATTAATAACTCTGGGATGCTTTTAGTTATCATTCTGATTCCGAGATTGTTTTTTCGTGACATATTCTACTTTAACTTAGTGGTAAAATTTTATGGTAACTTGCATCCTTTCTTGGTGAAAAATCCCAAAATTTGATGAAAAAAATGAAAATTTTGCATTTTTCTAACTTTGAAGCTCTCTGCTTGTAAGGAAAATGGATATTCAAAATATATTTTTTTGGGTTCACATATACAATATGTCTACTTTATGTTTGCATCATAAAATTTATGAGTTTTTACTTTTGGAAGACACCATAGGGCTTCAAAGTTCAGCAGCAATTTTGAAATTTTTCACAAAATTTTCAAACTCACTATTTTTCAGGGACCAGTTCAGTTTTGAAGTGGATTTGAAGGGTCTTCATATTAGAAATACCCCATAAAAGACCCCATTATAAAAACTACACCCCCTAAAGTATTCAAAAAAACATTCAGTAAGTGTATTAACCCTTTAGGTGTTTCACAGGAATAGTAGCAAAGTGAAGGAGAAAATTCAAAATCTTCATTTTTTACACTCGCATGTTCTTGTAGACCCAATTTTTGAATTTTTGCAAGGGATAAAAAGGAGAAAATTTTTACTTGTATTTGAAACCCAATTTCTCTCGAGTAAGCACATACCTCATATGTCTATGTTAATTGTTCGGCGGGCGCAGTAGAGGGCTCAGAAGGGAAGGAGCGACAAATGGTTTTTGGGGGGCATGCCGCATTTAGGAAGCCCCTATGGTGCCAGGACAGCAAAAAAAAACACATGGCATACCATTTTGGAAACTAGACCCCTCAGGGAACGTAACAAGGGGTAAAGTGAACCTTAATACCCTACAGGTGATTCACGACTTTTGCATATGTAAAAAAAATATATATTTTTTTTACCTAAAATGCTTGGTTTCCCAAAATTTTACATTTTTAAAAAGGGTAATAGCAGAAAATACCCCCCAAAATTTGAAGCCCAATTTCTCCCGATACAGAAAACACCTTGCATGGGGGTGAAAAGTGCTCTGCTGGCGCACTACAGGTCTCAGAAGAGAAGGAGTCACATTTGGCTTTTTGAAAGCAAATTTTGCTCTGGGGGCATGCCGCATTTAGGAAGCCCCTATGGTGCCAGAACAGCAAAAAAAAAACACATGGCATACCATTTTGGAAACTAGACCCCTCGAGGAACGTAACAAGGGGTAACGTGAACCTTAATGCCCTACAGGTGTTTCACAACTTTTGCATATGTAAAAAAAAAAATTTTTTTTTACCTAAAATGCTTGTTTTCCCAAAATGTTTACATTTTTAAAAAGGGTAATAGCGGAAAATACCCCCCAAAATTTGAAGCCCAATTTCTCCCGATTCAGAAAACACCCCATATGGGGGTGAAAAGTGCTCTGCTGGCGCACTACAGGTCTCAGAAGAGAAGGAGTAACATTTGGCTTTTTGAAAGCAAATTTTGCTCTGGGGGCATGCCGCATTTAGGAAGCCCCTATGGTGCCAGAACAGCAAAAAAAAAAACACATGGCATACCATTTTGGAAACTAGACCCCTCGGGGAACGTAACAAGGGGTAATGTGAACCTTAATACCCTACAGGTGTTTCACGACTTTTGCATATGTAAAAAAATATATTTTTTTTTTACCTAAAATGCTTGGTTTCCCAAAATTTTTACAATTTTAAAAAGGGTAATAGCAGAAAATACCCCCCAAAATTTGAAGCCCAATTTCTCCCGATTCAGAAAACACCCCATATGGGTGTGAAAAGTGCTCTGCTGGCGCACTACAGGTCTCAGAAGAGAAGGAGTCACATTTGGCTTTTTGAAAGCGAATTTTGCTCTGGGGGCATGCCGCATTTAGGAAGCCCCTATGGTGCCAGGACAGCAAAAAAAAAACACATGGCATACCATTTTGGAAATTAGACCCCTCGGGGAACGTAACAAGGGGTAATTTGAACCTTAATACCCTACAGGTGTTTCACGACTTTTGCATATGTAAAAAAAATATATTTTTTTTACCTAAAATGCTTGTTTTCCCAAAAATTTTACATTTTTTAAAAGGGTAATAGCAGAAAATACCCTCCAAAATTTGAAGCCCAATTTCTCCCGAGTACGGCGATACCCCATATGTGACCCTAAACTGTTGCCTTGAAATACGACAGGGCTCCAAAGTGAGAGCGCCATGCGCATTTGAGGCCTAAATTAGGGACTTGCATAGGGGTGGACATAGGGGTATTCTACGCCAGTGATTCCCAAACAGGGTGCCTCCAGCTGTTGTAAAACTCCCAGCCTGGACAGTCAACGGCTATCTGGCAATACTGGGAGTAGTTGTTTTGCAACAGCTGGAGGCTCCGTTTTGGAAACAGTGGCGTACCAGACGTTTTTCATTTTTATTGGGGAGGGGGGTTGTATAGGGGTATGTGTATATGTAGTGTTTTTTACTTTTTATTTTATTTTGTGTTAGTGTAGTGTAGTGTTTTTAGGGTACAGTCGCACGGGCGGGGGTTCACAGTAGTTTCTCGCTGGCAGTTTGAGCTACGGCATAAAATTTGACGCAGCTCAAACTTGCAGCCGGATACTTACTGTAATCCTCCGCCCATGTGAGTGTACCCTGTACGTTCACATTGGGGGGGGGGGAACATCCAGCTGTTGCAAAACTACAACTCCCAGCATGTACGGTCTATCAGTGCATGCTGGGAGTTGTAGTTTTGCAACCGCTGGAGGCTCCGTTTTGGAAACAGTGGCGTACCAGACGTTTTTCATTTTTATTGGGGAGGGGGGCTGTGTAGGGGTATGTGTATATGTAGTGTTTTTTACTTTTTATTTTATTGTGTGTTAGTGTAGTGTAGTGTTTTTAGGGTACAGTCACACGGGCGGGGGGTTCACAGTAGTTTCTCGCTGGCAGTTTGAGCTGCGGCAGAAATTTTGCCGCACCTCAAACTTGCAGCCGGATACTTACTGTAATCCTCCGCCCATGTGAGTGTACCCTGTACATTCACATTGGGGGGGGGGGGGGACATCCAGCTGTTGCAAAACTACAACTCCCAGCATGTACGGTCTATCAGTGCATGCTGGGAGTTGTAGTTTTGCAACAGCTGGAGGCACACTGGTTGTGAAACACCGAGTTTGGTAACAAACTCAGTGTTTTGCAACCAGTGTGCCTTCAGCTGTTGCAAAAGCTACAACCCCCAGCATGTACGGACAGCGGAAGGGCATGCTGGGTGTTGTAGTTATGCAACAGCTGGAGGCATACTACTTTGGATGGGGATGCTGGGGATTGTAGTTATGCAACAGCTGGAGACACACTGGTTTGCTACTTAACTCAGTGTGCCTTCAGCTGTTGCAAAACTACAACTCTCAGCAGTCACCGACAGCCAACGGGCATGCTGGGAGTTGTAGTTATGCAACCACCAGATGCACCACTACAACTCCCAGCATGCACTTTAGCTGATTGTGCAAGCTGGGAGTTGTAGTTACACAACAGCTGAAGGTACACTTTTCCATAGAAAGAATGTGCCTCCAGCTGTTGCAAAACTACAAGTCCCAGCATGCCCATAAGGGCATGCTGGGAGTTGTGGTGGTCTGCCTCCTGCTGTTGCATAACTACAGCTCCCAGCATGCCCTTGTTGCATGCTGGGAGCTGTTGCTAAGCAACAGCAGGAGGCTGTCACTCACCTCCAACGATCCAGACGCTGCAGGTCAGTCCCTCGTCGTCTCCGCCGCCGCCGCTGCTCCTGGGGCCCCGATCCCAACAGGGACGCCGGGGATCGGGGTCCCCAGCACCCGGGGTGCACGTCCCGCACCCGCTCACGTCCTCCGGAAGAGGGGCGGAGCGGGTTGCGGGAGTGACACCCGCAGCAGGCGCCCTGATTGGTCGGCCGGTAATCCGGCCGACGAATCAGGGCGATCGTGAGGTGGCACCAGTGCCACCTCACCCCTGCTGGCTCTGGCTGATCGGGGCCGTCTCTGATGGCCCCGATCAGCCAATAATTCCGGGTCACCGGGTCACTGGAGACCCGATTGACCCGGAATCCGCCGCAGATCGCTGGACTGAATTGTCCAGCGATCTGCGGCCATTGCCGACATGGGGGGTCATAATGACCCCCCTGGGCGATATGCCCCGATGCCTGCTGAACGATTTCAGCAGGCTTCGGGCACCGGCTCCGCTCCAGATGGTTGCGGGGGGCCGGTAAAACACATGACGTTCTCATACGTCATGTGTCCTTAAGGACTCGGAAATGGAAACGGATGAGAACGTCATGTGTCCTTAAGGGGTTAAATGGGCACTGTCATTAAAACAATTTTTTTGCTATTGCACTCCTTATGGTAAATAAAAAAATCTTTCTAATGTACTTTGTTTAAAAAAAATAAATGAAGTTTTCTAAGTTTTATTTGTGTTTTAAAAAGCTGTCACTAGGTGTCTCCCTACTTGTCCAGAGCACATTTCCCCCATCTCTTGCACAGACTTTGGACACCTGCTGGCCTGGCAGAAGTTCAAAAGCAGGAAATGCAGTCTGGAGTGCTGAGGGGGGGGGGGTGCAGCCTTAGCCAATCATAGGTCATCTCACACTGAACTTCTCTGTTCTGTGTGTAGCAGAGTGAGGGAGGAAGTTCTCCCCTGTATGGCTTCAGATGATGTCATGCCTACTGTGGAATGCCCCTTCCCAGTCTGTGAATCTGACTGAGACTGAGCAGAAAATACAGAGAAATACCAAGGTATAAAACTAAAAAAGAATAAAAAATAAAGGCAGAGGGTGGTTTATTATGATGGGGGCAGTGAACTGGGAGGATTATAAAATTTAACAAGATCATGACAGGTACTCTTTAAGGGAAAGCTACCTAGAAAAGGTGGCATGAGAGAGCAGCTTGGTATATCCCTCCTTCCCAGAATTCCCAGTAGAACATTAATGGCCTATTAGTCCCCACACATAGTCATCACACTTTTCTCAAGGGGAAACCTCACTCCTTTGTCCCCACAGTGAGCAGAAAGGGACACCATATTAGCCCATCCGGGCAATGGAGGCCAGCAATGTTGCAAGCTCTAACATGGCTTCAATGAAAGCAACGGAATATTGATGCACAAATGGTAGTGCCCGTCATTTCACAAACCCATGATAATTGTATCAAATAAAGGAGCCCATAGCATAGTTGGTGTTAAAGTAGTGTAGAAAAAGGAATGAGGCCAACCAGGATGGGGCCCTCTCTCTCCAAGGGCCACGTAGTCCGTATGGTCTGCCACTATGGTACGTATTGCTTTGTCTAGGAGGAATTTATCAGGTGGTGTATAGAAGAGATCTTCATCTATTATGTATTAGAGCAGAAATATCTCTAATATAAACTAATATGTTTATGGTATGGAGCAGTGTCCGCACCCTTCCCTGCATGAGCATGTATACAGAGATAGATGTCAGTCACTGATTACTGTAGGAGTCCAGGGGGTGGTCTCCCTAAATGATTGACAGCCTTCCATGCATGAGGATGTATACACAGATAGATGTCAGTCACTGATTACTGTAGGAGTCCAGGGGGTGGTCTCCTTAAATGATTGACAACCTTCCATGCATGAGGATGTATACACAGATAGATGTCAGTCACTGATTACTGTAGGAGTCGAGGGGGTGGTCTTCCTAAATGATTGACAGCCTTCCATGCATGAGGATGTATACACAGATAGATGTCAGTCGCTGATTACTGTAGGAGTCCAGGGGGTGGTCTCCTTAAATGATTGACAGCCTTCCATGCATGAGGATGTATACACAGATAGATGTCAGTCACTGATTACTGTAGGAGTCTAGGGGGTGGGCTCTCTCAATGATTGACAGTCTTCCCTATATGAGCATGTATACAGAGATAGATGTCATTCGCTGATCACTGTATTAGTCCAGGGGGCGGGCTCACTCAGTGATTGACAGCTTTCCCTGTATGTGTATGTAGACAGATATATGTCATTCACTGATCACTGTATTAGTCCAGGGGGCGGGCTTACTCAGTGACTGAAAGCCTTCCACTTATGAGCATGTATACACAGATAGATGTCAGTCACTGATCACTGTAGGAGTCCAGGGGGTGGTCTCCCTAAATGATTGACAGCCTTCCATGCATGAGGATGTATACACAGATAGATGTCAGTCACTGATTACTGTAGGAGTCCAGGGGGTGGTCTCCTTAAATGATTGACAGCCTTCCATGCATGAGGATGCATACACAGATAGATGTCAGTCACTGATTACTGTAGGAGTCCAGGGGGTGGTCTCCCTAAATGATTGACAGCCTTCCATGCATGAGGATGTATACACAGATAGATGTCAGTCACTGATTACTGTAGGAGTCCAGGGGGTGGTCTCCTTAAATGATTGACAGCCATCCATGCATGAGGATGTATACACAGATAGATGTCAGTCACTGATTACTGTAGGAGTCCAGGGGATGGTCTCCCTAAATGATTGACAGCCTTCCATGCATGAGGATGTATACACAGATAGATGTCAGCCACTGATTACTGTAGGAGTCCAGGGGGTGGTCTCCTTAAATGATTGACAGCCTTCCATGCATGAGGATGTATGCACCGATAGATGTCAGTCACTGATTACTGTAGGAGTCTAGGGGGTGGGCTCTCTCAATGATTGACAGTCTTCCCTATATGAGCATGTATACAGAGATAGATGTCAGTCGCTGATCACTGTATTAGTCCAGGGGGCGGGCTCACTCAGTGATTGACAGCTTTCCCTGTATGTGTATGTAGACACAGATATATGTCATTCACTGATCACTGTATTAGTCCAGGGGGCGGGCTTACTCAGTGACTGAAAGCCTTCCACTTATGAGCATGTATACACAGATAGATGTCAGTCACTGATCACTGTAGGAGTCCAGGGGGTGGTCTCCCTAAATGATTGACAGCCTTCCATGCATGAGGATGTATACACAGATAGATGTCAGTCACTGATTACTGTAGGAGTCCAGGGGGTGGGCTCTCTCAATGATTGACAGTCTTCCCTATATGAGCATGTATACAGAGATAGATGTCAGTCGCTGATCACTGTATTAGTCCAGGGGGCGGGCTCACTCAGTGATTGACAGCTTTCCCTGTATGTGTATGTAGACACAGATATATGTCATTCACTGATCACTGTATTAGTCCAGGGGGCGGGCTTACTCAGTGACTGAAAGCCTTCCACTTATGAGCATGTATACACAGATAGATGTCAGTCACTGATCACTGTAGGAGTCCAGGGGGCAGGCTCGCTCAATATTGACAACCTTCCACGTATGAGCATTTAGACATAGATTCCACTGTGAGAATAAAATGAGTTCTAAATTAAGGCAGTGGTCGAAAATAAAGAGGAATGCACAGAATTTCTTAAGTGATGGTTAACCTTATGTGGGGCACTGAGCAGAAGAAGAAGAAGAAGAAGTACAAAGATAACAGGAGGAAAAAAGCAAATTAACATACAAAAATCTACATGATGTCTCTAAAGGTTCTTATCAGATGCAAAATGAGGGGAAGTAAATACTGTCTAAAACAACTCTAAGATCAGGTCATGTTGTACAGTTGAAAGCAGAAGTTTACATATCCTATATAAAAAGACACATATACATGTTTTTCTCACTATCTGACATGAAATTAGAATAAACTTTACCCATTTTAGGTCAATTAGGCTTACCAAAATTATTTATATTTGCCAAGTGCCAGAATAATGAGTGTGGTGTCCTGGTACTGTATTACATACCGTACCTAGTGTAGAGCAGGGGCGGATCCAGAGTCTAGTCTCGGGAGGGGCACTATTAGAGAATTTTGTTTTGGTGGACAGAAAATAAGGTGTTTCTTAAAGAACTTACAATATTGTTAAATGTATCCAGTATAATAATCAAATACACCAATTGCCACAGAATGAGAAAGCGCTAAAGAAGTTTTCACAATTTAAAACTACAGCTCCCAGTATGACCTAAGTAGTGGTGAGGAGATGCTGACTGCCACACACTGTACCCACTGAATATAATACTGCCACACATTGTACCCGCTGAATACTGCCACACATTGTGCCCACTGAATATAATACTGCCACACATTGTACCCTCTGAATATAATACTGGCACACACTGTACCCTCTGAATATAATACTGCCACATGCTGTACCCTGTACCCTCTGAATATAATACTGGCACACACTGTACCCTCTGAATATAATACTGCCACACATTGTACCCGCTGAATACTGCCACACATTGTGCCCACTGAATATAATACTGCCACACATTGTACCCTCTGAATATAATACTGGCACACACTGTACCCTCTGAATATAATACTGCCACATGCTGTACCCTGTACCCTCTGAATATAATACTGGCACACACTGTACCGTCTGAATATAATACTGCCACACACTGTACCCACTGAATATAATACTGCCACACATTGTACCCGCTGAATACTGCCACACATTGTACCCACTGAACATAATACTGCCACACACTGTACCCACTGAATATAATACTGCCCACACACTGTACCCAATGAATATAATACTGCCACACATTGTACCCACTGAAAATATTACTACCCACACACTGTACCCAAGGAATATAATACTGCCACACATTGCACCCACTGAATAATACTGCCACACATTATACCCACTGAATATAATACTGCCACACACTGTACCCACTGAATATAATACTGCCACACACTGTACCCCTGAATATAATACTACCACACACTTTACCTCTGAATATAATACTGCCACACACTGTACCCCTGAATATAATACTGCCACACACTGTAACCTCAGAATATAATACTGCCCACACACTGTACCCCTGAATATAATACTGCCACACACTGTACCTCTGAATATAATACTGCCACACACTGTACCCCTGAATATAATACTACCACACACTATAACCTCAGAATATAATACTACCACACACTGTACACTCTAAATATCCCTCTGAATACAATACCGTGATGTAATGTGGCTTATGAAAACCGTACTACCCCAGAAATTCCTTGTACTCTGTGCCCCTCATATATAGTAATAATGCCCCATCCTGTGCCTGCACATATAACTATGACCTGTCCTGTTCCCCCTCATAATAATAATGCCCTCTGTCCTGTGCCCCTACCATATAATTCCCCCCTGTGCTGTGCCCCTCACTTATAATGCCCCTGCAATGTTCCCCTCACATATAATGCCCCCGTCCTGCTCCCTCAGGGTGCATTTTAAGTAAGGGGCACATAATGGTGCATTATAAGTAAGGGGCACATAACAGTGTGCATTATAAGTAAGGGGCACATAACAGGGCATTATAAGTCGAAGTACATTATATGTTAGCGGCTCAAGACAGGGGGGCATTATAAGTTAGGGGCCCAAGACAGGGGGGGGCATTATAAGTGAGAACCTGTAATGCCCCCCTGTCATGTGCCCCTCACATTGAATGCGCTGTTATGTGCCCCTCACTTATAATGCCCCCCTGTCATGTGCCTCTCACATTTAATGCCCCCCTGTCATGTGCCCCTCACATTTAATGCCCCCTGCCCTGCACCCTCAGGGGGCATTTTAAGTAAGGGGCACATAACAGGGGGCATAAGTGAGGGGCATATGACAGGGGGGCATTATACGAGAGGAGCCCCCCTGTCATGTGCCCCTCACTTATAATGCCCCCCTGTCTTGGGCCACTAACATATAATGTGCTTCGACTTATAATGCCCCTTTATGTTCCCCTCACATATAATGCCCCCTGTCCTGCACCCTCAGGGGGCATTTTAAGTAAGGGGCACATAAAAGGGGGCATTACAAATCAGAGCACATTATTTGTTAGCGGTACAAGACAGGGGGGCATTATAAGTGAGGGGCACATAACAGGGCCCTGTCAGTCTGCCGGAAGTGGCCATTCCAATGTCCCCCGCAGGAAGCCGCGGCCAACACATGGGATACATGGAGGGGTCATGTCGGCCGGCACTCCGTGCAGGGTTCAGCACCCCCTTGCAGCAGACTGCAGGGGCCCTGTTCAGGAGAATGTAGGGGGTCCTAGCACTCGGATGCCCCACAATCTATAACTTATCCTCTGTCTCGGCGTCTAAATAGGCTGTAAATAAATGAAAAATAGATGCTGGCAGCAGTGGGATAGATAGAAAGATAGATATGAGATAGATAGATAGATATGAGATAGATATGAGATAGATAGATAGATATGAGATAGATAGATGATAGATAGATATGAGATAGATAGATAGATAGATATGAGATAGATAAATAGATAGATATGAGGTAGATAGATAGATAGATATGAGATAGATAGATGATAGATAGATGATAGATAGATAGATAGATAGATATGAGATAGATAAATAGATAGATATGAGGTAGATAGATAGATAGATAGATAGATAGATATGAGATAGATAGATATGAGATAGATAAATAGATAGATATGAGGTAGATAGATAGATAGATAGATAGATAGATAGATAGCAAAAAGAGATCTTGTCCACAACACCAATTCCAAAAAAGTGAAAATTTTATTCCATAACAGGTGTCAATACAGCAGCGACGTTTCAGTCAGCTCAACCTGACCTTTCTCAAGCAGTATATCAATAGTGTTAACCACATTTATATAAGGGTATCAATCACACCAGATACCAAATAAAATAAATAACAATTAGTGAATAAAGTGCATCGTAGTGCATAATCAAAGTGCATATAAAATATTCAACCATAAAAAATTGATCACACAATATATCAAAATTGTATACATACTTGTAAAAAACACACATATCATACAGTGCAAAAGATATTAAGATAAATGCTTAATCGCATTTAATTTAGACAAGTGATAACCATGTGTGGAAAATAATAAAGATTAAAAAGGTGGGGGGAGTAAACACTCACCGGATGATCACATAGTCAGCGCCATTACAGTAGCTAGCGTGGGGTAATGCAGACTGCGCCTGCGTAACCTGTTCAATGAGTGTTTGTCCCTGTCCACGTGACTCAACCAATCGGTTGCAGGCATTGTAGTTCCCAAGGAGACGGGCGCAGCGTCACAGTACGCATGCGCTCATCCCCATGAGCTCGACAGCGCCATCTTGAAAGAGAGAATGAAGCCTCCGTAATATATATAGATGTACTGGTAAATTAACAAAAAAAAAATTTTAAATATACAGTCTGATTTGTCCCTGTTTGGGATATGTACAGTGGTAGGGATGTATCCCAGTCCCTCACTCAAAGAGATCACTCACTCTTTTACAGGCTGTCAGCCCAATCAATGCGTCACCTAGCCCCGGGAATCGGAGCCAGGTGCCGCATAGTGTGCATGCAGTCATGTACACCCCGCACGTAAGTGTGAGGGGACATGTATGCAGCAACATAGATCTTTTTAATAATGAATTTTTTTTACAGAAAAGAGGGACCGCAATGGGGAGTAACACTGCGCCTACATACGCAAATATTTATATGGCGCATTTTGAGGAGATGTACGTCTATGTGTCGCACCACTTCAGGCATGTCCTGGGGTGGTGGCGATACATAGACGACATCTTCCTCATTTGGAGTGGGGGAGTGTCTGAGTTACTCTCTTTTCAGGACTATCTCAATGATGTCACAACAAGCATTAAGTTTACTCTCACACATTCTCATGAGTCCATTAATTTTCTCGATGTACTGGTCAGTGTCGAAAATGATGGTTTGACCACTGACTTGTACATTAAACCCACTGATTGTAATATGTTATTGAAATTTGAGAGTTGTCACTCGAGACCTATGGTTAACTCCTTGCCCTTCAGCCAAATGCTGAGGGCAAGGAGGATTACAGACACAAAGGATAAATTGGAAACGGCATTGAAAAGGATGACTGACAATTTTGTCAAGAGGGGTTACCCTAGGGATTTGGTACAGAGACATAGAATTCATGTGGAACAAATGGAGGAGGTACCAGAGAGAAGGAGTAAGAATGACACACGGGTGCCTTTTGTAACTACCTACAGTGAGGATTCTAAGGCTATAGGCAGGATCATCAGAAAACATTGGCACATTATACAGGATTGCTGTAATGTCTCTGAATTTAACTCTTACCCCCTTTTATCCTATAGAAGACAAACAAATCTAAAAGACAGACTGGTTAAGGCGGACATTTACCAGAGACAAGGTGGCACACAGAGGTATCTGTCCGTTGTGAATAAAGGAAGCTTTCCCTGTAGACAATGTATAAATTGCGGATTGATGGGTAACAATTTTGTTCACCCTAGGAGTGGACAAACATATCCTATTAAGTACTACCTAACGTGTAACAGTTCTTATGTGGTTTACGTGCTTTGGTGCCCATGTGGCCTCCTGTATGTGGGGGAGACCACTTGGGACCTGGAGACACGTTTAAACCAGCACAGGTACACAATACGTAAAAAAAAAGCTAGATTTGCCGTTATCGAGTCATTTTGCGACTTTTGGACACACAGAAAAGGAATTAAAATTTGTTATAGTCGATCATGTCCCTCCGCTTAAACGAGGTGGGGATCGACAAGCTGTCTTAAAGAGATTAGAGTTGAAATGGATTTTTAAACTTGGTTCATTGAAACCAGGGGGCTTGAACGTTGAGTTTAAGACCCCCCATAGGGTGGTTGCTCAATAATCCTCCAATATATGTAATTCGTGATATTGAAGCTTGGTGTTGCTATATCTTTTTGTGTTACCACTATATGTAACTATACTAATCTGCCCTTCTTTTGTTTTTTCTAGGTGGATCGGGGGAATTTTTGAACACTCATCTGATGATTTATTTATATATTTGTATAATTATTAGTATAAGAAATAAAATATTTTATGTACACTTTTTACTTTATTGTTCATGAGCTGTTTGCATGTCCAACCAACGTAACAAAGGGAATGAGGCCCCGTAAGAATATTTATTCATTTTCGTTGTTTTCTCTAATTTTTTTATTTCTTTAATCATTTTCCTTTTGTTTTTTTTGGTCTCTTTTTTTTATATTTTGGTGCTCTTTTGCACAATTTCTATTTTAATTTAATTTTGTATTCTTTGCTTTGTTTTATTTTTATCATTATTATTTATTTATTTATTTCATTTTTTATCTTATTTAGTAGTGGATGGTCCCTTTATGTCCCTGGGAGTGAGTCTCTGAATGTGATTGATGGACCGAGAGGGTCCTAGGGCTGCCAGCGATCTATGTTGCTGCATACATGTCCCCTCACACTTACGTGCGGGGTGTACATGACTGCATGCACACTATGCGGCACCTGGCTCCGATTCCCGGGGCTAGGTGACGCATTGATTGGGCTGACAGCCTGTAAAAGAGTGAGTGATCTCTTTGAGTGAGGGACTGGGATACATCCCTACCACTGTACATATCCCAAACAGGAACAAATCAGACTGTATATTTAAAAAAAAATTTTAGTTAATTTACCAGTACATCTATATATATTACGGAGGCTTCATTCCCTCTTTCAAGATGGCGCTGTCGAGCTCATGGGGATGAGCGCATGCGTACTGTGACGCTGCGCCCGTCTCCTTGGGAACTACAATGCCTGCAACCGATTGGTTGAGTCACGTGGACAGGGACAAACACTCATTGAACAGGTTACGCAGGCGCAGTCTGCATTACCCCACGCTAGCTACTGTAATGGCGCTGACTATGTGATCATCCGGTGAGTGTTTACTCCCCCCACCTTTTTAATCTTTATTATTTTCCACACATGGTTATCACTTGTCTAAATTAAATGCGATTAAGCATTTATCTTAATATCTTTTGCACTGTATGATATGTGTGTTTTTTACAAGTATGTATACAATTTTGATATATTGTGTGATCAATTTTTTATGGTTGAATATTTTATATGCACTTTGATTATGCACTACGATGCACTTTATTCACTAATTGTTATTTATTTTATTTGGTATCTGGTGTGATTGATACCCTTATATAAATGTGGTTAACACTATGGATATACTGCTTGAGAAAGGTCAGGTTGAGCTGACTGAAACGTCGCTGCTGTATTGACACCTGTTATGGAATAAAATTTTCACTTTTTTGGAATTGGTGTTGTGGACAAGATCTCTTTTTGCTGTTTAAATAATTTGGTCCCCTAACCAAGGATCCAGGATCTGCGAGCACCTCCACACGGATATATATTTTTTGGATGTGCTGTTCTTCTATCTTCTTCTAGATAGATAGATAGATATGAGATAGATAGATGATAGATAGATAGATAGATAGATATGCGATAGATGGATATGAGAGATAGGAGATAGATAGATAATATATATATATATATATATATATATATATATATATATATATATATATATAATAGTTTGGTATCAACTAAAGTGCTGGCTGACTTATTCTTTGTCTGTATTGCACATACGGGGGAGTGGCTACCTCCATGTTGGCCTTGCACCCCACCCACCTCTATCAGGTGTGCATATAAGGTGTCTTGGATGTTCCAGATCCTGCCATGCTTACTGAACTGTTCACACAGAGGCATATTCACAGTGTAGGGTCCATCCCAATGAGGCTACCTTATCGCGGTGGGACGGTCCAAGCTATTTGACCGCCGGCGGAGACAAATTTGCGACCTAAGTGCCTCCCTATCTCATAGTTACACATTTGCATCTATTACACCATAGCTGTATAGCTCTCCATGTTTTATCTGCATATTCATGTTTCACCTACATCCTTGTGCTGGCAGTGTGCTGCTGCATTCTTCTGTTGCTAGATAGATAGATAGATAGATAGATAGATAGATAGATAGATATGAGATAGATAGATAGATAGATAGATAGATAGATAGACAGGAGATAGATATGAGAGAGATAGATAGATAGATAGATAGATAGATAGATAGATAGATAAGCAAAAGGGTAGAGCAGCACAACCTCCAGAGAGAGCAACGGGTGCAGGCGGTAAAGGTCCCAGGTCCAGGGTCCCATAGACATCCACTCCAAAAGACAAAAAGCCGCAGCACTCCAGGGTACAAGGTGAATAAGATTTATTGGCCCAACCTCAGGAACAACGTTTCAACTGCCCAATTGCAGTCTTTCTCAAGCTCGAGCTTGAGAAAGACTGCAATTGGGCAGTTGAAACGTTGTTCCTGATGTTGGGTCAATAAATCTTATTCACCTTGTACCCTGGAGTGCTGCGGCTTTTTGTCTTTTGGAGTAGATAGATAGATAGATGTGAGATAGCTGGATAGATAGATGATAAATAGATAGATATGAGACAGATAGATAGATATGAGATAGATAGATAGATAGATAGATATGAGATAGATAGATAGATAGATAGATGATAGATAGATAGATATGAGATAGATAGATTTGAGATAGATAAATAGATAGATAGATATGAGAGATAGATAGAAGATATATAGATAGATATATAGTAGAAGGAGAGCAGCACCCAAAAAAAGAAAGAAATCCGGTGCACGCAGAGTCCAGACCCGGGTCAGGGATCCATGTATAAGCAGAAATTGGAAATATCCGCAGCACACTGAGTAGTAAAATTCAAAAAAGTTTTATTCCATCACAGTGGGGGTGTCCAGAACAACGTTTCAACCAGCTCCCTGGTCTTTTTCAAGCTCAGTATACAATGTGCACAACACAAAATTTATAGGGGTACTAATCAAGTACCAAGATAAGTGTCAATCAAAACATAACATCAAATACAGTATAGAAAAGAATCACTCACAAAATTATGATCAAATACATCATACACAAATAGTTTGTGTATGATGTATTTGATCATAATTTTGTGAGTGATTCTTTTCTATACTGTATTTGATATTATGTTTTGATTGACACTTATCTTGGTACTTGATTAGTACCCCTATAAATTTTGTGTTGTGCACATTGTATACTGAGCTTGAAAAAGACCAGGGAGCTGGTTGAAACGTTGTTCTGGACACCCCCACTGTGATGGAATAAAACTTTTTTGAATTTTACTACTCAGTGTGCTGCGGATATTTCCAATTTCTAGATAGATAGATAGATAGATAGATAGGAGATAGATAGATAGATAGATAGATATGAGATAGATAGATAGAAGATATATAGATAGATAGATAGATAGATAGATAGATAGATAGGAGATAGATAGATAGATAGATAGATAGATATGAGATAGATAGATAGATAAATATGAGATAGATAGATAGATAGATATGAGATAGATAGATATGAGATAGATAGATAGATAGATAGATGAAAGATGATAGATAGATATGAGAGATGGATAGATAGATAGATAGGATATAGATAGATAGATAGATAGATAGATAGATAGATAGATAGATAGATATGAGAGAGAGAGATAGGAGATAGGAGATAGGAGATAGGAGATAGATAGGAGATAGATAGATAGATAGATAGATAGATAGATAGATAGATAGATACGGGGGAGTGGCTACCTCCATGTTGGCTCCTGCACCCCACCCACCTCTATTAGGTGTATATAAGGTGCCTTGGATGTTTCAGACCTTGCATGCCTGCTGTACTGTTCACACAGAGGCATATACACAGTGTAGGGTCCGTCCCAGAATGAGGTCACCTTTAGTGTTGCTCGTGAATATTCGCGAATATAGCGCAATATATTCGTAATTACGAATATTGTTTTTTTTTTTTTTTTATCACAGTACACATCACAGTGATCACCCCTCTCTGCTTCCAGCTTGTGTGGTGTAAAGAAGGCTCTAATACTACTATGTGAGACTGGCGTGCAAATTTTCGTTTTTGCTAATTTTCTCATATGTTAATTTGTGCATATGCTAATTTCCGCATATGCGAAATATCGCGAATTCGAATATGGCCTATGCCGCTCAACACTAGTCACCTTACCGTGGAGGGACGGTCCACGCTATTTGGCGCCAAATTTGCAAGCTAAGTACCTCATAATTTCATAGTTTCATATCTTCATTTATTACATTACAGCTGTATAGCTTTTCATGTTCTATCTATATACTCATGTTTTATCTATATACTCATGTTTCATCTATATCTTTGTGCTAGCAGTGTGCTGCCGTATTCTCCTGTTGCTAGATAGATAGATAGATAGATAGATAGATAGATACATAGATAGAAAGATAGATATGAGAGAGATGATAGATATGAGATAGATAGATATGAGATAGATAGATAGATATGATAGAGATAGATGATAGATAGATGAGATATATAGATAGATAGATATGATATAGGTAGATAGATATGAGAGATAGATAGGAGATAGATAGGAGATAGATAGACAGATAGATTAGTGTTCCCCAACCAGGGTGCCTCCAGCTGTTGTAAAACTACAACTCCCAGTATGCCCACAAAGCCAAATACATGCTGGGAGTTGTAGTTTTACTACAGTTAGAGGCCTCTGCTGGGAAACACTGATAAGAGTCCCCCTTTATCTCTCACTGTCTCCTGACCCCCCCTCCCTCCTCCTCCTCACCCCAAAGTTACTTACCATGAAGTGCAGCATCAGGGTGGTGGGCAGGGGGGTCTGGAGGCCTTGGGTGGGTGTCCGGGCCTGTGTTGGAGGTGCAGGAAACTCAGCCCGGCCTGCAGGAAATACAGAGGAGTGAGAGGGGGAGGAGCTTATCTCTTCCCAGCCCCTGCACAGTGTAATGGCTGCAGACTGAATGATGCTGAGACCGAAGCATCCTCAGTGCTGACAGGCAGCCTGCAGAGGATGGTGTCCCCGCGGTTCACACGCTGCAAATGCTGCAGGTGAGGGGACAGTGGAGCCGGGGCTGACAGCTCCCGCTCATCAATACTATAGTATCGGGAGGGGCAGCAATCTCGGGGGGGAGGGGGCAATTGCCCCCTTGCCCCCCCCCCCCCCCTGGAACCGCCACTGGTGTAGAGGTCCCCAAAGTCAGAGTAACTACGTTCAGGTAGGGTCCCTCAGGTGGGACAGCCCCTAGTCGCCTCTCCTCAAGTCTAATTCTCTAATGTTAATACCTGTATATATTTAATAATAATGTATAGTGCTTACCTTGTTTAGCGTCGCAGGACCTTCAGTCATGTGACCATGTTAATATCCTCTATGGTATGTTGGAGGACCTTTGGAGGTCCTTGGGTAACGTGTTGCCCACAAGTCTTTGTAATGGTGATTGACACAAGTATGGACCAATTAGCACTAGTCCAGCTCCTGCCCATTTAAGGGAGCTGAAGCCAATTATCGCTCTCTTGGGTTGCTGCTCTCGTGGATGCCGGACTAGCAGGACGGATCTGCGCAACTTGCAAAGACACGCTAGGCCTGAAAACCTACCAGTCTCAGCTGAACTAAAACCGTGAGTTCTAAACTACCCCCGCTAATGCTAGCGTGACTACTGGACCGCAACTAAATCCCCTAAATCCAGTGGAACAGCGCATAATACCTAAAGACTCTAAATTGCTAAAGTCCCAACCTTTGTCAATCTCCAAAGTAAGCAGTTGTATGCATAGAGACTGTTCCGTTTATGAAGCTTGCAGAAAACCTTCAGTAAAAGTTATACCTGTTTCAGAAAACTCCCCGGTTGTGGACATTCTATTATTATCTACCTCCCTATCGCTCTTGGGAAAGGTGGCGGTATTACTGAGCATTACTGAGGAGCCCTCACCCTGGCATCACGAATAACAAGCACCCTTTAATCACCGCACAGCTACACTCCCCATACCCTATATCCCCCAGGCTATCACATGAGAGAGAGAGAGGATTTTTAAGGCATTTTATTACTTTCTGCAAAGTCAAAAGTTTACATACATTTCATTAGCATTGGGTAGCATTGCCCTTAAACTGTTTGACTTGGGACAATCGTTTTGGATATCCTTCCACAAGCTTATCTCCATAGTTGGTAGGAATTTTGGCCCAATCCTCCTGACAGAACTGGTGTAACTGAGCCATGTTTGTAGGTCGCCTTGCTCAAACCTGCCTTTTCAGCTTTGCCCATAAATTTTCAACAGGTTTAGATCAGGACTTTGTAATGGACACTCCAAAACATTGACTTTGCTATCCTTAAGCCAATTGGGAACCAGTTTTGCAAAATGCTTTGGGTCATTGTCTATTTGGAAGACCAAGCGTTAACTTCCTGGCAGATGTCTTGAGATGTTGCTTCAGTTTTGTCCCATTATCTTCTTTTCTCATGATACCATCCATTTTGTGAAGTGCACCAGTACCTCCTGCAGCAAAACAACCCCACAACATGATGCTGCCCCCTGTGTGTCACAGTTGGGATGGTGTTTTTAGGCTTCCAAGCTTCTCCCTTTTTCCTCCAAATGTTATGGTCATTATGGCCAAACAGTTACATTTTCCTTTCGTCAGACTTAGGATGTCTCCAAAAATGTAGGCCTTTGTTCCTGTGTGCATTTACACACATTAATTTGGCTTTTATATGTTTTTTTTGGTGTAATGGCTTCTTTCTGGCAGAGTGGCCTTTCAGCCCATGTTGATACAGTATTCTTTTCATTGTGGATAAAGACACAATCTTACCAGTTTCCGCCAGCACCTTCACAAGGTCTTTTGCTTTTGTTCTTGGGTTGATATGCACATGTCGGACCAAAGCAGGGTCATCTCTGAGACACAGAGCCCGTCTACTTCCTGAGCGATATGATGGCTGGACATTTCCATCTTGTTTAATTGTTTGTACAGATGAACGGGGCTTCTGCAGGTAGATGGAAATTTCACCCAAGAATGATTCAGACTTATGCAAATCCACATTCTCTTCCTGATATCCATGACTTGAAAAAACAGAAGCAGTGTGATTCTGGTGTGCATTAAAATACACCCACAGGTGTGTCTCTAATTAATTCAGATGTTGCCAATTAACCTATCAGAAGCTTTCAAAGACATGACATCATCATATGGGTTGTCCCATAAAGTTTAAAACCATAGTAATCCTGGTGTATGTAAACCTTTGACCTTGTAGAAAGTAATTAAAATGCGTTAAAAAATCTCCCTCTCATTATTCTGGCATTTGGCAAATATAAATATTTTGGTAATCCTAATTGACCTAAAACGGGTAAGGTTTATTCTGATTTCATGCCAGATGTGAGAAAAACATATATATATATATATATATATATATATATATATGTGTGTCTTTTTATATAGTGTATGTAAACTTCTGGTTTCAATTGTAGTGTTCTATGTATAAAGTATACAGTAAAATCTCACTAGCAGACGTCTCTTAACCCCTTAAAGGAAAACTGTCACATATTTTCTCCCGCACTATCCACCGATATTGGTGGATAGTGCAGGAGACGCTGATTAAAACGAGCCCTACCTTGGTCTGATCCGCGCCGCCGTTCGCCCGCACTTGTAGTTTTAATCTCTGTGTATATCCGGCTGTAACTGGCAAAGGCGGTGCTTCTGCGGGCTTACGGACACTGACGTCAGCGCCGCTCATGAATATTCATCCTGTTCTCCCTCTCTTCGCCGCTCCTTACCAGAGGGAGGGATGAACATTCATGAGCGGCGCTGACGTCAGTGTCCGTTAGCCCGCAGAAGCCCCGCCTTTGCCAGTTACAGCCTGATATACACAGAGATTAAAACTACAATTGCGGGCGAACGGCGGCGCGGATCAGACCAAGGTAGGGCTCATTTTAATCAGCGTCTCCAGCACTATCCACCAGTACATGTGGATAGTGCGGGAGAAAATATGTGACAGTTTTCCTTTAAGGACCACGGGTTTTTCCGTTTTTGCACTTTCATTTTTTCCTCCTCACCTTTTAAAAATCATAACCACTTCCATTTTGCACCTAAAAATCCATATTATGGCTTATTTTTTGCGCCACCAATTCTACTTTGCAGGGACATCAGTCATTTTACCCAAAAATCTACGGCAAAGCGGGAAAAAAAATCATTGTGCGACAAAATTGAAGAAAAAACGCCATTTTGTAATTTTGGGGGCTTCCGTTTCTACGCAGTACATTTTTTGGTAATAATGACAACTTCTATTTATTCAGTAGGTCCATACGGTTAAAATGATATCCTACTTATATAGGTTTGATTTTGTTGTACTTCTGGAAAAAAATCATAACTACATGCAGGAAAATGTATACGTTTAAAATTGTCATCTTCTGACCCCTATAACTTTTTTATTTTTCTGTGTATGGGGCGGTATGAGGGCTAATCTTTTGCGACGTGATCTGAAGTTTATATTGGTACCATTTTTGTATTGATTGGACTTTTTGATCGCTTTTTATTCATTTTTTCATGATATAAAAAGTGACCAAAAATACGCTATTTTGGACTTTGGAATTTTTTTGCGCGTACGCCATTGACCGTGCGGTTTAATTAATGATATATTTTTATAGTTCGGACATTTATGCACACGGCGATACCACATATGTTTATTTTTATTATGTTTATATATTATTTATATGGAATTTGGGAAAAGGGGGGTGATTTAAACTTTTAATAAGGAAGGGGTTAATGTGTGTGTGTTAAACTTTTTTTAAACTTTTTTTTTTTTACACTTTTAGTCCCCTTAGGGGACTTTTAGGAGGAATCATTAGATTCCTCATACAGATCACTATGGTTGTATAGAACCATAGTGATCAGTGTGCTCTGCGCTCGAATGATTCAGAGAGGCTGTATCATTCAGAGAGCCGGAGCCACCGTGGAAGGAGAGGTAAGCCCTCAGGCTACCTCAGTAGTGGATCGCCCCCGCGTGATCGCGCTGCGGGGGGGCGATCCACCCCACTGGACCACCAGGGACTGAATACAGGCACCTTTAGACGCTGCTGTCAACTTTGACAGCGGCGATCTAAAGGGTTAATAGCTGCCCCGTGGCGATCGCTGCACGTCGGCTATTAACGCCGGCCCACAACTGCAGGAATCAGCTGGGGGCCGGACGGTATGACGCGGGCTCGAGTCAGGAGCCCACGTCATACTCGGTTAAGGGCCATTGGATGTGTATACACGTCCATGGTCCTTAAGAGGTTAATAGCAGACAGTTTTTTTTATTTCAATAACTTCCCAAAAGCGTAAAATCAGGCCTATCTGCTGACCCTAGGAGGCCCTACCTTGTGTCCTGCTACACCAAAATGGACTCTCCCACACGTGGAATAAGACTAGCCCGCTAAAGGGGTATTAAGTAGCCGGCTACACCATTGGAGAGAGGAGAGGAGATGCAGTAAGCATGGTATGGTAGTAGGAAAGAGCGAAAATGTGGGTAAAGGAATGCCCAGTGCTGCGTGCAAATGCTGTGTTTCGCTTGCAGTAGTATTAACACCAACAATTGGGTGGGGAAGAAAAACAAATGTCAACCATGGCACTGACAAACCCCCCCAAAAAAAAATAGGCTATGGGCCTCTATCACAGAATATGTTTGAATAACGGGGGGAAAATACTGCATGCTGCATTATTTTGAGCCGTTAGTCTGGTGCACAATGACAGACATGAGCGGAAAATCGGACCCCATTAAAGTCAGTGGGGTCTGTTGGGCTCTGTTTGTATCCGTCACGCAGCAGTTGGGTCAACTCTGTTTGCTGAATAGAATATGAAGCTTTTGGCACAGATGTAAACCTAGCCCTACACTCAGGGGTCAATCCTGGTGGTAAAAAGTGTGGGAAGAGTTTCACTCAAGGGCTGGTCCAGCAGGACTGGGAACAGTGTTCATGCTGTGTCAAAAGTGCAGGAAATCTGTTCCTATGCATTCCTGCAGGACTTGAGCCCTGCCTACCCTGATAAAGCTGGCATGGATCTCCCCATTATATTTAATACATTTACAGAAACCCCACCTTTTTACAGCCCATCTGAGCAGCCTAAACAATATATAGGACAGTGGAGGCTCTTAAGTACTGCACATGAAAAATAGAACCTAAGACTAATAAAAACGACATTTCTCCAACATAATAACAAGGCAGGAAAGAAACTAAAAGAAATGAGGAAGGTGTGACAGGAAGGAACCAACAATTTTGACACAATTCCGAAGAAAGATCCTGATCAATTTACCACAGCGCAAGGACTGATGTATTATTTTAGAGATGGAGACCCTGTTGTATCCATGAATTTACCCGTTGAAGGGCATCGGTCATATGATTCTGGGCAGATCCTTTACTGCCACAGTCCCTTCAAGCAATGAGATGTACAGTAATTATCATGCAAATAAGGCTCAAGTGCCCAGAGGGCATTACCCAGCGCAGTAGGAGCACAGGTTAAAGGGGTACTCTGCTGCTAGACATATTATCCCCTATCCAAAGGATAGGGGATAAGATGTCTGATAGCAGGGGTCCCACTGCTGGGGCACCCCACTATCTCCCGCAGCACCCGTTTGTTTTTCTAAACAAACTCCAAGTTCTTGTGGCAGTGATCGTGATGTCACGGACATGCCCTTGTGACATCACAACACACCCCCTCCGTTCATGTCTGTGGGAGGGGGCGTTAGGGTGTTTCCTTTTTCCAAAGATGTGATTTTTCTTATGACTTTGCTTACGCCCCGAGTCTTAGTGATGTAAAAGATATATATGCCAAATTTCAAGATGATTGGATAATATTTAGGGGCTGCACACATTGATCACTTTTATCTCAAACAAGTGTCATTCCTCATATTGAAGTACTTTGTACTAATGGGCTTCTCTTTTACCCAACCAATGGGAACCAAAAGAGGAATTTGGCTGCTGGAAAAAGTGCCTAGTGGTGAGTTTTTAGGAGTTCGGCTCCCTTCAAAGGAACAAGTACTTTTAGTTTTTATTTACCATCACAAGGGGAAAAAAACGCTTTCAGATGCTGCTAAATCTACCAGTACTAGACTCCAGGAATGGTGGAGGAAAGCAACTATCCATGTAAAGATGGAGGAGAATATCCGTGCTGGTATACAGAAGCTGTACAAAGAACACCAAAATCTGGGTAAAGAGAAATCAAGAAACACGGATAAAGTAAATGTGAAACGGCAGATTTAGAAAGGTGATCTTGTCGAATTATTTGACAGCTCCTGGCAAAATGTGATGGACATGACTAGCATATCACAAGACGATAAAACATTTCTATGGTCACAAAGAGAAGATCGTATGAGTTCGTCAATGAGCGGAGTAGACAAGGTTTTTGCCTCGAAAATAAGAACTAAGGGGGAGATTTATCAAATGTAGTTCACGAAGATCCAGCTCGCTCCACCGATACACCCCCGACACGGATCCGCACCCAGCCCGGTGCACACAGATTCAAACAAGGAGAAATGATCCAGCCTGGGTAAGTAGAAATCCAGACTTTATTAGAACTCACAGTAAAAGCAGTACAAGCAACCAGCAGAGCAGACGCGTTTCAGGCGCCTGCACCTGAAACGCGTCTGATCTGCTGGTTGCTTGTACTGCTTTTACTGTGAGTTCTAATAAAGTCTGGATTTCTACTTACCCACGCTGGATCATTTCTCCTTGTTTGGAGATTTATCAAAACCTGGGCTGAGGAAAAGTTTCCCGTTGCCCATAGCAACCAATCAGATAACTTCTTTCATTTTGCAGAGGCCTTGTTAAAAATGAAAGAAGCGATCTGATTGGTTGCTATGGGCAACAGGAAACTTTTCCTCTCCCCAGGTTTTGATAAATCTCCCCCTTAGTTCTTGTTTTCGAGGCAAAGACCTTTCTCTGCCCAGGTTTTGATAAATATCCCCCTTAGGCTAGGTTTCCACTTTTTTTTTTTTACAAAAACGCCAATAAAAACGCCCATTCTGCCGCATGGCGTTTTTTTGTGAAAAAACGCTGCGGCCAGATGTTAGCTGCAAGTCAATAGTAAACTGCAAAATGCCAAATCCACTTGGCGTTTTTCAGTTTGGCATTTTTTTTTATCCTTTTGGCGTTTTTGGGCTCCTTGGCAGTTTTTAAAAAACGACCTCTTGTCAAGACTTTGGCGTTTTTTCGGGAAAATCTTGGCGTTTTTCTCCCATAGAAGTCTATGGGAGTGAAAAAACGCCAAGAAAAAACGCCATGTGGGTTTTACATTTGGCATTTTTTCAGGCGGTTTTTATTCTCTTTTGGACTTTAGCGATCCAAAAAAGTGTTGGAGATACCTTTTTTATTAAAATTTAGTAGGGTACCATTAAAAAATTATAATAAAAAAGATACAGTAGTGATGGAAAAAATTGTATTTAACGAAATGTATCTCTTTTATAACAAAATTGCTATTAATTTTTAAACAGGGATCAATTTATGTGTGTATGAGTATGGCAATAAAAATGTAGCCGACAATAATAAAAATTTAGTGTGTGTGTATGTTTCACTTCTTTTTACATTTTTTAAGTAGTACTACTACTCCCAGCATGAAACACACTGTTCCATGATAGGAGTAGTAGTTACCTGTACTAATTGACAGATCGCAGGGGTCCCTTACGATCCTCTTGTATAATGTGTAGATACGGGCAGCCGTTCTTTTATGGTCACCTGCACTCACGTATATATATACATATTCATGTTTCCCGCAGAGCTGTGATTGGCCAGATGGTTCCAGCCAATCACAGCTCTCTGTGAGAAATAGGAATATGTGTATATATACAGCCGTGCAGGGGACCATAGGAGAGCGGACGCCGCATCTATACATTATACTGGAGCATCACAGCGGGTGTCAGGAGGAGTGACACTCGCTGCGATCTGTCTATTAATGCAGGTACTACAGCTCCCAGCATGGAGCAGAGTGTGCTCCATGTTGGGAGTATTAGTACCTGCAGTAAGGGACAGATCCCAGGGATGTCACTCCTCCTGACACCCTCTGCGATCAAAGTGACTGTCGGGATCAGCTGTTCTCAAGGCTACAGAGCCGGGAGATCGGCTGATCCTGAGCAGTTGATATACATCGTATATCTACTGCCCAGCAAGAACTTACAGTGAGCCTGCAATGTGTATACAGTATACACATTGCTGGCTCACTTAACCCCTTGCTGAGCTGTGCGCTATGCACCAGCCCAGCAATCAAAGAGTTAACTTACACTGCTGGACAGTGTAGGTTAACCCTTTGGGCGGTATACACTATATACAGCTATCTATAGATAGTTGTATAGAGTGTATACAGAAGATGGAGAAGTCCCCTTATCTCCGTCCAGTCCCCGCGGGTCCGTGTAGCACCGCCCCCTAGCGATGACGTCATTAGGGGGCGGAGCTACAGACACAATCCAGGCTGGCAAGGGTATAAGGCTCTGTTAACATTGTCCGTATTGGATAATGGGAACAGACCCTTCTGCCAGTGTCTACCCAGACAGGGAGACTCCAGCTGCTGCTAAACTACAACTCCCAGCATGCCCAGACAGCCAAAGGCTGTCTGGGCATGCTGGGAGTTGTAGTTTTGCACCAATTGTAGGCTCACTGTCTAGGTAGACATTGCATTATGGGTGCTCTCAGCTGCAGAGAGCACAAAAAATGTCCTAACCTATTTTTTTTATGTTTTTTTTTCTTCTCGTTTCAGATCCGTGTATGCAGAGGATTACGACGGATTTGATGGATTACGACGGATGAACAGGATTTTTTTTTAATTTTAATAAAATGGTTAATGAGGGCTGTGGGGGAGTGTTTTTTTAAAATAAAAAAATTTTTCTAATGTGTTGTGTTTTCTTTTTTATTGAATATTCAGGCTTAGTTATGGAGGCTGTCTAATAGACGGAATCCATTACTAAGTCAGGGCTTAGAATTAGCCCCAAAAACAGCTGGCGCTAACCTCCAATCATTACCCTGGTACCCACCGCCACAGGGGTGCCGGGAAGAGCCGGTACCAACAGGCCCAGAGCGTCAAAAGTGGCACTCCTGGGCCTAGGCGGTAACAGGCTGGCGTTATTTAGGCTGGGGAGGGCCAGTAGCAATGGTCCTCGCCCACCCTGGTAACGTCAGGCTGTTGCTGCTTGGTTGGTATCTGGCTGATACTGAAAATAAGGGGAACCCTCTGCGTTGTTGTTTTTTTATTTATATTTTTTATTTATGAAAAAAAAACGCATAGGGTTCCCTGTATATTCAGTATCAGCACGATACCAACAAATCAGCAACAGCCTGACGTTACCAGGGTGGGCGGGGACCATTGTTACTGGCCCTCCCCAGCCTAAATAACGCCAGCCTGTTACCACCTAGGCCCAGTAGCGCCACTTTTGACGCTCCGGGCCTGTTGGTACCGGCTCTTCCCGGCACCCCTGTGGCGGTGGGTACCAGGGTAATAATTGGGGGTTAGCGCCAGCTGTTTTGGGGGCTAACACTAAGCCCTGGCTTAGTCATGGATTCCGTCTATTAGACAGCCTCCATAACTAAGCCTGAATATTCAATTAAAAAAAGACACAACACATTGGAAAAAATATTTTATTTAAAAAAACACTCCCCCACAGCCCTCGTTAACCATTTTATTAAAATTTAAAAAAATTAAAAAATAAAGTTCATCCGTCGTAATCAATCGAATCCGTCGTAATCCTCTGCATACACGGATCTGAAACGAGGAGAAAAAAAAACACAAAAAAAATAGGTTAGGACATTTTTTGTGCTCTCTGCAGGGGAGAGCGCCCATAATGCAATGTCTACCTAAACAGTGAGCCTCCAATTGGTGCAAAACTACAGCTCCCAGCATGCCCAGAAAGCCTTTGGCTGTCTGGGCATGCTGGGAGTTGTAGTTTAGCAACAGCTGGAGTCTCCCTGTCTGGGTAGACACTGGCAGAAGGGTCTGTTCCCATTATCCAAAACGGACAATGTGAACAGTGCTTCAGACTAGCCTGAATGTGTATGTAGCTCTACCCCTAATGAAGTCATCACTAGGGGCGGAGCTACACGGACCGGCGGTGACAGAAACGAGGGAGGTAAGTGGACCTCCTGTTCTGTATACACTATATACAGCTATAGGAGCAGGGAGTCCTGTCAGTCTGGTGACAGGCTTCCCGGCTCCTGTATAGTATATGTGGGTACACTATGCCCCCCTGTATACTATACGGCTGGGGAGGTAAGTAGTGATGCTGTACATTACTCCTCACCTCCTTACCCTCTGTGGACCGGGCGCTCAGCATCCGACCCACAGAGTGGTACCCAGACGGCAGTGAGAAAACTGCAACAGGGGACAAATTTGGCTGTTTCCACACACCAGGGAAAACGCCAGAAAAAACGCCAGAAAAAACGCCAGAAAAACTGCCAAAACTCAGGAAAAACCTGTGGCAGTTTTTCTGGCCTTTTTGCTGGCATTTTTAAAAAAAAAAAACAAGTGGAAACCTAGCCGTATGCTTCTTCTCTTTGGCATAAGGTTCACTTCAAATTCTCTTTGCAATCTATTCCCTCCCGCTATTACCCTTCCTGAAAAACCCGTCCTTTACACCTGTTCTGACCGTAGCATCTTATTAATGGTGGCAAACTGCTAAGGCATCTTTCACACTATGAAATTGTTCCGTTTAGGAACTTCCGTCACAAGTTCTGTCACTATATCGGGGAAAACCTGCTGTTACAAAACCCCTGACGGCCGTGACTAAATCGCATTGCAGCCTATGGGGTTTTGTAACTGCCCGTTTGCACCCGTATATGCCCGTAATTCATTACGGACGTTATACAGTGACGGGACATCATGGCGGAAAAATTACTGCATGTAGTAATTTTTCCGCCACGATGTCCCATACCTGTATCACGTCCGTAATGAATTACGGGCATATACGGGTGCAAACGGGCAGTTACAAAACCCCATAGGCTGCAATGCGATTTAGTCACGGCCTTCAGGGGTTTTGTAACGGCAGGTTTTCCCTGATATAGTGACGGAACTTGTGACGGAAGTTCCTAAACGGAACAATTTCATAGTGTGAAAGAGGCCTAACCTACTTTGCCTACACGATTTCCTGAGTGGACGGGCCCTAATCTCATTAGAGACATTGATATCTCGTCAGGATATTCCTGTAAGGCAGTGCTTCTCAATTATTTTCTGTCATGCTCCCCCTAGGAAGAAGAAAACATTTCGCGCCCCCCACACCACTGTAAATAGTATCATTTGTTTATAAAATTGTTAAAAGTACACCTCTGCATAACACTGTATCCTTATTAATGTATATGAGGCTCTGTACACTGACAACAAGCAGGGCTCTGTACACTGAGAACAAGCAGGGCTCTGTACACTGACAACAAGCAGGGCTCTGTACACTGACGACAAGCGGGGCTCTGTACACTAACGACAAGCGGGGCTCTGTACACTGACGACAAGCGGGGCTCTGTACACTGAGGACAAGCGGGGCTCTGTACACTGAGGACAAGCAGGGCTCTGTACACTGAGGACAAGCGGGGCTCTGTACACTGAGGACAAGCAGGGCTCTGTACACTGAGGACAAGCAGGGCTCTGTACACTGAGGACAAGCAGGGCTCTGTACACTGACAACAAGCAGGGCTCTGTACACTGACAACAAGCAGGGCTCTGTACACTGACGACAAGCGGGGCTCTGTACACTGAGGACAAGCAGGGCTCTGTACACTGAGGACAAGCAGGGCTCTGGACACTGACAATAAGCAGGGCTCTGTACACTGACAACAAGCAGGGCTCTGTACACTGACGACAAGTGGGGCTCTGTACACTGAGGACAAGCGGGGCTCTGTACACTGACAACAAGCGGGGCTCTGTACACTGACAACAAAAGGGGGTTCTGTACACTGACAACAAGCGGAGCTCTGTACACTGACAACAAGCGGGGCTCTGTACACTGACAACAAGCGGGGCTCTGTACACTGACAACAAGCGGGGCTCTGTACACTGACAACAAGCGTGGCTCTGTACACTGACAACAAGCGGGGCTCTGTACACTGACAACAAGCGTGGCTCTGTACACTGACAACAAGCAGGGCTCTGTACACTGACAACAAGCAGGGCTCTGTACACTGACAACAAGCGGGGCTCTGTACAATGACAACAAGCGGGGCTCTGTACACTGACAACAAGCGGGGCTCTGTACACTGACAACAAGCGTGGCTCTGTACACTGACAACAAGCGGGGCTCTGTACACTGAGGACAAGCAGGGCTCTGTACACTGACGACAAGCGGGGCTCTGTACACTGAGGACAAGCAGGGCTCTGTACACTGAGGACAAGCAGGGCTCTGGACACTGACAATAAGCAGGGCTCTGTACACTGACAACAAGCAGGGCTCTGTACACTGACGACAAGTGGGGCTCTGTACACTGAGGACAAGCGGGGCTCTGTACACTGACAACAAGCGGGGCTCTGTACACTGACAACAAAAGGGGGTTCTGTACGCTGAGAACAAGCGGAGCTCTGTACACTGACAACAAGCGGGGCTCTGTACACTGACAACAAGCGGGGCTCTGTACACTGACAACAAGCGGGGCTCTGTACACTGACAACAAGCGTGGCTCTGTACACTGACAACAAGCGGGGCTCTGTACACTGACAACAAGCGGGGCTCTGTACACTGACAACAAGCGGGGCTCTGTACACTGACAACAAGCGGGGCTCTGTACACTGACAACAAAAGGGGGTTCTGTACGCTGAGAACAAGCGGAGCTCTGTACACTGACAACAAGCGGGGCTCTGTACACTGACAACAAGCGGGGCTCTGTACACTGACAACAAGCGGGGCTCTGTACACTGACAACAAGCGTGGCTCTGTACACTGACAACAAGCGGGGCTCTGTACACTGACAACAAGCGGGGCTCTGTACACTGACAACAAGCAGGGCTCTGTACACTGACAACAAGCAGGGCTCTGTACACTGACAACAAGCGGGGCTCTGTACACTGACAACAAGCGGGGCTCTGTACACTGAGGACAAAAAGGGCTCTTTACATGGAGGACAAGCAGGGCCTGTACGAGAGAGAGCAGTGAATTCTGACCCCGGTGACGTGACCTCACATCTGAACGTAGCAGCGCGCCACGCCGGAGTTCAAAGCGCCTCTCCCAGGCAGCCACACTGACAACCCAGGGCCGTAAGTAAGATCCAGCTGTAGAGTTGGGACGCCGCTTGCAAGTGAGTCGGGCCCCCCTTTACGGAGCCTCGCGCCCCCCCTTATGTCATATTATGCTTCTCATGTACCTCATGCTATTCAGATTGAGCCGACCCCATATGAACGGCATATGCGGTACTCCCCAGACGTGCCTGGATTGCTTTCTGTTTTATTGCCCACATTTATCATTGTCTTTAGACTGTTTTTTGTGTCTAAAAAAGGGGCAAAAAAGGCGCAAGCAGGGTTTTTTGCGCCTTTTTTTGCCCCTTTTTGTTTACACATTTTTGCTGATTTTGAGTTGCAATCCACTGATTTTGAGTTGCAATCCACTGATTTTGGCAATAGACATGATATGGAAGGGATTTATCATTGCCCCTTTTTGGAAAAAGGAGCAAAAAAAGGCGCAAAGCCACTGAAAAGTCTCTAAAACTACACCAGCCCAGACTTAGCTTAGCTTTTTGGTGTATGTGTAGACAGAAATTTCAGAAAATGTGACCTGCACAAAATGTATCAAAGCTTTTTCACCTTTTAATATATTTGGTGCCCCTACACATTATCAGCACACCAAAAAAAAGGTGTAAAAAAATGCTTCACTTACATCTACAATGATAAATGTGGGCCATTATGCCTATTTCAATTTTCTTCTCCCCACTGCCCTAACATAAACCATTGCTTCTCATTATATTGACTTTGCTTTCTGTCTATTAGGTATCTATGGAAGCTTCTTTAATAGGTGGAGGGGGGGGATTTTTGGGGTTTCTAGCTCTGTACACTGAGGACAAGCGGGGCTCTGTACACTGAGGACAAGCAGGGCTCTGTACACTGAGGACAAGCGGGGCTCTGTACACTGAGGACAAGCAGGGCTCTGTACACTGAGGACAAGCAGGGCTCTGTACACTGAGGACAAGCAGGGCTCTGTACACTGACAACAAACAGGGCTCTGTACACTGACAACAAGCAGGGCTCTGTACACTGACGACAAGCGGGGCTCTGTACACTGAGGACAAGCAGGGCTCTGTACACTGAGGACAAGCAGGGCTCTGGACACTGACAATAAGCAGGGCTCTGTACACTGACAACAAGCAGGGCTCTGTACACTGACGACAAGCGGGGCTCTGTACACTGAGGACAAGCGGGGCTCTGTACACTGACAACAAGCGGGGCTCTGTACACTGACAACAAAAGGGGGTTCTGTACACTGACAACAAGCGGAGCTCTGTACACTGACAACAAGCGGGGCTCTGTACACTGACAACAAGCGGGGCTCTGTATACTGACAACAAGCGGGGCTCTGTACACTGACAACAAGCGTGGCTCTGTACACTGACAACAAGCGGGGCTCTGTACACTGACAACAAGCGGGGCTCTGTACACTGACAACAAGCAGGGCTCTGTACACTGACAACAAGCAGGGCTCTGTACACTGACAACAAGCGGGGCTCTGTACACTGACAACAAGCGGGGCTCTGTACACTGACAACAAGCGGGGCTCTGTACACTGACAACAAGCGTGGCTCTGTACACTGACAACAAGCGGGGCTCTGTACACTGAGGACAAGCAGGGCTCTGTACACTGACGACAAGCGGGGCTCTGTACACTGAGGACAAGCAGGGCTCTGTACACTGAGGACAAGCAGGGCTCTGGACACTGACAATAAGCAGGGCTCTGTACACTGACAACAAGCAGGGCTCTGTACACTGACGACAAGTGGGGCTCTGTACACTGAGGACAAGCGGGGCTCTGTACATTGACAACAAGCGGGGCTCTGTACACTGACAACAAAAGGGGGTTCTGTACACTGAGAACAAGCGGAGCTCTGTACACTGACAACAAGCGGGGCTCTGTACACTGACAACAAGCGTGGCTCTGTACACTGACAACAAGCGGGGCTCTGTACACTGACAACAAGCGTGGCTCTGTACACTGACAACAAGCGGGGCTCTGTACACTGACAACAAGCGGGGCTCTGTACACTGACAACAAGCAGGGCTCTGTACACTGACAACAAGCAGGGCTCTGTACACTGACAACAAGCGGGGCTCTGTACACTGACAACAAGCGGGGCTCTGTACACTGACAACAAGCGTGGCTCTGTACACTGACAACAAGCAGGGCTCTGTACACTGACAACAAGCAGGGCTCTGTACACTGACAACAAGCGGGGCTCTGTACACTGACAACAAGCGGGGCTCTGTACACTGGCAACAAGCGGGGCTCTGTACACTGACAACAAGCGTGGCTCTGTACACTGACAACAAGCGGGGCTCTGTACACTGAGGACAAGCAGGGCTCTGTACACTGATGACAAGCGGGGCTCTGTACACTGAGGACAAGCAGGGCTCTGTACACTGAGGACAAGCAGGGCTCTGGACACTGACAATAAGCAGGGCTCTGTACACTGACAACAAGCAGGGCTCTGTACACTGACGACAAGTGGGGCTCTGTACACTGAGGACAAGCGGGGCTCTGTACACTGACAACAAGCGGGGCTCTGTACACTGACAACAAAAGGGGGTTCTGTACGCTGAGAACAAGCGGAGCTCTGTACACTGACAACAAGCGGGGCTCTGTACACTGACAACAAGCGGGGCTCTGTACACTGACAACAAGCGGGGCTCTGTACACTGACAACAAGCGGGGCTCTGTACACTGACAACAAGCGTGGCTCTGTACACTGACAACAAGCGGGGCTCTGTACACTGACAACAAGCGGGGCTCTGTACACTGACAACAAGCAGGGCTCTGTACACTGACAACAAGCAGGGCTCTGTACACTGACAACAAGCGGGGCTCTGTACACTGACAACAAGCGGGGCTCTGTACACTGACAACAAGCGGGGCTCTGTACACTGAGGACAAAAAGGGCTCTTTACATGGAGGACAAGCAGGGCCTGTACGAGAGAGAGCAGTGAATTCTGACCCCGGTGACGTGACCTCACGTCTGAACGTAGCAGCGCGCCACGCCGGAGTTCAAAGCGCCTCTCCCAGGCAGCCACACTGACAACCCAGGGCCGTAAGTAAGATCCAGCTGTAGAGTTGGGACGCCGCTTGCAAGTGAGTCGGGCCCCCCTTTACGGAGCCTCGCGCCCCCCCTTATGTCATATTATGCTTCTCATGTACCTCATGCTATTCAGATTGAGCCGACCCCATATGAACGGCATATGCGGTACTCCCCAGACGTGCCTGGATTGCTTTCTGTTTTATTGCCCACATTTATCATTGTCTTTAGACTGTTTTTTGTGTCTAAAAAAGGGGCAAAAAAGGCGCAAGCAGGGTTTTTTGTGCCTTTTTTTGCCCCTTTTTGTTTACACATTTTTGCTGATTTTGAGTTGCAATCCACTGATTTTGAGTTGCAATCCACTGATTTTGGCAATAGACATGATATGGAAGGGATTTATCATTGCCCCTTTTTGGAAAAAGGAGCAAAAAAAGGCGCAAAGCCACTGAAAAGTCTCTAAAACTACACCAGCCCAGACTTAGCTTAGCTTTTTGGTGTATGTGTAGACAGAAATTTCAGAAAATGTGACCTGCACAAAATGTATCAAAGCTTTTTCACCTTTTAATATATTTGGTGCCCCTACACATTATCAGCACACCAAAAAAAAGGTGTAAAAAAATGCTTCACTTACATCTACAATGATAAATGTGGGCCATTATGCCTATTTCAATTTTCTTCTCCCCACTGCCCTAACATAAACCATTGCTTCTCATTATATTGACTTTGCTTTCTGTCTATTAGGTATCTATGGAAGCTTCTTTAATAGGTGGAGGGGGGGGGGGGATTTTTGGGGTTTCTAGCTCTGTACACTGAGGACAAGCGGGGCTCTGTACACTGAGGACAAGCAGGGCTCTGTACACTGAGGACAAGCGGGGCTCTGTACACTGAGGACAAGCAGGGCTCTGTACACTGAGGACAAGCAGGGCTCTGTACACTGAGGACAAGCAGGGCTCTGTACACTGACAACAAACAGGGCTCTGTACACTGACAACAAGCAGGGCTCTGTACACTGACGACAAGCGGGGCTCTGTACACTGAGGACAAGCAGGGCTCTGTACACTGAGGACAAGCAGGGCTCTGGACACTGACAATAAGCAGGGCTCTGTACACTGACAACAAGCAGGGCTCTGTACACTGACGACAAGTGGGGCTCTGTACACTGAGGACAAGCGGGGCTCTGTACACTGACAACAAGCGGGGCTCTGTACACTGACAACAAAAGGGGGTTCTGTACACTGACAACAAGCGGAGCTCTGTACACTGACAACAAGCGGGGCTCTGTACACTGACAACAAGCGGGGCTCTGTACACTGACAACAAGCGGGGCTCTGTACACTGACAACAAGCGTGGCTCTGTACACTGACAACAAGCGGGGCTCTGTACACTGACAACAAGCGGGGCTCTGTACACTGACAACAAGCAGGGCTCTGTACACTGACAACAAGCAGGGCTCTGTACACTGACAACAAGCGGGGCTCTGTACACTGACAACAAGCGGGGCTCTGTACACTGACAACAAGCGGGGCTCTGTACACTGACAACAAGCGTGGCTCTGTACACTGACAACAAGCGGGGCTCTGTACACTGAGGACAAGCAGGGCTCTGTACACTGACGACAAGCGGGGCTCTGTACACTGAGGACAAGCAGGGCTCTGTACACTGAGGACAAGCAGGGCTCTGGACACTGACAATAAGCAGGGCTCTGTACACTGACAACAAGCAGGGCTCTGTACACTGACGACAAGTGGGGCTCTGTACACTGAGGACAAGCGGGGCTCTGTACACTGACAACAAGCGGGGCTCTGTACACTGACAACAAAAGGGGGTTCTGTACACTGAGAACAAGCGGAGCTCTGTACACTGACAACAAGCGGGGCTCTGTACACTGACAACAAGCGGGGCTCTGTACACTGACAACAAGCGGGGCTCTGTACACTGACAACAAGCGTGGCTCTGTACACTGACAACAAGCGGGGCTCTGTACACTGACAACAAGCGGGGCTCTGTACACTGACAACAAGCAGGGCTCTGTACACTGACAACAAGCAGGGCTCTGTACACTGACAACAAGCGGGGCTCTGTACACTGACAACAAGCGGGGCTCTGTACACTGACAACAAGCGGGGCTCTGTACACTGACAACAAGCGTGGCTCTGTACACTGACAACAAGCGGGGCTCTGTACACTGAGGACAAGCAGGGCTCTGTACACTGACGACAAGCGGGGCTCTGTACACTGAGGACAAGCAGGGCTCTGTACACTGAGGACAAGCAGGGCTCTGGACACTGACAATAAGCAGGGCTCTGTACACTGACAACAAGCAGGGCTCTGTACACTGACGACAAGTGGGGCTCTGTACACTGAGGACAAGCGGGGCTCTGTACACTGACAACAAGCGGGGCTCTGTACACTGACAACAAAAGGGGGTTCTGTACACTGAGAACAAGCGGAGCTCTGTACACTGACAACAAGCGGGGCTCTGTACACTGACAACAAGCGGGGCTCTGTACACTGACAACAAGCGGGGCTCTGTACACTGACAACAAGCGTGGCTCTGTACACTGACAACAAGCGGGGCTCTGTACACTGACAACAAGCGGGGCTCTGTACACTGACAACAAGCAGGGCTCTGTACACTGACAACAAGCAGGGCTCTGTACACTGACAACAAGCGGGGCTCTGTACACTGACAACAAGCGGGGCTCTGTACACTGACAACAAGCGGGGCTCTGTACACTGAGGACAAAAAGGGCTCTTTACATGGAGGACAAGCAGGGCCTGTACGAGAGAGAGCAGGGCGGCGGGCGCACTGCTCGGTGGCACAGTGAATTCTGACCCCGGTGACGTGACCTCACGTCTGAACGTAGCAGCGCGCCACGCCGGAGTTCAAAGCGCCTCTCCCAGGCAGCCACACTGACAACCCAGGGCCGTAAGTAAGATCCAGCTGTAGAGTTGGGACGCCGCTTGCAAGTGAGTCGGGCCCCCCTTTACGGAGCCTCGCGCCCCCCCTTATGTCATATTATGCTTCTCATGTACCTCATGCTATTCAGATTGAGCCGACCCCATATGAACGGCATATGCGGTACTCCCCAGACGTGCCTGGATTGCTTTCTGTTTTATTGCCCACATTTATCATTGTCTTTAGACTGTTTTTTGTGTCTAAAAAAGGGGCAAAAAAGGCGCAAGCAGGGTTTTTTGTGCCTTTTTTTGCCCCTTTTTGTTTACACATTTTTGCTGATTTTGAGTTGCAATCCACTGATTTTGAGTTGCAATCCACTGATTTTGGCAATAGACATGATATGGAAGGGATTTATCATTGCCCCTTTTTGGAAAAAGGAGCAAAAAAAGGCGCAAAGCCACTGAAAAGTCTCTAAAACTACACCAGCCCAGACTTAGCTTAGCTTTTTGGTGTATGTGTAGACAGAAATTTCAGAAAATGTGACCTGCACAAAATCTATCAAAGCTTTTTCACCTTTTAATATATTTGGTGCCCCTACACATTATCAGCACACCAAAAAAAAGGTGTAAAAAAATGCTTCACTTACATCTACAATGATAAATGTGGGCCATTATGCCTATTTCAATTTTCTTCTCCCCACTGCCCTAACATAAACCATTGCTTCTCATTATATTGACTTTGCTTTCTGTCTATTAGGTATCTATGGAAGCTTCTTTAATAGGTGGAGGGGGGGGGATTTTTGGGGTTTCTAGCTTAATATTTATATGTGACTTTTTGTAATATCCTGATATTGTACCAGTAATTGTATGATGACTGTGCTGTTACCTTTCATGAGCTTTTTTGTATTGCCTGGCAAGTTGTACCTGGTTACTTTTGTTTTCTTTAGGTCGAAAGACCTGGTTTGGTTCATGCTTTGCATATTTTGTATGTGCATTTTCTTACTATTCAATAAAGTCTCTTTGTTTGATGGTTAAAAAGAGCGTACACACCAGCTGTTAAGGGTTAGTCTTGTGCAGTGGTAATGAATGTATCAACTGCGACTGTTGCAAAAAAGTTGCAAAAAACATCCTGCACATACAGGGTTGGATCTCCTTTTGCCTTCATTCTATGTGGCATACTTTTCATAAGGTGCTGGAAATGTTCCTCAGAGATTTCACACAGTTCCTCCATATGGACATGATGACATCACACAGTTCCTCCATATAGACATGATGACATCACACAGTTCCTCCATATGGACATGATGACATCACACAGTTCCTCCATATAGACATGATGACATCACACAGTTCCTCCATATGGACATGATGACATCACACAGTTCCTCCATATGGACATGATGACATCACACAGTTCCTCCATATGGACATGATGACATCACACAGTTCCTCCATATGGACATGATGACATCACACAGTTCCTCCATATGGACATGATGACATCACACAGTTCCTCCATATAGACATGATGACATCACACAGTCCCTCCATATAGACATGATGACATCACACAGTTCCTCCATATGGACATGAGGACATCACACAGTTCCTCCATATGGACATGATGACATCACACAGTTCCTCCATATGGACATGATGACATCACACAGTTCCTCCATATGGACATAATGACATCACACAGTTCCTCCATATGGACATGATGACATCACACAGTTCCTCCATATGGACATGATGACATCACACAGTTCCTCCATATGGACATGATGACATCACACAGTTCCTCCATATAGACATGATGACATCACACAGTTCCTCCATATAGACATGATGACATCACACAGTTCCTCCATATGGACATGAGGACATCACACAGTTCCTCCATATGGACATGATGACATCACACAGTTCCTCCATATGGACATGAGGACATCACACAGTTCCTCCATATAGACATGATGACATCACACAGTTCCTCCATATGGACATGATGACATCACACAGTTCCTCCATATAGACATGATGACATCACACAGTTCCTCCATATAGACATGATGACATCACACAGTTCCTCCATATGACATCACGATCAGGGTCTCGAGTGTTCTGAACACCAGCGAGTGTACATGCAAATGGGAAATCAGCAACCCAACCTAGATGTCCATAAGTTACACCACATCCTCATATTTATTTTACTTCCATTTGACCTTTTTTTTATACGATATTATTTACTGTTTAATGTTGTCACAAAAACAGGAAACATCTTTTTCATCAATTTAAATCCCATTTACACGAGCAGAATATCCGTCAGATCAAAAGCGTCACAACAAACAAAATCTTCCTTATTAACCAGGGTGGGTATTCTACTACAACAACTACTCAGCTATCTATACCGCCAACTAAGGCTGGATTCACACCAAATTTTGTCACATTTTACATGCTATCTATAGATGCTTACCTTGAGTAATGCTATGCTGTTGCATTACCCAGTGTTATCAGTGATCTACTGATAGATCCTGGCTCAGAAGACTCTATCAGCAGATCCAAACTGGGACCGGTATGGAACAGATGAGAGGACATCTGTTGGGCAAACTGGATCCCCACATACATGCTGCGGGGGTGCCAATTGGTTATAGGGATTGTTATTGCAACACTTAAGTGCCAATCAGAATTGATCACACCAGGTACTCAGGGGGGGGAAAAATGTCATTTAAATTGTCTCCAGAAAGTTAAACAGATTTGTAAACTTTTAGTAAAAAAAAAAAAAATCTTAATCCTTCCAGTACTTATCAGCTTCTGTATACTACATAAGAAGTTATGTAGTTCTTTCCAGTCTGAACACAGTGCTCTCTACTGACATGTCAGAAAATGTCTAGAGTAAGCAAATCCCCATAGCAAACCTCTCCTGACATGGACAGAGTTGTCAGCAAAGAGCACTGTGGTCAGACTGGAAAGAACTACACAACTTCCTCTGTAGTATACAGAAGCTGATAAGTAGTGGAAGGATTAAGATTTTTAAATAGAAGTAGATTACAAATATGTTTAACTTTCTGGCACCAGTTAATTTGTAAAAAAAAAACAAAAAAAAACAAACATTTTTTCCGCTGGAGTATCCCTTTAACCCCTTAAGGACTCAGCCCATTTTGGCCTTAAGGACTTTTTCCTCCTCATTATATCATAAAATGTATGGCACAACCAAAAAACACTATTTTTGTGGGGAAATTAAAACGAAAAACGCAATTTTGCTAATTTTGGAAGGTTTCGTTTTCACGCCGTACAATTTATGGTAAAAATGATGTGTGTTCTTTATTCTGAGGGTCAATACGATTAAAATGATACCCATTATTATATACTTTTCTATTATTGTTGCGCTTTAAAAAAAATCGCAAACTTTTTAACCAAATTAGTACGTTTATAACCCCTTTATTTTGATGACCTATAACTTTTTTATTTTTCCGTATAAGCGGCGGTATGGGGGCTCATTTTTTGCGCCATGATCTGTACTTTTTTTTGATACCACATTTGCATATAAAAAACTTAATACATTTTTAATAATTTTTTTTTAATAAAATGTATTAAAAAAGTAGGAATTTTGGACTTTTTTTTTATTTTTTTCGTTCACGCCGTTAACCGTACGGGATCATTAACATTTTATTTTAATAGTTCGGACATTTACGCACGCGGCGATACCAAATATGTGTATAAAAAAAATTTACGCTTTTTGGGGGTAAAATAGGAAAAAACGGACGTTTTACTTTTTTATTGGGGGAGGGGATTTTTCACTTTTTTTTTACTTTTACTTTTACATTTTTTTACATTTTTTTTTACACTTGAATAGTCCCCATAGGAACTATTCATAGCAATACCATGATTGCTAATACTGATCTGTTCTATGTATAGGACATAGAACAGATCAGTGTTATCGGTCATCTCCTGCTCTGGTCTGCTCGATCTCAGACCAGAGCAGAAGACGCCGGGAGCCGGACGGAGGAAGGAGAGGGGACCTCCGTGCGGCGTTCTGAATGATCGGATCCCCGCAGCAGCGCTGCGGGCGATCCGATCATTCATTCAAATCGCATACTGCCGCAGATGACGGGATCTGTATTGATCCCGACACCTGAGGGGTTAATGGCGGACGCCCGCGAGATCGCGGGCATCGGCCATTGCCGGCGGGTCCCTGGCTGCGATCAGCAGCCGGGATCAGCCGCGCATGACACGGGCATCGCTCCGATGCCCGCGGTTATGCTTAGGACGTAAATGTACGTCCTGGTGCGTTAAGTACCACCGCACCAGGACGTACATTTACGTCCTGCGTCCTTAAGGGGTTAAAGACAGACAGACAACAGCTCCCGGTCGGACGCCCAAGATCAGATACCTTATCCTCTATCTTTTGGATAGGGTATAAGATGTCTAAGGGCGGACTAACCCTTCAAAGGACAACTGCAGCGAAATACACTTATCCCCTAGCCACAGGATAGGGGATAACTGTCTAAATGCGGGGGTCTGACCGATGGGGCCCCCATTGATCTCCCCTGCATTGTCGCACTGTGCGCCAGCTAATGCGCGTAGCTTTAAACTCACTGAGCTCGACGGACACCCCCCCCCCTCAATGCAGCTCTATGGTAGAGGCAGGGGGGGGGGCACGAATGCTGCATCCCTGCCTCTCCCATAGAGATACATAGAGGAGGCGGGGCCTGTGCAGGAGATAGCGGGGGTCCATCACCCCCCCGCGATCAGACACTTATCCCCTATCCTGTGGATCGGAGATACGTTAATTTACTGCAGATTTCCTTCAAGTTTATTTGAATTCCAGTTTGTAACAGTAGAAAAATAGTCATAAAGTAAAAGGGGGTGAAAATTTATGCAAGGCACTATGGGGGAGATTTATCAAAACCTGTGCAGAGGAAAAGTTTCCCATAGCAACCAATCAGATCGCTTCTTTCATTTTGCAGAGGCCTTGTTAAAAATGAAAGAAGCGATCTGATTGGTTGCTATGGGCAACTGGGCAACTGTTCCTCTGCACAGGTTTTGATAAATCTCCCCCTATACCACAGTGCCCTAGAGCTGAACCACCAATAATCACCCTCTATCGCAGTGGTCTTCAACCTACGGACCTCCAGATGTTGCAAAACTACAACTCCCAGCATGCCCGGACAGCCAACGGCTGTCCGGGCATGCTGGGAGTTGTAGTTTTGCAATGTCTGGCGGTCCGCCGGTTGGAGACCACTGCTCCACCAGCTGACTAGATGCCAAAATTAAATATATTTCATAGAACAACATGAATATAATAGTTATAAGATAATAAATCACTGATAATCTGTATGACCATTCATATGAATAAATTATAAATATTTTAAGAGAGGAAACTCCGATTAATCACAAGATCAATGTATAATCTGAGTTTCCTCTCTCGAAGTTTATCTTTTTATATTATAGTTATATACAGATAATGGGGAGATTTATGAAAACCTGTGCAGAGGAAAAGTTGCCCAGTTGCCCATAGCAACCAATCAGATCGCTTCTTTCATTTTGCAGAAGGCTTGTTAAAAATGAAAGAAGCGATCTGATTGGTTGCTATGGGCAACTGGGCAACTTTTCCTTTGCACAGGTTTTGATACATCCCCCCCAATGAGTAATGTCTGATCGTCTAACATTTATATTGAATATTTTTAGGTTTGGCATTTTGTATAGTAAGCCGATAAATCGTGATTGTTGGTGGTTACATCATTTTGATAAATCATTTTAGCTGTAGCCATCTCTGGACATTTGCTTTTGTTTTAGTTTTGTTTATGTGATTTTTTTTAGGTTTTTATGCTTTTATATAGAACATTATAATAAATTATTTAAAGGAGTAGTCCAGTGGTGATTCAGTGGTGAGCAACTTATCCTCTATCCTAAGGATAGGGGATAAGTTGCAGATCGCGGGGGGTCCGACCCCTGGGGCCCCCCGCGATCTCCTGTACGGAGCCCCGACAGCTCGCTGGAAGGGGGCGTGTCGACCTCCGCACGAGGCGGCGGCCGACACGCCCCCTCAATACAACTCTATGGCAGAGCCGAAGCGCTGCCTTCGGCAATCTCCGGCTCTGCCATAGAGATGTATTGAGGGGGCGTGTCGGCCGCCGCCTCGTGCGGGGGTCGACACCCGCTATCTCGACGGAGAGCCGGGGCCCCGTACAGAGAGATCGCAGGGGGCCCCAGCGGTCGGACCCCCCGCGATCTCAAACTTATCCCCTATCCTTAGGATAGGGGATAAGTTTTTCACCACTGGACTACCCCTTTAAGTCAATGGTTGCAGGTTTATTATGAATGATAGAGAATCCCTAGAAGACCAACTTTTGGTTATTTTTAGTATAAATTTGTGGCATATTGGGGTATATACATTCACCGGCCACTTTATTAGTTACACCTGTTTAGTTGTTTAACACAAATTGCTAATCAGCCAATCACATGGCATTTAGGCAAGTAGACGTGGTCAAGACAACTTGCTGAAGTTCAAACTGAACAGAAGAATGGAGAAGAAAGGGGATTTTAGGGACTGAACGTGGAATGGTTGTTGGTGGCAGATGGGCTGATCGACCATCTCTACCGTCAGGCACAATCATTTCTAGGGTTTACACAGAGAATGATCTGAAAAACTGAAAATATCCAGTTGTGTGGATGAAAATGCCTTGTTGATGCCAAAGGAGAATGGGCAGATTGGTTCGGGATAACAGAAAGGTAACAGTAACTCAAATAACCAGTGGTTACTACCAATGTATGCAGAATACCATCTTTGACTGTACAACACATCCAACCTTGAAGCAGATGGGCTACAGCAGCTGAAGATCACACCAGGTGCTACTCCTGTCAGCCAAGAACAGGAAACTAAGGCCACCATTCACACAGGTCACCAAAATTGGACAATGGAAGACTAGATGGTCTGATGAGTCTTGATTCCAGTTATGACATTCAGATGATCAGGATTTGCCGTAAACACCATGAGGGAGATTTATCAAAACCTGTGCAGAGGAAAAGTTGCCCAGTTGCCCATAGCAACCAATTAGATTGATTCTTTCATTTTTAAAAGTGCCTGTGCAAAATTAAAGAAGCAATCTGATTGGTTGCTATGGGCAACTGGGCAACTTTTCCTCTGCACAGGTTTGGATAAATATCCCCCCATAAAAGCATGAATCTGTGGTTCAGGCTGGTGGGGGTGTAATGGTGTGGAGGACATTTTCCTGGAACACTTTGAGCCCCTTAGTACCAATTAAACATGGTATAAACATGACAGCCTACCTGAGTACAGTGGACCCATCTTCTGATGATACTTCCAGCAGGATAATGCCCCATGTCACATGATATCATCTCATACAGGACAATGATGTCACATGACATCATCTCATACAGGACAATGAGGTCACATGACATCATCTCATACAGGACAATGAGGTCACATGACATCATCACATACAGGACAATGAGGTCACATGACATCATCTCATACAGGACAATGAGGTCACATGACATCATCTCATACAGGACAATGAGGTCACATGACATCATCTCATACAGGACAATGAGGTCACATGACATCATCTCATACAGGACAATGAGGTCACATGACATCATCTCATACAGGACAATGAGGTCACTGGACTCCAATGATCTCCACAGTCACCAGATCTCATCCAATAGATCACCGCTGAGATGCGGTGGAATGGGAATGAATTTACAGGCAATTGCCAAAATCATCATAAATAGATACAGGCAGCAACATTTTTGGACTATGCAAAACGTTGTCGAATAAAAGAAGCTTAAAGGGGTACTCCGGTGGAAAACATTTTTTTTTTTACTCAACTGGTGCCAGAAAGTTAAACAGATTTGTAAATTACCTCTATTTAAAAATCTCAATCCTTTCAGTACTTATTAGCAGCTGTATGCTACAGAGGAAATTCCTTTATTTTTGAATTTCTTTTTTGTCTTGTCCACAGTGCTCTCTGCTGACACCTGATGCTCGTGTCAGGAACTGTCCAGAGCAGCATAGGTTTGCTATGAGGATTTTCTCCTGCTCTGGACAGTTCCTGACACGGACAGAGGTGTCAGCAGAGAGCACTGTGGACAAGACAAAAAAAGAATTTCCTCTGTAGCATACAGCTGCTAATAAGTACTGGAAGGGTAAAGATTTTTTAATAGAAGTAATTTACAAATCTGTTTAACTTTTTGGCACCAGTTGATTTAAAAAATTAAAAAAAATATAAAAAAAATGTTTTCCATCCGAGTACCCCTTTAAATATTCCCTTTTAGCACTATTATATAGTAGGAGAGCAATACGGATAAATACAGCTGTTTTAACATTAATAAGGACACATTTTCTAATTTTTTATTTAGCATTTTAATTTTTTCCTGCTCGCCTTTTCATAGCCATAACTTTTATTTTTCGCATCTAATCCAAAATGGCGGCTTGTTATTCACGGGATTAATTGTACTTTCCAATGATACTCTTATCGATACTGTGTAACTACAAACATTTTTTATGTAGGGTGTGTTCACACATGCGCATTTTCTGCCACTTGAAGTCAATGGGCTACAAAATATGCAGCAACAAAGCTGCAGCAGATCTGCGGCAAAAATACGCACGTGTGAACGTACCCTTAAGAGGCGAATGTTCAACCAAATTGGTGGAGGGGAGATCTTCTTTCACCATTCACAGTGAGGTCAAACTGACGTGTTTTCTTAATTTCTCAATATATGTTTTTTTGAATGATTTACTAGGTTTAAAAAATAAAAACATGAGAATGCTTACAATTGCCCTTTTCTGACCTTAAAGGGGTACTCCGCCGCTCAGCATTTGGAACAAAAAGCTCCGGACGCTTAGAGCCAGGAACTTGTAATATCATAGCCCCGCCCCCTCAATGCAAGTCTATGGGAGGGGGCGTGACAGCCGTCCAAATACTGAGCAGCGGAGTACCCCTTTAATGAAAAAAAAATTTTGCTATGTGAGCTGTGTGGGGACTCATTTATTGCTCAAAGATCTATAGTATTTATATGTACAAATTTGACATAGATTGGACTTTTTGATTGCCTAGAATTCATTTTTTTGTGGGATCTGCTCAAAATAAATAAACACAATTTAAACTTTATTTTTTGTATCGCTATGTACAGAATTGTCCAAACTATTAAAAATAACATTATTTTAATAGTTTGGAAAATTCTGCACATAGTGATACCAATGTATATATATATTTTTTTATTTTTATTTTTTTTTCGCTCTGTGCCTGATGACTGGCGATACAGGGGCCGAAGGATCGTGATGTCAAGGCCCCGCCCCCTTAATGCAAGCCTATGGGAGGGGGCGTAGTGGCCATCACGTCCCTTCCCATAGACTTGCATTGAGGGGGCAGGGCCATGATGTCACCATCCTCCTGCCCCTGCATCGCCAGTATTCAGGCACGGAGCGAAGCTCGCTCCGTGCACCAAATGATAGGGGTGCTGCAGGAGATATGGCAGGGGTTCCCAGCAGCATGACCCACACAATCAGACATCTTATAGGGATAAGATGTCTAGGGGCAGAGTACCCCTTTAAATGGGCACTGCTAGATTCAAAAACTTTTTATATGTTGTACATCTTGGCAAAACATTACACTTTCTAATATCCTTCATGAGAAAAATTCTATTTCCTTTTAGAAATCATGGCTTATAAAAAAACAGACCACTAGGGGGTCCCCATACCATTGAGAACATAATCCTGTCCAGCTACAGCCTCACATTTGTCCAAGCTGAAGCACAGGCATTGACAATAAGGCCAGTAAGTGAGGGTGGGACTAGCACTCCTCTGTGCTCACTCCTGTCCTATCAGACTGCAGCATGAAAAGGGGAAGGGTTACAGAGCAGCCTGCAGTGATTGGATGAAGACACCCACACAACACAGCAGACTCAGGCGAGTCATGCAGAGTAAGGACACGCCCTCTCCAAAGTACAAATTGACAAACCAAGTGAGCAACAGAAAGAAGGTATTTGTGAGGAAACTATAGGCGCTAGACCCATAAAATTTAAATTGTAATAGAACATCTCACATTTCCAATGAACCTGAAAAGCTGATTGGACCACAAAGTAACAAATTATTGTAAAAAATGTTTTATTGGAAAAAGCACAAAAATATAAAGAACTCTGTAAAACAGGTGGCCACCAGCACTGGGCTTACAAGCCTTTATCCACACACCCAAGTACCCCTTTAGTGTTAATCCCTCCTACTGAAGAACCCAAAAAAATCATCGAAATTCAGTTAACAGAGAAGAGATAGTCTTCCAATTCCAAGACATATACAAGATCTTCTACCGTTGGAGAAAGCATTAATCGCAAGGTAATCTTAGAGAGTGTAATACAGCGTTTTCACAGCCTCCGGCTGTCCGGGCATGCTGGGAGTTGTAGTTTTACAACAGTTGGAGACACCCTGTTAGGAAAACACTGATGTAGTACTTTCTTGTGCCCATAGGGGGAGTTCACCGTTTAATAGAAGTATCACATCGGGGCAGGGTGGTCCATATGGAAGCCCCCCATCTATGACATAGAATCGGAATGGATAGTAGGCTTCGTTGTCTACAAGTTCTAAAACAAGTGTGCAATGATGATGTCACACACTTCAATGATGTCACGCGTTCCTTCCGAGTTGACTGGCTGCATTCTCTTACATTTTACCAATCCCGTTTCCTACAATAGAATTATTCCAGCACTTTTGCTGCTGTCAGGACTTGCTGGGGGTTATAGTTCTGTCACAACTGGAGAGCTGTGTTCTGTACATAAAAATGTCGAGCCGGCAAAAATGAGAAGACAAAAATACTTTCCTATTCCAGGATTACTTCCAGATTTCCTACGTTCTTCTGCTGGGAATGCTTCCATTTCGGATTTGGCACAAAAAACGTGAGAATGGGATAAAGACTATAAAAAATGTAAAAAAAATTTATAAAAAAAATATGGCCATGTATAAGCAACAAGGGGGGGAAAGAAAGTGTGGAAACAGCACCATACTTATGTCTGCAATACCGGAAATAGCCTATGGTCAAGGGTGGCGCCACCTCCAAAGGGAAAAATATGAATAAATGGATTAATGTGGTCTTTATTGCATTTTAGATTTTTGAGAAGTAATTTTCTGCCTTTTTTTTTTTGTGCCGAAGGGTGGGGGTGGGGGGGGGGATTACCTTGTCATTTTGCATTTTTATTTTATTTTTTTTCTTCTTTTGTGGTGTCTTTTCATAGACAGTAGGTTTTAGACGTTTCTTTCATCCCTGGTTGATCGTGTGATCCATTCATTATGTCAAGGGAGGGTTTGCGCAAAAGAAAGAAAAAAAAGACCCCCCCCACACACACACACGCACTAAAAAAAAAAAATAATAGTGAAAAGGGGTACTCCGCTGGAAAACTTTTTTTTTTTTAAATCACCTGATGCCAAAAAGTTAAACAGGTTTGTAAATAATTTCTATTTAAAATTTTTAATCTTTCCAGTACTTGTCAGCTGCTGTATACTACAGAGGAAGTTATGTAGCTCTTTCCAGTCTGACCACAGTGTTCCCTGCTGACACCTCTGTCAGGAACTGTCCAGAGCAGGATAGGTTTGCTATGGGGATTTGCTCCTACTCTGGACAGTTCCTAAAATGGACAGAGGAGTCAGCAGAGAGCACTTTGGTCAGACAGAAAAGACATTCAAAAGAACTTCCTCTGGAGCATACAACAGCTAATAAGTACTGGAAGGATTAATATTTTTTTTTATTAATAGTAATTTATAAATCTGTTTAGCTTTAAGGCACCAGTTGATTTAAAAAAGAAAATAAACATTGCGTTTTTTTCTTGCCACTTTTGTCTACAGAAGAAAAAACACGATTCTTAGAAGAAAAAATAAAAAAAAATTATAAAAACGCCATAGCTGCAACTTTTGAAAACTAACACAGCCTAAACACCAAAAAAATGTGAAAAAAAAATAAGGAAAAAAAAAAAAATACAGAAAAACAAAAACGCAAAAAGAAAAAAAAATAAGTGGGTTTTGTGTTTTATATCCTGCTAACATTTGTCCGTGGCTTGGGGGGGGGGGGGGGGGAACAAAAAACACAAGCAAAAGATAAATAAAAATTACGATTTTTTTTTTTTTTTACAAAAAATTAACTAGTTTGGCTCTTCTGCAGATGTACCATATTCATAGCATAAAGTCTGTGTAGATCAGTGTTTCCCAAGCAGGGTGCCTTCAGCTGTTGCAAAACTACAACTCCCAGCATGCCTGGACAGCCGTTGGCTGTCCAGGCATGCTGGGAGTTGTAGTTTTGCAACAGCTGGAGGCACGCGGGTTGGGAAACACTGGTGTATACCCTAACACTTTATTGAAACTATCCCAGATAGCAGGAGTGAGGAAGCAGAAACAAAATGTCTGGGGCTTCATAAAGACCACTATACTTCCATCGAGTTGACTAATCCTTAGGTAAGAAACACGTTTCGGAAGAGGAAGGAACCAGTATTCTTAAGAATGCATATTAAGAGGGCTTCAACGAGGAACCAGTTGTCAACATGACTCCGGTTTCAGCAGGGGGTGGGGTGTTACATAAGACACATCAGGAGTTACTGCGGGGAGAAAGCCTATAGACTGAATAAGTATTCTTTAAAGCAGAAGCAAAGGAAATCTACACTAAAGCTGCTCCAGGGCTGTGTCAGCCATAGCGTCACGTCACAGGCTGCAAAATACGGTAAATTTGTAATCAAACCTAAAATAGGCGAGGAAGTTAGCTACTTCCTCTCCCGCTGTGGTCATTGTTACACCACGTCAGCAATCTTTAAGTCAGTCACCTGCCGGTCTGACACAAGACAACATTTGGTCACATATACTACCAGATCACCCTACAGGCATTGTAGGACTCAATTAAAGGGGTCCTCTGAAGGGGGGGGGGGGGGGGGGGAATTCTACAAATAAACTGGAGCCAGGAAGTTATATAAATTTGTAAATTATATATATAAAATTCTTAATCCTTCCAGTACTTATCAGCTGCTGTATACTACAGAGGAAGTTGTGTAGTTCTTTCCAATCTGACCACAGTGCTCTCTGCTGACACATCTGTCCATGTCAGGAACTGTCCAGAGCAGGAGCAAATCCCCATAGCAAATCTCTCCCGCTCCGGACAGTTCCTGACATGGAAAGAGGTGGCAGCAGAGAGCACTGTGGTCAGACAGAAAATAACTATATAACTTCCTCTGTAGTATACAGCAGCTGCTAAGTACTGGAAGGATTAAGATTATTACATAGAAGTAATTTACAAATCTGTGTAACTTTCTGGCACCAGTTGATTTTAAAACATTAGTTTTTCCCCATAGGAATAAGGGCTTGTCTCACCATTAAATATCTGACATTACATAGATTAGGGTTTCCCAACCAGGGTGCCTACAGCTGTTGCAAAACTACAACTCCCTGCATGCCCGGACAGCCAAAGGCTGTCCGGGCATGCTGAGAGTTGTAGTTTTGCAATAGCTGGAGGCCCCCTGGTTGGGAAACACTGGCATAGATGGCAACTGCCAGAACAGGCACAGGCACCCTTCGCCACTGCCAAGGTTTTGGACTACATCTCCCATGATGCTTCTTCTACAGCCAAAATGCTGCCAAAGCATCATGGGAGATGTAGTCCAAAACATCTTCGGTGCCGAAGGTCGCCTATGTCTGCACTAGAATAAGCTTTCTTCCCTGCTTGGTTTCTAAGTGAATGTAAACTGTGAATGCCATACAGTATATACCTTGTCAACTCTGGATCCCACAATACCTATCGGCATTGGAGGAGGAACTATACTGTCAGCTGCCAGAGGGAGAAGGAGACCAATTCTACAGCACCCTCTAATGGTAGGTACAGCACCCAGCAAACTGGCTCCCTACTACTGTAGGTAGGGCTCGGGCCCGTTCACATTTATGACACATCGGACATCTAAACGCATCCTGAAGGGACTGGAGGTTGCCCTCGGGAAACTAGCCAGCCCGGTATTTTTCCCATTTCATGTACTGTTTCTAGATTATTTATATACCATGCCGTGATGGAGCTGATTTAAGAACTTAATTTTTAGTGTCTGTCTATGAGTGATTGAAGCGCTATGCATACCTACTGAAACAGTATAGTGGGACCCTTTGGCTTTGCTTTATCTTTAAAGGGGTACTCCAGTGGAAAACATTTTTTTTTTTTTTTTTTATCAACTGGTGCCAGAAAGTTAAACAGATTTGTAAATTACTTCTATTAAAAAATCTTAATCCTTCCAGCACTTATTAGCTGCTGAATACTACAGAGGAAATTATTTTCTTTTTGGAACGCAGTGCTCTCTGCTGACATCACAAGCACAGTGCTCTCTGCTAACATCTCTGTCCATTTTAGGAACTGTCCCGATTTTTTCCTACCCTGGACAGTTCTTAAAATGGACAGAGATGACAGCAGAGAGCTCTGTGTTCCAAAAAGAAAACAATTTCCTCTGTAGTATTCAGAAGCTAATAAGTACTGGTAGAATTAAGATTTTTTAATAGAAGTAATTTACAAATCTGTTTAACTTTCTGGCACCAGTTGATAAAAAAAAAAAAACAAAAAAAAAAATTTCCACCGGAGTACCCCTTTAACCCCTTAAGGACCGGAGGTTTTTCCGTTTTTGCATTTTCGTTTTTTGCTCCTTGCCTTTAAAAAATCATAACTCTTTCAAATTTACACCTAAAAATCCATATGATGGCTTATTTTTTGCGCCACCAATTCTACTTTGTAATGACGTCAGTCATTTTGCCCAAAAATCTATGGTGAAGCGGGAAAAAAAATCATTGTGCGACAAAATTGAAAAAAAAAACGCTGTTTTGTAACTTTTGGGGGCTTCCGTTTCTACGTAGTACATTTTTCGGTAAAAATGACACCTGATATTTATTCTGTAGGTCCATACGATTAAAATGATACCCTACTTATATAGGTTTGATTTTGTCGGACTTCTGGAAAAAATCATAACTACATGCAGGAAAATTAATACGTTTAAAATTGTCATCTTCTGACCCCTATAACTTTTTTATTTTTCCGTGTATGGGGCGGTATGAGGGCTCATTTTTTGCGCCGTGATCTGAAGTTTTTAACGGTACCATTTTTGCATTGATAGGACTTATTGATCACTTTTTATTCATTTTTAAATGATATAAAAAGTGACCAAAAATGCACTATTTTGGACTTTGGAATTTTTTTGCGCGCACGCCATTGACCGAGCGGTTTAATTAATGATATATTTTTATAATTCGGACATTTCCGCACGCGGTGATACCACATATGTTTATTTTTATTTTTATTTACACTGTGTTTTTTTTTTTATTGGAAAAGGGGGGTGATTCAAACTTTTAATAGGGGAGGAGTTAAATGATCTTTATTCACTTTTTTTTTTCACTTTTTTTTTGCAGTGTTATAGGTCCCATAGGGACCTATAACACTGCACACACTGATCTTCTATGTTGATCACTGGTTTCTCATAAGAAACCAGTGATCAACGATTCTGCCGCATGACTGCTCATGCCTGGATCTCAGGCACTGAGCAGTCATTCGGCGATCGGACAGCGAGGAGGCAGGTAGGGGCCCTCCCGCTGTCCTGTCAGCTGTTCGGGATGCCGCGATTAGCCGCGGCTATCCCGAACAGCCCGACTGAGCTAGCCGGGATGCTTTCGGTTTCACTTTAGACGCGGCGTTCAACTTTGAACGCCGCGTCTAAAGGGTTAATAGCGCGCGGCACAGCGATCAATGCCGCGCGCTATTAGCCACGGGTCCCGGCCGTTGTTAGAGGCCGGGCCCGACCCGCTATGACGCGGGGCCACGCCGTGGCCCCGCGTTATAGATCGGGAGTGGACACATGACGTTCCAGTACGTCATGTGTCCTTAAGGGGTTAAATGGGCATTGATTAAAACTAATTTTTGCTATTGCATTCCTTATGGTAGATAAAAAAGATTTCAAATATATTTTGGTAAAAAAAAAAACATAAAATGAAGTTTTCTATGTTTTTTTTTGTGCTTAAAAATGCTCAAGAACACATTTTCCCCCATCTTATACACAGACTTAGGACCGAGGTCCAAACACAGAAAGTGCAGCCTGGAGTGCTGAGGGGGGGGTGTCCAACCAACAGCAAATGGCAGTTAAGTGTGATAGGAGCTATGATTGGATGAGGCTGGACACCCCCCCCTCAGCACTCCAGGCTGCACTTTCTGTGCTTGGACCTCTGTCCTAAGTCTGTGTATAAGATGGGAGAAAATGTGCTCTTGAGCTTTTTTAAGCACAAATAAAACATAAAAAACTTTTTTTTTTTTTAAACAAAGTATATGAGAAACATTTGTTATTTACCATAAGGAGTGCAATAGCAAAAATTTATTTTAAATGAGAGTGACCCTTTAATTACTCTGATGCTTGACTTATCAGACTAGATGTCAAAGGAGATAATTGATTGTTCCCCGAGGAAGCTGCTTTATGCAATGGAAACACGTTAGGCCATTTACATAATTGGTACAATGGGCATCAGATCATAACTAAATATTTTATTGGGTCACAGAACTGGTGTATTTTAGCAAAGAAACCAGTATAAGTTGTGTTTTAGAACACTTCGTATGGGCTATTTCCCCCCCCCCCCCCCCTTTTTTTTTTTTTTATATTTATTTTGCTGGGAAGCGTTAAACAAGTATCTAACCTACTGTGGGGTGGACACTATACCACAGATCCTGTTCAGGTACAGCACCCTAGCAGCACCCTTTAATGGCAGGTACACACAGAACCAGAGCACTGTTTTAAAAGGGAGTCTGTTGGCAATTTTGGGCCCTATACAGAAGTTGCGGAACGGACAATGACTAAGTTTGCTGCAGGGAGATGGAGAGTCCATAAATGTGGGCTCTTCATGTTAGGTGTCCTGTACTAGCTCAGAACTGCTAAAGCCTATGTCTACACCAGTGTTTCCCAACCAGGGTGTCTCTAGCTGTTGCAAAACTACAACTCCCAGCATGCCCGGACAGCCGTTGGCTGTCCGGGCATGCTGGGAGTTGAAGTTTTGCAACAGCTGGAGGCACCCTGGTTGGAAAACACCAGTCTATATAGTGAATATGTAGGAGAATTCAGCCTGTCAAGTCAGGAGAAACCAATACCGACCTATACAGGTGTCAGGGTACACGTGACCTACCCGCCATGGCCATACTTGGAGATTTGCTTCTTTGATCAAGTGCGAAATGAGGAACTATGATTCACTGTGTAACCCAAGCAGCTGGGCGAGGAGGCTGAAGATTTACCTACAAGTCTCCCGCAATTATAAGATGGGACTACAACCACCATCCGTCGAGCATTTCCATTCCCATAGATGTCCCTCAGAACAGCTCAGCTGTTGGTTTTCGGGCCTGTACTGGGCAGGAGGAGGGGGATTTCATTTGCACAAGTAAATATATAAATAATTAATATTATTAAAGAAACCCAGAGCGGAGGCATTCCTGATTTGTTAAAAAAAAAAAAAAAAAGCCCCGGTTCCCTCATAGATAGCACTGTTATGTCCCACTCGCCCCCACAAGGCAGAGAAGGGGAGTCATCAATGGGGTTCAAGCATCTGACCATGTTTTGGTCACCCCCAAAAGGTCCACTTGCCCAATCATACATCATCATTGGTACTCAAGCGTATCCCTACACAAAAAGAGCTCAGGCGTGGTTCCTCTCATGTCGCGGACATCACCAAGGTCATAGCTCGTCCCGGGCGGCGCTGTCGAAAGGCGATCGGAGGGAAGGGGTGTTCATGGCTTCGCTACGCAACTTCTCCTGCTGTTGGGTCTTTCGAGACTTTGCCCGATCCCAGTCGGTCGATTCGGTCACATTGTCCCATACCACAGAGGTTTCGGTGTCGCTTACGTAGCCCTCATCCCCGGTGTAATGCGTGGGGTAAAGCAGCAAGGGCTCCACGGAGAAGGCACGCAGGTCACGTGGTGAGAACTGAGAGGAGTAGTCAGAGCTGAAATAAGACAAACAAGAGGTCAACTTCTACATATCCTTAGAAGGGGTCATACATGTCAAGGAGAGGTTCACAGAGATAGAAGAAAGCGAAACATCTGTCATATTTTCCATTATAAACTGAAACCATAATACAAGGCTAGATCCACCTCACAGACCACAAACCCCAATGATACAGTTATGGTGTCCCTACAACCAACAATGTGCATAGGAGAATTAGCCTTTACCCTGCTTGAGTGCATAGTAAGTATGCCAAGTATACACCTTCTCTACTCTTGTTCCCACAATACCCATCAGCATGTTAAGAGGGATAATACTGTCAGCTGCCAGAGGAAGAAGGAGACCAATTCTACAAAGTCTCCTACAAAGACCATAACTACTGCTTTGATCATGTTCATGAAGATGGAGGAAAGTGAAACATCTAAAGGCTCAGTTCACATCGGTGTCATATTATCCATTATAAACTGAAACCATAACAAAAAAAAAAGGAAATGACACAGAGTTGTGGTGTCCCTGCCACTAAGACTCTACATAGGTAGCAACCACTAGAATAAGCTTTGTACCCTGCTGAATGCATAGTGAGCATACCATTCAGTATATACTTTCTCTACTCTTGATCCCACAATACCCATCAGGATGTAAGAAGGGATTATACTGTCAGCTGCCAGAGCGAGAAGGAGACCAATTCTACAAAGTCTCATACAATGAATACTGTTTTGATCACATTCATCGAGATGGAGGAAAGCAAAACATCTAAAGGCTCAGTTCACATCGGTGTCATATTATCCATTATAAACTGAAACCATAACAAAAAAAAAAGGAAATGACACAGAGTTGTGGTGTCCCTGCCACTAAGACTCTACATAGGTAGCAACCACTAGAATAAGCTTTGTACCCTGCTGAATGCATAGTGAGCATACCATTCAGTATATACTTTCTCTACTCTTGATCCCACAATACCCATCAGGATGTAAGAAGGGATTATACTGTCAGCTGCCAGAGCGAGAAGGAGACCAATTCTACAAAGTCTCATACAATGAATACTGTTTTGATCACATTCATCGAGATGGAGGAAAGCAAAACATCTAAGGCTCTGTTCACATCTGTCTCTAACAGCACCATCCAATAGTAGGTAAACACAGAACCAGAGCATTGTTTTAAAAGGGAGTCCGTCAGCAATGTTTAGTCTTCGAACCTGCTTATAGCCCTATGCAGAGGTTGGGAAAAGGACAATGGGGGAGATTTATCAAAACCTGTGCAAAGGAAAAGTTGCCTAAAGCAACCAATCACATTGTTTATTTCATTTGGCAGAGGCCTTGTTAAAAGGGGTATTCCAAGAATTTTTTTTTTTATATCAACTGGCTCCAGAAAGTTAAACAGATTTGTAAATTACTTCTATGAAAAAATCTTAATCCTTCCAGTAGTTATCAGCTGATGAAGTTGAGTTGTTTTTTACTTTCTGCGGACACCTCTGCTTCGGAACTGTCCGAAGAATTAGAGGTCTGCTATGGGGGATTTGCTCCTACTCTGGACAGTTCCTGAGACAAGCAGAGATGTCAGCCAGAAAAAAACAGCTCAAATTCTGCAGCTGATAACTACTGGAAGGATTAAGATTTTTTCATAGAAGTGATTTACAAATCTGTTTAACTTTCTGGAGCCAGTTGATTTAAAAAAAATAAAAAAATAAAAGTTTTTTCCTGGAATATGACCATTTTCACCTTAAGGACCAGGCCAATTTTATTTTTGCATTTTCGTTTTTCCTCCTCGCCTTCTAAAATCCATAACTCTTATATTTCCATCTACAGACCCATATAAAGGGCTTGTTTTTTGCGTGACCAATTGTACTTTGTAATGAAACCTCTCATTTTACCATAAAATGTATGGGGAACCCAATAAAATATTTTTTAGGGAGGAAATTTAAATGAAAACCACAATTTTGCACATTTTGGAGGGTTTTGTTTTCACACTATACACTTTACGGTAAAAATGACGAGTGTTCTTTATTCTGTGGGTCAATATGATTAAAATGATACCCATGGCTAGTTACTTTTATATTTTTGTACCGCTTAAAAAAAAAATCTAAATCTTTTTGTACAAAATCAGTAATCTAAAATCGCCCTATTTTGACCATCTATAACTTTTTCATTTTTCCATATATAGGGCGGTATGAGGGCTCATTTTTTGCGCGGTCATCTGAACTTTTTATCGACACCACATTTGAATATATAAAACTTTTATTTTTTTAAATTTTGGGTGTAAAATGGGAAAGACGGACGTTTGCCCTTTTTATTGGGGGAGGGGACTAGTTAAAGCAATCACTTGATTGCTAATACTGTTCAGTGCTATGCATAGGACATAGCACTGATCAGTATTCTCTGTCATCTTCTGCCCTGGTCTGCTCGATCCAGACCAGAGCAGAAGACCCCAGGAGACGGCCGGAGGCAGTTGAGGGGACCTCCAGCCGCCATTACAGATGATCGTATCCCAACGGCAGCGCTGCGGGCGATCTGATCATCCATATTAAGTGCCGCACGTGCCCTGATCTGCATTGATCACGGCATCTGATGCCGTGAGCGATCACTGATGTCCACCATTACTGGCTGATAGCAGCCGGAACCTGCCGCGCATGACGAGAGCACTGGACCGGTGCTCACGGTCACGTTCATGACTTAAATGTACATCATGGTACGTTAAGTAGCACCGCACCATGACGTACATTTACGCCCGATGTCGTTTAAGGGGTTACAAAACGAAAGCAGCGAGCTGATTGGTTGCTATGGGCAACTGGGCAACTTTTCCTCTGGACAGGTTTTGATAAATCTCCCCCCCCAATGACTATGAACATGATCAAAACAGTAGAGATGGAGGAAAGAGAGACACAATGCAAGGCTAGATCCACCACACAGGCACCTGACAAACCCCAATGACAATAAGTTGTGGCGTCCACTATCGTGACATGAAAAATAATGCTACACACACAGCACTGTTCTTCCAGTCACGGAACGTGAGATACGTGTTCCTGGCAGGCTGTTTTGTCAGAGTTCTCTTGGGGTAATATAGAACACATAGTAAAAGTAAAAGCGGAAGTGAAAGAAAAAAAAACAAAAACTAAACATTTTCACAAATTTTTTTTTTTTTTACATAACGTTTCCCTTTGAGATGAAAAAAGGCCTCCAGAGGACACACAATAGGAGTTCCCTTTTATGGGGAGATCTGGACTTTGCAAAACCCATTAGCTCTGCTATATTGGTGGGAACCTGGTGGTCAGCGCAGCCTCCATTCACCTCACAGTGCTCCACGGAAGTGGAATAGTGGAAGTGGGATAAGACAAAGTGGTAATACACTCTTCTAGATCTGACAGCCGGGTACTTGAGTTGCCTCTACTAGACTGTGGGATTAACAAACCCACCCCATAAATCAGTGTTTTCCAAACAGCGTGTCTCCAGCTGTTGCAAAACTACAACACCCAGCATGCCCGGACAGCCGTTGGCTGTCCGGGCATGCTGGGTGTTGTAGTTTTGCAACAGCTGGAGTCACACTGTTTGGAAAACACTGTCATACATGTACATCAGCATTATATTTTTTTATCACAGATTTAGGTTAAGGTCACACACACAGCGCATCCGCAGTGTAGACACAGACTGAGCTGAGAGTCGCGCATGCGGTGTCGCTCCCTCTGCTAGACCGCAATGTCTGTGAGTACACGGCGCATGGTGTGCGCGACTCGCAGCTCAGTCTGTCTCTGCTCATAACTGCGTATTTCTGCTACGAGCAGACAAACCAGGACACACGGGCAAAGTAGGAGGCTGACTCGAGGGGCGGTCAGTCGTCAAATACGCTGCGGATGCGCCACGTGTGACTGTACCCTAAAAGTAGAAGGGGGGAGATTTATTAAAGTCTGTCCAGAGGAAAAGTTGCCAAGTTGCCCATAGCAACCAATCAGAACACTGGTTTCATTTTTGAAAGGGCCTCTGAAAAATGAAAGAAGCGATCTGATTGGTTGCTATGGACAACTCAGCAACATTTCCTGCAGACAGACTTTGATAAATCTCCCCCGAAATCCTTGTGTAAAATAAGATATTGCGATTTTCCGATTTGTGAAACCCGGCCTTCAACTGTGTAGTCCAAGTTTAGACCTATAAGTTGGCTTAAAATTTGCACCACATGGGGGGAGATTTATCAAAACCTGTCCAGAGGAAAAGTTGCCGAGTTGCCCATAGCAACCAATCAGATCGATTTCTTTCACTTTTCAGAGGCCTTTTTTTTAAAAATGAAAGAAGCGATCTGATTGGTTGCTATGGGCAACTCAGTAACTTTTCCTCTGGACAGGTTTTGATAAATCTCCCCCCATAGGGTTTACATTTCTACTCTTATAATTTTTTTTTAGGCTACATTCACATCATGATTTTGAAGTACTGTATACGAAAAAAAAAACTGACAAAACCATATGAATCAATGCAGTTTGCATTGACTACAATGTTTATTAAGAAAAAAAATAAAAATAAAAAATAAAAAGAACATACATACGGGTGACATGGTATTTTTTAAACCATTGTAGATCCAAAAACAGGACAGAACAGGGAACAAAATCGTGGTTGACCACGGTTTTGTGCACAGGATTAAAAAATAAATAAAATAAAAAAGTGCAGAAAAAAGAAAAAAAGGAAAAAAAAAAAAAAAGAAAAAAAAATGTTACATACATACATCTTTATATGTAAGTTTATCTATGTAAAGTCAATGGGTATGGCAAACAATACGGTTGTATACAAAAGAGTATTGCAAAAACGTGATGTGAATGCACCATCACCTGGGAACTCCGTTCTTGTTATATATTTTCTTGTTATTTTTTCTACATGGTTTCATACGTTCATATGTAAATGTCGCTTTATAAATCCTATATAGTATATTGTTTTATGTATTTTTGTTGTTTTACTTGGTCATCCTTTTCTTTTATATATACACATTAGGTTAATTATAAAATCTTTCAATAGAAAATAAAATCTGACACGTTCCTTGGCATCTAGCATCACACTCACAGCACGCACCTTTTCAATAAACTACCCCCCCCCCCCCATTCAGCTGGGCCATTGTAGAACACGGTGCAAAAGGGTCTAAAAACATTAAATGTGGTGCTAGGCAAAGGCACCGAAATTCTGTTGCATTTGCAATAGTAAACATGCCTCAATGTACGTAAAAGTGCAATTTTCTTTGTATGCAAGTGATAAGTGGTGCCTAATAAGTACTGTACATATGAACCCACTATATTAAAAGGGGTACTCCGCCACTATACATGTTACAGTCATGGCCGTAAGTGTTGGCACCCCTGAAATTTTTCAGGAAAATGAAGTATTTCTCACAGAAAAGGATTGCAGTAACACATGTTTTGCTATACACGTTTATTCCCTTTGTGTGTATTGGAACTAAACCAAAAAAGGGAGGAAAAAAAGCAAATTGAACATGGTGTCACCAAACTCTAAAAATGAGCTGGACAGTATTATTGGCACCCTTAACTTAATATTTGGTTGCACACCCTTTGGAAAAAATAACTGAAATCAGTCGCCTCCTATAACCATCTATAAGCTTCTTACACCTCTCAGTCGGAATGTTGGACCACTCTTCCTTTGCAAACTGCTCCAGGTCTCTTATTGGAAGGGCGCCTTTTCCCAACAGCAATTTTAAGATCTCTTCACTGGTGTTCAATGGGATTTAGATCTGGACTCATTGCAGCCACTTCAGAACTCTCCAGCGCTTTGTTGCCATCCATTTCTGGGGGCTTTTTGATGTATGTTTAGGGTCATTGTCCTGCTAGAAGACCCAAGATCTCGGACCCAAACCCAGCTTTCTGACACTGGGCTGTACAGTGCGACCCAAAATCCGTTAGTAATCCTCAGATTTCATGATGCCTTGTACACATTCAAAGCACCCAGTGCAAGAGGCAGAAAAACAACCCCAAAACATCATTGACCCTCCACCATATTTCACTGTAGGTACTGTGTTCTTTTCTTTGTAGGCCTCATTCCGTTTTCGGTAAGCAGTAGAATGATGGGCTTTACCAAAAAGCTCTATCTTGGTCTCATCTGTCCACAAGACGTTTTCCCAGAAGGATTTTGACTTACTCAAGTTCATTCTGTCAAAATCTGTGTCAGCAGTGGGGTCCTCCTGGGTCCCCTCCATAGCATTTCATTTCATTTAAATCTTAACGGATAGTTTGCGCTGACACTGATGCTCCCTGACCCTGCAGGACAGCTTGAATATTTTTGGAACTTGTTTGGGGCTGCTTATTCACCATCCGGACTATCCTGCGTTGACACCTTTCATCAATTTTTCTCTTCTGTCCACGCCCAGGGAGTTGCAAACTTCTTGATAATGTTGCGCACTGTGGACAAAGGCAAATCTAGATCTCTGGAGATGGACTTGGAACCTTGAGATTGTTGATTATTTTTCCACAATTTTGGTTCTCAAGTCCTCAGACAATTCTCTTCTCCTCTTTATGTTGTCCATGCTTAGTGTGACACACCCAGACACACAATACAAAGACTAAGTGAACTTCTCTCCTTTTTATCTGCTTTCAGGTGGGATTTTTATATTGCCCACACCTGTTACTTGCCCGAGGTGAGTTTAAAAGAGCATCACATTCTTGAAACAATCTTACTTTTCCACAATTTTGAAAGGGTGCCAATAATTTTGTCCAGCCCATTTTTGGAGTTTGGTGTGACATTATGTCCATTTTTCTTTTTTCCCCTCCTTTTTGGTTTAGTTCCAATACACAGAAAGGGAATAAACATGTGTATAGCAAAACATGTGTTACTGCAATCCTTTTCTGTGAGAAATACTTAAATTTTCTTGAAAAATTTCAGGGGTGCCAACATTTACGGCCATGACTGTATACACTATCCAAAGGATAGGGAATAACATGTCTAATCGTGGGGGGCCCAGCCCCTGTGGACCCCTGCAGTCTCTGCTGCGGCACCCCAGTCATCTGGTGCACGGAGCGAACTCTGCTCCATGCCGGATGACTGGCGACCACAGCTGCCATGCCCCCTCCATTCAGGTCTATGGGGGGAAGGAGTGAAGGCTGTGTACTAGCCGTCACACCCCTTCCGATTAATATGAATTGAGGAGAAGTGGCCTGACGTCACAAACACGGAAGGCCTGGATATCGCGGGGGGTCCCAGCAGCCGGACCCCCGCATTCAAACATGTTATCTCCTATCCTTTAGATAGTGGATAACACGTCTAGGGGCAGAGCACCCCTTTAAGTACTACAGATAAACAGGAATAAGAAGGAATAAAGAGAAATATGTGTAGTGCCTATAGTAATCACCTTTCCTGGATATTATGTCCTGTAAAACAGTCCTAGTATTAAGTGGGAATAGCCTGATCATCCCATCATTGTTATCATGTATAGGCCCAAAGTCAGAGGTCGCACTACTGAGAGTCTCTGCTTTCTATCAGGTGTCATGTGACCATGGATCCTCAAGGAGATCCAAACCACAGTCCATATCAATGTCCACACATAGCCGCACTTACATGGGGTGCTTGTCATACATGACCGGCAGGAACTCATCCACTGGTAGCATCTTTTTCAGAGGTTCTACACTGAGGAGCTTCTTGGCCCCCTGCAGGGAGATCAGGTATCCCAGCGTCCAGTAGGAGTAGTCAGAGACCACCAGATTTCGGACCCCAGGTACAGGCTCTTCAGGCTCGTCCACCTGCATCCGTTTTCTACCTAGATAACTACAAGACAAAAAAGGGATGTCATTTTGATGGTGGATAAAAACAACCACAACATAGTACCAGAAAATAACCTAAAAAATTGAGATAATCATAGGAATAGAGAGCAGTGTTTTCCAACCAGGGTGCCTCCAGCTGTTGCAAAACAACAACTCCCAGCATGCCCGGACAGCCGTCGGCTGTCCGGGCATGCTGGGAGTTGTTGTTTTGCAACAGCTGGAGGCACCCTGGTTGGAAAACCTTGGAATAGAATGAACAGTGTACTGTGCTGCTGAATCTGTGTGCGCTATATGAAGAATTTTTTAATATAGTAAGGATGCCAATCACACACACTGTATACAGGACACTATTGTCTACAGAAGGCACATGAGGATCGGTATCATGGGGGCGCACTCCTGATCATAAAGATTAGAAAAAGGAAGCGGCAGGTATCAGGACACGTCATCTATTGAAAACCGGTTTTCACCTTCATTGCACGACACAAGGATCTCTTTATTGACTATTTTTGGTAGTTCTCCTGTAAGACAAGGGAACAGATTGTCCATTCTGGAAAAAGCGGGGCCGATACTTACATTCGGCTTCCGCAAATTAGAATTCTTCTTAGGAATCGAAAAATTTTCCCACTGCAGAATTAACCCTTCCCCCACTACCAAAGCAAAGCAAAAAAAATTTTAAAAAAAAAAGCAAAAAAAATGTAAAAAAAACACCACACATTGTGACGGCCAACTTGATATTTAAGATTTTTTTTTCCTTAAAGGAGAACTCCAGAATACAAAAATTATCGTCCATACTGCCGGCAGTAAAATAATAAACAGGTACATACCTTCCTTCACTCCCCCGGGGCCTCCGGTAACAGTCTTCGGTCTCCGCAGCGATCCTCTTCCTTGTTGCCGGTGGTCGGCGAATCATACTGCACTCAGCCAATCACCGGCCGCAGCAAAGTCCCAACTCGGCCGGCGATAGGCTGAGCGGCAGTGTGACGTTTTTGGCCCCGGCAGCAGGTGCCGGTGTAGTGAAGAATTTTGTGTCCTGAAGTGTTCTCACACTGCCGCTCAGCCTATCACCGGCCGAGTCGGGACTTCACTGCGGCCGGTGATTGGCTGAGTGCAGTATGACTCGCCGACCACCGGCAACCAGGAAAGAGGATCGCGGCGGAGACCGAAGTGGGTTTTACCTGAGGCACCGGGGGAGCGAAGGAAGGTATGTCTTTATTTATTTTTTTACTGCCGGCAGTATGGGGGACAATTTTTGTATTCTGGAGTTCTCCTTTAAGTAAGAGAAGGTTAAAAGGGCTTATCCAAGATGAGGTCTACAGAAGCTAATTTTATACCAAAAACACCACCACCCACATCCTCAGGTTATGCGTGGTATTAAAACTTCACTCCATTCACTCCAATAGAACTGAGCTGCAGTACCACACACAACCCGTGGACAGGGGTGGTGCTGTTTTTCTACTCCTGGATAACACCTTTACCTCATACTTATAAGTAAGCATATATTCCCTTGCCAGCAGTCCACATCATCCGGACTCCGGCGGCCATATTTACTCCGCCCTACCCAGCCATCAAACTCACATGAGATCCCAATCCAATTTAGCTTTCTCCAAATCCTGAAGCAGGTTCAACAGCCGCCTCTTAAAGAAGATCTCAAACCTCAGGTCATCTTCAAACACGGCTGAAAACGCCAGCGAGCGCTCAGAGATCTACAGAGAGAAAAGGTTGCAGAGGAATTCGTTAAGGAATGGTAATAAAGATATTTCCAGGAAAGACGTTTATTAAAGGGGTACTCCACTGGAAAACTTTTTTAAATCAACTGGTGCCAGAAACTTAAACAGATTTGTGAATTACTTCTATTAAAAAATCTTAATCCTTCCAGTACTTTTCAGCTGCTGTTATGATCCACAGGAAGTTATTTTCTTATTTTATTTCCTTTCTGCCTGACCACAGTGCTCTCTGCTGACACCTCTGTCCATTTTAGGAACTGTCCAAGGTAGGAGTCAATCCCCATAGCAAACCTTTCCTGCTCTGGACAGTTCCTAAAATGGACAGAGGTGTCAGCAGAGAGCACTGTGGTCAGGCAGAAAGGAAAATCAAAAAGAAAATAACTTCCTGTCAATCATAACAGCAGCTGATAAGTACTGGAAGGATTAAGATTTTTTAATAGAAGTAATTTACAAATCTGTTTAACATTCGGGCACCAGTTGATTTAAAAAAAAAAAATATATATATATATATATATATATATATATATATATATATATATATATATATATATATATATATATATATATATATGTTTTCCAGTGGAGTACCCCTTTAAGATGAGGAGGAGAATGAGGGGGCTAGAAATCCTCCTAAAGAAATAGTTCACTGAATACTCTTATTCCCTATCCACGGTAGAGGGCAGTGTTTAACAGCCAATGTGCCTCCAGCTGTTGCAAAACTACAACTCCCAGCATGCCCGGACAACCTTTGGCTGTTCGGGCATGCTGGAAGTTATAGTTTTGCAATAGCTGGAGGCAGCTTGGTTCGACACTTTCCTGGCTGCGGCAGGAGCTTTCCGCACTCCTCTACCCCCATTTAGAACAGCAGGACAGCCAAGCCTAGCCACCCCAGAAATGTCTGGGCATCCTTGGAGTTGTAGTTGTGCAACAGCTGGAGGCACATTTAATGGGAAACCCCGCTATAGGGGATAAGTATCTGATCATGGGGTCCGACAGCAGAGATCCCCCGCTCTCAGAGAGGAGCAAGAGCTGTAAGCGGCCCACCCTCCATTCATTTGTATAGGAGCGCTGGATATACCAGAGTGCATCACCTCCAGCGCTCCAAGCTCCGGCTCTTAGGCTAGGTTCAGACTACGGAATTTCTGTCTGCAATTCCACTTTGAAATTGCAGGCGGAAATTCCGCTTGCTAAAATGTATATTGTAGTGAATGGGTTTCACGCTTCGGAATTTGTGAAGTAGAATTTGTGAACGGAAAATCCACTTGGAAATTTGCGCCTGAAGAATGGCTTTGCTCTTTCTTTAGGCGGAAATACTCGCGGAACACATTGTAGTCTATTGGAGACTGCAGTGTGCGCGGTCCTAGCGCCGACTGATTCAGCCGGCGTTGGCCGCACTCGGAATCTCCGGGCGGAAATTTTCTGCCCGGAGATTCCGTAGTCTGAACCTAGCCTAAGAGCCAGGGTCTCGTTTCAGAAAATGGGGGTGGTCCAAACGGTCAAACCCACCGTGATAAGATACTTATTCTCTATCCTGTTTTATCCGGACAAACTCTTTAACACTGGTGCATTTCAAGGATTTATTTATTTTTTTTAGAAAGTTTTTTTTTTTTATTCTACTAGAAACCTAATATTAAAGCAAATTTGTAAATCCCTTAAAGGGGTACTCCGCCCCTAGACATCTGTTACAGCTTTTTTCTACACATGTTGCAGGGCACGTTAGCAGAAGAATGATGACCAGTGTCAGGTGACCTACTGGGAGAACGGTGCAACAGGACCGTTTGGGAACGTTAAAGTGGTACTCCGCCTATAGAATCTTATCCCCTATCTAAAGTTTGTGGGAGTCCCGCCGCTGGGAACCCCCTCGATCTCGGGTGTGGCACCCCAGACATCCGGTGCACGGAGCGAACTTCACTCAGTGCTGGATACTGGTGGTGTAGGGTGGAGGCTCGTGACGGCCATCACGCCCTCTCCCATAGACTTGCATTGAGGGGGCGTGGCCATGACATCACGAGTCTCCAGCGCTGCACTCTAACGAAGGCAGGGTGCAACAGAGATCGCAGGGGTCATCAGCGGCGGAACCCCCGCAATTTGACCTCTCATCCCCTATCTTTTAGATAGGGGATAAGATTCTATAGGCGGAGTACCACTTTAATGTTCCCAAACGGTCCTGTTGCACCGTTCTCCCAGTAGGTCACTTGACGCTGGTCATCATTCTTCTGCTAACATGCCCTGCAACATATGTAGAAAAAAGCTGTACCCCGGTCTTCTTATACTGAGCATGCGATGAGATGATCGGTCTATTTCCACATACATCAGAGCTGACGTACTATTACAGCGCACCGCGCAGCAGGCAGTATACGTGATATCGGCAGGAAAAAAAGGAAAAATAAAAAGACTGGTGTCACGTGATCTGTGAGCCGCAACAGGACCACTAAAGAAAGGGCATTTATAAAAGCTGCTTTATTTCAGGTTTCTAGTAGGAGGAAAAACTCTTTTTAGAAATTGGAAAACCCCTTTTCTATAGCAATTATAAAGACCATTCAAAAAACTCTCCAATAATAGAAAACCACTCACTTCCTTCCAGATGTTGTAGTGGCTGAGGAAGCAGCCCATCTCTCCTCGGGTCAGGGGGCGCCCGTGATAAGGATCCTTATACCCCGGCAGCATCTGTATGCCTAGAGCGGTCACCTGAGATTCATTCAGTGCCCTGGATAAAACAAAGACATTTTTTTTATTTATATTTATATATTATATATATATATATATATATAAAATAAATAAAATTAGTTTAAAAAAAACGATAAAAAAAATACTATTACATTTTGTTATTACTGAAAAAAAAAAAAAAAAATACTATTAGATATTATTATTATTAATAAAATTATTAAAGGGTACTCCACAAACTGTTCCGAACGCTGGAGCTGGCGTCGGGAGCTCATGATGTCATAGCCCCGCCCCCTCGATGCAAGTCTATGGGAGGGGGCGTGACGGCTGTCACGCCCCCTCCCATAGACTTGCATCGAGGGGGCGGGACGTGACGTATTGAGGGGGCGGGGCTATGACGTCAGGAGCTCCCGGCGCCGGCTCCAGCGTTCAGAACAGTTTGTTCCAAACGCTGAGCAGCGGAGTACCCCTTTAATACTAAATAAAAAATAAAAATAAAAAAACACAACAACAACCCCTATATTATTTATTTCTACTATTATTTTTCTTTTTATATTTTATCAGAAAAAAACAACAGTTCTTAATAAACTACTACTACTACCACCACCCACTACTACCACCACCTAATACTAATTACTACTATGTGTGAGATCAGGATGTGGTCTATAAGCTGTGTATACAATGGAACTATAAATGGCACTGGAATGTGTATATACTATAAAGAGGACACAGACTGCAGTGTAGTCACATATACGACCGCCCCGGTGTGTTTACTACACATGTCACATATGGAGGGTGAACATACAGACTCCTGATGGAGGAGGAATGAATATTCTCCTCATCGAAAAGACAGCAATGATTCCCTATGATACGACGATACAAAGAGTCTGTATACGTTGCAGCCCCAGCCTTTGTCCATGTCGTCCTGTTTGGTAGACAATCCCCATCTGTCCTCGTTCTGATGAGTATTTTGATATGTTTGTTATTTGGAGTCAGACTATGGACATCCATACGATGCGTCTATTTATTTCTCCTAAAATATATGGAGTCTATTGGGGCATGTTGACCTTGCAGACCTGGCCCTTTCATTTCATACATTAAAGGGGTACTCTGGCGCTTAGACATCTTATCCCCTATCCAAAGGATAGGGGATAAGATGCCTGATCGCGGGGGTCCCGCCACTGGGGACCCCTGTGATCTTGGACGCCGCACCCCGTTAGAATCAGTCCCTGGAGCGTGTTCGCTCCGGGTCTGATTACTGTCGATCACAGGGACGGAGCATTGTGACGTCACGATCCGCCCCCTCAATGCAAGACTATGGGAGGGGGCGCAACAGTTGTCACGCCTCCTCCCATAGGCTTGCATTGAGGGGGCGGAGCGTGACGTCACATGGGGGCGCAGCCGTTACGTCACTATGCTCCGTCCCGTGATCGACAGTAATCAGACCCGGAACTGATTCTAATGGGGTGCGGCGTGCAAGATCATGGGGGTCCACAGCGGCGGGACCCCCGCGATCAGGCATCTTATCCCCTATACTTTGGATAGGGGATAAGATGTCTAAGCGCCAGAGTACCCCTTTAAAGGGGTTATCCACCATAAAGGTGATTTTAGTACTTACCTGCTAGATAGTAATGGACATGCTTAGAAAGGATTTGTGCGTGTCTTGGGGCTTAAAGGGGTACTCCAGTGGGAGAAAAAAAAAATTGTCATATCAACTGTCTCCGGAAAGTTAAAAAGATCTGTAAATTACTTCTATTTAAAAATCATAATCCTTCTAGTACTTATCAGCTGCTGTATACTACAAATATACTACAGAGGAAGTTTTATAGTTCTTTCCAGTCTGACCACAGTGCTCTCTGCTGACACCTCTGTATGTATCAGGAACTGTCCAGAGTAGAAGCAAATCCCCATAGCAAACCTCTCCTGCTCTGGACAGTTCCTGACATGGACAGAGGTGTCAGCAGAGAGCACTGTTGTCAGACAAAAGAACTACTCAACTTCCTCTGTAGCATACAGCAGCTGATAAGTACTGGAAGGATTCAGATTTCTTTAATAGACGTAATTTACAAATCTGTTTAATTCTCTGTCACCGGTTGATTTGAAAAAAATTTATTTTAACTGGAGTACCCCTTTAATGGCTGAATTGAGAGTCTACCATACCGCTGCTGCTTTCTTTTTGAGAAATGGCTATTTCCTTTTGGAGTTCCTTCTCTCCAACTAAAAGTCCCAGGATCCCTTGTTTGTAAGAGTGAGGTCACATTACTTCCTCCCACATATCAGTCAACCTACCCGTTGCAGCACAGCTGAGCTCCCTTCCATGCCTACTGTGCCTAAAACTATGGTTTCCTGCAGCCCTGTGGAGAATGATCTCCCTCCCACTTGCGATCGCTCCTCCCATTGAAGAAAAGACAGGTTCCTTCTGAACACCTGACTAGTGATGTAATGTCTTGGGCCGCACTGACCACCTGGGAAAAGCTGAGACGGCACTCATTTTGTATGTTGCTAAAAATGAACATCGGGCAAAGATCACATAAGAATTGCAAGAACATCCATCAAACACAGGTACAGACACTATATTATAAACTACACTAACTTTACAGCCCCTGTAGCATAGTCCAAAAAAAACAACCAAAAAAACCTTGGAATACTTCTTTAAAAGCCCACTATATAACATCGCCTTTCTCTTGAAGGAGGTTATGACATATACTAGTTTACTGTTCCCATCTTTCCTATTTGTATCCCCCCCAGGTAGCAGAATATTTTACACTTTGTATATGTGTGTAGACCTTCAGGACAGAGCGCCAAACCTACCAGGAGAACATCCACCTTAGAAAAGGGGTACTCCACCGGAAAAACATTTTCTTTTAAATCAACTGGTGCCAGAAAGTTAAACAGATTTGTAAAGTTACCTCTATTAAAAAAAATCTCAATCCTTCCAGTACTTATCAGCTGCTGTATGCTCCACAGGAAGTTCTTTTCTTTTTTAATTTCTTTTCTGCCTGACCACAGTGCTCTCTGCTGACACCTCTGTCCACGTCAGGAACTGTCCAGAGGTGTCAGCAGAGAGCACTGTGGTCAGACAGCAAAGAGATTCAAAAAGAAAAGAACTTCCTCTGTAGTAAACAGCAGCTGATAAGTACTGTAAGGATTAAGATTTTTTTTTTTAAAGTACTGTGATTTACAAATCTGTTTAACTTTCTGGCACCAATTGATAAAAAAATAACAAAAATGGGTTTTCTACCAGAGTACCCCTTTAAGATGTCCAGATGTGACAACCTACCGTGTTTCCCCGAAAATAGTACCTACCCCGAAAATAGGCCCTAGCCGGATGGGGTGGGCTGCAATATAAGCCCTACCCCGATAATAAGACCTAGACCAGTGGTCTCCAACCTGCGGACCGCCAGATGTTGCAAATGTTTGCAACATCTGGAGGTCCGCAGGTTGAAGACCACTGACCTAGACAATGCCAAATATTAAAAAGCAATCTTTAACTTACCTTCGTCCTCCGTTCCCCCGTTGCTAAGGAACCGGCCTCGCTGTCCTCCGCTGTTCTTGCTTGCCGGCCGGCTTCTTACATGACAGTAGGCTCAGCCTATCATCGGCAGAGGCGGGACATCGCTGCGGCCGGTGATAGGCTGAAGGCTCTGAGACGTCACAACACCAGGAACAGCGGAGGGACCATGAGGCCGGTGCCTTAGCAACGGGGGAACGGAGGACGAAGGTAAGTTAAAGATTGCTTTTTAATATTTGCAGCCCGGGCACAAGAATAGATACAGCGCAGCGGCTGATAATTATTTGGCAGGGGGGGGGGGGGAGAGAAGCTGCGCTCGCAGGTTACAGATGATCAGGGGATTGTGGGGTGCAGCGCTGGGCTGATAAACCGGCGGGGGTGGGGGGGGGGGGGTTAGGGACGTTGGGGGGCATTTACACCCCCCCCCCATTATTATCATGTGATATGCGCAGCTCGCACATATCACATGATGATAATGGGGGGGGGGTAAATACCGTGGAACCGCCATGTTGTTCAATGTGCATACCCTGAAAATTAGCCCTAGTGTGTTTTTTGGGGCTACAATTTATATAAGACCCGGTCCTATTTTCGGAGAAACACGGTACCTACCAGATGTTCTTCAGCAGTGGTGAACTGACTGCTTTTTACTTTACAGCACTGTTGCAAAACTACAACTCCCTTCAGGCCCTGACAGCCTGTGGCTGTCAGGGCCTGAAGGGAGTTGTAGTTTTGCAACAACCGGAGAGCCACAGGTTGGTAAGCAGTGTTCTATTGACGTGAAGGGAGGACTGGTTTACTCTCTAGGACAGCTGTAGAAGGAATTGGCGCCGGTCTTGACAGCTGCGAAGGCATATGTACGGCTCATGACTTCATCAGCGAACAATGTGGCAGAAGAAAAACTCTTAAAAAAATTTTTTTTTTAAATCTTTTTAAAGCCATAAAGTATTTCTAAAAGAACTCAGACACCTGCGAAGCGATCATTCCTTCCATACGGGATGATGTTCTGTAACTATTCAGGTAGACTATTTCGATCCTAGACCCTCTTGAGGTTGGGTCCCATTTCCCACTGGGCTACACAAACATTAGGCCGGGTTCACGCCACGTTTTTGCTATACAGTTCCCTTATATGTTTTCAATTTAAAAACCTTACGGAACCGTATTGAAAACCTTATGCACTGACTCTCCATTGAAAACCGTATGCCAAAAGATGCATCAGGTTGTATCCGTTTTGCACCTTGTACGGTTTTTGTCAGGTTTTTTTCCCGTACCCAAAACTGTAGCCTACCACGGTTTTAGGTCCGGGTGAAAAACCATATTGAAACTTTTATTTGTTTTCTTAACATGGGAACCATACGGAACAATATGTGCGTACGGTTTCGTCTGGTTTTCACTATATGATTTTTGACTCTGCACTGTTTTTTTCTTGGTATTTCAATCAAACAAGTGAAACTTTATTCATAATGCAGTTAAAAGTTAAAAACGTATACTTTTTTTCTTAAATGTATACAACCGGACATCATTTTTCAAACAGTATACTAGGGATCGACCAATTATCGGTTTGGCCAATATTATCGGCCAATATTCACGATTTTGGAAGTTATGGGCAATTACCTTGCCGATAATCCGACAATGCCCCGCCTCCCCGCAACGCCCCCCCCCCCCACTGCACCCCCACAGCACCGCACCGCCCCAGCCAGAGACCGCAGATGCCCCATTGCCTCCCCCATCCACGGTTTTATAATTACCTGTTCCCGGGGTCAACGCTACTTCTGGCTCCTGCAGCGTCCTGCGTTACGCTGTGAGCTGCTCAATGACGAATGACATCCTCAACGGGACGTCACCGTCAGTGCGCACAGTGACAGCTCAGGACGCCACCGGAGTTAGAAGTAGCGTGGACCCCGGGAACAGGTAATTATAAAACCGGGGATGGGGGAGGCAATGGGGCAGCGGCGGTGGTTGGACTAAGGACTGGCAGGGGGAGAGAAGCGGGCGGCGGCGGTCTCTGGCCAGAGCATAGGGAGAGGGAGGGGGAGAGGGGGTTGGACTCAGGAGGACCCCAGGACAGGCAGGGGGAGAGAAGATGGTGGCGGCGGTGGTGCCGAAATAGACGATAACTTATACCAATATTCCGGTATAAGTTATCGGCTATCGGCCTTAAAGTCCACAGATTATTGGTTTTGGCCCTAAAAAAAAAAAAAAAAAAAAAAACACATATCTGTCGATCCCTACCGTATACGGATTAAAATTTGTACACAGGTTTTTATACAGTTTAGTCAGGTTTTAAGGAATCCGTTTTTTATTAAAAACCTGATACGTGAACTGTATTGCAAAAACGTGATGTGAACCCAGCCTTAGGAGGATTGTATCCTTATACTTGAGATTCCAGGAATTTTTTTTTTTCGTTTTCTGAAGCCAGGAAGGGGTTAATGTAGCCCGACACCGTCGCCATACTCTGTCTATACAGCTTCACGGCCTTACGTTTTTGTCTTTTTTTTTTTTGGAAAGAGAAATGCCTGTTTCCACCTCTACGGAGAAGGCTCCTCAGAAGGTGCGGAGGGCTGCCGTATGGAAGGAATGATCGCTTCGCAGGTGTCGGAGTTCTTTTAGAAATACTTTCTGGCTTTAAAAAAAAAAAAAGACATTTTTAAGAAGAGTTTTTCCTTCCTCCACATTGTTCGCTGATGAAGTCATGAGCCGTACATATGCCTTCACAGCTGTCAAGACCGGCGCCGATTCCTTCTACAGCTGTCCTCCCTTCACATCCATAGAACAAGGCTTACCAGCCCTCCGCACCTTCTGAAGAGCCTTCTCCATAGCGCTGGAAACAGGCACTTCTCTTTCCCAAAAAAAAAAAAAAAAAAAGACAAAAACGTAAGACCATGAAGCTATTTGCATAGTATGGCCATGGTGTCGGGCTACATTAACCCCTTCCTGGCTTCAGAAAAAAAATAAAATAAACAATTCCTGGAATCTCAAGTATACAGGATACAATCCTCCTAATGCTTGTGTAGCCCAGTGGGAAATGGGACCCAACCTCAAGAGGGTATAGGATCGAAATAGTCTACCTGAATAGGTATAGGGCGCGGGTCTGACTGACCGAGGTCATAGCGCTTTGTGCACTTGGTTGTGGCCCTGTCTGGTATTGCAGTTTAGTCGCATTCACCGGAACAGGACTGAGCAGTAGTACTAGGTGCCGCCACAACTATTGCGCTGTCCCAGTGTACAATGGAGGGGGTATGGCTGATCATCAGAATTCCGAACCTAACAGACCCTAATGGTCTATAACAGTGGTCTCCCAACTACGCCCCTCCAGATGTTGCAAAACTACAACTCCCAGCATGCCCGGACAGCCAACGGCTGTCCGGGCATGCTGGGAGTTGTAGTTTCGCAACATCTGGAGGGCCATAGTTCGGAGACCATTGGCCTATAATATAAAGATAGGCCATCAGAGTGATGGATTAAGCAAACCCCTTTAAATGCACTATCCAATATTATAAAAACAAAAACAGCGCCAGTTTAGATCGCACTGGTTATTGTCGGGTAAAGCGTGCGGCAGCGTTCTTCCCTCCGCCTGACTCATTCACTGCATAGACTTAAAAGGGGTACTCCGGTGGAAAACTATTTTATTTTTATTTTTTTTAAAGCAACAGGTGCCAGAAAGTTAAACAGATTTGTAAATTACTTCTATTTAAAAATCTTAATCCTACCAGTACTTATCAGCTGCTATAGGCTCCAGAGGAAGTTGTGTAGTTCTTTCCAGTCTGACCACAGTGCTCTCTGCTGACACCTCTGTCCATGTCAGGAACTGTCCAGAGCAGGAGCAAATCCCCATAGCAAACCTATCCTTGCTCTTGACAGTTCTTGAAAGAGGTGTCAGCAGAGAGCACTGTGTTCAGACTGAAAGGGAATTCAAAAAGAAAAGAACTTCCTCCATAGTATACAGCAGCTGATAAGTACTGGAAGGATTAAGCTTTTAAAATAGAAGTAATTTACATATCTGTTCAATGTTCTGGCAACAGTTGATTTAAAAAAATATATAATTTAATGAAATAAAAATGTTTTTTTACTGAAGTACCCCTTTAAGCAGTGAATGAGTTGAGTTTGAGTGCCAGCTGGGAGTGAGGAGCCCACTCCTCCGGGTTATAACTGGTGACCACAGTGAGTCCTAGAACCGAGACCCGGTTTGATCTAAGTCTGAACAAGCAATTCTAAATAAAAGAAATCTTAATGGGACTCCCTGTGTTCCTGCTGGAGGACTCCAACATTGGAACGGCTATACGAGAAAAAAAAAAAAGATTTAGGGCCCATTCACACTAAAGATTTTCCAAGCAGAGTTCTGCTTGGAAAATACGGTGCAGCAGCCTCTCATTGTGCTCTGAAATGCACCGACGTCTATCGAGACGACATCTCCATGGGGTCCTAGCTCCGGCTGGTTTCGCAGGCGCCCGCTCCAGACGAAATCTCCACCTGGAGATTCTGTAATGTGAAGGAGTCCTTAAAGGAGTACTCCGGTACATTTTGTTCAGAACGCTTGGAGCCGGAGGCTGTGATATCACGCCATACCCTTCCATTCACGTCTACGGGGGGGGGGGACATGTTGCCTGACACGCCCTCTCCCAAAGACATGAATGGAGGGGGTGTGGCCATAACATCATGACCACTGCAGCAGGAACCCAGCGTTTGTTTAGAACGCTGAGTGCTGCGGGAGATCACAGGGGGTCCCAGCAGCGGGACCCCTGCAATCAGACATCTAATCCCCTATCCTTTGGAGTACCTCTTTAAAGTCTGTCCGGGCATGCTGGGAGCTGTGGTTTTGTAACAGCTGGAGGCACCTTGGTTGGGAAATACTGCAGTTCACCAATGGATACAGCAGCTACAGGACTATAAGATCTCAAGATAGAAAGACGTAAGATTAAGGTTTTCTGACGGGAAGTGGCCACGGGCGATCTGCCAGGTACTCGGCCCAATAAAGTCACCAACTCCCTTTCTTAAGAAGTATTTGTTTATTAAAAGACATAAAATCAAATTTCCAGTTTCACTTCCTGAGAATTATTATGATGTAATTTCACAAGCAACAGAGATTGTAATGTCATTTAGTATTTTTTTTGTTGTAATGAATATTAACCCCCATCATGCCTCAGGATAGAGCAGTATTCAAAATAAAATAATATACACAGTGGGGGAGATTTAACAAAACCTGTCCTGAGGAAAAGCTGCTGAGTTGCCCATAGCAACCAATCAGATCGCTTCTTTCATTTTGCAGAGGTCATTTAAAAAAAGGAAAGAAGCGATCTGATTGGTTGCTATGGGCAACTCAGCAACTTTTCCTCTGGACAGGTTTTGACAAATCTCCCCCACTGTGTATATATAATAAAATAATATACACATACACTGCATTTATATATTTTTTTTCAATAAAGAAAAAAAAATTTAAGGCTGCAGATGCACTACATGTGACCCTACATAATTATATAATAATGAAAATTAACGCTGCGGACGCCCTACACTAATATATCCATACATACATACATCTATCAACCCATGGAGGTCTGGATATGGAATCACAAGCAAAATCTAAGTGGAAAACCCCACTACAGGCTGATCCAACTTGGATGTAATGTCCTTAAAACAAGTCATAATGAGGCTCAGTAGTATGTGTGGCCTCCACGTGCCCATATGACCTCCCTACAATGCCTGGGCATTCTCCTGATGAGGTGGAGGATGGTCTCCTGAGGGATGTCCTCCCAGACCTGGACTAAAGCATCCGCCAACTCCTGGACAGTCTGTGGTGCAACGTGGCGTTGGTGGATGGAGCGACACATGATGTCCCAGATGTGCTCAGTGGGATTCAGGTCTGGGGAACGGGCGGTCCAGTCCATAGCATCAATGCCTTCCTCTTGTAGGAACTGCTGACACACTCCAGCCACATGAAGTCTAGCATTGTCTTGCATTTGGTCTCACAAGGGATCCGAGGATCTTGGTACCTAATGGCAGTCAGGCTACCTCTGGCAAGCACATGGAGGGCTGTGCGGCCCCCCAAAGGAATGCCACCCCACACCATTACTGACCCACCACCAAACCGGTCATGCTGGAGGATGTTGCAAGTAGCAAAACATTCTCCACGGCGTCACATGAGTGTGAACCTGCTTTCATCTGTGAAGAGCACAGGGCGCCAGTGGCGAATTTGCCAATCTTTGTGTTCTCTGGCAAATGCCAAACGTCCTGCACGGTGTTGGGCTGTAAGCACAACCCCCACCTGTGGATGTCGTTCCCTCATACCACCCTCATGGAGTCTGTTTATGACCGTTTGAGTGGATACATGCACATTTGTGGCAGTGTTCCTTCTGCTCCTCCTTGCACAAAGGCAGAGGTAGCGGTCCTGCTGCTGGGTTGTTGCCCTCCTACAGCTTCCTCCAGGTCTCCTGATGTACTGGCCTGTCTCCTGGTAGCGCCTCCATGCTCTGGACACTACGCTGACAGACACAGCAAACCTTCTTGCCACAGCTCGCATTGATGTGCCATCCTGGATGAGCTGCACTACCTGAGCCACTTGTGTGGGTTGTAGACTCATGCTACCACTAGAGTGAAAGCACCGCCAGCATTCAAAAGTGACCAAAACATCAGCCAGGAAGCATAGGAAGCATAGGAACTGAGAAGTGGTCTGTGGTCACCACCTGCAGAACCACTCCTTTATTGTGGGTGTCTTGCTAATTGCTTATAATTTCCACCTGTTGTCTGTTCCATTTGCACAACAGCATGTGAAATTGATTGTCAATCAGTGTTGTTTCCTGATTGGACAGTGTGATTTCACAGAAGTGTCATTGACTTGGAGTTACATTGTGTTGTTTAAGTGTTCCCTTAGTTTTTTTGAGCAGTGTATATATATATATACACACACACACACACACACACACACACAAAATATATACTAGAGTATAAGCCCATCTGTCCATCTGCCCCCCTACACACCTCCTCCCGTCATCCCCCCTTCTCTGGTGGCGCTGCTCTGGGCTGGCCACGGCCCCAAGAAAACTCGGTTAAGGTATGGACGCTGCCGCCTTAAAAGCAGCAGACGTCCATGTGCAGGGATGCCCCTGATGTGGCCCTTTCCTGGCTACACTCTGCAAGAGTTGGGTGTGGAGTGTGGATGAAGACAGGGGCTGCTGCATTTCTGGCCTCACTGTGCAGGTCTCCGCCCCCTCCCTCAGTATGCTGTCTGCTCTCATCTCCCCCAGCATTAGCAAAACTACAACTCCCAGCATGTCCTCACTGACAGTAGCGGGACACAAGCTGACAGTGGGAGGATTTTTCCTCCAGGTATGAGCCCTGCGCTCACAGCTGTCAATCAAGGAAGTGTGTCCATGACATAGGTGATGAGGCATGGACACAGCAGGACTAGTATGTGTCCAAGCAGGGGGGGGGGGGGCAGTTGTGTGACTGGATTTATCAGTATGAAATACTGAAAATGTTCTAATGAGAGAAATTGCAAAACCTATTGGTCATACATGCTTTACAACATATCAAAAGTTTTGGTATCTGACAGTGCCCATTTAATAACCAGGCTCTTTTTTATTTTTTTATTTGACTGGGTCTCTTTAAATGGTAATAACTTCAGAACGCTTTTTCTGAGCGGAGCGATTCTGAGACTGTTTTTTCATTACATATTGTACTTTAGTGGTGCATTTATGCTGACATTTGAGGCACTTTTTGTGAAAAACTCAAATATTGTGAAAAACTGGAAAATTTCTGGCAGTTTTTTCTTATTTTCTTATGGTGTTCACTGTGCGGTAAGAGTGATGTTATATTTATTGTGTGGGTCAGTACGATTATGGCGATACCCATTTTATAGAGCTTTCTATGTTATTTTTCCTTTTCTAAGCAAAATTCTTTTCCTGCCATTCATATTCCAACAGCCGTAACTTTTTTATTTTTCATCCGACGCCATTGAGTAAGGGCTTATTTTTTGTGGGATGAGCTGAATTTTTTATTGGTATCATTTTTGAGAAACCTGCTACCTTTTGATCTTTTTTACAGCACAATAGGACATTTTCTGATTATACAAGTTAAGGCAGGACAGGGCATGCTGGGAGTAGTAGTTTTGCAACATCTGGAGGGCCGCAGTTTATTAGTTTTGCAACATCTGGAGGACTGCAGAGTTTCGCCAAAAAGCCATTAAATATTACTACTCCAAGGTCAAACATGGTCCTATACATAGGAAAACAGATGCTTCAGGCAGACGCCCCATTTGCCAAGTTAGTCACAGAGGACGTCTAATACATTATTCCAAAGAGATAGAACAGATCATCTCAGAGCGCGGAAAAGAGCAGGTCCAAGGGCGAGAGGACACTAAATCTCTTATCCAGGTACTGCCAAGACTCTGTTCCGTTCACATATTACACACACTAGAGATGAGCGGTGGTCTGGAAAAGGTGGATACAGTCCTAGGAGACTCTTTCCTAGGACTGTATCCACCTTTTCCAGCCCACGGGAGCACCTGATAGCTGAACTAATTTATGCAGGAAAAGTCATCAACTGCCGAGCCGAGAAGTTCGTGACGAATCGAATTTACTGTAAGTTTGCTCATCTCTAACACACACCTAAGCGTTGTTTATTATAAGTATGCTTTTATAATAGTGACACCTCCCTCCCACTCTCAAATGGCGCGCCCTCCCTCCCACTCTCAAATGGCGCGCCCTCCCTCCCACCCTCAAATGGCGCGCCCTCCCTCCCACCCTCAAATGGCGCGCCCTCCCTCCCACCCTCAAATGGCGCAACCCTCCCTCCCACCCTCAAATGGCGCGCCCTCCCTCCCAACCTCAAATGGCGCGTCCTCCCTCCCACCCTGAAATGGCGCGCCCTCCCTCCCACCCTCAAATGGCGCGCCCTCCCTCCCACCCTCAAATGGCGCGCCCTCCCTCCCACCCTCAAATGGCGCGCCCTCCCTCCCACCCTCAAATGGCGCAGCCCTCCCTCCCACCCTCAAATGGTGCACGCTCTTCCCCGCTCACAAATGGCGCACGCTCTCTCTCTCTCTTTCTCATGGTGCGCTCCATTGCAGAAGACAATCACTGGCCAAGACGGTCAGCCATATTGGAGATACTTTTGAATTATCTTTCCAGTAATAAAATAGCAGCTCATTGGTGAAGTAGAAGCTAATTCTGTTGTGTCAATCAATATGGGCGCATTTCCTATTTTCTGAAGAAAAAAAATTAATAAAAAATATCTGCCATTACTTAATAAGGAAAAACCAATGGATTAGACCAGTGGTCTCCAACCTGCGGACCTCCAGATGTTGCAAAACTACAACTCCCAGCATGCCCGGACAGCCAACGGCTGTCCGGGCATGCTGGGAGTTGTAGTTTTGCAACATCTGGAGGTCCGCAGGTTGGAGACCACTGGATTAGACCTTAGCCACTGTTCTCATATCCAATTACCAAGAGAGCAGGCTTTATAATTTAGCTGGAAAAAAAAACAACTCTTGAAGGGTAGGGTCACACGTAGCGTATTTGACGCTGCATATTTCAATGATAGCAAATTTTTGGGGCGTTTCATTACTCCTACAGACTTTGCTAGCATAGAAATATGCAGCGTAAAAATACGCTACGTGTGACCCTACCCTAAAATAACTCCGATCAAACTCTGGTGGCAGAATATTTGTTTACATTCCCGGGAACATTGTAGCCCCAGACTACAGCGATCAAGATACAGAAGTCCCATGCAAGTCTATGGGACCTAAGGCAGATCTGTCTCCTGATCGCCGTAGTCTGGGGCTACGATGTTGCGATTGGGATTGGGGGTTACGCTTCAAGCCAGGTTGTCAATGATGCTGGATCTTGTACAGAGAGAGAAAAAAAAAAAAAAAAGTAAAAATGTGCTGAAGGGTAACTAGAGCCATGTTACAGCAAGTGTTTAAAATTCAAGAAAAAAAATAAATAAAAAGCCGTAAAAGACACAAAAGTCATACAGCTATAAAGAACTGAGCAAACAGTCTCCAGAGACGGAGACATGACGTCAGGCCCCCTCGTGACCTCACACCACGCCCCCACCATTCATGTCTATGGGAGGGGGCAGGACATCACGTCCAGGGAATAACGCCCGGCACACAGGTGCTGCACAGAGATCACGGGGGTCCCAGCATCGGGACCCCTGCGATCAGACATCTTATCCCATATGCTATGGATAGGGTTAAAGGGGTACTCCGGTGAAATTTTTTTTTATTTTTATTTTTTTATTTTTTTTATCAACCTGGCCAGAAAGTTAAACAGATTTGTAAATTCCAACTTAAGGTAGAAGCAGAAAGAAATCAGTCCGGCACCGCTATACTGGTATAGGTAGCATGAGGTAGCATGGCATGGTATCCGTTCGACAGGGAGATATAGAGACCAATGAGGGTGTGCTATGCCGGGGTGCTGGTTAGAAAGGCACAAGTCGCTTGTAACATCAAAACAATGTAGAAAGAACCGCACTCACCCGTGCATCGTGCACTAATATCTTTATTCCGTGGAACATCAACGGAGAACACAAGACAGTCGGCAGTTACGCCGGGGAACACGAGGTGTAGTTACAGCTGTTTCACGGGAACTCAGCCCGCTTCGTCAGACTCTGACGAAGTGGGCTGAGTTCCCGTGAAACAGCTGTAACTACACCTCGTGAGATTTGTAAATTACTTCTATTAAAACATCTTAATCCTTCCTGTACTTATTAGCTGCTGAATGCTACAGTGAAAATTATTTTCCGTTTGAAACACAGAGCTCTCTGCTGACATCACGAGCACAGTGCTCTCTGCTGACATCTCTGTCCATTTTAGGAACTGTCCAGAGTAAAAGGAAATCCCCATAGCAAACATATGCTGTTCTGGACCGTTCCTAAAATGGACAGAGATGTCAGCAGAGAGCACTGTGCTCGTGATGTCAGCAGAGAGCTCTGTGTTTCAAAAAGAAAAGAATTTCCGCTGTAGGATTCAGCAGCTAATTAGTACAGGAAGGATTAAGATTTTTTAATAGAAGTAATTTACAAATCTGTTTAACTTTCTGGCACCAGTTGATTTAAAAAAAAAAAAAAAAAAAAAAAAAAAGGTTTTCACCGGAGTACCCCTTTAAGATGTCCAAGGCCAGAATACCCCTTTAGGGTACGTTCCCACACGGCGTATTTGCTGCTGCGTATTTTATTTTCCCTGTTGAAGTCAATGGGTAGGGAAATACGCAGCACCAAATACGCAGCAAATACGCAGCAAAATACGCCGTGTGGGAACGCACCCTTAGGGTCTATTCACACGTATAGTATCCTGCGCAGATTTGATGCGCAGGATTAGAAGCGGTGTTGAGGCAATTTGTTTACCTTGAAATCTGCAGCAGAAAATTCTGTGCATAAAATCTGCGCAGAATACTGTACGTGTGAATAGACCATTAAGGTAGTTTCCAGAAGGTAAAAAGGCGAGATTGTCTATATGGAGATAAAGAACCAATACAATTTATTTATATATATATATATATATATATATATATATATATATATATATATATATATATAGAAGTGGGAAGGAGAGACGGAAGCTCATGAGAGGTACTTCCTTAATACAGAATAAACAACTACTAAAACAAAAAAAGTGTATGTACCAAGTTAAACGCTGCAATTAGAGATGAGCGAACTTACAGTAAATTCGATTCGTCACAAACTTCTCAGCTCGGCAGTTGATGATTTATCCTGCATAAATTAGTTCAGCTTTCCGGTGCTCCGGTGGGCTGGAAAAGGTGGATACAGTCCTAGGAAAGAGTCTCCTTGGACTGTATCCACCTTTTCCAGCCCACGGGAGCACCGGAAAGCTGAACTAATTTATGCAGGAAAAGTCATCAACTGCCGAGCCGAGAAGTTTGTGACGAATCGAATTTACTGTAAGTTCGCTCATCTCTAACTGCAATTTAAAAAAAAAAAATTTTTTACATTTAAAAATACACACGTTTACACTCCAGCCACAGTAATCCATAGGTGCACCATACTGTGCATAAACCATACATGCCATATAATGGGAATTCTAACATATAGCCACATCATATGGTATAGAGCAGTGGTCTTCAACCTGTGAACCTCCAGATGTTGCAAAACTACAACTCCCAGCATGCCCGGACAGCCGTTGGCTGTCCGGGCATGCTGGGAGTTGTAGTTTTGCAACATCTGGAGGTCCGCAGGTTGGAGACCACTGGTATAGAGAACCATCATATGTATGCCACTGTGTCCCAAGCTCCCCCGGCAACCAGGTCGCTCCCTTCATTTTCAAAAAGTCTTCTGGAACATGAAATAGGCGATCTGATCGGTTGCTATGGGCAACTGGTGAGGGGTTTTCCTCTACACAGGTTTGGTGTGAACAGCGTCCTGACTACTCACCGGCCGTCCACAGCATCAGACAGCTTGAAGTCAATCTCCAGCTCATAGAGGGTCCGTCTCATACGGTCTCTCCTGTCCGTCCGACGCTTCAGGTTTATGAGGAAAATCTATGAAAAAAGGAGGAGGAGATTAAACCAGAAGTCCGGACCTCGACACGGGGAGGGAAACCCGATGGCGGCCATTACTGGACACACAACCGGCTCCTCTAGTTACCTCATCCAGGGACATCTTGTCCGGCACTTTTGATGGAACAGACAGGAAACGCGATGGCTCCACTGGAGGCCCCTTCACTGGAGGAAGAAGATACCAATATATATATATATATATATATATATAAAAAACACACCATATAATGTACATAGACCCACAATCATCTTCTCCATTCACGTCTAAAAGGTTTAAAGGGTGCCAGAAAGTTATACAGATTTGTAATTACTTCTATTTAAAAATCTTAATCCTTCCACTACTTATCAGCTGCTGCATGCTCTACAGGAAGTTGTGTAGTTCTTTCCAGTCTGACCACAGTGTTCTCTGCTGCCACCTCTGTCTGTGTCAGGAACTGTCCAAAATAGGAGAAAATAGTAAACTATAGCAAACCTCTCCTGCTCCGGGGACAGTTCCTGACATGGACAGAGGTGGCAGCAGAGAGCACTGTATTCAGACTGGAAAGAACTACACAACTTCCTCTAGAGAATACAGCAGCTGATAAGTATCGGAAGGGTTAAGATTTTTAAATAGAAGTAATATAGAAATCTAGATACAAAAAGGAGCACGTGCACTCACCGCAAAGCCGAGACGATCAAGCCTGGAGGTCCGGTGGCAATGACGGGGTGTCGGGTCTCTGCATCGGCGCTGGTGTGTGGCGCTCGGAGGCTACGCTGGCTGTTTCACGCATCTATTTGCGAAACAGCCAGGGTAGCCTCCGAGCGCCACACACCAGCGCCGATGCAGAGACCCGGCACCCCGTCATCGCCACCGGAACCTCCAGGCTTGATCGTCTCTGCTTTGCGGTGAGTGCACGTATGTGCTCCTTTTTGTATCTACATTGAATATTTCACACTGTCACATGTGCAACCCCGCAGGAGACATTGACAGAGGTCGCCGAGGACCGCTCTGCTTATACAGTGGTCCCTCAAGTTACAATATTAATTGGTTCCGGGACGACAATTGTATGTTGAATCCATTGTATGTTGAGACCAGAACTCTATGGAAACCTGGTCATTGGTTCTAAAGGCACCAAAATGTCATCCAAAAATAGGAAAAAGTGAAAATTAAAGAAAAATAAGTAGATAACTAATATAGATAAAGCAAATCCATATATAATAGTAATAAAGATCTGCTGGGAGCTGTAAATCACGGTCTATGTCAGTGTTTCCCAAGAAGGGAGCCTCCAGCTGTTGCAAAACTACAACTTCCAGCATGCCCGGACAGCCAAAGGCTGTCCGGGCATGATGGGAGTTGTAGTTTTGCAACTGCTGGGGGCACCCTGCTTGGGAAACACTGGTCTATGTAGAGGACAGGAGCTTCTTCGGGGTCCTGTACAGTACACAATGTCCTAAAAAAGTAACATGGAGCCGCCCTCACCTGGTGTCCAAAGGAGCAGGTAACCCTGGTACAGGTAAAGAGTACAGAACATGTAATACCTCCCTGTACTGTAGAGGGCGCTACCAGACATCAGTCAGTGCATACGCTTCAGGAATACAGGGGTTTTACCAGTAAAATGCCCATTCTGATTGGTCAGTTCTTCCAGCCATTGACAGGTTTCACAGATCTGGACTGTCTGTACATTGTATGTTGAGTCTGGCTTCAAGTTACAATGATCCAGAAAAGACCATTGCATGTTGAAACTATTGTATGTTGAGGCCATTGTAAGTTGAGGGATCACTGTATAAGGTGATATTGCTCTTAAGAGCGCTCTCCCCTTTTTCTGTTGCTTTTGTGGATGTTCTAATATACAAATCTGTTTAACTTTCTGTCATGAGTTGATTTAAGAACTTTTTTCCCCATGGAGTACCCCTTTAATTCAGACTCCTTACACATTTTTTACATTTTTATTGGCAACTTTGGAGCAGTTTTCGTTTTCTTTTTAGTATTTGTGCTCGCTTTATTTCTGCACTTGGAGGAGCCGTGGCTTAGCGTGTGCTGAGAGATTTATTCCATTTATTGTCTGCAGAAAATTTTAATTTTTTGTGTATAAAAAGTAGAATCCACTCCCTAAAATCTGTATTTTTCCCCAAACAGTGCGCAAGCAACGCACCAGGAAGGCAAAAGAAAAATTATAATATATAATAGTAGTAATAATAATGAAAAAAAAGTAGTAAGAAAAATAACCATGGGGAGAATATTCATTTGTGTGAAACTTTGCTCAATGTCTTATTGGCTGAGAGTTGTAGTTTTGCAACAGCTGGAGACACACTGTTTACAAAACACTGACTGAAATGGAGCAGGTTGTGGGACATTTTGGGTGGAGAGGCTTTTCCCCTGCTGCACATATTATTAATATTATTAATAATAATAATAATAATAATAATAATAATAAAATAATAATAATAATAATAATAATAATAGAAACACAAAATGTATTATATTGTTGCCGCAATTTCTTAAATTAGACATGGAACCCCCCCCCCAGCCAATAAAAGACATTGAGCAAAGTTTCACACTAATGGTTATTTTTATTACTATTTTTTATTATTATTTTATGAATTATTATTACTACTATTAAATATTATAATATTTTTCTTTTGCTTTCCTGGTGCATTGCTCATCGTAGCGTTGCGCCAATACTCACCCATGATTTCGAGCTTGGTATGTAGGAAGTTGTCAGCCTCATCCAGCAATGTGCTATGCGCCCGCAGAGGAACCGGCAGATTTCCATATACTTCTTTATTACAAAGGAACATCTGCACATCTGGAGGAAAAAGAAGGAGGAGCTGTCTTTATTTTATTTTGATTTATTTTTCATTCTACTATGGAGAAACGCAGAGTAAGAGTCTGTTTACATGGGCATATTTCGTGCTGATTTTCCACAGTGCATTTGCAGAAAACCTGCAGCTACCATTGACTTCAATGTGTCCACAAATCTGACACTATTGTGGATTTTCTACTGACCCACTGAAATCAATGGGAGCAAAATCTGCTGAGAATTTTCTACAGCAAATACGCTGCGAAAAATCCACACAAAATCAGGCCACACGTGTGAATTATGCTGCAGATTTTTTAACGGTATGCCAATAACAAAATCAGCAGGTGTGAATGTACGCCGACAGATTATAAGCATATGGGTTTATAATCAATGAGCACTGCATAGACTTTGGGGACGTAGCACTAAACAAGTAGAGCTGCAGTGTAAAGGATGGAGGACAGAGAAACAGTAAGAGCCAAAGGCTGTCCGGACATGCTGGGAGTTGTAGTTTTGCAACAGCTGAAGGCATGCTGGTTGGGAAACACTACTTTGATGCAACAGGAGATGAATCGCTGAATATGCTAGACCACTGCTTAAGACTTGTAGGCAAATCTGAGTCACAGAGCCCTAACAGAGCCCTAACAGAGCCCTAACAGAGCCCTAACAGAGCCCTAACAGAGCCCTAACAGAGCCCTAACAGAGCCCTACAAGCCGACCTTCTGTAGGAGAAAAATTCAGCGGCCGAAAACTTCCCCTGCAGTTACAGTCATGGCCGTAAATGTTGGCACCCCTGAAATTTTTCAAGAAAATGAAGTATTTCTCACAGGAAAGGATTGCAGTAACACATGTTTTGCTATACACATGTTTATTCCCTTTGTGTATTGGAACTAAACCAAAAAAGGGAGGAAAAAAAAAAAAAAAAAAAACCGACATAATGTCACCAAACTCCAAAAATGGTCTGGACAAAATTATTGGCACCCTTAACTTAATATTTGGTTGCACACCCTTTGGAAAAAAATTACTGAAATCATTGGCTTCCTATAATCATCAATAAGCTTCTTACACCTCTCAGCCGGAATGTTGGACCACTCTTCCTATACAAACTGCTCCAGGTCTCTCTTATTGGAAGGCGCCTTTTCCCAACAGCAATTTTAAGATCTCTCCACAGGTGTTCAATGGGATTTAGATCTGGACTCATTGCTGCCACTTCAGAACTCTCCAGCGCTTTGTTGCCATCCATTTCTGGGGGCTTTTTGATGTATGTTTGGGGTCATTGTCCTGCTGGAAGATTCAAGATCTCGGACGCAAACCCAGCTTTCTGACACTGGGCTGTACAGTGCGACCCAAAATCCATTGGTAATCCTCAGATTTCATGATGCCTTGTACACATTCAAGGCCCCCAGTGCCAGAGGCAGAAAGACAACCCCAAAACATCATTGACCCTCCACCATATTTCACTGTAGGTACTGTGTTCTTTTCTTTGTAGGCCTCATTCCGTTTTCGGTAAACAGTAGAATGATGCACTTTACCAAAAAGCTCTATCTTGGTCTCATCTGTCCACAAGACGTTTTCCCAGAAGGATTTTGGCTTACTCAAGTTCATTTTGGCAAAATGTAGTCTTGCTTTTATATGTCTGTGTCAGCAGTGTGGTCCTCCTGGGTCTCCTCCATAGCATTTCATTTAATTTAAATGTCGATGGATAGTTTGCGCTGACACTGATGCTCCCTGAGACTGCAGGACAGCTTGAATATCTCTGGAACTTGTTTGGGGCTGCTTATCCACCATCCGGACTATACTGCGTTGACACCTTTCATAAATTTTTCTCTTCTGTCCACGCCCAGGGAGATTAGCTACAGTGCCATGGGTTGCAAACTTCTTGATAATGTTGCGCACTGTGGACAAAGACAAATCTAGATCTCTGGAGATGGACTTGTAACCTTGAGATTGTTGATATTTTTCCACAATTTTGGTTCTTAAGTCCTCAGACAGTTCTCTTCTCCTCTTTCTGTTGTCCATGCTTAGTGTGGCACACACAGACACACAATAGAAATACTAAGTGAACTTCTCTCCTTTTTATCTGCTTTCAGGTGTGATTTTTATATTGCCCACACCTGCTACTTGCCCCAGGTGAGTTTAAAGGAGCATCACATGCTTAAAACAATCTTATTTTTCCACAATTTTGTAAGGGTGCCAATAATTTTGTCCAGCCCATTTTTGGAGTTTGGTGACATTAGTTCTAATACACACAAAAGGAATAAACGTGTGTATAGCAAAACATGTGTTACTGCAATCCTTTTCTGTGAAAAATACTTCATTTTCTTAAAAAATTTCAGGGGTGCCAACATTTACGGCCATGACTGTATCTTGATCCTGGGTTGTCTAGATTAAGTGACCTCCCTTGTGGTCAAGAACATGGAAGATTTATAGTTGTCTCAGGCATTCTACCATTAATCAGGTCTTCAGTTCGGCATTAGCTACGGCTGCATTCTGTAATGCACATACTTAAAATTTTACCTCATCTCTCCACCATCATCTAGATCTCCACCATAGAATATCTGAACTCACCAGCCTGGCGACAGGCGAACGCGAAGACGATGATGTCATCGAACGCCCAGGTGTAGTCTGGGTGAGGAGGGTAGAATTCTAGATACCGGGTGGCCTCCTTCCTCAGGTCAATAAGAAACGTTGAGTGAACCATGGGCACGGCAAAGCAACCGCGACGTTCCCTGCGCCGGATGGGCATGTAGGCCGGGGTCCGTCTATAATAACCCTGTGAATTACATAAGGTATGGTTATGTAGGAGATCAACAACGTCTTTAGTCTACTAAACCCATCCAAGATGGCACACCAATCCCATTACCTGCGTGGTCATCCCGCACCAGAAGTTGGAGTACGCCGCCCTGGACTCCATCATAGGGGCAACTACTGTCTTATTCTCGGCGATCATCAAACTCAGGGTGTTGGGGTTTGTCAGCAGGTTGTCAGCGTCTATATACTGTAGAGAAGACAACAATAAGTGCCACAAACTCTTAACTGAGGTGTAATCTCTAGTGGGCAAGTAACATGTAAGAACCTCATTGCAGACATGTATATATGTTAGGCAGTGCTCTCTGTCTAGCAATTACAGGAAACAATAATGGAGACTATAAATAAATAGGCAAAACCTTTAAAAACAGAGAAGCTTAAAGAGGTACTCCACTGGAAAACTTTTTTTTTAGTTATTTATTTTTTAAATCAACTGGTGCCAGAAAGTTAAACAGATTTGTAAATTACCTCTATTTAAAAATCTTAATCCTTCCCGTACTTAGCTGTGTATACTCCAGAGGAAGTTTGGAAGTTCTTTTCTGTCTGACCACAGTGCTCTCTGCTGACACCTCTGTCCATGTCGGTAACTGTCCAGAGTAGAAGCAAATCCCCATAGCAAACTTCTCCTGCTCTGGACAGTTCCTAAAATGGTCAGCAGAGAGAACTGTCAGCAGAGAGAACTGTGGTCAGACTGGAAAGGAATTCAAAAAGAAAAGAACTTCATGTGGAGCATAAAAGCAGCTGATAAGTACTGGAAGGATTAAGATTTTTAAATAGAGGTCATTTACAAATCTGTTCAACTTTTTGGCACCAGTTGATTTAAAAAAAATATATTTCCAGCAGAGTACCCCTTTAAGTTTTTCCCCTGGCTTAGGCCGGGACTCCACTTGGCTTTTTTTTTTGGCAAAAACACAATACCTTTTTATTGTTATCAGGGAGTCAATAGGAAAATCCTAATACCCAAATGGAATTTTTTCTTTTCCTTTTTTTCACCCTATTGTGGGGTTATAAAGTTACAGTAGAGGTTTTCCAAAAATCACAGCATGGGTTTTTTTTTCTGCTTTTTCGGAAATTTTGGTGTTTTCCCCTTTCAGAGGCTTCAATGGGTATGCCAAATTGGTGTTTTTAATGCCTTTTTCCCATATTTTGGCCACTACATGGTATATGAAATTATGTAATGAGAAAAACAGAGAAGAAAAAAAAAAGCCACGAAAATACATTTTGGCAGTGCAAATGAGGAGGCAGTTAAGGTCCCAAACACACCCAACAGGAAAAAAAAATAAAAAATAAATAAACACACCACACACAGAAGTTATGCGGAATCCCAGCCTAATAAGGCCTCTCACGGTCACCCACATCACTTAAAGGAGTACTCCGGTGGGAAAAATAAAACTATTTTTTAATCAACTGGTGGCACAAAGTTAAACAGATTTGTAAATTAAATTTAAAAAAGTTTGTAACTTGTAAATTACTATAAAAAAAAAATCTTAATCCTTCCAGTACTTATCAGCTGCTGTATGCTCCAGAGGATGTTGTGTAGTTCTTTTCTGCCTGACCACAGTGCTCTCTGCTGACCCCTCTGCCCATGTCAGGAACTGTGCGGAGTAGGAGCAAATCCTCATAACTTTCTGCCACCAGAAATATTTTTTTTATTTTATTTTCCACCGGAGTACCCCTTTAACTTTGCTGTACTTATCTAGTGCATCATGTCCTATACTCTAGTCACATCCAAAGCAGCATTCATAATTCTGACAGCATGCGAATGAGAACTGGAGGAAGATACGCTATAGCTAAGCTGAGGCCGCAGTCTGACTGCATTATCCAAGAATATGGGGGTGTATGCACTACACGTCCCACAATGCACTAGAGCGGGGCTTGCCCTATGCAGAGACTACCTTAGACAGGCAGAAAAAGCTTAGATGAGGCGCAAATGGAGGATAGGACCAGCTATAAGCAATAGATACCAGACGGATAAACACACAGCTATCGCTCCTGACCTGCCCCATACACACTCTGATCAGCTGAGCGTGCATGTGTTCTCACGTCTTCTGTCTCTATGACCGCAGAGAAGAGTATGGACGGTCTTTTGCAATGTGTTCCCAACCAGGGAGCCTCCAGCTGTTACAAAACTACAACTCCCAGCATGCCCGGACAGCCGAAGGCTGTCCGGGTATGCTGGGAGTTGTAGTTTTGCAACAGCTGGAGGCACCCTGGTTGGGAAACACTAGTCTGTTGTGTATGGCTATCCAAGACACATTGCATTAAATATGACAGCAGGAAGGAAGCAGCGAACAGAGCCCTAACAGAGCCGGGCATGCTGGGAGTTGTAGTTTTGCAACAGCTGGAGGCACCCTGGTTGGGAAACACTAGTCTGTTGTGTATGGCTATCCAAGACACATTGCATTAAATATGACAGCAGGAAGGAAGCAGCGAACAGAGCCCTAACAGAGCCGGGCATGCTGGGAGTTGTAGTTTTGCAACAGCTGGAGGCACCCTGGTTGGGAAACACTAGTCTGTTGTGTATGGCTATCCAAGACACATTGCATTAAATATGACAGCAGGAAGGAAGCAGCGAACAGAGCCCTAACAGAGCCAGGCATGCTGGGAGTTGTAGTTTTGCAACAGCTGGAGGCACCCTGGTTGGGAAACACTAGTCTGCTGTGTACGGCTATCCAAGACACATTGCATTAAATATGACAGCAGGAAGGAAGCAGCGAACAGAGCCCTAACAGAGCCAGGCATGCTGGGAGTTGTAGTTTTGCAACAGCTGGAGGCACCCTGGTTGGGAAACACTAGTCTGTTGTGTATGGCTATCCAAGACACATTGCAATAAATATGACAGCAGGAAAGAAGCAGCGAACAGAGCCCTAACAGAGCCGGGCATGCTGGGAGTTGTAGTTTTGCAACAGCTGGAGGCACCCTGGTTGGGAAACACTAGTCTGTTGTGTATGGCTATCCAAGACACATTGCATTAAATATGACAGCAGGAAGGAAGCAGCGAACAGAGCCCTAACAGAGCCAGGCATGCTGGGAGTTGTAGTTTTGCAACAGCTGGAGGCACCCTGGTTGGGAAACACTAGTCTGTTGTGTACGGCTATCCAAGACACATTTCACTAAATATGACAGCAGGAAGGAAGCAGCGAACAGAGCCCTAACAGAGCCGGGCATGCTGGGAGTTGTAGTTTTGCAACAGCTGGAGGCACCCTGGTTGGGAAACACTAGTCTGTTGTGTACGGCTATCCAAGACACATTGCATTAAATATGACAGCAGGAAAGAAGCAGCGAACAGAGCCCTAACAGAGCCGGGCTTGCTGGGAGTTGTAGTTTTGCAACAGCTGGAGGCACCCTGGTTGGGAAACACTAGTCTGTTGTGTATGGCTATCCAAGACACATTGCATTAAATATGACAGCAGGAAGGAAGCAGCGAACAGAGCCCTAACAGAGCCGGGCTTGCTGGGAGTTGTAGTTTTGCAACAGCTGGAGGCACCCTGGTTGGGAAACACTAGTCTGTTGTGTATGGCTATCCAAGACACATTGCATTAAATATGACAGCAGGAAGGAACCAGCGAACAGAGCCCTAACAGAGCCAGGCATGCTGGGAGTTGTAGTTTTGCAACAGCTGGAGGCACCCTGGTTGGGAAACACTAGTCTGTTGTGTATGGCTATCCAAGACACATTGCATTAAATATGACAGCAGGAAGGAAGCAGCGAACAGAGCCCTAACAGAGCCGGGCATGCTGGGAGTTGTAGTTTTGCAACAGCTGGAGGCACCCTGGTTGGGAAACACTAGTCTGTTGTGTACGTCTATCCAAGACACATTGCAATAAATATGGCAGCAGGAAGGAAGCAGCGGCTAGACACCGTATGTCCTGCCAAGTCTGTATTTTACATATGGCCGCAGTCTGTTGGGGAGATTTATCAAAACCTGTCCAGAGGAAAAGTTGCTGAGTTGCCCATAGCAACCAATCAGATCGCTTCTTTCACTTTTGAAAAAGGCCTGTGAAAAATGAAAGCAGCGATCTGATTGGTTGCTATGGGCAACTCAGCAGCTTTTCCTCTGGACAGGTTTTGATAAATCTCCCCCTTGTGTCTTTTGTATAATCTGGGTTTAATTATAAAGCTCTGACAATAGGATGGCAGCTCAGGAGACAGGGACCACAGTGTTTTGGCTACATGAGGTGAAGGAGATTCCTCAATGAACACTTGTCTGCAGGCAGGAAGCACCTGAACCGTCATCTAATCTGTGTCATACAACAGCGGCCTCTAGTGGCCAAAATGGAGCGCTGCACAACATTTAAAAGGGGTACTCTGGTGCCAGAAAGTTAAACAGATTTGTAAATTACTTCTATTAAAAATTCTTAATCCTTCCAGTACTTATTAGCAGCTGTATACTACAGAGAGAATTCTTTTCTTTGCAATTTCTTTTCTGTCACAACCACATTTCTCTCTCCTGACACCGTTTTAGTTCCGTTTTAGGAACTGTCCAGAGCAGCATAGCTTTGCTATGAGGATTTTCTCCTGCTCTGGACAGTTCCTATAATGGGCAGCAGAGGTCAGCAGAGGGCACGGTGGTCGTGACATAAAAGAAATCCCAAATTAAGAGAATTTCCTCTGTAGTATACAGCCGATAATAAGTTCTGGAAGGATTAGGGTTTTTTAATAGAAGTAATTTACAAATCTGTTTAACTTTCTGGCACCAGTTGGTTAAAAAAAATAAATAAATAAAGTTTTCCACCAGAGTACCCCTTTAAAGTTGGGGGGATTCGTCATCAGCTGTCAGTGTACGCAGTTGTTAAAGGGGTACCCTGCTTGTTCCAAATGCTTGGAGTGAGTGGCAGAGGGGTCATGATGTCACACCACCACCCCTCAATGCAAGTCTATGGGAGGAGGCATGATGACCGCCACGCCCCCTTCCATAGACTTTCATTGAGGAGGGGTGGTGCGACGTCACAAGGGGCGTGGCAGTAACATCCCGACCCTCCCACCCACACGCAGTGTTCTAAAAGAATGCTGGGTGCTGCACAGAGATATGGGGTAACCGTAGTGAGACCCCCGCGATTAGACATTTTTTTTTTTTTTTGGACCAAGCCCATTTTCACCTTAAGGACCAGGCCAATTTTATTTTTGCGTTTTTCCTCCTTGCCTTCTAAAATCCATAACTCCTTTATATTTCCATCTACAGACCCATATAAGGGCTTGTTTTTTACGTGACCAATTGTACTTTGTAATGAAACCTGATTTTACCATAACATGTACGGCGAACCCAAAAGAAAAAAATTTTAGGGAGAAAATTTTAATGAAAACTACAATTTTGCACGTTTTGGAGGGTTTTGTTTTCATACTGTACACTTTACGGTAAAAATGACGAGTGTTCTTTATTCTGTGGGTCAATACGATTAAAATGATACCCATGGCTAGATACTTTTATATTTTTGTACCGCTTAAAAAAAATCTAAAACTTTTTGTACAAAATCAGTAATCTAAAATCGCCTTATTTTGACCACCTATAACTTTTTCATTTTTCCGTATATAGGGCGATATGAGGCTAATTTTTTGCGCAGTCATCTGTACTTCTTATCGATACCACATTTGCATATATAAAACTTTTAGATCATTTTTTATTAATTTTTTTTTTAATAAAATGTGACAAAAAAGCTGAATTTTTTTTATTTATTTTTTATTTTTTACGTTTACACCGTTCACCGTACAGAATCATTAACATTATATTTTGATAGTTTGGACATTTAGGCACACAGCAATATCAAATATGTTTCTAAAAAAAAAAAAAAAAATCAGCTTTTTGGGGGTAAAATGGAAAAACTGACAATTTAAATTTTTTTATTGGGGGAGGGGATTTTTCAAATTTTTTTTGCTTTTTATTTTTACATTTTCCAACTTTTTTTTTATTTTATTTTTTTAAACATTTTTTATGTCCCCATAGGGGACTATCTATAGCAATCCTTTGATTGCTAATACTGTTCAGTGCTATGTATAGGGCATAGCACTGATCAGTATTATCGGTGATCTTCTGCTCTGGTCTGCTCGATCTCAGACCAGAGCAGAAGACCCCGGGAGACGGCCAGAGCCAGGTGAGGGGACCTCCGGCCGCCATGCTGGATGATCGGATCGCCGGGGCAGCGCTGCGGGCGATCCGATCATCAATTCATAGTACCGCACTGCCACAGACGACATGATCTGTATTGATCACGGCATCTGAGGGGTTAATGGCGGACATCCGCGCGATCGCTGATGTCGGCCATTACCGGCGGATCCCTGGCTGCTGCTAGCAGCCGGAACCTGCCGTGTATGACGCGAGCACCGTTCCGATGCTCGTGGTCATACACAGGACGTAAACCAGGACGTTAATTTAAATCCGTGGTCGTTAAGGGGTTAAATCAACTGGTGCCAGAAAGTTAAACAGATTTGTAAATTACTTCTATTTAAAAATCTTAATCCTTCCAGTACTTATAAGTTGCTGTATACTACAGAGGATGTTCTTTTCTTTTTGGATTCCTTTCTGTCTGACCACAGTGCTCTCTGCTGACACCTCTGTCCATGTCAGGAACTGTCCAGAGCAGGAGAGGTTTGCTATGGGGATTTGCTCCTACTCTGGACAGTTCCTGACATGGACAGAGGTGTCAGCAGAGAGCACTGTGGTCAGACAGAAAATAAATTCAAAAAGAAAATAACTTCCTCTGTAGTATACAGCAGCTTATAAGTACTGGAAGGATTAAGATTTTTAAATTGAAGTAATTTACAAATCTGTTTAAAACTTTCTGGCACCAGATAATAAAAAAAAAAAAATGTTTTACACTGGGGTACCCCTCCTCACAAAAGGTGGGTGCACCAGAGCAGGGACCTTTCAAAAAACATGTCAGATGTCAATGGTGGGAATGACATTTTTATAATTATTCTGTAATATCTCAGTCAGCCTCTAGAGGTCTCTGCTGTACCCTTTGAGGCATATACAATGCATTCAGAAAGTCTTGTGCTAAATACAACATTCAAGTCCCCATCCCCCATCATTCTGCACTCAGTACCCCATAAAGGAATTTTTTGCTACTGTATTCAAAAAGGAAAAACTATAATCTTGCAGTGACATAAGTATTCATACCCTTTACTCAGGATTTAGGTGAAGCCCCTTTGCCAGTGATTTCAGCCTCCAGTCTTCTTGGGGATGAGGCCACAAGGTTTACACACCTGGATATGGGGATCCAATTCTTCTCAAGCTCTGTCAGGATGGATGCAGTGGCGGGATGGGGGGGGGGGGGGATCAATGGAGCCCCCCGAAGACCCTCCCTGCCACTATTCCAAGAGCTGAGATTTTCTGTGCGGACATTCCCCCGTGCAAATATAGCCTGATAGCGCCCCCTCCCAAGAATAGACTCTGGATCCGCCACTGGTTGGATGGGGAAGGTTGGTGGAAGCCATGTTCTGGCCTCTCCAGAGATGTCCCATTGGGTTCAGGTCAGGGCTCTGTCGGGGTCACTCAAGGACATTCACTGTGTTGCCTTTGCTGTGTGCTTCGAGCTCTGGATCAGGTTCCATTAAAGGAGTACTGCAATGCCCCAGCATCCAGACCATTTAGTTCCGAACGCTGGGTGCTGCCTGCGGGGGTTGTGCCGTCATGTCCACGTCCCTCATGACTTCACACCACACCCCCTCAATGCAAGTCTATGTGAGGGGGAGTGGCGGCCATCACACACCCTCCCATAGACTTGCATTGAGGAGGCGTGGTGTGAAGTCATGAGGGACGTGGACATGACGGCACAACCCCCGCAGGCAGCACCCAGCGTTCGGAACGAAATGGTCTGGACTCTGGGGCAGAAGAGTCCCCCTTTAAGAATCTCTCTGTACTTTGCACAATAAAGCTTTCCCTGAACCCTGACCAGTCTCCTTGTTCCTACAGCGTGAAGCTGCCCCCACTGTAGGGATGGTATTGGGCAATATCTGGTTTCCTCCAGACAGGACTATTAGAATTGAGGCCAAAAAGTTCAATTTTGGTTTAATCAGACCAGAGAATCTTGTTTCTCACCTTCCAAGAATTCTTTAGAGGCTTTTTTTTATTTTGCCAACTCCAAGTGGCTTTAAAAGGGGTACTCCGCTGCTCAGCGTTTGGAACAAAACTGTTCCAAACGCTGGAGTCGGGAGCTCGTGACGTCATAGCCCCGCCCCCTTCATGATACCATGCCCCGCCCCTCAGGGGCAGGGCGTGATGTCATGAGGGGGCGGGGCTATGTCATCACGAGCTCCCGGCTCCAGCGTTCGGAACAATTTGTTCCAAACGCTGAGCAGGGGAGTATCCCTTTAATGTGTCTCTTAGGCCCCTTTCACACCACCGTTATCCTCCTTTAAAAACCTGCAGTCAGAAAGTCCATAAAACAATCCCATTCATGTCAATGGGATTTTTTTTTTTTTTTACCATCCTTTAGCATCAGTTATGTCCCGTTGTGACCAACGTCCGTTATTTTTGGCATGGAAAATGCACTCATTTTTGTAACGGTGGAATAACGAACGTTAAATTTTAACATTGAATTCTATGGCTGACGGTCCGTTATTTTTATGTTCCGTTATTGCTACTGAGCATGCTCAGTACAGCATCACAACCAGGAAGTCACATGGAAATAAAATAACGGACTATAACAGGTGATAATGAATGGCACATGTCCGTTATTTTGACAGAATGTCCGTCAAAATTGGTCATCAGTTGTCATCTGTTGTATTCAGTTGTTTCAGCCATTTTTTTCATGACCCATTATTGTTGAATATGGCCCCTTTAACACTACAGGTATCATCCTGCTTTTTTACTGCATTATTTTACAATACCGGATGAAAAAAAAAAAAAAAAAAAAAACACAGATGCAATAACATGCAAAATAATGTTTTAAAAAATAAAAAAAAAAAAAAAAAACCTGATGTTGTTCATCCGTTATTACCAGTTACATCCGTTTTTTTTCATCAGGTTTTTAAGCCTTTTTTTGTAAAGCTGTACTGAGCATGCACAGTACAAAAAACAGATGTTAAAAAAACGGACCGGACAATAGCGGATGTTATTATTATTATTATTATTATTATTATTAACATCCGTTTCCCATAGATTTCAATGTTAAATTAATGTTAAATTTTAACAGCCATTTTTTCCCCCCCATTATTTTTGCCGGACCAAAAATTTGTGCATGCACCATCTTTTGTGCAGGCTAAAATAACGGACATGTCTGATGGAAAAGGATGGTCAAAAAATCCCATTGACATGAATGGGATTTTTTGACGGCCATTTTCAGGACTTTTTGCCAGGAGTAATAATGGAGGTTTTTACAGGATGATACCTGTAGTGTGAAAGGGGCCTAACTGAGGAGAAACTTCTTTCTGGTTACTCTGTGATAAAGCCCAGATTGGTGGAGGCTGCAGTGATGACCTTCTGGAAGTTTCTCCCATCTGCACACAGGATCTTTGGAGCTCAGCCATAGGGACCATTGGGTTCTTGATCATCTCTCTTACAGGGGCCCTTCTCCCCAGATTAGTTTGTGTCCACAGCTCCAGAAATAGTCCTGTTGTTCCAAATTTCATCCATATAAGAATTATGGAGGCCATTGGGAACATTTAGTGCAGCAGAAATGCTTTTGTCCCCTTCTCCTGTCTCTCCACACCTTTCTGTCTCTGAGCCCTACAGGCAGTTCTTTCCTCCTCAAGGCTTGGCTTTTGCTCTGAAATACATTATTAGCTGTGAGACCTTATCTTATATAGACAGGGCTTTATGTTCCCAAATCCCGTCCAATCATCTGAATTTACCACAGGAAACTCCAATCAAGGTCTAGAAACATCTCAGAGATGATCGAGAGAAAGGGGAGGAGCCAGAGCTATATATCAAGTGTCCCAGCAAAGGGCCTGAATACTTATGTCCATGTGAAATTTTAGTTGTTCCTTTTTAATAAGTTTAGAAGAAGTTTTTCAAAAAATTTTTTATCTATTTTTTTATTATAATTTTTTTTCAAATTAAAAATGTTATTTTAGAACAAGACCACAACATAAAACTGTGAAAAAAGTGAAAGGGTCTGAATAAGTTGGATTAAAAAGGGGTACTCCACTGGCAATTTTTTTTTTTTTTTTAAATCAACTGGTGCCAGAAAGTTAAAACAGATTTGTCAATGACTTCTATTAAAAAATCTTAATCCTTCCAGTACTTATCAGCTGCTGTTATAATTCACAGGAAATTTTTTTCTTTTTTAAAGGGGTACTCCGGTGAAAACCTTTTTTCATTTAAATCAACTGGTGGCAGAAAGTTAAACATATTTGTAAATTACTTCTATTAAAAAAATCTTAATCCTTCCTGTACTTATTAGCTGCAGAATACTACAGAGGAAATTCTATTCTTTTTGGAATGCTCTCTGCTGACGTTATTATAATAATAATAATGCCTTATTTATTGTTGTCCTTAGTGGGATTTGAACCCAAGTCCCCAGCACTGCAAGGCAACAGTGCTAACCACTGAGCCACCATGCTTCCCTTAGCATACATCTGCTCTGCATGGTTGCTAAAATGGACAGAGATGTCAGCAGAGAGCACTGTGCTCGTGATGTCATCAGTGTTGCAAAAAGAAAGGAATTTCCTCTGTAGCATTCAGCAGCTAATAAGTACTGGAATAAGAATTTTTAATAGAAGTAATTTACAAATAGGTTTAACTTTCTGCCACCAGTTGATTTAAAAGAAAAAAGGTTTTCACCGGAGTACCCCTTTAATTTACTCTCTGCCTGACCACAGTGCTCTCTGCCGACATCCCTGTCCATTTTAGGAACTGTCCGGAGCAGGAGAGGTTTTCTATGGGGATTTGCTCCTACTCTGGACAGTTCCTAAAATGGACAGAGGTGTCAGCAGAGAGCAGTGTGGTCAGGCATAAAGGAAATTCAAAAAGAAAAGAACTTCCTGTGGATCATAACAGCAGCTGATAAGTACTGGAAGGATTAAGATTATTTTCTTTTTTTTTTCTAAATAGAAGTAATTTACATATCTGTTTAACTTTCTGGCACCAGTTCATAAAAAAAAATAAAAAAAAATAAAAGCTTTTCCAGTGGAATACCCTTTTAAAAAGGGCAAAACGATCCCCCCCCCCCCCCCCCATTTTAGCACAAGGCCATAACATAAGAGAGTGATTTTCATATGTGTTATGGTTGAATATTTCACAATTGTGAGGAGAACTGTCCCATAATACCGCAGACGCCATCACATACCATTATGTAGTCTGCCCACATTTCCCGCGCGGAGGTTAAGGCCGCCTGGCGTAGCTTCATGATATACTCGTAGCGTAACTGCGACCAATGCTTCGGGCCCTCTTCGTCCTGGAACCATCTGGAGAAGAAGAACTAGGATTAGGATGGCAGATGAGCGACATCAAAGGTTACACCAGCGTTTCCCAAGCAGGGTGCCTCCAGCTGTTGCAAAACTACAACTCCCAGCATGCCAGGACAGCCGAAGGCTGTCCTGGCATGCTGGGAGTTGTAGTTTTGCAACAGCTGGAGGCACCCTGCTTGGGAAACACTGTGCTACACTGAGACTTCCCAAAAGGAAGTGTAGTCAGATGGGCACCAGAAATGGGACAGTCATAAGATGGTACATGAATGCAGATCAAAGGAGCGTCAGACTGCCCTATAAGGGACTGGCATTGGCTTGGTACAGCTGGTGCTGCTCTGTACATACAGTACGTAGAGATGGGCGCACGCAACGCCACGGCTATGGAAATGCCAACACAAGAAGTCCGTTCTTACTCAGTAGGTACCCACGAGTCTTCTTATCAGGAATCCCTGCTAAGGCTGCGTTCACACCACGTTTTCTGCAATACACTTCCCGTATACGTCTTCGATTTGAAAACCGTACGCAACCGTATTGTAAACCGTATGCACTGACTCTCCATTGAAAACCGTATGCCAAAAGATGCATCAGGTCGTCTCAGTTTTGCAACCTGTACGGTTTTATCAGTTTTTTTCCTGTACCCAAAACCGTAGCCTACCACGGTTTTTGGTCCGGGTGAAAAACCGTATTGAAATGTATATTTTTTATTTATTTTATTTTTTTAAACCATGGGAGTCAACGGTAACCGTACAGAATCGTATGTGCGTACGGTTCCATCCAGTTTTCACCGTACGGTTTTTGACTTTGCACAGTTTTTTTTTTTTCTTGGAATTTCAATCAAAACAAGTGAAACTTTATTCATAATTGAGTGGAAAGTTAAAAACTTATACGTTTTTTTTCAACAAACATAAATAAATAAATAAAAAAAAAAAAAAAAAAACGATGCAACCGGAAATCATTTTTCAAACTGTATAGGGATTAAAATGTGTACACGGGTTTTGATACAGTTTAGTCCGGCTTTGAGGAATCCGTTTTTTTTTTTTTTTTTTATTTTTTTTTTTTAATCAAAAACCTGATACGGGAACTGTACTGCAAAAACGTGGTGTGAACCAGATTGGCGCACACAATGCCACGGCCTTGGAAATGCCAACACAAGGAGTCCGTTTGTTACTCAGTAGGTACCCTCGAGTCTTCTTATCAGGAATCCCTGTTAATACGGCCGTGGGGACGCATACAAATCTCATTGCAGGGTGTTGTGTACAGAGAATAACGTCTTGTATACCGGGCAAATACCTCACCCTACTGCGAAACTGAGAACGAGCGAAGAGTTCGCAACCCAGGATGCTATGGACTGTACACAGAAGACTAAGGGGTTAAAAGGGGAACTCCGGTGGAAACAAGTGGAAAACAAGTGTTTTCAAATCAACTGAAGTTAGATTTGTAAATTGGCTGTCCGGGCATGCTGGGATTTGTAGTTTTCCAACAGCTGGAGGCCCACAGTTTGGAGACCGCTGCTCTAATGAAAACCGGTTATGAGGTAATGAAGTTGAAGGTCTCCTCCATTTGGACAGAAGACAATACAGAGATTGGGGAATCTTTCAGTCATGTTCTAGCAGAGCGGGATCACAGCAAGGATCATCTGTTCTTCATGGACTACTGAGGAAAAAGCCAACACTAGAGATGAGCGAACTTACAGTAAATTCGATTCGTCACGAACTTCTCGGCTCGGCAGTTGATGACTTTTCCTGCATAAATTAGTTCAGCTTTCCGGTGCTCCCGTGGGCTGGAAAAGGTGGATACAGTCCTAGGAGACTCTTTCCTAGGACTGTATCCACCTTTTCCAGCCCACCGGAGCACCGGAAAGCTGAACTAATTTATGCAGGATAAGTCATCAACTGCCGAGCAGAGAAGTTCGCAACGAATCGAATTTACTGTAAGTTCGCTCACCTCTAGCCAACACCCTTAAAAGGGGTACTCCGGTGGAAAACTATTTTTTTTTTTTTTTTTTATCAACTGGTGCCAGAAAGTTAAACAGATTTGTAAATTACTTCTATTAAAAAATCTTTATCCTTCCAGTACTTATTAGCTGCTGAATACTACAGAGGAAATACTTTTCTTTTTGAATGTATTTTTTTGTCTTGTCCACAGTGCTCTCTGCTGACACCTGATGCCCGTATCAGGAACTGTGCAGAGCAGGAGAAAATCCCCATAACAAACCTATGCTGCTCTGGACAGTTCCTGACATGGACAGAGGTGTCAGCAGAGAGCACTGTGGACAAGACAAAAATGAAATTCAAAAATAAAATAGTTTCCTCTGTAGCATACAGCTGCTAATAAGTACTGGAAGGATAAATATTTTTAAATAGAAGTCATTTTACAAATCTGTTTACCTTCCTGGCACCAGTTCATAAAAAATAAATAAATAAATAAAAAAGTTTTTCACCGAAGCACCCCTTTAAAAGGGGTACTCTGGTAGAAAACAATTTTCTTCCAAATCAACGGGTGCCAGGAAGTTAAACAGGTTTGTAAATTACTTTAAAAAAAAAAAATCTTTCAGTACTTATAAGCTGCTGAATGCTCCAGAGGAAGTTGTGTAGTTCTTTCCAGTCTGACCACAGTGCTCTCTGCTGACACCTCTGTCCATGTCAGGAACTGTCCAGAGCAGGAGAGGTTTGCTATGGGGATTTTCTCCTGCTCTGGACAGTTCCTGGCACAGACAGAGGTGTCAGCAGAGAGCACTGTGGTCAGACTGGAAAGAACTATACAACTTCCACTGCAGCTGATAAGTACTGGAAGGATTAATATTATTTAAAAGAAGTAATTTAGAAATCTGTATAACTTTCTGCCAAAATAAAAAATAAATTAAAAAATAAAAAATAAATAAAAATAAAAGTTTTCCACCCAAATACCCCCAACACTCCTACAGACCTTATGGGAAAGTGTTGGCCAAATCTGGCAGCCAAGGAGAACGTCTTCTTCTAGATCCTGGTTAAATATTTACTTCACAACTATTCTAAGGGGGTGACCTCCCCTATTGTTTCTGCCTTTGTCTTAAGCTGATTATAAAAAGTGCATGAACGTCTGGTGATCCTACCGGTTTGGGCAGGACCGGCCAACAACCTAACGTGGACTGGGTCCTCCTGACCCAAACCTGACGGCAGATGTTGGGGTAGGTATGATCAGTTGTATTTCAACATTCCTAATAGGTTTTGTTAAGGTGCCACAACAACCTATGTTTCCCTTATTCAGAACACATGCATGCTCAGCCAAACTGGTCGTGCAAGTGTATACCTGACGGCTGAATGCTCATCTAATGTTCACGGTCAGCTTTAGTCTATGCGCAGCTGCATTCTTCTGACCCCTTTGTCTTCATGAGTTTAGTTTTCCTGTTCCCCTTAGAGACTTTTACGAGTGAGCCTCTCGGATAACTCTTTTCAAGGGGTATTGTAAAAAATTTAAGGTTGGGGAAGGGGAGTCTGCTCTTCCTTCCTTATTTTCTTACTCATGAAAAATACCCTGTCAGTTAAAGGAGAACTCCAGTGAAATAAAACGTATCCCCTATCCAAAAGGATAAGGGATAAAAGGTACGGATTGCTAGAGGTCCCAGCGGTCAGACCCCCCACAATCTCCTGCACTGCGCCCCAGAGGAAAAAAAGCAAAATTGGACATAATGTCACCCCAAACTCCAAAATGGTCTGTACAAAATTATTTGCACCCTTTCAAAATTGTGAAAAAAAATAAAATATAATAAAAAAAAATTGTTGTTTCAGGCATGGGATGCTCCTTTAAACTCACCTGTGGCAAGTAACAGGTGTGGGCAATATAAAAATCACACCTGAAAGCAGATAAAAAGGAGAGAAGTTCACTTAGTCTTTGCATTGCCTGTCTGTGTGTGCCATACTAAGCATGGACAACAGAAAGAGGAGAAGAGAACTGTCTGAGGACTTGAGAACCAAAATTGTGGAAAAATATCAACAATCTCAAGGTTACAAGTCCATCTCCAGAGATCTAGATTTGCCTTTGTCCCCAGTGCGCAACATTATCAAGAAGTTTGCAGTCCATGGCACTGTAGCTAATTTCCCTGTGCATGGACGGAAGAGAAAAATTGATGAAAGGTGTCCATGCAGGATAGTCCAGATGGTGGATAAGCAGCCCCAAACAAGTTCCAAAGATATTCAATCTGTCCTGCAGGCTCAGGGAGCATCAGTGTCAGCGCGATCTATCTGTCGACATTTAAATGAAATGAAACGCTATGGAGGGGACCCAGGAGGACCACACTGCTGACACAGAGACATCAAAGCAAGACTACATTTTGCCAAAATGAACTTGAGTAAGCCAAAATCCTTCTGGGAAAACCTCTTGTGGACAGATAAGACCAAGAGAGAGCTTTGTGGTAAAGCCCATCATTCTACTGTTTACCGAAAACGGAATGAGGCCTACAAAGAAAAGAACACAGTACCTACAGTGAAATATGGTGGAGGTTCAATGATGTTTTGGGGTTGTTTTGCTGCCTCTGGCACTGGGTGCCTTGTATGTGTACAAGGCATCATGAAATCTGAGGATTACCAATGGATTTTGGGTAGCACTGTACAGCCCAGTGTCAGAAAGCTGGGTTTTCATTCAAGATCTTGGGTCTTCCAGCAGGACATTGACACTAAACATACGTCAAAAAGCCCCCAGAAATGGATGGCAACAAAGCGCTGGAGAGTTCTGAAGTGGCAGCAATGAGTCCAGATCTAAATCTCATTGAACACCTGTGGAGAGATCTTAAAATTGCTGTTGGGAAAAGGCGCCTTCCAATAAGAGAGACCTGGAGCAGTTTGCAAAGGAAGAGTGGTCCAACATTCCGGCTGAGAGGTGTAAGAAGCTTATTGATGGTTATAGGAAGGGACTGATTCGAGTAATTTTTTCCAAAGGGTGTGCAACCAAATATTAAGTTAAGGGTGCCAATCATTTTGTCCAGACCATTTTTGGAGTTTGGTGACATTATGCCCAATTAGCTTTTTTTCCTCCCTTTTTTGGTTTAGTTCCAATACACACAAAGGGAATAAACATGCGTATAACAAAACATGTGTTACTGCAAACCTTTTCTGTGAGAAATACTTCATTTTCTAGAAAAATGTCAGGGGTGCCAACATTTACAGCTATGACTGTATCTCTAAGGGATCGAGGGGGCGTGTCGGCCCCGCTTCGTGGGTGTCAGTGAGTGTCAGTGAGGTCCTCATGTTCGACTTTGGCCTAAGGCTTGACAAGTTTAAATAATTATAATATAAATATAAACACACACACACACACACACACACACACACACACACACACGAGTACCTGAAATGGTAAAAAAAAAGAAGAAGAATTAGTAGTATTGGTAATTGGTCTTGGCCCCGTCCCCTTACCTGGGCTGCTCCTGTGGCCTCCACTCCACGTGGTGGTACTGGTTCTGTACGTTGATGAGCCATTCCCGGAGAATACTGCTGGTATTGTCCACATTGTGATCTGTAGCGACCCTGGAGACAAGAAAGAACAGAGCCATATTATTTCAAGTACAGCAGTGTATAGGGGCATGCAGGTCTATTTGGGGGACCACAAAAAGCCTCTTAAAGGGGTACTCCAGTGGAGTTTTTTGTTTGTTTGTTTTCAAATTAACTGGTGCCAGAAAGTTCAAACAGATTTGTAGATGATTTCTATATAAAAATCTTAATCCTTCCAGTACTTATCAGCTGCTGAATGCTCCAGAGGAAGTTGTGTAGTTTATGCCAGACCACAGTGCTCTCTACTGACACGCATGCCATGAACTGTCTGGAGCAGGAGAGGTTTGCTATGGGGATTTGCTCCTGCTCTGGACAATTCCTGACATGGACAGAGAGCATTGTGGACAGACTGGAAAGAACAACTCAACTTCCTCTGGAGCATACAGCATCTGAGAAGTACTGGAAGGATTAATATTTTTTTATTTTTTTTAAGTAGAGATTTTATTAACTTTTCCAAAAGTGTACAAGCAAATGAGTATACAAAACAGGTGTATTGCATGGATAGTCATCAGGCAGAAAGAAGGAAAAAAAGAATTGGGACCAACATGGACCTTAACTCTTAACACCAGTAATATCGGCATCAATATATACGAATCAGGTATTAGTGCCAGAGATGGGGCCTATAGAAAAACAAGGAAAGGGAGAAAGGAGGAGAAAAGGAAAGGAAAGGAAAAAAAAGGAAAAGAAAAAGAAATGTGACATGTAGGTGCTTACCTCGCAGGACACGTCCGGGTCCCCATTTGACGAGACCATGGTAGTGTTGGGGAGAATAAGGAGCAGAGGGAGTGGGGAGACTGTGTACGGAGAGAAGTAGGGAGTCAGCACTCGTATAGGTGGTGGTGCGCGTGGACCAGAGGTGCAAATAGTAGGAAGGAGGAATCCCGGCACTCACTGGATATGCTAAATCACAAATGTTTATTTATTCATATGGATAAATAAACATTTGTGATTTAGCATATCCAGTGAGTGCCGGGATTCCTTCTACCTACTGTGTACGAAGAGACTGTAGAAGGGGATGGAAGAGCTACAGAGCCGAGGGCGAAGCCGGAGGGTGGAGATCCCTAAACTCAGGTGAGGAGATGAATTCGGTCCATGGGTGCCAAAGTGTAAAAAGTGTTTGGCCGAGCTTCCATAGGAATCCGCCATAAGTTCCTCCATCCTATGGAGATGGGACACGTCTTGAAGCCAAGACAAAAGGGAAGGAGAGGAAGTGGATTTCCAAAGTCTGGGGATAATCGTTCTCGCCGCTAGGAGAAGAAAACGTAGTAGAGATTTAGACCACTTAGAGATCGGGCCAGGTAGAACACCGAGAAGAAGTGGGCATAGGTCGAGGGGTAATGCCACTGAGGTCAGGCAGTTTATCACGTCCAGAACCTGTTTCCAGAAAGAATCTAATGCAGGGCAGGTCACCTAAATGTGGGTCATGGAGCCGCAAGAGGAACCACAACGCCAGCATAGGTCCGGGAGGGAGGCGTATATATGAGAGAGGAGGGTCGGTACCCTGTACCATCTGGTATTTTGTAGTTGGTCTCTTGTGCCCTACAGGAAATTGAGGTTTTGTGGCACAGAGCCACGGCCATATCCCATTCCTGGTCAGTAAACGCACAACCCAGTTCGTGCTCCCAGCCTAGCCGAGAGGGTAAGGGCGTGTTACGGTATTGGTCTAACAAAAAGGCCATACAGCACACTCACCAGGCATTGGAATTGTGCCGCGGAGGCACACAGCAGCTCAAAAGGGAGTACGCTGGCGATGTAAGTTAAAGGCGGATTTAGAGGTATCGTAGAAATGACGCAGTTGCATGTATTGGAAATAGAAAGAAGGGGGGGGGGGTTATCCTGTAAGATGTCAGGTAGGGATTTCAAAGAGGTGATTGAAAGGAAAGAGGAAAATAACCCCTCTCTCCTGTCGTGTCCCAGGACGAGGGATGAGAAGGACAAGGATGTGTAAGCTGGGGCAAAAGCTTCAACCCCTTAACGACGCAGGACGTATATTTGCGTCCTGCGCCGGCTCCCGCGATATGAAGTGGGATTGCGCCGCGATCCCGCATCATATCGCGTCGGTCCCGGCGCTCATCAACGGCCGGGACCCGCGGCTAATACCACACATCGCCGATCGCGGCGATGTGCGGTATTAACCCTTTAGAAGCGGCGGTCAAAGCTGACCGCCGCTTCAAAAGTGAAAGTGACCCGGCTGCTCAGTTGGGCTGTTCGGGACCGCCGTGGTGAAATCGCGGCGTCCCGAACAGCTTGCAGGACACCGGGAGGGCCCTTACCTGCCTCCTCGGTGTCCGATCGGCGAATGACTGCTCCGTGCCTGAGATCCAAGCAGGAGCAGTCAAGCGCCGATAACACTGATCACAGGCATGTTAATACACACCAGTGATCTGTGTAAAAGATCAGTGTGTGCAGTGTTATAGGTCCCTATGGGACCTATAACACAGCAAAAAAAAAAAGTAAAAAAAAAAAAGGGTTAATAAAGGTCATTAAACCCCTTCCCTAATAAAAGTTTGAATCACCCCCCTTTTCCCATAAAAAAAAATAGAACAGTGTAAAAATAAATAAATAAACATATGTGGTATCGCCGCGTGCGTAAATGTCCGAACTATAAAAATATATCATTAATTAAACCGCACGGTCAATGGCGTACGCGCAAAAAAATTCCAAAGTCAAAAAAAGCGCATTTTTGGTCACTTTTTATACCATTAAAAAATGAATAAAAAGTTATCAAAAAGTCCGATCAAAACAAAAATCATACCGATAAAAACTTCAGCTTACGGCGCAAAAAATGAGTCCTCATATCGCCCTGTGCGTGGAAAAATAAAAAAGTTATAGGGTTCAGAAGATGACATTTTTAAACGTATAAAATTTCCTGCATGTAGTTATGATTTTTTCAAGAAATGCGACAAAATCAAACCTATATAAGTAGGGTATCATTTTAACCGTATGGACCTACAGAATAATGATAAGGTGTCATTTTTACCGAAATATGCACTGCGTAGAAACGGAAGCCCCCAAAAGTTACAAAATGGCATTTTTTCTTCGATTTTGTCGCACAATAATTTTTTTTTCTGTTTCGCCGTGCATTTTTGGGTAAAATGACTAATGTCACTGCAAAGTAGAATTGGTGATGCAAAAAATAAGCCATAATATGGATTTTTAAGTGGAAAATTGAAAGGGCTATGATTTTTAAAAGGTAAGGAGGAAAAAACGAAAGTGCAAAAACTGAAAAACCCTGAGTCATTAAGGGGTTAATGCCAAAGACCGGTGTCATGGGTCCATTTGGTAGAAGAAAAGCAGATTTTCTCATATAGGAGTTATGTGCACAAGCAATGGAGTGTAAGATCAGGGGAAGGGTTAACAGGGTGGATCTGAGAAGGTCCCGAGTCGGGAGCCAGAGCATGGATCTCTGATCAATGCCCGTGGACGATGATTCCAGGTGTACCCATTGTTTTGTCTTATGGTGGTGGAAACTAACACTTAGGTAAACACAGCGGATAGGTGGTAGTAAGAGGCAGTCCGGTAGAGCAAGGCCCCCCCTCTGATTTCCTTTGGATTAAGATGTGCCGTGCTAACCAAGGATGTTTGTGAGACCAGACTAAGCCAGAGAGGAGCCCAGAGATGTCCCGGAAAAAATGGGTGAGGGAGGTGTGTCGGGATTGCAGAAAATGAGTACAGGAGGCGGGGGAGGATATTCATTTTATTGATAATAATGCGTCCTAGCCATGGAAAAAAAATCCCTTCACTCCCATCTGGCTAGATCCGATTTGATAACTTGGAGCCATGTGGGGGGGGGGGGGGGGGGGGGGGGGGAGGTTAAGATGGCTTTTTTCAGCTAAGTGGGCAGGGACTAGGACACCTAGGTACTGTAGGGACTTGAATTGCAATTTAAAAGGATAGTTGCTTTGAAGTTGGCTGGTCATGGAGGGGGGGGGGGCAGAGTGATGTTGAGCGCTTCACATTTGGTGGGATTCAATGTATAGTTACTGAGAGTTGTGAAACGTTGTAGGGCAGATATTAAGAAAGGGAGGGACGTTAGAGGGGATGAGAGGTAAAGAAGGAGATCATCAGCATAGGCAGAGCATTTGTAATGGTACGGGGGGGGGGGGGGGAGGCGGTGTTCAGACCTTTTATATCCGGATTCTGGCGAATGTCTGGGAGGAGGTGTTCCATACACAGGACGTATAACAGTGGAGACAGTGGGCAGACCTGTCTCGTACCATTACAAGTGTCAAAAGGGCAGGAGAGCTGTCCGTTAAGGCGTATCTGGGCTTGTGGATTTGAATAAAGTGCCATCTTGCGATCCTTCATTGCGGTTCCTAGTCCAATTTGCGTAAGGGTTGCTTCTAGGAAGCCCCAATCCACCCTATCGAAGGCTCTTTCAACGTCAAGGGAGAGGAGGAAAAGAGGGATATTTCGTTTACGAGCGAAATGGATCCCAGAGAAAGTTCTCAGTGTATTGTCCCTCGTCTCCCTCCCACGGATGAAGCCCGCTTGATCTGGGTGGATAAGATCTTCCATGAAGTTGGAGAGATTGGTTGCTATGAGCTTGGCAAACATTTTAGCGTAGAGGTGGAGGAATAAAATTGGACAGTAACTGGGGCAGAAGGACGGATCTTTCCCACCTTTAGGGATGACCACAATGAAGGCTCACAAGAAGGACGAGGGGAGGGGGGTGGGGGAAGAGGGCGAGATGGAGTTGAGGGCAGAAAGAAGGGGGGTCTGCTAGGTCTGTGCGAAAGGTTTTGAAGAACTTAGTAGTGTATCCATCAGGACCTGGACTCTTGCCACCAGCCAGGAACAAAATCACTAGATCTAGTGTGAATGGCGCTTCCAGCGATTGGATCCCTTCTGAAGGTGGAACAGGAAGAGCTGTGGCGGAAATGTACTGATGTAGTGAGGGAGGGGAGGTGAGGAGAAGGAAGGTTATACAGGGACGTATAAAAGGATCGGAAAGCGTCCAAGATTTCAGGTGTGAGATGTGTGAGGGAGCCCGAGGGCATTTTAATAGATGGAGAAAATGGGGGGACAATTTTTTCTGGGGTGCGTTTGCAAGAAGTCTGCCCGACCTGTTCCCCCATTCATAAAAGACCCTGCCCGTGACCGGTTTATAATAGTGACGTCTGTTATATAAATGGGCTACCAATTCATGTTGGACCTGTACGAGTTCTTGCAATACCGTTTCCTGGAGTGACTGTTTGTGTTGGGATTCTAGGGAGTGCAAACGACTGATAAGTGAAGCGTATTTCGCAGCTGATTCCCTCTTCAGTCGAGCCCCATGTTTGATCAGTACCCCTCTAAGTACACACTCCAGGGCCTCCCATTTAATCATGGGTTGGGAGGGATCCCCTCGATGAGCGTCCTGGAATTTAGAAATCGCCGACTTGACATCCTGGAGTGAAGAGCGTCCAGGAGGAGGGATTCATTTAACTTCCAGGAAGAGTGTGGCTTGACAGAAGAGGGAAGGGTAAATGTCATCCTTACAGGGGCGTGATCCGAGTGTGTGGTTAAGGGTTAAGATTTTTACATAGAAATCATTTACAAATCTGTTTAACTTTTTGGCACCTGTTGATTTGAAAACAATAGTACCCCCTTAAAGTTTGTCCAGAATGAGGGTCAGAAATGGCACTACTCTTACCCACAGGCTCTGTCTGATCTTGCAGCATTCTAGTGAACAGAGAAGAGTTGCAGTACCAGACACAGCCTGGGTTATCAGAGTGGCACTATTTCTTGATAGAAACACCCCCTCCCATAGGCATGAATGGAGGGGGCGAGGCATGACGTAGTCCCCGCATAGAATGTAGGCGCTGCAGGAAGATCGGGGGGTCCCAGCATTGGATAGGGGATAAAAAAAATTGCCCCGAATACCCCTTTAAATTGCACGATCAATGGCAAAAACAAACACCAAAGTCTAGAAATGCGGATTTTTTTGTCACATACCAGAAAAAAATAATTGGCGTTCATTTCCCCACAGCTGAACAAGCAAAGCTGCAGTATAAAGTGTCAATGACAAACTCCGCTCTACACCAGTTGTAGTAGAGGTGCTAGCACAGCAGAGAGTCCCTGGGCGTGCACCCAGATTATACAGCGTCCCTCATAAAGCAGACAGTGTAGCCTCAGGCGCCACATACAAGGAATCTCCGTCCTCGGAAGGACCAGGGAAGGGATATGATTTCTTGGCAGGAAGTCGCAGGGATCTAATACTGGAGAGTACCGGGGGTGAGGGCCAACACCAGGCTGCACTCACCACTCCTGACATACTGGCAGCGGGCACCAAGGGAGCAAACTGGCACAGCTACTGGGTATACGGGGGCCTCCAGACATATCTGCCAGACAAGGGATACACGTACAGAATACACATGGGGGGAGGAGAGTACATGTCATAAAGAATTAAAGGTTCATAGACCTGGCATGAAAAAAAGCAACAAACTGACTGTGCAGAATATTATAATATACAGGGATCAGCGGTGACGAGCAGTGAGGTATATAGACGAGACTACAGGATCTGTGAGGATAACCCTGAAAGCCATGGAATAAGTTCACTATACTACACGATTTATCCTGTAGATCTTTTATTAAAATTTCAAACATAACAATAAAAAAAATTACAAAACATAAACATATCATATCCGACAGAACATATCAATATAATGATCATAAAACCAACATAATAGCATAAAATACAACACCGGTCCACCCCACACTCATTCCTGCACACAAACAAATATATACAATATTTACAAAAGACAGATTCCTATAATACCCATAATACTATACCATACTAATAAACTATATACACTAATACTAAATGTGAATTTCCTGGCCCAGTTGCAATACCAAAAACCCAATACCAGTAATATACCAAAAAGAATAACAACAACAACAATAATAATATATACAAAATAATAAAAACCAACACAAACAAAATAACACCACTTTTTTTTTTTTTGGCCCTGAGCTGGTCCCGCATCCCATGCCCCCAGTACATGTTACCGGACGTCCATGAACCAGTCCAGGATTTTCTGTATATATAAAAGTCCCATACAAACCCCCTCCCCCCTTTTTAACCCACCACCCAACCTAAACTAAACCCAAACCCCAGGTGGCATCACACAATATATACAATATATACATTACATAAAATATACACAGACTAACAATATATACAATACATAAGTATACAAATAGACTACAACAATAAATACAATAACAAATACATATAACACTATAAGCCAAACAACAAACCCCTAAAGCTCAAGTTCAGTGCCTGCAAGCCCTATATTACCATAAACCAACTGCTCAAAACAAAAAGACTAATGTGCCAGCATCAGCCCACCACCAGGGGGAGACAACAGGCTAAGGCACTTTAAAGGCAGAGCCCCTCCATAGACGAGAGGCCCTGCCAGCACCCAGCCTCTCGTACTCCAGAGAACGCACCTTCACCAGGTCACCGAGAATGTTCCTAACCACCACATCCACAGGGAGGATTTTACGCTGCGTCGACACTAAACACCGTGCGTTCCACGTGTAGTACCTAACCACTGAGCTGACTAGGAATAAAGTGCACCGGTCCCAGCCTCCAAGGTTTCTGAATGCCCCATAGGCCCATTCCGCATAGGAGAGACTGGCCAGCCGAGGCCAACCAATGGAAGCGCCCACCCTGTTGTAAACCTCTGTGTTAAAGGGACAATGAAGCAGAAAATGCTCCATGCTTTTCAGCATGCCTCCACACTCTTCGCGGGGACATCCCCGGTCATCAGAGCTCCTGCACTTCAGATTGTCCCTCACACACAGTTTCCCATGGAAGCAGCGCCAAGTCAAGTCCCAAAACTTCAAGGGGATCCTGATAGAATTCAAAAGCTCTAAACCCACCTCCAGATCCCGACTTGGGCAGTCCTTGAGCGCCAATGGCCTCTGGAAATGAGAAGACAGGACCCTCTTGTCAAGGAATTTCCTCGACAGAGTCCTAATCTCCCACATCCCCAGACCCCACCGACGAATAACCTTTAGAGCCGGGGTAGCATAAGCCGGGAGATGTCCGTGTGGTGTGCGAAGATCCTTCACTTGCCCTCCTGTCTCCCATTCCTGGAAGAAAGGCTGAAACCATCCCCTACAGGAGGATACCCACGGAGGAGCCCTCTCTGACCAGAGGTTTGCTATATTGGTCTTAAGAAAGGTATTCACTAGGAACACCACAGGGTTGACCATACACAACCCCCCTAGTCTCCTCGTACGGTAAGTAACCTCCCTCTTCACTAGGTTCAGTCTGTTCCCCCATAACATTTGGAAGAACACACTGTAGACCCGGGTCCAAAGAGGTTCTGGCAACATGCATACACTGCCCAGGTATATCAGTAAAGGGAGCAGGAATGTTTTGATCAGGTTAACCCTTTCCCGGAGGGTCAAAGACCAACCCTTCCACTGATCCACCTTCTGAGCGGCGATCTTAAGCCTGCTGTCCCAGTTTTGTTTGGGGTAATCCCCTTGGCCAAATTCGATGCCGAGAACTTTTGCAGATTCCTGGGGCCCTGGAAGGGCGTCCGGGAGATCAAAACTAGGATCTCCCCCTCCCAGCCAGAGACTCTCGCACTTATCCCGGTTGATCTTGGACCCGGATGCCTCCGAGTAGCGGTCCACCTCTGACATCACCCATTGGCCTTCCTCTTGTGAGGAGACAAACACGGTGACATCATCAGCATACGCTACCGCCCTCAGAGCCAAATCCGGCACCGCCAGGTCCATTCTCACCCCCGCCAACGGTCCACAATCAATCCTCCTAAGGAAAGGATCAACTGCAAACACGTACAGCAACGGGCTCAAAGGACAACCCTGACGGACGCCAGACCCAACCTCAAAAGAGCGGCCAATCCAACCATTCACAAGCGGGAAACTCTCTGCCCCTGCGTACAAGATCTTAAGCCAATCAACAAACCCCCCCGGCAGGCCATATCTCAGAAGAACAGACCAGAGGTACTCATGGTTAACCCGATCAAACGCTTTTGCCTGATCCAAGGACAGCAAGTACCCCTTCCAGTGGCCAGCCCTACCCTGCTCCACAGCCTCTCGGACACTGAGCACAGCACTAAATGTACTGCGGCCCGGAACAGAGCAATTCTGAGCCCCCGAAAGGAGCCGGGGTGCAAACTCCACCAGCCGGTTAAACAGCACTTTTGCCAGAATCTTTCGGTCCACATTGAGAAGCGCTATGGGACGCCAATTCTCAATGTGGAACGGGTCTTTACCCTTTGACAGGATGATCAGCGCTGACCTCCTCATTGACTTTGGCAGAGTGCCCGAGGATAGACACTCATTAAAAACCGCAGTCAAGAGGGGAACCAAAGTGTCCTTAAAGGTCTTATAGAACTCAGATGTTAAGCCATCTGGACCGGGTGACTTCTTGAGGGCAAGCCCATCAATAGCCATCCTGACTTCCTCTTCCCGGATCATCTCTGTCAAAACGTCAAGAGAGGGGTCTACTCCTGGTTCAGGGACGGTTTCAGCCAAGAAAGCTGACTCCTTATCTCGATCTAGATCCTTCCTTCCCAAGAGGTGCGAGTAGAAGGATCTGACGACCTCCAAGATCCCTGATCTGGACCTTTTCAAGGATCCCGTACTATCAATCAGTCCTGAGACTATTTTACTATTCACTGACATCTTGCAGTTTCTGTAAGGGTCAGGCGAGCGGTACTTCCCGTAATCCCTCTCAAAAACCAAAGATGCGTGTCTGTCATACTGGCACTTCATCAACAAGGACTTCACTCTGGAGATATCGTCACGACTACCTCCAGTCGAGACAAGGTGCTCAAGTTTCTTCCTCAGGCCCTGGTACAAACGGTACCTGTTTAGGCTTCTGAGGCCCGAGAGCTGGCGGAAGAATCTCGCAACCCTTTCCTTGAAGATCTCCCACCACTCTGACTTACTGCTACAAAGGCCCAGCAATGGTACCTGGCTCTGAAGAAAATCCTCAAAGGACTGTCTTATCTCCGCTTCTTCCAAGAGAGACGAATTCAGCTTCCAATAGCCTCTGCCCATCCGGGGGGTCTCTGCGACATTCAGAGAAAACAAAATTAAACAGTGATCGGAAAACTCCACCTCAACAACAGATACTGCTGAAGAGACGGCCTCCTCCTTTAAATAAAACCTGTCTATTCTAGACCTACAACTACCCCTATGATAGGTGAATCCCACGTGGCCTGGGGTGTGCCGGATGTGGACATCCACCAGGCGAGCCTCACTCACTATGCTATTAAGGGCGACGCTATCATAAGTCAGCTTGTCTCTGGCACCTCCCCTGTCTTGGGGCCTCGTGACAGCATTAAAGTCCCCTCCAAAGACCACCTGTCGACTTGTAAAAAGATAGGGCTTGATCCTCATAAAGAGACACTTCCGGTCCCACTTAGACTGTGGGCCGTAGATGTTAATAAGGCGAAGTTCTTGTCCCTTCATGAGGACATCTAAGATCAGGCACCTCCCCATTTCTAACTCGATAACCCGTCGGCATTCTACCACTGCGGTAAAAAGGACCGCCACTCCGCTATACGGCTCGGCCCCAAGAGACCAGTAGGAGGGCCCATTCCTCCACTCTCTTTTAGCCTTGTAGATAGATGACATATCTGTTAGCCTGGTCTCCTGCAAAAATAAAATATCAGCATTAATATGGGCAAAAAAATCATAGGCCGCAAATCGAGCCGTATCTGACTTTATGCTGGCAACATTAATGGATGCCAGAGTCAACGGAGAGGGTGCCGCCATCAAGGGTGATTGAGTTAGACAGCTTTCTTTTTCCCACCATCCTTCCCATCCACCCCACCACCCTCCTCATCAGATGATGGTTTACCCCTTTTAAGTGAGATGGATGTGTCCATTTTCCCTTTATATACATTTTCCTCGTCCCCTGACTCTGGGCCTGTCTCCCCCCCTGAAGACATAGATTCCCCAGGGAGAGAGGACTCAGCGTCTCCTGTGAGCCCCACCGCAACATCCGGAACCTCACCCCCAGCCACCCCTCCTCCGAAGAGGAAATGTCGCGGAGGGCTCGGAACCGGTTGGAGAGATCAATCAGAGGGGGATCAGTTGTACCTTCCTTTGGCATCTGGCAGGTGGGAGAAGATCTTACATCTCTCCTTTTCTTATTCTTCCGAGTACCCCGCTTTGTTTCTGCCCATCCCCCACTGTCCTCATCCGCGCTCCCACCATGGGAGGACAGTGAGGAGACGGCATCCCCCTCTTTGTGGATCCTTCCAGTCTCCTCATCCAGTTCACTATCCCCCAGGGCCTCAGCAGTAAGACTGGCCGCAGGGACAGGATCAGGAGTCACCCCAGTTGGTTGATGCTCCTGTGAGTCCTGAATCTCCCTGTCCCTTTGACGCTTCTCGAGACGCCTCAGTTGGGCAGGCGTCTTCTGCTTACTTTTCTTCCCTGGCCCCTGCACCCCTTCATCCCCGACAGCCATCCCCCCCAGCAGAATCCACCTCACGGCTTACTCCCACCGGGGCAACAACCGCGTTGACAAAGGAACGAGGGCAGCGACTGAATGGGTGACCTAAGTCACCACACAGGTGACACCTAATCTCCGCACAAGATGTAGCGAGATGACCTATTTCCCCACACAGAGTGCACTTCTGCACAGTGCAATTGGCACTAAAATGTGTGGGGTCACCACATCTGTGACAGAGCTTCGGCTGACCCTGGTAGAAGATCTGGATACGATCCCTTCCGAGGAAGGTCGCAGATGGTATATGGGTAACGGTGTTTCCTGAACGCCTAAGCTTGACCATAAACGTCCAGGCCCCTGACCAGATGCCATATTCATCCCTGTTCTTTTTTGGGACCTCCACCACCTCACCATACCGACCTAGCCACGTCATGATGTCAATACAAGAAAGCGATTCATTACGGGTTAAAACGGTCACCTTCTTGACATTATTTTGGCGAGACACTGCCTGAATGGCAAAGTCTCGCCAGCCGGGCTCATTCTTTACCAACTCATAATTCGACCAGAAGAGCTCAAGCACCTCCGGCCGAACAAAGCTGATATCGAACTCAGGGGTACCATAAGGATGTATCAAGGCATAGATGTCAGCTGCCTTAAAGCCCAACTTCAGCAGAAGCTCAACAACTTTAGATCTTGGAGGACATGTATCACTGCCTCTCCACCTCAGCTGGACCACATTCCTACGGAGACCACCTGGCCCGGCTGTAGGGAGGGACCACACATTATCCCCCCCTCTTTCCTCTCGGAAGGCTGAAAGACCATGTCTCTCTATCCAGAAGGATAGATCAACCTCCCTACCCTCTACATTGATCGATCTCTCCCCTCTCCTTAAGGCCCCCAGGAGACGCTGCTGCAAACTGTTCTCCCCAGAGCCAGAGGACGAGGAAGCTGCCCCCCTTCCCCCAGCGGTGACATTCGCGTAGCTGCGGACGGGTGCTGCCACCGCTGGGGGTGCAACTGGACCAGGCCCTACATTCCCACCACTAATCTGTGCCCCTTCACCACCCTCCTCCACATAATCCATACCCAAACCATTGACCCCTATTTTAGCTGATGTGCCCCCCATACCTCCACCCGTGCTACAGCCCAAACCACTATTCAAAGCCCCAGACAGATTTTTAGTAACAGATGAATTATTCCCCTCATTCACACCCTCAGTCACTCCAACATTAACCTCCACATTCATACTGGCTGGACCGGTGCGTTCTGGCGCAGATTTTGTACTGTCAGCATCACTGGGTACCAGGGCTGGAGCCATCACCACAGGACAGGTCACCGGTCCCTTATACAAGGACCGGGAAGCCTGCCTAGCCTGTTTATTAGCGGCCCCAGCCCTGTTTTTACCGGTACCCTCCGCCTCATCCGTACTAGAATGTCCAGCTCCTGGGCGCCGCTGATCTGGATCAGCGGCGCCAATGCAAAACAAAAGTTTTTTTCTACTTTTGGGAGAATCTATTTTTCCCTTAGCCACCACGACTACCTCCGGCACTGAGTCACTCCCCTCTCCCACAGGGGAGCGAACTACAGCACCGGAGTATGCCTCTATGCCCACCGCTGGGCCGCCCTCACTGTACGGCCTTGCGGCCGATGCCTTCTCTGCTCCATCCCTGCTACTGCAAACAGGCATGGAGCTCTGTGCCCTTTTAGTATCTGTACTCTCCCCGCACCTTTGCACCGAGTCCACCACAGAACACGGGCTGGGCTGGGTAACGGGGCTTGCACAATGAGCTGACCCTGCGGCCGACTCAGGGTATACAGGGAGGGGGGTGTAGATGTAACTCACCACTTCTTGCTGCTTTGGCTTGGTCTTCTTTTTCTTCTTACCCCCAGGTGCCTCATTTGGGAGCTCATCTCCAAACACCAGGTTCTGAGGACACACTGGGGATTCCAGCATACGTATCTGGGCCATTAGCGCCCCTCCCTGGTAGCTGCTGTCACTGTCCTCCCCCGAGTCGGCAGGTGATACTGCTGGCTGCTGTGCAGGGGGCCCACTGTACGGGGCCTGCTGCTGTTGCCGCAGGCCACCAGGTGGATCTGGCTGTTGTTCTTCCTCCATCTCCTCCACATCATCCACCTGGCTCTCAGGTTGCAGCCCCATCAACCTTTTATTTTTTTCTTCTTCTGTCACCCTGAAGCGCTCCTCATTTTCCAATTTTTCTTTAAATGGCCCACTCTTCTCCAGTAATGCTGCTCTCCTCTCCTCCAAAACTTGCATGTCAGCCATAAGTCTTTTTATCTCTGACTGGATCTCAGTTTTTTCCCGTTTAGGAGATACCTTGGCTCTAGCACGGGCACAGCGCAGTTCCTCTCGGAGCCTCCTGATGGCCTTACAGGCGTCTTCATACTCACGGAGGTGACTTTTTACCCGGGAGGTATAGGTGGAAATAGACTCCCGGGTCCTCAGCACTCCCCAGCCTTCCTCACTGAGGTCGGCTTCACCTCCGTGAGTACTCTGCCTTCTTCCGGACGAACTCAGCTTTCCACTGGCAGCACCCAGCTTTCCCAAGGAGGATCCCACCTTGGAGTTTTTCGCCTCTGTGGGGGGAGTTGGAGCAGCATTGCTGCGACTCCTGGTGGAACGCCTCACCCCCAAATCCTCCGATGTTCCGGCCGCTTGCTGGCTTCTACTGCTCCCCTGCGGCCTAGTCCGAGGAGCAGAAGCCTGGGCCTCGCCTCCCTCACTCATGCCTGGAAACCCACTCCCTCCCTGGGGAGGAGGAAGCAGGCCCCAGGTGGAACAGGTGGAAATCCCTGGAGCTCAGGAGACACAGCAGACACACACAGCACAGCTGAAGCACGACCACACCCGCAACTAATTGGTCAGCACTCCAGAGCTGCACTCACTATTCTGCTGGTGGGATCACTGTGTACATACATTACATTACTTATCCTGTACTGATCCTGAGTTATATCCTGTATTATACTCCAGAGCTGTACTCACTATTCTGCTGGTGAGGTCACTGTGTACATACATTACATTACTTATCCTGTACTGATCCTGAGTTATATCCTGTATTATACTCCAGAGCTGTACTCACTATTCTGCTGGTGAGGTCACTGTGTACATACATTACATTACTTATCCTGTACTGATCCTGAGTTATATCCTGTATTATACTCCAGAGCTGTACTCACTATTCTGCTGGTGAGGTCACTGTGTACATACATTACATTACTTATCCTGTACTGATCCTGAGTTATATCATACTCCAGAGCTGTACTCACTATTCTGCTGGTGAGGTCACGGTGTATATACATTACATTACTTATCCTGTACTGATCCTGAGTTATATCCTGTATTATACTCCAGAGCTGTACTCACTATTCTGCTGGTGAGGTCACTGTGAACATACATTACATTACTTATCCTGTACTGATCCTGAGTTATATCCTGTATTATACTCCAGATCTGCACTCACTATTCTGCTGGTGAGGTCACTGTGTACATACATTACATTACTTATCCTGTACTGATCCTGAGTTATATCCTGTATTATACTCCAGAGCTGCACTCACTATTCTGCTGGTGGGGTCACTGTGTACATACATTACATTACTTATCCTGTACTGATCCTGAGTTATATCCTGTATTATACTCCAGAGCTGCATATATAACTCAGGATCAGTACAGGATAAGTAATGTAATGTATGTACACAGTGACTTCACCAGCAGAATAGTGAGTGCAGCTCTGGAGTATAATACAGGATATAACTCAGGATCAGTGCAGGATAAGTAATGTAATGTATGTATACAGTGACCTCACCAGAAGAATAGTGAGTACAGCTCTGGAGTATAATACAGGATATAACTCAGGATCAGTACAGGATAAGTAATGTAATATATGTACACAGTGACCTCACCAGCAGAATAGTGAGTACAGCTCTGGAGTATAATACAGGATATAACTCAGGATCAGTACAGGATAAGTAATGTAATGTTTGTACACAGTGACCTCACCAGCAGAATAGTGAGTACAGCTCTGGAGTATAATACAGGATATAACTCAGGATCAGTATAGGATAAGTAATGTAATGTTTGTACACAGTGACCTCACCAGCAGAATAGTGAGTACAGCTCTGGAGTATAATACAGGATATAACTCAGGATCAGTACAGGATAAGTAATGTAATGTATGTACACAGTGACCTCACCAGCAGAATAGTGAGTACAGCTCTGCATTATAATAGGATAATCAATATAATGTAGTGTAGTGTAGTCTAGGGGTGTGAATCGCCCAGAATTTGGCGATACGATTTGAATCGCGATACCAGTGTGGCGATTTGATATATATCCCGATACCATCTAGGTGACGATACATTGCGATATATCCCGATTCTGTCTCAAAAACAATGTCTTTTACACTTATTAAAACTTTATTTATTTTTATACACTTTATTAGACTTTTAGGAGGAATCATTAGATTCCTCAGACAGATGAATAGATTCTATTGGACTCCATTGATCTGTGATCCATTGGTAGAGCCTGGTCCAGCCAGGATCTATCAATGCCAGAGCCGGGACAGCAGGAAGCAGAGGCAAGTCCTCCGGCTACCTGCACTGTGGATCGCCCACCCGCGATCGCGCTGCGGGGGGGGCGATCCACCCCACTAGCCCACCAGGGAGCATTCACAGATCCCATTAGACGCCACCGTCAGCTTTGACAGCGGCGATCTAAAGGGTTAATAGCCAGCCGCAGCGATCGCCTCATGCTGGCTATTAGCGGTGGCCCCCGGCTACTGAGAACAGCCGGGGGCTGCATAGTATGGAGCGGGCACGAGTCCGGAGCCCGCTCCATACACCCCTCTGAGCGCCGCATGCTGGATATTAGCGGCGGTGATGCACCAGCGGCCCCCGGCTACTGAAATCAGCCGGGGGCCGCAGAGTACGAAGCGGGCACGAGTCGGAGCCCGCTTCATACACCCAGAGTGCCGCTACGTCAGATCCGGCATGCCCGGCTCCACAAATGTGGAATTTGTATCTCCTGACGTCCAGGACATGCTGTTCCAGGTGTCAGGAGATACAAATTCCACATCCCTAAAAGGATCAATTAAAAAATATTTTGAATTGATTCAGTATCGGCAAATGAAAAATCACGATAATCGCGCAAATCGATTGTTTCTTACATCCCTAGTGTAGTCAATACAGCCTTGTCAGTTGTGGACGTTCTATAACGAGTACATGAGAGGAGAATGCCCACTTCAGGGCTGGCATATTATGTAAGAGTGATGCCAGGTACAGATGGGGCAGTGCCAGGTGTAGATGGGTCAGCACCAGGTGTAGATGGGTCAGCGCCAGGTGTAGATGGGTCAGCGCCAGGTGTAGATGGGTCAGCGCCAGGTGTAGATGGGTCAGCGCCAGGTACAGATGTGGCAGTGCCAGGTGTAGATGGGTCAGCGCCAGGTGTAGATGTGGCAGTGCCAGGTACAGATGTGGCAGTGCCAGGTGTAGATGGGTCAGCGCCAGGTGTAGATGTGGCAGTGCCAGGTACAGATGAGGCAGTGCCAGGTACAGATGTAGTAGTGCCAGGTACAGATGAGGCAGTGCCAGGTACAGATGTAGTAGTGCCAGGTACAGATGAGGCAGTGCCAGGTACAGATGAGGCAGTGCCAGGTACAGATGAGGCAGTGCCAGGTACAGATGAGGCAGTGCCAGGTACAGATGAGGCAGTGCCAGGTATAGATGTGGCAGTGCCAGGTGTAGATGTAGTAGAGCCAGGTGTAGATGTAGCAGTAGTGCCAGGTGTAGATGTGGTAGTGCCAGGTGTAGATGTAGTAGTAGTGCCAGGTACAGATGTGGCAGTGCCAGGTACAGATGTGGCAGTGCCAGGTACAGATGTGGCAGTGCCAGGTACAGATGTGGCAGTGCCAGGTACAGATGTGGCAGTGCCAGGTACAGATGTGGCAGTGCCAGGTACAGATGTGGCAGTGCCAGGTGTAGATGTAGTAGAGCCAGGTGTAGATGTAGCAGTAGTGCCAGGTGTAGATGTAGCAGTAGTGCCAGGTGTAGATGTAGCAGTAGTGCCAGGTGTAGATGTAGCAGTAGTGCCAGGTGTAGATGTAGCAGTAGTGCCAGGTGTAGATGTAGCAGTAGTGCCAGGTGTAGATGTAGTAGTAGTGCCAGGTACAGATGTGGTAGTGCCAGGTGTAGATGTAGTAGTAGTGCCAGGTACAGATGTGGCAGTGCCAGGTACAGATGTGGCAGTGCCAGGTACAGATGTGGCAGTGCCAGGTACAGATGTGGCAGTGCCAGGTACAGATGTGGCAGTGCCAGCTGTAGATGTGGCAGTGCCAGCTGTAGATGTGGCAGTGCCAGGTACAGATGTGGCAGTGCCAGGTACAGATGTGGCAGTGCCAGGTACAGATGTGGCAGTGCCAGGTACAGATGTGGCAGTGCCAGCTGTAGATGTGGCAGTGCCAGCTGTAGATGTGGCAGTGCCAGGTACAGATGTGGCAGTGCCAGGTGTAGATGTGGCAGTGCCAGGTACAGATGTGGCAGTGCCAGGTGTAGATGTGGCAGTGCCAGGTACAGATGTGGCAGTGCCAAGCATAGAAGAAGCAGTGGCAGGTACAGATGTGGCAGTGCCAGGTACAGATGTGGCAGTGCCAGGTATAGATGTGGCAGTGCCAGGTACAGATGTGGCAGTGCCAAGCATAGAAGAAGCAGTGGCAGTGGTCCGGGGTTCCTCACCATAGAGACATCCGATCCTTGGGGTACTCCAGCCGGTCTATAGCTCCGAGCACCTCGGGCAGGGACCTCTCGGCGTTCCTGGCCAGCAGGGCGATCAGCACGGTGGGCTGCCGGAGCGGGGACTCGGGGTTATATCGCTCCTCCGGGAAGTATCCGGCCCCGGAGTGCCCCAGAGCAGCCAGCAGCCCCAGCAGCACCCACACCCGGTACATAGCGGCGGATCCACTCACTTTCTGCCCTCCGACTACAACTTAGTAGCAGGAGCAGCGATTTAAAGGGGAAGGCGTGGCCAAGGGAGCGGGGATTGGTCGCGAAGTGTTAATATGCCTTTAAGAGAGCGCATATCTCTCCTCCGACTCGGGAGTCCCTAACGCGCTGTCACATTCAAGCGAGTTCTTAAAGGGATGGGCGCACTGCCAACTCAAACCGTAATGCACCGTGTAGAGGCGCGCGACAGCCGGATGAATCGCGCTGTGTGAATGCGTGGGATGTGAGAGGCCGTACTGCGTGTAGTAAACGCGCCCCACAAGCTGAGGTGTAAGTCGGTGAATGACTTCATTCAGCAGTAAGAAATGGCCACAAGTCCATTCATAGAGAGAAAAACAACTTATATTCACCTAAATGTATTTTACTCTGTTGAGCTGCTGCGGAACTGCTTGTGTGATAACTATAAGCGACAAATAGCCGTGTGTATTTCTAAAATAGAATCAGATTGGAAATAGAAACACAGAGCTTATTTCTTCCAAAAACAGCGCCACTCCTGTCCTCAGGTTGTGTGTGGTATTACAACTTAGCTCTATTTACTTTGATGGAACTGAGCTGCAATACCACACACAACCTGAGGAAAGGGATGGCGCTGTTTCTGGAAGAAATTAGCTCTTTTTAACAAAAACAACGCCACTCTGGCCCTCAGATTGTGTGTGGTATTGCAGCTCAGTTCCAGTTAAGTGAATGGAGACAAGTTGTAATACCATGCACAACCTGAGGATAGTGGTGGCGCTTTTGCTGGAAGAAAGCGGTAACACCCTTATTTGCTAAATTTATAGGGACTATAGAAAAGAGGTCCTCGGGGGTTGAACTCACCACCCATTAAAATAAGGGGACCTACCCAGCTAGGTGGGCCTTTCATGTTAGGGCAGCATTACCCAACCCGCTGTTGCAAAACTACAACTTCCAGCATGCCCTGACCGGTTGCAATGGCTGGAGATTGTCAGGGTGTGAAAAACTGTAAATATACGTAAATGCATTGGACAGGGCAACACATAGATGCTTAGGCCACAGCTACACGTAGATGCTTAGGCAAAGCTACACGTAGATGCTTAGGCCACAGCTACACGTAGATGCTTAGGCCACAGCTACACGTAGATGCTTAGGCCACAGCTACACGTAGATGCTTTGGCCACAGCTACACGTAGATGCTTAGGCAAAGCTACATGTAGATGCTTAGGCAAAGCTACACGTGGATGCTTAGGCCACAGCTACACGTAGATGCTTTGGCAAAGCTACACGTAGATGCTTAGACCACAGCTACACGTAGATGCTTTGGCCACAGCTACACATAGATGCTTAGGCCACAGCTACACGTAGATGCTTTGGCAAAGCTACACGTAGATGCTTAGACCACAGCTACACGTAGATGCTTTGGCCACAGCTACACATAGATGCTTAGGCCACTGCTACACGTAGATGCTTAGGCCACAGCAACACGTAGATGCTAAGGCCACAGCAACACGTAGATGCTTAGGCAAAGCTACATGTAGATGCTTAGGCAAAGCTACACATAGATGCTTAGGCCACAGCTACAGGTAGATGCTTAGGCAAAGCTACACGTAGATGCTTAGGCCACAGCTACATGTAGATGCTTAGGCCAAGGCTACTCGTAGATGTTTCAGCCAGGGCTGCAGGAGGTGCATCAGTAAATGTGATTTGGCTGTTAAAAAGATTGTCAAATTGCAACAAAGTGGCGAACAGGTCGCACAGATCTTCGCGTCGAGCAGCCAAAGTCGCCGGAAACCATAGCCTAATACTTTTCAGACATTCAAGACATTAAGTACAGGGCAATATTTAGAGAATAGAAAACCGACTGCAAAACATATTGAGGGGAAGGTGCTTTTCTCTGTGCTTTTTTTTTGTTCTGAATTTTAGAGAGTTAAAGGGGTACTCCGGTGGAAAACTACTTTTTTCATTCCAACTGGCTCCAGAAAGTTAAAGGGGTATTCCAGGCCAAAACTTATTTTTATATATCAACTGGCTCCGAAAATTACTTCGATTAAAAAATCTTAATCCTTCCAATAGTTATTAGCTTCTGAAGTTGAGTTGTTTTTTCTGTCTAACTGCTTTCTGATGACTCACGTCCCGGGAGCTGTGCAGTTCCTATGGGATATTCTCCCATCATGCACAGCTGATCTGACCTCCTGCTGCCATAGCAACCAACGGCGACCTGCGATCGTATCGCAGTGCCACCATTGGTGAACAGGGGGAGCAGCGCGCTCCCCCTGTCAACACCATAGATGCGTGATCAGGATTGATGCCAGGACTCTGGCTCTGAGGGTTAATGGGTCCCGCCGCCGATCTCCTGCGCTGCAGTGCCGGAGATCACTAGGACATATGCATACGTTCCAGCGAGCGAACGTGTCGGGTGCTGGGACGTATGTATACGTCCTATAGCGGGAAGGGGTTAAAAATAAGCAAAATGTGGGCACAAAGGGAGAGATTTATCAAAACCTGCCCAGAGTAAAAGTTGCTGAGTTGCCCATAGCAACCAATCACAGCGCTTCTTTCATTTTTTCAGAGGCCTTGAAAATGAAAGTAGCAATCTGATTGGTTGCTATGGGCAACTCAGCAGTGTTTCCTCTGGACAGGTCTTGATAAATCTCCCTAAAAAAAAGGGCATGAGTCCTGTTAATCATCCGCACTACCCCCATCAAGTTCCGTTCACAAATTCCGAAAAGTCATGAAGAGTCATAGAAAACAATGGGAAATACAGTAAACACAAGACCTTTCTGTTCTTGGGGGGCAAATTCAGCGGCCATAATAGGAGGCCCATTTCATATCTGCTATGGGGACCCCTCTATCTCCTATGTACGCCAACGGTCAGGCAGCCACAATTAGTGACGAGCGGCAGGGGCCATATTCGAATTTGCGATATTTTCGCTAATTTATTGACGATTATTCATACTATGTTCACCAAATTCGCATATTCGCTATGTTCATTCACTTTTTTTTCCCCCATGCGAAAATGTAAAAAAAAATTTGCATGTGAAAAAAAAATTAATATTCATCATTAAGAATATAAAGCACTATATTCTAAATATTCGCAAAATCGCGAAGTGCCGATATTCGCGATAAAAATTTGCATTACGAAGAGTCGTGCTCAACACTAGTCACAATGTGGTCTGGGGTGTGGAAAAGGACCTGGTTGAAGGAATCAGAAATGCAGCAACTTCAAGACAGTCCAGGGCAGTGTTTCCCAACCAGGGTGCCTCCAGCTGTTGCTAAACTACAACTCCCAGCATGTCCGGACAGCCAATCATATTCATAGCATAAATTCTGTGTAGATCAGTGATTCCCAACCAGGGTGCCTTCAGCTGTTGCAAAACTACAACTCCCAGCATGCCCGGACAGCCAAAGGCTGTCCGGGCATGCTGGGAGTTGTAGTTTTGCAACAGCTGGAGGCTTCCTGGTTGGGAAACACTGGTCCAGGGTTTGGCCTGTCAGCTGTGATGGCTGTTTTAGGAACGGTCTGAGCTACGTGGGCTCCCAGCTTGGGGGCAAACAGGTGAAGCCTGTACTGGTATTGACATGTGCTGGTTTTGTGGTGCTGAGAGGTAAGACTGGGATTTGTTTTGTCTGTAGGTTTGCTGAGGTGTTGAACAAAAAGTCCACGCTTTGGTCGGAACTTCTTAAAGGGGTACTCCGGCAGGAAACAATTTTTTCCAAATCAACTGGTACCAGAAAGTTATTTTAAAATTACTTTGATAAAAAAAAAAAATTCTTAATCCTTCCAGTGCTTATCAGCTGCTTATACTACACAGGAAGTTGTGTAGTTCTTTCCAGTCTGAACACAGTGCTCTCTGTTGACACATCTGTCCATGTCAGGAACTGTCCAGAGAAGGAGCAAATCCCCATAGCAATCCTCTCCTGCTCTGGACAGTTCCTGACACAGACAGAGGTGGCAGCAGAGAGCACTGGAAAGAAATTAAAACAGAAAAGAACTTCCTTGGAGCATACAGCAGCTGATAAGTACTGAAAGGATTAAAGGTTATTAAATAGAAGTCATTTACAAATCTGTATAACTTTCTGGCACCAGCTGATTTGAAAACATTGGTTTTCCACCAGAGTTCCCCTTTAACTATTACTTTTCAAGATGTTTACAACAAATTACTGGTTGACAGCAGTAGATAAATCCTCGTCAGTATGCTGCATGAAAAAAGCCGAGGACCCCAGCCCAGTGATGAGTGTGCATCCATTTCAACCATTTTTACTGTACATATTAATTAATTCTACATCTATTCTAAAAAGAGGAATCACTTTATAAATACATTATATATGCTTTACTGATCCCAATATATCCTGTAGATCTTTTATTAAAAAATATAAAACATTACAAAAAGAATAAACATCACCATAACAATAATACAAACAACATACACCTGTATAATATATACAAAAATGAGTCCATATTAGTCCAAAAATGTCCAACCAAGTATCTTCTGGTCCAGCCTCATTCTCACCAAACACACCGCTATAACAACAACTACTAAACAATCTACAATAATAATAATACTTACAGTAATAATAATAACAATAATAACTAAAAACTGGTCCGGTTGCATTTCCCCACCCAAAATAATAAATATGTGTCAAACCACCAACAAACACCGCAAACATAAAAACCGAATATACAATGTTTTTTTATATTTTTTATATATTATAATTTTTTTTTAAATTATTTTTTTTTTTTTTGGCCCTGAGCTGGTCCCGCATCCCATGCCCCCAGTACATGATAACAGACGTCCATGAACCAGTCCAGGATTTTTTTATTTTTTTTTAAACAAAAAGTCCCACACAGAATCCCCCCTCCCCCCATCTACCCACCACCCAACCTAGCACTAAACCCCAACACAACACAACCCCTAGAAAAAAATACAATATATATACATATATACACATATACATAAATGTACAAACAAAACAAATATATGCAAAATAATACAAACCAAACAACAAACATCAATAAGGCTTTTCAATCACACAAACCCCTAAAGCTCAAGTTCAGCGCCTGCAAGCCCTATATCACCATATATCTACAGCACAAAACAAAAAGACTAATGTGCCAGCATCAGCCCACCACCAGGGGGAGACAACAGGCTAAGGCACTTTAAAGGCAGAGCCCCTCCACAGACGAGAGGCCCTGCCAGCACCCAGCCTCTCGTACTCCAGAGAACGCACCTTCACCAGGTCACTGAGAATGTTCCTAACCACCTCACCCACAGGGAGGATTTTACGCTGCGTCGACACTAAACACCGTGCGTTCCACGTGTAATACCTGACCACTGAGCTGACTAGGAATAAAGTGCATCGGTCCCAGCCTCCAAGGTTTCTGAATGCCCCATAGGCCCATTCCGCATAGGAGAGACTGGCCAGCCGAGGCAAACCAATGGAAGCGCCCACCCTGTTGTAAACCTCTGTGTTAAAGGGACAATGAAGCAGAAAATGCTCCATGCTTTCCAGCATGCCTCCACACTCTTCGCGGGGACATCCCCAGTCATCAGAGCTCCTGCACTTCAGATTGTCCCTCACACACAGTTTCCCATGGAAGCAGCGCCAAGTCAAGTCCCAAAACTTCAAGGGGATCCTGATAGAATTCAAAAGCTCTAAACCCACCTCCAGATCCCGACTTGGGCAGTCCCTGAGCGCCAATGGCCTCTGGAAATGAGAAGACAGGACCCTCTTGTCAAGGAATTTCCTCGACAGAGTCCTAATCTCCCACATCCCCAGACCCCACCGACGAATAACCTTCAGAACCGGTGTAGCATAAGCCGGGAGATGCCCGTGTGGTGTGCGAAGATCCTTCACTTGCCCTCCTGTCTCCCATTCCTGGAAGAAAGGCCGAAACCATCCCCTACAGGAGGATACCCACGGAGGAGCCCTCTCTGACCAGAGGTTTGCTATATTGGTCTTAAGAAAGGTATTCACTAGGAACACCACAGGGTTGACCATACACAACCCCCCTAGTCTCCTCGTACGGTAAGTAACCTCCCTCTTCACTAGGTTCAGTCTATTCCCCCATAACATTTGGAAGAACACACTGTAGACCCGGGTCCAAAGAGGTTCTGGCAACATGCATACACTGCCCAGGTATATCAGTAAAGGGAGCAGGAAAGTTTTCATCAGGTTAATCCTTTCCCGGAGGGTCAAAGACCAACCCTTCCACTGATCTACCTTCTGAGCGGCGATCTTAAGCCTGCTGTCCCAGTTTTGTTTGGGGTAATCCCCTTGACCAAATTCGATGCCGAGGACTTTTGCGGATTCCTGGGGCTCTGGAAGGGCGTCCGGGAGATCAAAATCAGGATCTCCCCCTCCCAGCCAGAGACTCTCACACTTATCCTGATTGATCTTGGACCCGGATGCCTCCGAGTAGCGGTCCACCTCTGACATCACCCATCTGCCCTCCTCTTGTGAGGAGACAAACACGGTGACATCATCAGCGTACGCTACCGCCCTCAGAGCCGAATCCGGCACCGCCAGGTCCATTCTCACCCCCGCCAACGGTCCACAATCAATCCCTCTAAGGAAAGGATCGATTGCAAACACGTACAGCAAAGGGCTCAAAGGACAACCCTGACGGACACCAGACCCAACCTCAAAAGAGCGGCCAATCCAACCATTCACAAGCGGGAAACTCTCTGCCCCTACATACAAGGTCTTAAGCCAATCAACAAACCCCCCTGGCAGGCCATATCTCAGAAGGACAGACCAGAGGTACTCATGGTTAACCCGATCAAACGCTTTTGCCTGATCCAAGGAAAGCAAGTACCCCTTCCAGTGGCCAGCCCTACCCTGCTCCACAGCCTCTCGGACACTGAGCACAGCACTGAATGTACTGCGGCCCGGAACAGAGCAATGCTGAGCCCCCGAAAGGAGCCGGGGTGCAAACTCCACCAGCCGGTTAAACAGCACTTTTGCCAGAATCTTTCTGTCCGCATTGAGAAGTGCTATTGGACGCCAATTCTCAATGTGGGACTCAATGTGCCCGAGGATAGACACTCATTAAAAACCGTGGTCAAGAGGGGAACCAAAGTGTCCTTAACCCCTTGGGGACGGAGCCCATTATGACCCTAAGGACGGGAGCATTTTTTGCAAATCTGACCACTGTCACTTTAAACATTAATAACTCTGGGATGCTTTTACTTATAAATTTGATTCCGAGATTGTTTTTTCATGACATATTCTACTTTATGTTAGTGGTAAATTTTCGGCGATACTTGCATCCTTTCTAGGTGAAAAATGCAAAAATTTCATGAAAAATTTGAAAATTTTGCATTTTTCTAACTTTGAAGCTCTCTACTTATAAGGAATATGGATATTCCAAATAAATTATGTATTGATTCACATATACAATTTGTCTACTTTATGTTTGCATCATAAAATTGACGAGTTTTTACTTTTGGAAGACATCAGGGGGCTTCAAAGTTCAGCAGCAATTTTCCAATTTTTCGCAAAATTTTCAAAATCTGAATTTTTCAGGGACCAGTTCAGGTTTGAAGTGGATTTGAAGGGTCTTCTGGTTAGAAATACCCGATAAATGACCCCATTATAAAAACTGCACCCCTCAAAGTATTCAAAATGACAATCAGTAAGTGTGTTAACCCTTTAGGTGTTTCACAGGAATAGCAGCAAAGTGAAGGAGAAAATTCAAAATCTTCATTTTTTACACTGGCATGTTCTTGTAGGCCCAGTTTTTGAATTTTTACAAAGGGTAAAAGGAAAAAAATCCTCTCAAAATTTGTAACCCAATTTCTCTCGAGTAAGAAAATACCTCATATGTGTATGTCAAGTGTTCGGCGGGTGCACTAGAGGGCTCAGAAGCGAAGGAGCATCAATGGGATTTAGGAGAGTGAGTTTTTCTGAAATGGTTTTTGGGGGGCATGTCCCATTTAGGAAGCCCCTATGGTGCCAGGACAGCAAAAAAAACCACATCGCACACTATTAGGGAAACAACACCCCTCAAGGAACGTAACAAGGGGTACGGTGAGCCTTAACACCCCACAGGTGTTTGACAACTTTTTGTTAAAGTAGGATGTGTAAATGAAAAAAAAATATTTTTCCACTAAAATGCTGGCTTTTCCCCAAATTTTACTTTTTTACAAAGGGTAATAGGAGAAAATGCCCCCCAAAATTTGTAACCCCATTTCTTCTGAGTATGGAAATACCCCATATGTGGACGTCAAGTGCACTGCGAGCGAACTACAATGCTCAGAAGAGAAGGAGCGCCATTGAGCTTTTAGAGAGATAATTTGTTTGGAATGGAAGTCGGGGGCCATGTGCATTTACAAAGCCCCCCGTGATGCCAGAACAGTGGACCCCCCCACATGTGACCCCATTTTGGAAACTACACCCCTCACGGAATGTAATAAGGGGTGCAGTGAGCATTTACACCCCACTGGCGTTTGACAGATCTTTGGAACAGTGGGCTGTGCAAACAAAAAAATTACATTTTTCATTTTCACGTACCACTGTTCCAAAAATCTGTCAGACCCCTGTGGGGCGTAAATGCTCACTGCACCCCTTATTACATTCCGTGAGGGGTGTAGTTTCCAAAATGGGGTCACATGTGGGTATTTATTATTTTGCTTTTATGTCAGAACCGCTGTAAAATCAGCCACCCCTGTGCAAATCACCAATTTCGGCCTCAAATGTACATAGTGCGCTCTGACTCCTGAGCCTTGTTATGCGCCCGCAGAGCATTTTGCGCCCACATATGGGGTATTTCCGTACTCAGGAGAAATTGCGTTACAAATTATTATTATTTTTTTTCCTTTTACCTCTTGTGAAAATAAAAAGTAAAGGGCAACACCAGCATGTTAGTGTAAAAATTTTTTTTTTTTACACTAACAGGCTGGTGTAGACCCCAACTTTTCCTTTTCATAAGGGGTAAAGGAGAAAAAGCCCCCCAAAATTTGTAGTGCAATTTCTCCCGAGTACGGAGATACCCCATATGTGGCCCTAAACTGTTTCCTTGAAATACGACAGGGCTCCAAAGTGAGAGAGCACATGCGCATTTGAGGACTAAATTAGGGATTGCAAAGGGGTGGACATAGGGGTATTCTACGCCAGTGATTCCCAAACAGGGTGCCTCCAGCTGTTGCTAAACTCCCAGCATGCCTGGACAATCAGTGGCTGTCCGGAAATGCTGGGAGTTGTTGTTTTGCAACAGCTGGAGGCTCCGTTTTGGAAACACTGCTGTACAATACGTTTTTTATTTTTATTGGGGGGGACAGTGTAAGGGGGTGTATATGTAGTGTTTTACTCTTTATTAGGTGGTAGTGTAGTGTTTTTAGGGTACATTCACACTGGCGGGTTACGGTAAGTTTCCCGCTAGGAATTTGCGCTGCGGCGAAAAATTTGCCGCAGCTCATTCTTGAAGCAGGAAACTTGCTGTAAACCCGCCCGTGTGAATGTACCCTGTACGTTCACATGGGGGGGGACCTCCAGCTGTTTCAAAACTACAACTCCCAGCATGCACGGTCTGTCAGTACATGCTGGGAGTTGTAGTTTTGAAACAGCTGGAGGCACACTGGTTGGAAAATACTGAGTTGGGTTCTGTTACCTAACTCAGTATTTTCCAACCAGTGTGCCTCCAGCTGTTGCAAAACTACAATTCCCAGCATGTCTGATCAGAAGGGCATGCTGGGAGATGTAGTTATGCAACAGCTGGAGGTACGCAACTACAACTCCCAGCATGCCAATACAGCTGTTTGCTGTGTGGGCATGCTGGAATTTGTAGTTTTGCAACATCTGGAGTGCTACAATTTAGAGACCACTGAACAGTGATCTCCAAACTGTGGACCTCCAGATGTTGCAAAACTACAACTCCCAGCATGCCCAGACAGCAAACAGCTGTCTTGGCATGCTGGGAGTTGTAGTTTTGCAAGATCTAGAGGGCAGTATAGAGATCACTGTGCAGTGATCTCTAAACTGCAGACCTCCAGCTGTTGCAAAACTACAAATTCCAGCATGCCCACACAGCAAACAGCTGTCTGGGCATGCTGGGAGTTGTAGTTTTGCAACATCTGGAGGGCTACAGTCTAGAGACCACTATAGTGGTCTCAGACTGTAGCCCTCTAGATGTTGCTATGCAACTACTCACCGGCTTCCGTCGCATCCGGGAGCCGTCCTCTTCTGCCGCACGCCGCCGCAGATCTCCGTCGCCGCCGCCGATCCCCGACGCTCCGCTGCCTCCGGAGGGGTAAGTGGACTCCGGCGCCGCTCCTCTTCGTTTTCCCCGTTCTGCCCCGCCTATTGTGGGTGGGCAGGACGGGGAAAACGAAAGTAAACCCCTCCGCCCCAGATCTGCTATTGGTGGTCGCATCTAGACCACCAATAGCAGAGATAGGAGGGGTGGCAACTCTGCCACCTCACTCCTATCGCTTTAGGGGATCGTGGGTGTCTTAGACACCCGCGATCCCCCTTCTATTCCGGGTCACAGGGTCACCATAGACCCGTAATGACCCGGAATCGGCGCAAATCTCAAGTGTGAATTCACTTGCGATTTGCGCCGATCGCCGACATGGGGGGGTCTAATGACCCCCCTGGGCATTTGCACGGGGTGCCTGCTGATAGATATCAGCAGTCACCCCGGCCCGGTCCCCGCCCGGCGAGCGGCGGGGGCCGAAATTCCCACGGGCGTATGGATACGCCCTTCGTCCTTAAGTACCAGGACGCAAGGGCGTATGCATACGCCCTTCGTCCCCAACAGGTTAAAGGTCTTATAGAACTCAGATGTTAAGCCATCCGGACCGGGTGACTTCTTGAGGGCAAGCCCGTCAATAGCCATCCTGACTTCCTCTTCCTGGATCATCTCTGTCAAAACGTCAAGAGAGGGGTCTACTCCTGGTTCAGGGACGGTTTCAGCCAAGAAAGCTGATACCTTATCTCGATCTAGATCCTTCCTTTCCAAGAGGTGCGAGTAGAAGGATCTGACGACCTCCAGGATCCCTGATCTGGACCTTTTCAAGGATCCCGTACTATCAATCAGTCCTGAGACTACTTTACTATTCACTGACATCTTGCAGTTTCTGTAAGGGTCGGGCGAGCGGTACTTCCCGTAATCCCTCTCAAAAACCAAAGATGCGTGCCTATCGTACTGGCACTTCATCAGCAAGGACTTCACTCTGGAGATATCATCACGACTACCTCCAGTCGAGACAAGGTTCTCAAGTTTCTTCCTCAGGCCCTGGTACAAGCGGTACCTGTTTAGGCTTCTGAGGCTCGAGAGCTGGCGGAAGAATCTCGCAACCCTTTCCTTGAAGATCTCCCACCACTCTGACTTACTGCTACAAAGGCCCAGCAATGGTACCTGGCTCTGAAGAAAATCCTCAAAGGACTGTCTTATCTCCGCTTCTTCCAAGAGAGACGAATTCAGCTTCCAATAGCCTCTGCCCATCCGGGGGGTCTCTGTGACATTCAGAGAAAACAAAATTAAACAGTGATCGGAGAACTCCACCTCAACAACAGACACTGCTGAAGAGACGGCCTCCTCCTTTAAATAAAACCTGTCTATCCTAGACCTACAACTACCCCTATGATAGGTGAATCCCGCGTGGCCTGGGGTGTGCCGGATGTGGACATCCACCAGGCGAGCCTCACTCGCTATGCTATTAAGGGCGACGCTATCATAAGTCAGCTTGTCTCTGGCACCTCCCCTGTCTTGGGGCCTCGTGACAGCATTAAAGTCCCCTCCAAAGACCACCTGCCGACTTGTAAAAAGATAGGGCTTGATCCTCATAAAGAGACACTTCCGGTCCCACTTAGACTGTGGGCCGTAGATGTTAATAAGGCGAAGTTCTTGTCCCCTCATGAGGACATCTAAGATCAGGCACCTGCCCATTTCTAACTCGATAACCCGTCGGCATTCTACCGCTGCGGTAAAAAGGACCGCCACTCCGCTATACGGCTCGGCCCCAAGAGACCAGTAGGAGGGCCCATTCCTCCACTCTCTTTTAGCCTTGTAGATAGATGACATGTCTGTTAGCCTGGTCTCCCGCAAAAATAAAATATCAGCATTAATATGGGCAAAAAAATCATAGGCAGCAAATCGAGCTGTATCTGACTTAATGCTGACAACATTAATGGACGCCAGCGTCAACGGAGAGGGTGCCGCCATCGAGGGTGATTGAGTGAAACAGCTTTCTTTTTCCCACTCCCCTTCTCACCCTCCACATCAGAAGAACTCTTCACCCTCTTTAGAGAAATAGAAGTGTCCATCTCACCAGACGTCATTTTACTTTCCTCGTCTCCGGATTCCAGGCCAGTCCCTTCCCCCGAGGACATAACCTCCCCAGGGGAAGAGGACTCGGCGCCCCCTGGAAGCCCCTCTGCCACCTCCCCCTCATCCTCCCCCTCCGAAGAAGAGGAGGAGACGTCCCTGAGGGGTCGGAATCGATTGGAAAGGCCAACCAGAGGGGAGTCAGTTTTGCCTTCCTGTGGCACCTGGACCAGGGTGGGAGAAGATCTTAAATCTCCCTTTTTTTTCCTACTTGTACCCCGCTTTCGTGTCTCCTTCTGCCATCCCCCATCATCCTCCTCCACGCTATCTGAGGAGATGGCACCTTCCTCATTCTGGATCCTCCTGACCTCCTCATTCAACTCGCCATCCCTCGGGGTCTCAGCAGCAAGGTTGGCCTCTGGGACAGAATGAGAGGTTGTCCCGGTAACCCGGGCTTTCCCCATCACCCTATCCCTTCGGCGTTTATCAAGACGTCTTAGTTGGGCTGGTGTCTTTTTCTTGCTGTTCCTCACTGACCCCTCAGTTCCTCCACCCCTGCTAGTCCCCTCCCCAGCAGATTCCGGCTCGTGATCTTCACCCGCTGGGGACAAGACTGCATTAGCGAAAGAACGAGGACAACGACTGAATGGGTGACCTAAGTCACCACACAGGTGACACCTAATCTCTGCACAAGATGCGGCAAGATGGCCTACACCCCCACACAAGGCACATTTCTGCACCGTACAGTTTGCACTGAAGTGTGTGGGGTCACCACATCTGTGACAGAGCTTCGGCTGACCCCGGTAGAAAATCTGGATACGATCCCTACCGAGAAAGGCAGAGGATGGAATATGGGTAACTGTATTTCCTGAACGTTTAAGTTTTACCAAAAACGTCCAGGCTCCTGACCAGATACCAAACTCGTCCCTGTTCTTCTGTGGGACCCCCATTACCTCGCCATACCGTCCTAACCAGGTGATGATGTCAACACAAGAGAGTGATTCGTTACGGGTCAAAACGGTCACTCTCTTGATTTCGTTTTGGAGAGACAATGCCTGTATGGCAAAGTCTCGCCAGCCGGGCTCATTCTTTACCAATTCATAATTCGACCAGAAAAGCTCAAGCCCCTCTGGCCGAACAAAACTGATATCGAATTCAGGAGTACCGTAGGGATGTATCAAGGCGAAGATATCAACTGCCTTGAAGCCCATCTTTAGCAAGAGCTCAACCACTTTCGTCCTTGAAGGACACATATCTTCGCCCTGCCACCGAAGACGGACTACATTCCTATGGTTACTACCTGCCCCGGCTGTTGGGAGGGACCACACAGTATTGCCCCCTCTTTCCTCTCGGAAGGCAGAGAGACCGTGTCTCTCTATCCAGAAGGACAGATCAACTGCTCTACCCTCTACATTAATCGACCTTTCCCCCTTTTTCAGAGCTTCCAGGAGACGTCGCTGCAATAAACCGTCCCTAGAGTCAGGAGACGAGGAAAGTATTCTACTTCCCCCAGCAGTGACATTGGCTTAACTCCTATGGTCTGTCACCACTGGGGGGGCAACCGGACCAGACCCTGCACCTACACCACTGCCGATGACAACATCCCCACCACCCCCAATGACAACATTAGCACCAACTCCAATAACATGGTCACCACCTCCCCCAAAAACACCTTCCCCAGTAACATCAATCTCCATCCTCTCCCCAGTCATACATCCCCCAACCCCATTTACCCCATCACTCACACTGGCTGGACCAGCAACAGGTAAACCGGCAAATGATGATGATGATGGTGATGTTGATACATTTTCAGTCCGTTTTGCCTCGGCATCACGGGGCACTAGAGCTGGGACAACCTCCGCTGGCCCTTTAAGGGACCGGGCAGCATGCTTACCCAGTCTAGAGGAGGCCCCAGCCCTGTTCTTATTAGTGCCCTCCGCCTCATCAGCAATTTCTCCAGTCTTATCAGGGCGCCGCTGATCAATGGGATCAGCGGCGCCAATACAAAATAAGATTTGTTCTTTTCTTTTGGGAGCGTCTGCTACATCTGTAGTCACCGCGACTACCTCAGGCACTGAGTCACCCCCCCCCTCCCACAGGGGAGCGAACTACAGCCCCGGAGTCTGCCTCTATGCCCACTGCTGGGCTGCCCTCACTGTCCGGCCTTGCAGCCAGTGCCTTCTCTACTCCATCCCTACTACTGCAAACAGGCATGGAGTTTTGCGCCCTTTTAGTACCTGTACTCTCCCCGCTCCTTTGCACCGAGTCCACCACAGAACACGGGCTGGGCTGGGTAACGGGGCTTGCACAATGAGCTGACCCTGCGGCCGACTCAGGGTTTACAGGGAGGGGGGTGTAGATGTAACTCACCACTTCTTGCTGCTTTGGCTTGGTCTTCTTTTTCTTACCCCCAGGTGCCTCATCTGGCAGCTCATCTCCGAACACCAGATTCTGAGGACACACTGGGGATTCCAGCATACGTATCTGGGCCATTAGCACCCCTCCCTGGTAGCTGTTTTCACTGTCTTCCCCTGAGTCGGCAGGTGATACTGCTGGCTGCTGTGCAGGGGGCCCACTGTACAGGGCCTGCTGCTGTTGCGACAGGCCACCAGGTGGATCTGGCTGTTGTTCTCCCTCTATCTCCTCCTCATCATCCACCTGGCTCTCAGGTTGCAGCCCCATCAACCTTCTCTGTTTCTTTTCATCCATTTCTCTGAAACGCTCTTGATTTTTTAGCTTTTCTTTAAATGGTCCACTCATCTCCAGCAATTCCTCCTTTCTTTCCTCCAAAGCATTTATTTCAGCCATCAGACCTTTTATCTGTGCCTGGACTTCCGGCTTCTTCTTCTTTGGGGTAACCTCCAGCCTAGAACGGACATGGCGAAGTTCCTCCTGAAGCCTCCTCACACCTTTGCTGGCGTCTTCATACTCACGGAGGTGACTTACGACCCGGGTAGTATAGGTGGAAATAGACTCCCGGGTCCTCAGCATTCCCCAGCCTTCCTCACTGAGGTCAGCTTCACCTCCGTGAGTACTCTGCCTTCCTCCAGATGACTTTGGCTTTCTGCTGGCAGCACCCAGCTTTCCCAAATTGGGATCCTCGTTTCCAGAAACCTTTCGGCCTCTTGCCTCTGTGGGGGGTGTTGGAGTGACATTGCTGCGACTCCGGGTGGATCGCCTAACCCCCAGATCTTCTGATGTACAGGCCGCTTGCTGGCCTCTCCTGCCTCCCTGCGGCCTACTCCGGGAGGCAGAAGCCTGGGCCTTGCCTCCCTCACTCATCCCTGGAAACCCACTCCCTCCCTGGGGAGGAGAAAGCAGGTCCCAGGTGGAACAGGTGGTAATTCCCTGGAGCTCAGGAGACACAGCAGACACACAGCTCAACTGAAGCAGAACCACACCCACAACTGATTGGCTCCCACTCCAGAGCTGTACTCAGTATTCTGCTGGTGAGGTCACTGTGTACATACATTACATTACTTATCCTGTACTGATCCTGAGTTCTATCCTGTATTATACTCCAGAGCTGTACTCACTATTCTGCTGGTGAGGTCACTGTGTACATACATTACATTACTTATCCTGTACTGATCCTGAGTTATATCCTGTATTATACTCCAGAGCTGTACTCACTATTCTGCTGGTGAGGTCACTGTGTACATACATTACATTACTTATCCTGTCCTAATCCTGAGTTATATCCTGTATTATACTCCAGAGCTGTACTCACTATTCTGCTGGTGAGGTCACTGTGCACATACATTACATTACTTATCCTGTACTGATCCTGAGTTATATCCTGTATTATACTCCAGAGCTGTACTCACTATTCTGCTGGTGAGGTCACTGTGTACATACATTACATTACTTATCCTGTACTGATCCTGAGTTATATCCTGTATTATACTCCAGAGCTGCACTCATTATTCTGCTGGTGAGGTCACTGTGCACATACATTACTTATCCTGTACTAATCCTGAGTTATATCCTGTATTATACTCCAGAGCTGTACTCACTATTCTGCTGGTGAGGTCACTGTGTACATACATTACATTACTTATCCTGCACTGATACTGAGTTATATCCTGTATTATACTCCAGAGCTGTACTCACTATTCTGCTGGTGAGGTCACTGTGTACATACATTACATTACTTATCCTGTACTGATCCTGAGTTATATCCTGTATTATACTCCAGAGCTGTACTCACTATTCTGCTGGTGAGGTCACTGTGTACATACATTACATTATTTATCCTGTACTGATCCTGAGTTATATCCTGTATTATACTCCAGAGCAGCACTCACTATTCTGCTGGTGAGATCACTGTGTACATACATTACATTACTTATCCTGTACTGATCCTGAGTTATATCCTGTATTATACTCCAGAGCTGTACTCACTATTCTGCTGGTGAGGTCACTGTGTACATACATTACATTACTTATCCTGTACTGATCCTGAGTTATATCCCTGTATTAAACTCCAGGGCTGTACTCACTATTCTGCTGGTGAGGTCTGTGTTACATACATTACATTACTTATCCTGTACTGATCCTGAGTTATATCCTGTATTATACTCCAGGGCTGTACTCACTATTCTGCTGGTGAGGTCACTGTGTACATACATTACATTACTTATCCTGTACTGATCCTGAGTTATAACCTGTATTATACTCCAGAGCTGTACTCACTATTCTGCTGGTGAGGTCTGTGTTACATACATTACATTACTTATCCTGTATTGATCCTGAGTTATATCCTGTATTATACTGCAGAGCTGCACTCACTATTCTGCTGGAGAGGTCTGTGTACATGTTGTGGACGCTGGATCTGGGGATAATGATTTCAGAATGAGATCTCCACTATATACTGTAGATTCTGTGTTTCTGCTGTAGGAAATCTCTTCTCTCCAGGGAGCCTCGTGTGGATGACTAAACCAGACACATCCTCTGGTTCCCAGGCCTTACTGCCTCGTGGAGCGTAATGTATTGGATGTTCTAAATGCGCACTATATAACGAGAGAACATATGATTGCAGTGCTATAAGGGTTAACTTCTGTCATACGTGATCGGCAGGTTATGGGTGGATGGTTCCTTATGCACTATAGTAATACCTGAAGGGAAGTACCTCATACAGACACTTGTCTATTAATGCCATTGTTCAGGTTAGGATACTCGTTCCTTCATACACTATCAGGTAATTCATAGTTAATAGAGGAGGTGGGGTCTCTGTCCGAGATCCTGATAGTTTTGGAGAATTTATAGAGCATTCTAAGAGAGTCTCATGCTCTGGAGGACCTGTCCTGTTCTGCAAAAACACAAATTAAAGGGGTACTCCGGTGGAAAACTTTTTTTTTTTTTTTTAATCAGCTAGTGCCAGAAGGTTAAACAGATTTGTAAGTTACTTCTATTAAAAAATCTTAATCCTTCCAGTACTTATTAGCTGCTGAATACTACAGAGGAAATTATTTTCTATTTGGAAAACAGAGCTCTCTGCTGACATCATGACCACAGTGCTCTCTGCTAACATCTCAGTCCATTTTAAGAACTGTCCAGAGCAGGAGAAAATCCCCATAGAAAACATATGCTGCTCTGGACAGTTCCTAAAATGGACAGAGATGTCAGCAGAGAGCACTGTGGTCATGATGTCAGCAGAGAGCTCTGTGTTCCAAAAAGAAAAGAATTTCCTGTGTAGTATTCAGCAGCTAATAAATACTGGAAGGATTAAGATTTTTTAATAGAAGTAATTTACAAATCTGTTTAACTTTCTGGCACCAATTGATAAAAAAAAAAGTTTTCCACCGGAATACCCCTTTAACTAAACTAATTTTATATAACAATTTCATATACATATTATATATATATATAGGAGTTATTTTTTTTTTTTTTTTAAAGGGACAGTTTCCCTTTAAATAAGCACTGTGTAATACTTTATTCCCCCATCTGGTGGCGGCGGCGCTGCAGGAAAGCTTAACACTTACTACAAGGTTTACCCATAAATTACAGCTGGTTGCTAGGGAGTTCTGGTAGGAAGAGATTTTGGGTTCAGCCTATTGACACCCCTTCTAAGGCTGCATTCACACCACGTTTTGTACATACGGGTGCCGGATACGGGGGGGAGGGGCAAACCAGCTGAATCAGCCCGTGACTCCATTTACTTTAATGAGCCGACCGGAGTCAAACGGTGACTCCGGTCGGCTCAGTTTTGACCCGTATGCAGTTTTGGACAGGACCTAAAACCGTAGTATACGGTGTGAAACGTGGTGTGAATGCTGCCTAAGCCGAGATGGTCCAAAGTAGGTAAGTGGAAAGCCATTGCTAAGAAAAGGTTCTTGGCCTGGAGGACTGGCCATATTACACGGTGGCTCTATGTAACGTACCAGTCATTTCAAAATATTTATCAAAACCTGTATGGTTTAGTTGCAGTAACTCTTTAGAGTGCTGACAAGGTGATTTTAGTTCTCACTGATCACACAGAGCCCCAGTCCCCTCCATGCAGTTAATATGTATATCATGTCTTCTATATAAGAGATTAACAGACTACACAAAACGCCTCTGTTTTCGTGACATCAGTTTTAATATTAATATTATAATAACAATCAGAACTTTTTTTTGTAGTAGGCTGAGTCCTTTATGTATAATGATCATTTATCTTCTGCCCCAAAAATATAATAGAAGGATTGTGCTGTATGTATGTCTGTTCATTTTACTTCTGTTATCTATGATGAAGAGCGTAAGCCTGCACTCACCGTTCCTGTAGTGTTCTCTTCAGACGGTCATTCCGTTCGGCCAGGGTGATCTGAACGATGCGGGGCGCTCAGAGGCAAGCAGGCATTTTCGCACACAGCCGTGTGCTTCTTCCGGCCTCTTAGAGGCCGGAAGAAGCACACGGCTGTGTGCGAAAACGGCTGTTTGCCTCTGAGCGCCCCGTGTCATTCAGATCTCCCTTTACTATGTGGAGCAGGTACCTACCAGTAAAACTAAGTCTTACCAGTAAAACTTACCAGTAAATAAGCCCCAACTCCACTTCATGTGTTCCATCTTGGTCTCTGTTACTAAAGATGGACTGAGCCTAACAACAGACAGCGAACAGCAGATTGCAGGGATGCAAGACACCTACCGGCCAATACTTTAGTTTTTTTGTCTGGGGAAGAAGTAATTTTTGACAAAAAATAAAAGTTATTTACCAATAAGTTAGAAATCACATGGATAGAAGTTGTTTAAAACCATGATTACATTTTTCTTGTAATACTGAAACAAGATCCCTTATGATCAACTAGTGATAGAGTGATCCTTTGGTACTGAAGGTGAGTTACAGCTATTCCATATACGGATGGTAATGCATTATATATGGTAAAATATTCTTCCTTTCCATGTCTGGGAGACGTTCCTGCCGGCTGGGATGATGAAGATATGAACTTTGAAAGGTGTCCCCCTGCCGGCCTGTAAGTAGACCACTGGGTGGGGAGCTATGCTTATGTAGTCCCATCTTCTGCAGCTGTAATCACGTCCCCTCAGCATGATTGACAGCCTGCGTCACCAATCTGCTCTCTAAGCCGACAGCATATTGATCACATGGGCCATACCGGGCTGTCAGGAGTGGGCGTGACTATAGCCAGAGCAGATGGGACTAGAAGAGGTCTCCCTGCCCAGGGGACTACTTATGGACTGGCGGGGACACCTTTCAAAGTTATTATCTTCACTATCCCTGGAGGCAGGAATTTCTCCCGGCATGGGAAGGAAGAAGATTTTGCTATATATAATACGTTGAGGATAACCTGATGATAGGTTCCCTTTAAGCGGGTCACCATTACCCTTCCTTTTGTTAAGCATTCCCTTTTACATATATAAGGGGTACTGTCATTTGGTGCAAGTAACCAATTCATTTAACTAAAGTCCTGTGTGTCCATTTGTTTAACTTCTACCGCCCTGTGATGGACAAGCCCTGCGCCACTGGCTTCTCCTCCTGCAATATCCAGTATTACATTGCAGCACTGGGAGTATCTCGTTCCTGTTCTGCCTTCCTGTAGCTGTGGGATTATATGTTTCACCGAGCTGAGATCTGATCCATCCTATTCACCCTCCCGCTAGTCACAACCGGAGCCACAATGACATGTGAACCCCACACGCTCCTAACAAAAGCCTCTGTTCATACCTGGGTGCTGTCCTACAGGGGCGAATAGGATAGTGTTGGGGATACTGTGCATTCCCAGGTGTTGTCCTATTCCCCTACATAGACCTCTTACACATACAATGGTCTTTTTCTTTACCAGTGTGAGGGTGGGTTCCCACTACGTTTCTTACATACGGTCGCCGGATCCGGCTTGGGGGGGGGGGGGGGGGGGGGTTAGTAAAAACCGGGCGCTCCTGTTTCCCAGACGGACCCGGCCCTTATGTTATTCATTTGAATGAGACAACCGGAGTCCGATTTTTGCCCCATATCCGGTTTTCTGACCGGACCTAAAATGGTGGTATACCGTGGTTTTAAGTCCGGTTACAGGGCAAAAATTACCCAACCGGAGTCACTATCTGACTCCGGTCGGCTTATTCAAATGAATGAGATATGGCTGGGATACGGGAGCGCCCAGTTTTCACTCCCCCCAGCCAGATCCGGTGACCGTATGTAAGAAATGTAGTGTGAACTTACCCTTGAAACCAGACCCAACATACAATGCTACGGACAGTCCAAATCTGCGAAATGTGTCAACAGCTGGAAGAACAGACCAATCAGAATGGGCATTCACTGGTAAATTCGCTGTATTACTGAAAGGCATGCACCGAATTCCTGTCTGGTGGCACCCCCTACAGTACAGAGAGGTATTACATGTTACCTGTGCCAGGGTTAGCTGCTCCTTTGGACACCAGGTGGGGGCGGCTCATGTTACTTTTTTAGGACACTGTGTACTGTACAGGACCCTGAAGAAGCTCCTGTCCTCTACATAGACAGTGATTACAGCTCCCAGCAGATCTTCATTACTTTCATATGTAAGGACTTGCTTTATCTGCGTTAGTTACCTACTTTAATCCTCACTTTTTCCTATTTTGATGACATTTTGGCAGCTTCTGAACCAATTACCAGGTTTCCAAACAGTTTTGGTCTCAACATACGATGGTTTCAACATACAATGGTCGTCCTAGAACCAATTAATATTGTAACTTGAGGGAACACTCTATATAGAGATATATATGGGGGAGATTTATCAAAACCTGTCCAGAGGAAAAGTTGCTGTTGCCCATAGCAACCAATCAGATCGCTTCTTTCATTTTTAACAAGGCCTCTGCAAAATGAAAGAAGCGATCTGATTGGTTTCTATAGGCAACTGGGAAACTTTTCATTTGCACAGGTATTGCAATTAATCTCCCCCATACAGTGCACTTTTCTAGTACCATTATATACTGCAGAATTTCTGCATGCAGACTTTTCTTTCTTAAAGGGGTACTCCGACACCCTAGACATCTTATCCCCTATCCAAAGGATAGGGGATAAGATGTCAGATCCCCGGGGATCGCTGCTGCTGCGCCCCGCTATCATTACTGCGCAGAGCGAGATCGCTCTGCACGTAATGACGGGCAATACAGGGGCCGGAGCATCGCGAGGTCACAGCCCCGCCCCTCGTGACGTCACGGCCCGCTCCCGTCAATACAAGTCTATGGGAGGGGGCGTGGCGGTCGTCACGCCCCCTGCCATAAACTTGCATTAAGGGGACGGGCCGTGATGTCATGATGGGCGGAGCCATGACGTCACGATGCTCCGGCCCCTGTATCGCCCGTCATTACGCACAGAGCGAACTCGCTCTGTGCAGTAATGATGGCGGGGCACAGCAGCGGCGATCCCCGGGGTCCCCAGCAGCGGGACCGCGGCGATCTGACATCTGATCCCCTATCCTTTGGATAGAAGATAAGATGCCAGGGGCGGAGTACCCCTTTAAAGGGGTTCTCCAGAGGAAGTTGTATAGTTCTTTCCACTCTGACCACAGTGCTCTCTGCTGACACCTCTGTCCATGTCAGGAACTGTCCAGAGCAGGAACAAATCCCCATAGCAAACCTCTCCTGCTCTGGACAATTCCTGACATGGACAGAGATGTCAGCAGAGAGCACTGTGGTCAGACAGAAAATAACTACACAACTTCCTCTGTAGCATGAGCAGCTGATAAGTACTGGAAGGATTAAGATTGTTTTAATAAAAGTAATTTACAAATCTATATATAAAAAAAAAAAGTTTTTTCCTGGAATACCCCTTTAAGATTTTTATTGGGGTGGGGCGTCATTACGCAGGGTGGTGATTTTTTTTTAGGGTGGTATTGAACAATAATAGGCAGCGTACAACAAGTACTGTCCCTGACTAAAGCCCATACCAGTGTTTCCCAACCAGGGTGCCTCCAGCTGTTGCAAAACTCCAACTCCTAGCATGCCCGGACAGCCTTTGGCTGTCCGGGCATGCTAGGAGTTGGAGTTTTGCAACAGCTGGAGGCACCCTGATTAAGAAACAATGGCCCATACAATAGAGGAAGTATGTGAGGTTCCTCCTTTATCATACAAGGTCCTTGCAGGCTGATAATTTTGGGTGCACAAAATTAAGGTATAAGGTAAAATGTTTTATTTTGCGCTGCGAGCAGTCGCGCATTGAACCACACTTCAGATGGACGAGATAGCATGTTTATTACTGTGCAGTCAGAGGTGACGTGCTCGGAATGTGCAAACCTTTTCGGAAGCTGTGGCTCGTCTTGACACAGAGGAGCGAATCCTAGCAGGAGGCAGATGTGAGAGGGGGACAGAACATCAAAGGGGACAGCGGGCAGAGTCAAAAATATGGAAGGTACTGATATGAAAGGCAGTTCTGCAAAGCTTCATGTACTGGCCAGAGCCTGGTTCCTGCCCGTGGGTTGGTCTGAGGTTCTGGCTACGGGTCTAAAGGTTTCAAACTACGTTCATGGTCATCTATCCTGGTCCTGATTCCAGTTCTGTCCGTGGCTGAGTCTTCGCATCCTTGGCTTTTGTCCCAGTTCTGTCTTTGGTCCAGGAGGTCACGGCGCCGGTGTACATTTCCACTATGTATAACTTGTTTTGGTTGTGTGTCCCTTATCAGCCCGTGGCTGAGTTATCCTTGGCTTGAATATGATCTGTAGTTCTGCTCTGTCCAGCTCTCTTCTTCTGCCTGTGGCCCCGGTAGACCCAGGGATGACGTGTGGGGAGCTCCGGACTTTGGTTTACGAACCGGCTCCGGATACTTGGCGTTCTTACAGTAACATTACAGGACTGAGTGTTTCTCTACAGGGCAAGTTAAATCCCGAGCAGCAGATTCATCGAGAAACCACAGCAGTTTACCGTTCACCGGGGAGACCCGAGCTGCCGGCAATGGATCGGACTCCTCCTGCAGGATACGCTGGTAGGTACAGAAGCCAAGGTAAAGAATAGAGATTAGTCAGGTCACATGTTTACAAGTTCATTTGGCATCCATCACTTCTCAACAGAGCTCTGGAAATTAAATTCAGGGATGTCAAGAAATTATAGGATGCAGTGCAGTAGACTGGACGCTGGGGAGGGGAGGCCACAGGGAGCAGACTAGATGCTGGGGGGAGACAGGGAGCTGACTAGACTCTGGGGGGGGGGACAGGGAGCAGACTAAACGCTGGGGGGGACAGGGTGCAGACTAGACGCTGGGGGGGGGGGACAGGGAGCAGACTAGACGCTGGGGGGGGGGGACAGGGAGCAGACTAGACGCTGGGGGGGACAGCGAGCAGACTAGACGCTGGGGGGGACAGCGAGCAGACTAGACGCGGGGGGGGGGGGGACAGCGAGCAGACTAGATGCTGGGGGGGGGGGGGACAGCGAGCAGACTAGACGCTGGGGGGGGGACAGCGAGCAGACTAGACGCTGGGGGGGACAGCGAGCAGACTAGACGCTGGGGGGGGGACAGCGAGCAGACTAGACGCTGGGGGGGGACAGCGAGCAGACTAGACGCTGGGGGGGGACAGCGAGCAGACTAAATGCTGTGGGGGGGACAGGGTGCAGACTAAACGCTGTGGGGGGGACAGGGTGCAGACTAAACGCTGTGGGGGGGACAGGGTGCAGACTAGACGCTGGGAGGGGGACAGGGTGCAGACTAGACGCTGGGAGGGGGACAGGGGGCAGACTAGACGCTGGGGGGGGGACAGGGTGCAGACTAGATGCTGCGGGGGGGACAGGGTGCAGACTAGACGCTGGGAGGGGGACAGGGTGCAGACTAGACGCTGGGGGGGGGACAGGGTGCAGACTAGACGCTGGGGGGACATCGTGCAGACTAGATGCTGGGGGGGGACAGCGAGCAGACTAGACGCTGGGGGGGGACAGCGAGCAGACTAGACGCTGGGGGGGGGGGGGGGACAGCGAGCAGACTAGACGCTGGGGGGGGGGGACAGGGTGCAGACTAGACGCTGGGGGGGAACAAGGAGCAGACTAGACGTTGGGGGGGGGGGGCAGGGAGAAGACTAGACGCTGGGTGGGACAGTGAACAGACTAGATGCTGGGAAGGTAGACTAGACGCCTTGGGGGGGGGGGGGGGGGGGGTTATGGGTGTCAGCCAGCAGACTAGTTGCTAGGGAGCAGACTAGAGGCTAGAGAACAGGCTGGGGGGCAGACTAGATGCTGGGGACAGGGAGCAGATTAGATGCTGGGGGTAGACTATACACTAGGAGCAGGCTAGGGGCTAAAAAACAGGTTAGGGGGCAGACTAGAGGCTGGGGGCAGACTAGACACTGGAAGGACAGCTGGCAGACTAATCGCTGGGGGCAGACTAGACGCTGGGGGGACAGTCGGTAGACTAGTTGCTGAGGGCCAGCTGGAAGACTAAGCATTAGTGGTGCCCAAAAGGACTTCAGTGACTCATAATGGTGTCTGTAATTTTGACTGAAAGAATAGCGCGGCCTGCATGCTGTCTGGAGCCGCTGATGGAAGTGTGAACACAACCTTACACCACACTTACTTTCAAAACCGTAGCTTTGCCTTCTCCTGTGGCCACAAAGACAACCGTTTTGGCTGCATTGATCACTGGGAGTGTGAGAGTGACTCTCTCCGGAGGAGGCTTGGGGGAGTCACTGATAGGAGCCACAATCTTATCTGTCACCTGAGAAATAAAAATCACATAAAAATAATGTAACCTAGATGTAAAAACCGAAACAAAACAATGGATGAAGTGGACCCAGAAATGTTTTATGTAAACTGCATAGTCTTTTTCATGCTGTAAACAGGTATGTGATCAGCCCTCGGGTCCTCTTTAGGACATGTTCACACTTGCAGATTTGCACAGATTTGATGCGCAGGATTTGAAACTGCAGATTAGAAGCTGTGCTCAGTCATTTAGTATACACTGAAATCTGCAGCAGAAAATCCTCCGCATCAAATCTGCACAGAATACTGTAAGTGTGAATAGACCCTTACAGGGAGTTTTATTTTTTATTTTTACACTCTTGTTTTCTCATCCTCTACTTTTAATAGCCTTAAACTTTTCAATTCTCCACCTACAGGAAAATTAGTTTTTTTGCGGAAGTTGGGTAAGAGGCCTCTGTCTATCATCTCAGCCAAATTGGACCTCGTGATTTTTCTGTGGTGGTCCCGACCAGCTGTCTGAGCTAGCGCCAGCATTCTCACCGGGTATGAAGCCTGCTCAGCTTATATGGAGGGAGAGTACACGTACGTCCTGTGTCCTTAAAGGGGAACTCCACCCCTAGACATCTTATCCCCTATCCAAAAGGATAGGGGATAAGATGTGTGACCGCGAGGGTCCCGCCACTGGGGACCCCCGCGATCTCGGCTGTGGCACACCAGACATGCGGTGCACGAAGCGAAGTTTGCTCTGGGCCGGATGACTGGCGATGCGGGGCGGAGGTTCGTGACTTCAAGGTCATGCCCCGCTCGCGATGTCATGGCCACGGCCCCCTCAATGCACGTCTATGGGAGGGGGCGTGATGGCGGTCACGCCCCCTCCCGTAGACTTGCATTGAGGGGGCATGGCCGTGACGTCATGAGCCTCAGGCGCTGCACCCGACGAACTCAATGAATGTCGGGTGCAGCAGGGAGATCCCGGGGGTCCCCAGCAGCAGGACCCCATGATCAGACATCTTATCCCTTATCCCTTGGATAGGGGATACGATGTCTAGGGGCAGGGTGCCCCTTTAAGAGATAAAAAAAAATAAAAAATACTCCAACATTTAATGGAGGACTAAAAAAAAGCTTATGTTTTCTTTGCTACTATTAAGGGGCAAGCATTGTGCCAGCATTGTGCCAGCCAGCTCTTAGTATAGAGATCTCTGCATCTTTAAACCTCCCTGAGCTGATGTTAATGGCCACTAATGGAGTTTAATGGCCCTCATGAGTAGAAGGATGGTCCTCACTTATGAATCACAAAAAACAAAGCTTGTGTGTTCTGAGAATATGCACCAATGCAAGATGAGGATTTTTTATGAACTACTCCAAAATTTCTAAAAAGTATTCTGCAAGCAACTTAGGGCCACTTGTCTATAGGCATTGGAGGGGGGAAGGGGTCTTCTATTGTTGTGGTCAGCAAATCTGCACATGGGAAGTAAGACACAGGAAGATGGGGGTGATCCATTCAAGCCAAAGGAATGCCAACTATTCCTGATGACCACCTCGGAGCAGTATGTGTGTCCAGACCTGGAGGGAGGACAGCTTGAGACCGTTCCTCACAGAGATACATGAGAACATGAGCTGAGGTGCATGTGTGTATGTGTGTGTGTGACTATATATATATATATATATATATATATATATGTATATATATATATATATATATATATATATATATATATATATATATATATAAAAACAAGGATAGGTTGGCCAGCACATACTGATACTGAAACTACTGCATGGACCTGGCATACAGGTGCATCCTTCTAGGCTGAATATACATAAACAGGAGAATACAGCAGCACACTGCTAGCACAAAGATACAGATAAAATATGAAATGTTATATTGCTACAAAGCAAAAAATGCAAAAATTTGGTACTTAGCTCACAATTTGGCGGCCAAAATAGTTTGGACCATCCCACCACGATAAGGTGACCTCATTGGGACTTATCCTTGTTTGTTATACATACATACATTGCACCCCACCCATCTCTATTAGGTGCTGTATAAGGTGCTGGACGTCTCAGACCTTGCAAGCCTGTTAAACTGATTGCACAGAGGCATATTCACAGTGTAGGGTCCGTCCCAATGAGGTCACCTTATCGTGGTGGGATGGTCCAAACTATTTGGCCGCCAAAGTGTGAGCTAAGTACCTCATTTTTGCATTTTTTGCATTGTAGCAATATAGCATTTTATATTTTATTTGTATCTTTGTGCTAGCAGTGTGCTGCTGTATTCGCCTGTTATATATATATATATATATACGTGCTTATATGTGTGTGCGTGTGTATGTGTGGGGGGGGGGGTGTATGTGTGGGGGGCTGTGGGGGTGGGTTGTGGGTGTGTGTGTGTGCTGGGATGTGTGTTTGTGTGTGGGGTGTGGGTGGGTGTGTGTGTGGGGTTGTGGGTGTGTATGGAGTGTGTGTGTGTGGGAGAGGGTGGTGTTGTGGGTGTGTAGACATGTGCGCGTGTGTGTGGGTGGGGGGGGTGTGTGTGAATGGGGGTGTGTGTGAATGGGGGTGTGTGTGTGGGTGGGGTGTGTTCACATGGCGGAATTTCCGTGCGTAATTCCGCTGTAGAATTCCGACGTAGTTTACTGCCTATTATTTTTAATGCGATTCTGCAGTCCCATTCAGACAGTGGAAATTCCGCTTTCCGCAAAAATGTAAGCCCGGTCTTATTTTGCCTATTTTGCTTATTTTGGGTCTGAATTTCTAGGAATCTCCTATGTCTTGCTTTGTTGCTTGTGCAAAAAACCCTAAGGGGCAAAACCCGTCCCCTACAGTCTGTAGTATTATTGGTTGTCAAAAATTGTTATTCATTTTTCAAATTCAAACAAGCAAAACCTGGGTGTAAAGTCACAATGACAATTTGGGCACAAAACCTGAGAAAAATAATCTGCATCACGTTAGTAAACCCCCGTTATTTGTATGTAGCGTCAAATACATGGTGGGTGACGTCATAGGTTTCAAATCGTAGGTGGAAGCACTTACCTCTAGGATAGGGTGTCCTGGGAAAAGGGAAGCCGTGTGTCCATCTGGGCCGATTCCTAAAATCAGCAAGTCAAAGTTCGGGAGGTCATCCCCAGGGAAGATCTACAGAGAATGAACAGGATTCCAGATGAACAATTGCAGCTGAAGGGAAAATACCCGTCTGTGCTTTTCCCCAAAAAGCTTCTTACTTGTAGCGATCAATAGGGATCACATATTTCTTCCATATTATCTTTTATCCCCTTAAGGACTCAGACCATTTTGGCCTTAAGGATGTAGGCATTTTTCATTTTTGCATTTTTGTTTTCTCCTCCTCGCCTTCTAAAAATCATAACTCTTATATTTCCATCCACAGACAAGTATGAGGGCTTGTTTTTTGCGCGGCCAGTTGTCCTTTGTAATGACATCACTCATTTTACCATAAAATGTATGGCGAAATAAAAAAAAATATACTATTTGTGTAGGGAAATAGAAAAGAAAACTGCAATTTTGCAAATTTTGGAAGGTTTCATTTTCACTATGTACAGTTTACGGTAAAAATGACATGTTTTCTTTATTCTGTGGGTCAATACGATTAAAATCATACCCATGATTACATACTTTTCTATTATTGTACCGTTTCAAAAAAATCTCAAACTTTTAAACCAAATTAGTGCGTTTAACCCCTTGCCGCAAATGGACGTACATTCACGTCCATTTGCGGCTCCTGATGTATGACGTTCGCTCAGAAGGTAAGCGCGCATCATACCCGGTGGGTCCTGGTTGCTATAAGCAAACGGGACCCACCGCTAATTCCGGACATCGCCCATCGGGCTGATGTCCGGCATTAACCCTTTAGTTAAAGTAAAAATTGCCGGTTAACTCAATGGTACTGTTTGGGACCGCTGCGGTGGTGGGACACTAGGAGGATCCCTACCTGCCTCCTCGCTGTCCGATCGCCGAATAATTGCTCCGTGCCTGAGATCCAGGCAGGAGCAGTCGAGCGGCGATAACACAGATCAATGCCCGGCTATTGCATGGCAGTGAACAGTGTAAGAGATCAGTGTATGCAATGTTATAGTCCTCTATGGGAGCTATAACATTGCAAAAAAGTGTAAAAAAAAAAAAAAAAAAGGAAATAAATGTGATTTAACCCCTTCACTAATAAAAGTTAAAATCACCCCCCTTTTCCCATAAAAAAAAATATAAAAGTGTAAATAAAAACGTGGTATCACCGCATGCGTAAGTGTCCAAACTTTAAAAATATATTGTTTATTAAACCGCACGTTCAATGGCGTACGCGCAAACAAATTCCTAAGTCCAAAATAGCGTATTTTTGCTCACTTTTTGTCCCATACATTTTTTTTTTATAAAAAGTGATCAAAAAGTTTGATCAAAACAAAAATGCTACCAATAAAAACTTCAGATCACGGCGCAAAAAATGACATCCCATAACGCCCCTTATATGGAAAAAAAAAAAAGTTATAGGGGTCAGAATAGGAAATTTTTCAACAAATTTTATTTTGGAGCATGTAGTTATGATTTTTTTTTTGTAGTAAAATAAAATCAAACCTATATAAATGGGTATCCTTGCGACCAGAGATGAGCGAACTTACAGTAAATTCGATTTGTCACAAACTTCTCGGCTCGGCAGTTGATGACTTTTCCTGCATAAATTAGTTCAGCTTTCAGGTGCTCCGGTGGGCTGGAAAAGGTGGATACTGTCCTAGGAGACTCTTTCCTAGGACTGTATCCACCTTTTCCAGCCCACGGGAGCACCTGAAAGCTGAAATTATTTATGCAGAATAAGTTATCAACTGCCGAGCCGAGAAGTTCGTGACGAATCGAATTTACTGTAAGTTCGCTCATCTCTACTTGCGACCCTACGGACCTACAGAATAAATATAAGGTGCAATTTTTACTGAAAACTTCACTGCGTAGAAACGGAAGCCGCTAAAAATTACAAAATGGCTTTTTTTTCCCCCAATTTTGCCTCACAAATATTTTTTCTCTGGTTTCACCGTAGATTTTGTGGTGAAATTATTAATAGTATTACAAAGTAAAAATGTTGGAGCAAAGAACAAGCCCTCATATGGATTTTTAGGTGGAAAATTGAAAAGTGTTATGGTTTTTAGAAGGTGAGGAGGAAAAAACAAAAGTGCAAAAATGAAAAATCGCCAAAGAGGGAAGGGGTTAAAATCCCTCTAATTTGACGACCTATAACTTAATTTTTCCGTATAAGCAGCAGTATGAAGGCTCATCTTTTACGCCGTGATCTGCACTATTTATTGATAAATTTGCATACAAACTTTTAAATGAAATTTAAAATATTATGTGACATAATATTAATATATGTGACATAATATTAATATTATGTGACAAAAAAAGCAGCAATTTTTTTTTTTTTTTTTAAACACTTTCTGGGGGTAAAATGGGAAAAAGGGACAATTTAAATTTTTATTGGGGGGAGGGGGATTTTTCACTTTCTTTTTATTTTTATTTTTTTACACTTTAATAGTCCCCATAGGGGACTATTTATAGCAATGACTTGATTGCTAATACTGTTCAGTGCTATGCATATGGCATAGCACTGATCAGTGTTATCGGCTATATTCTCAGACCAGAGCAGAAGACCCCAGGAGACGGCCGGAGGCAGGTGAGGGGACCTTTGTCCACCATTATGGATGATCAGATCCCTGCGGCAGAGCCGCAGGCGATCCGATAATCCATTTAACCGACCACACTGCCGCAGGTGCCGTGATCTGTATTTATCACAGCATCTGAGGGGTTAATGGCGGACATGAGCGCGATCGCTGATGTCTGCCATTACCGGCGGGTCCATGGCTGCTAGTAGCAGCTGGGACCTGCCGTGCGCGACACAAGTACCACTCCGATGCTCATGGTCATGTACAGGACATAAATACGTTCTGGTGCGTTAAGTACCAGGGCACGAAGACGTACATTTACATCCTGTGTCGTTAAGAGGTTAATGATCTGATCTATTAACCCAAACAGTAGGAGTGTTTTCCAAACAGTGTGTCTCCAGCTGTCGCCAAACTACAACTTCGAGCATGCTGAAAGTTGTAGTTTTGAAACAGCTGGAGACACACTATTTGAAAAACACTGCTTTATTAGTATGGGAAGTTCTCCTTTAAAGCGTTATTGTCATTAGTAAGAAAATTAGAAAAAATACTTAATATCAGTGTAGTAATTAGGGATCGACCGATATCGTTTTATTTTAGGGCCGATACCGATAACTTATACCGATATTCCGGTATAAGTTAACGGCTATTTATTCCCCCCCCAACACCCCCCCCCCCCCACCCCCCCGGCGACACCGCTGCAGTTCATTGATTTAAAGAGGGCGCTTTAAATCAATGAACTGCAGCGGCTTTTGCGGTGCCAGAGACCGCCGCCGCCACCCGCTACTCTCCCACTGTCTGTCCTGGGGTCCTGAGTCCTATCACCGCCGCCACACCGCCCCGAGACTGCCGCCACCGCTGCCCCATTGCCTCCCCCATTCCCGGCTTTATAATTACCTGTTCCCGGGCAAGGTAATTGCCGATACCGATAACGTCCAAAATCGTGAAAATCGGCCGATAATATCGGCCAAATCGATAATAGGTCGATCCCTAGTAGTAATGAGACCTAAGACCTGTATGCATAATAATATGCACGTGTTAATATGTAAAATACTTTTTGATCTATGTATTACTGTGATGAGTCTTTTTGAATTTCTTTGAGAGGCTTAGGATGTTTCCCTTAGAGTATGATGAGCTCCTCTCCTCCCCCTCCCTCTCCCTCTCCGGAGGCCCCTGTCATTTTTACATTTGCAAAGCTTTCTGCCTAAATGCATGCTCTATAATACTCTAATGCAGCCATGTGAAACTATATGGTGCAAGGACAGAAGAAAAACCGGCATTTTGTGCCAAAAAACAAACAAACAAGGTGCATGTTTTTTTTATAACCCTAAAGGAGCCATGTGGAATCTATATGGTGCAAAAACACAAGAAATAAGTTCATAAAATGACCATAGAGAAACCATTTTGCATATAAAATAATAGTTTAGCACCTTGTATTGCTTGTCACTGTGCATGGAAATGCTCCTCATCTGCAGAGGCTGCAAGCTGTCTGCATCTTGCCTGTGCTCTGAGGCACAGAATGGAGATAACCATACCTCCCCTCCCCTTTAGATATTTTGGTCCTTTTTTCTGATGGACCAAAGACAGAGACCCCTAGTGGCCATTTTTTTTTTAAACCATTTTTTCACATCTTTAGCAATCACATTTTTTTTAATGAAATATATTAGGAAAATACTTACTTTTAAGTACCTGTCACCAAATAAACTTTTCTAAACCAACTCAAGAGAAAGTGGGCGTTTTCCAGCAGGCAAGACATCACTGAAGCCTGCTGGGGCACCACTTACGGTCTCCTGCCAGGACCAAACTCACTGAATGAATTGTGGCAGGGAACAGAACATAGCCACCTAGTGGCTTTTTATTTTTTGTATTTTTTTTACATTTTAAACATATTTATGTTCATAATTTTAAAAGCAAGTGAATGGAAAAGTGTTTGCTAATTACGCAAGGAACACTGTATTAAAAGTTTTATTTGGTGACAGGTACTCTTTAAAAGGAAATCTGTCACCAGTGTCACCAGTCGGTACCGACCGGTAGTGCAGGTGACACTGATGACAACGGTACTTATCTTGTCCCGGTCCGTGGCGGGGATCTCCTGTAATCTTCTCCGGTATCTTCTCTCTGGGCACCGGCTTGGGGCACGGGCAGAGCTTAATGATGCAACCGCTGCTGCCTGGGACCCTGCAGAAAGCAGCAGCAGCTTGGGGCATGGGCGGAGCTTAGTGATGTCACCGCTGCTCTCTGCTGGGTCCTGGGAACAGCAGGGGTTACGTCATTAAGCTCCGCCCGTGCTTCAAGCCGCTGCCAGGAGCAAAGATACCGGAGAAGATTATCGGAGATCCCCGCCATGGACAGGGACAAGGTAAGTACCGTTGTCATTAGTGTCACCTGCACTACCTGTCGGTACCGACAGGTTAGTGCAGGTGACACTGGTGACAGATTTCCTTTAAGGAAGTATTAAATGGAAAAAAGTTGTTTCTAACGACAGTAACGCTTTAAGTCAACAAACAATACACTAATGGATGATAATTGGCCTAGACAGCAAATGGTAGGCTACACTAGAGCCCGGGTTCCTCACCTCTCTTAGCTTCTTCTCATAGTCTGTGGCGGCGTCTTCCACGCTCAAAGATGGATCGATGACTACAAACTGAGATTCCGACAGAAGGCCAAGAGGAAGGAGCTGACGCTGTGACATAAAGGAAAGGAATGTGGATGAGAATTGTGCAAGGAATAACCCAGGCAGCATCCAAATAACCCTGGTCTCCGTGTTCTCGTGTCCGCTGTGGTTGTAACGCTAGATGTTCACCAGGACCAGGGTAACCATAAGAGAAGGTTGGTGGCCTCGGGAGCCTTTAGACTGTGGGCATTGTGGTCACATTCTAGGAAACTACACTTTCCCGCCCCCGTCTGACACTTTCAGCCTTTGATGTGGCTCAGACCTCTACATGGAATACACCCCCGATCCCCCAGATTTCAGAGAAATTGATGTGTATGGAAAAAAATGAGCAGTCCTGTGGTTATATAAAATCTGCGAGCTATTGACATTGAAGAGGACTTCTGCTGCAGAACTTCTCAATATAAGGGAGGTGGATATAAGTTTAATGTGATTGATATGAAGATCCCCATTACCTATATGAAGAGGTTTTGCACCGTGTATTGTAAAACTTTATGTGCTGTTTATGCTGCCGCAAAACCTCTTTAGAACAAGAGAAGGGGGATTATGTCAATTGCTCAACACAATCATTTAATGATAGACAGGAGGCTCTGCAGCAGCTAGGGTAAGTAATATACAGTAAAGTGCACTGGCCTACCTGCTGCTGAACATCTTTGTACAGGGAGAAGACAGAACATGTCAAACACTACATTCTTTTTTACATTTCTTTTTAATTTTCATGAGGCCTACGTTTGCCTCAGCTGTTACAGAACCTCATTGACAAGGAAAAAAAAAAAAAAGATTCAGGTCAATAAAGTTTCAAGTTCTCCTATCCTTCTCCTCACTAAGATGTTCTGCAGCAGCAGAGGCAGAGCAATTTATACCTCAGCTAATGCCGGAAAAGAAGTATGGTAAATCAATCACTGGAAACATTTTTTGTATCACTGACATGAAACAGAAGTTCTGCAGCTCCTGCTTTCAATTCATAGAGGTTCTGCAGCCACCATGACAAAACACTTTTTAGCTACTGCACAACTTCTTAAAGGGGCAGCAACATCCCCCTTTTTACAGAAAATTACTGTAGTTTCCAATGTTATTAAGCAGCATGAATGACTGGATCACTGCAGGACGGGATAAAACACAGAACTAAATTCTAAAACCCAGAAGCAGATAACTGAGAGACCTCACTACAGTAAACAAGGTCATGGGGCCTTTCAGAGTTTTTTCAGCAATATTCTACTATGGACGGCACTTTCACAGGATAACATTGTTATGCAACAGGTCAGGGCTCAGCTTGTGATGGAGTCCATGAGATTTGCATGCCGCCTGTTTCTTGTGTAACTTCCCGATTTACACCACAACATATCCTGCTTTGTGAAAGGCTTCACTTGTGAGATACACTGACTGTATGGAGACACTGACACAATGGTTGAAGGGATGACATTTAAAGGGAATGTGTCACAGAAACAGAATTTGAAAAAACAAGGTCGTAGTGTAAAAAAACATTTTCTTTTACCTTTGTTCTAAAATCAGGAAATATTTTAAAAAAAATAATTACATTTTTCCTATTGCCCTGTTTCAACCACTAGGGGGAGCACAAGAAAGGGAAGAGTGTTTTACAGCTACAAAAAGAACAATTCTTTGTTTATATAGCACCAATTTATTCCCCAGTGCTTTTCCATCATTCTGATCAGTCCCTGTCCACGTTGTGGCTCATGAAGCAGGGTTAAGAGGTGCAGGAAGATGAAGCAGGATGAAGAAGTACAGGAAGATGAAGCAGAATGATAAGGTGCGGGAAGGATGAAGAGGTGCAGGAAGAAGAGGTACGAGAAGGATGAAGCAGGAAGAAGAGGTACGAGAAGGATGAAGCAGGATGTAGAGGTGCAGGAGGATGAAGCAGGATTAAGAGGTGCAGGAGGATGAAGCAGGATGAAGAGGTGCAGGAGGATGAAGCAGGTTGAGAAGGTGCAGGAGGATGAAGCAGGTTGAGAAGGTGCAGGAGGATGAAGCAGGATGAAGAGGTGCAGGAGGATGAAGCAGGATTAAGAGGTGCAGGAGGATGAAGCAGGATGAAGAGGTGCAGGAGGATGAAGCAGGTTGAGAAGGTGCAGGAGGATGAAGCAGGTTGAGAAGGTGCAGGAGGATGAAGAGGTGCAGGAGGATGAAGCAGGATGAGGAGGTGCAGGAGGATGAAGAGGTGCAGGAGGATGAAGCAGGATGATGAGGTGCAGGAGGATGAAGCAGGATGAAGAGGTGCAGGAGGATGAAGCAGGATGAGGAGGTGCAGGAGGATGAAGCAGGATGAAGAGGTGCAGGAGGATGAGGCAGGATGATTAGGTGCAGGAGGATGAAGCAGGATGATGAGGTGCAGGAGGATGAAGCAGGATGATTAGGTGCAGGAGGATGAAGCAGGATGATGAGGTGCAGGAGGATGAAGCAGGATGATGAGGTGCAGGAGGATGAAGCAGGATGATGAGGTGCAGGAGGATGAAGCAGGATGATGAGGTGCAGGAGGATGAAGCAGGATGATGAGGTGCAGGAGGATGAAGAAGGATGATGAGGTGCAGGAGGATGAAGCAGGATGAGGAGGTGCAGGAGGATGAAGCAGGATGATGAGGTGTAGGAGGATGAAGCAGGATGATGAGGTGCAGGAGGATGAAGCAAGATGATGAGGTGCAGGAGGATGAAGCAGGATGATGAGGTGCAGGAGGATGAAGCAGGATGATGAGGTGCAGGAAGATGAAGCAGGATGATGAGGTGCAGGAAGATGAAGCAGGATGATGAGGTGCAGGAGGATGAAGCAGGATGATGAGGTGCAGGAGGATGAAGCAGGATGATGAGGTGCCGGAGGATGAAGCAGGATGATGAGGTGCAGGAGGATGAAGCAGGATGATGAGGTGCAGGAAGATGAAGCAGGATGATGAGGTGCAGGAAGATGAAGCAGGATGATGAGGTGCAGGAGGATGAAGCAGGATGATGAGGTGCAGGAGGATGAAGCAGGATGATGAGGTGCCGGAGGATGAAGCAGGATGAAGAGGTGCAGGAGGATGAAGCAGGATGATGAGGTGCAGGAGGATGAAGCAGGATAATCAGGAGGAAGATCCAGCCACTCCTTCTGAGACTGGGGTCACCGTTCTTGAGACTGTAGCAGTCGGACTCCCTGCAATCACCTAGCTATCCCTTATCTTGTTGATAGGGAACAAATTTATAGCAGGGCACAATCCCTTTAATAAGGACCGGGGGTTTTTCCGTTTTTGCATTTTCGTTTTTTGCTCCTTGCCTTTAAAAAATCATAACTCTTTCAATTTTGCACCTAAAAATCCATATGATGGCTTATTTTTTGCACCACCAATTCTACTTTGTAATGACGTCAGTCATTGTGCCCAAAAATCTACGGTGAAACGGGAAAAAAAATCATTGTGAGACAAAATTGAAAAAAAAAACGCCATTTTGTAACTTTTGGGGGCTTCCGTTTCTACGTAGTACATTTTTCGGTAAAAATGACACCTTACCTTTATTCTGTAGGTCCATATGATTAAAATGATACCCTACTTATACAGGTTTGAATTTGTCGCACTTCTGGAAAAAATCATAACTTCATGCAGAAAAATTTATACGTTTAAAATTGTCATCTTCTGACCCCTATAACTTTTTTATTTTTCCGTGTATGGGGCGGTATGAGGGCTCATTTTTTGCGCCGTGATCTGAAGTTTTTAACGGTATCATTTTTGCATTGATAGGACTTATTGATCGCTTTTTATTCATTTTTTCATGATATAAAAAGTGACCAAAAATGCACTATTTTGGACTTTGGAATTTTTTTGCGCGCACGCCATTGACCGAGCGGTTTAATTAACGATATATTTTTATAATTCGGACATTTCCGCATGCGGCGATACCATTTATGTTTATTTTTATTTACACTGTGTTTTTTCTTTTATGGGAAAAGGGGGGTGATTCAAACTTTTAATAGGGAAGGGGTTAAATGATGTTTATTCACTTTTTTTTTGCACTTTTTTTCTCGCAATGTTATAGCTCCCATAGGGACCTATAACACTGCACACACTGATCTTTTACATTGATCACTGGTTTCTCATAAGAAACCAGTGATCGATGATTCTGCCGCATGACTGCTCATGCCTGGATCTCAGGCACTGAGCAGTCATTCGGCGATCGGACAGCGAGGAGGCAGGTAGGGGCCCTCCCGCTGTCCTGTCAGCTGTTCGGGATGCCGCGATTTCACCGCGGCTATCCCGAACAGCCCACTGAGCTAGCCGGCATGCTTTCGGTTTCACTTTAGACGCGGCGTTCAACTTTGAACGCCGCGTCTAAAGGGTTAATAGCGCGCGGCACAGCGATCAATGCCGCGCGCTATTAGCCACGGGTCCCGGCCGTTGTTAGAGGCCGGGCCCGAACCGCTATGACGCGGGGCCACGCCGTGGCCCCGCGTTATAGATCGGGAGTGGACACATGACGTTCCAGTACGTCATGTGTCCTTAAGGGGTTAATAGAGACTGGGGCAGTGTAAGATTAGTGCATGGTCAGATGGCTATACAGAAGGGCCCTCTCAGACATCTGTAAGGGGGCTGCATTTTTATATCCATATTACGACTGAAAACTTTGACCTGACCGCAAGTATGATGACCCGAACTAACAGGCTTACATATACCAGACCTTGTGGTCATAATACAGATGATAAATTGCAGATATTTGAATTTAACGCTACATAGAGTACTCTCCTAGAGTGTACACACCTTGTACTCGCCATATGTGCTCTCAGGGTCAGAGAATGGGACCAGCCTCTCGTCACACATAGCCACTTGCCATCCCTCTGTATTGAGGCCGGCAGTATTAGGTAATTCCCGGCTCAGAAGCTGCACCAGGCTGCCACCGGACAATCCGATCCTGAACTTATCCACTCCCTTAGACTCATTAACCAGGAGCTGGGAAAGAGAGAGAGCAAGCTCTGCTGCCGAGGGGAACACACGGATCTGACGATTGGAGGACATCACAAATCTGGAGGGAATACAAAGGTTACATAGCTGCTTTATTTAAAGGGCAGTTCCAGTCAAAGAAGCAGTAAATATACATGTCATGAATACAATACAATAGTGCCCCCCACAGGATAAGATTATGACTCTGAATGGGTAAAGCTGGGCCACAGATGTACAGACCCTAACTAATATAGGGAGTTACATGAATATATACGCTCCTGAACATTAAAACTACATGAAGGACAAGCCATAGGGTTATGCATATCGGGGAAGTAGCAGGTGTCGCCAAGATCTGCAAATGATCAAAGTTTCAGGCACCTAGCACCAATATGTGTCATGTGGGAGGGGCTTTAGTATAAAAGCCAGATTAAGGCAAACTTTTTCAGCCACATGAAACCTCAGAACATAATCCTGTCCGTCTGCAAAATCATCTTTGTCCAAGCTGAAAGTGTACCTGTCAGATTCCCCCCCCCCCCCGAAAAAATTAATAAAAATAATAATAATAATAATATGTGTTATAAGTTGCTCAGTACTAGAGATGAGCGAACTTACAGTAAATTCGATTCGTCACGAACTTCTCGGCTCGGCGGTTGCCGACTTTTCCTGCATAAATTAGTTCAGCTTTCCGGTGCTCCGGTGGGCTGGAAAAGGTGGATACAGTCCTAGGAAAGAGTCTCCTAGGACTGTATCCACATTTTCCAGCCCACGGGAGCACCTGAAAGCTGAACTAATTTATGCAGGAAAAGTCATCAACTGCCGAGCCGAGAAGTTTGTGACGAATCGAATTTACTGTAAGTTCGCTCATCTCTACTCAGTACCTCATCCTGATCATGCACATCTAATTTTTATGTATCTACAACCTATATGTCTCTCAGAATTACCTTTATTTACTTGCCATCATTGCTCAGTGAGGTTTCTGTCCATGCAGAGGCATGGGGTGTGTCCCTCTCTTCTCCTCACTGTGTTGACTCCTTCCCCCCCCCCCCTTCACTCTGCTCTGACTCACAGAGGGCCCTGGACCAGCCTGCAGCCCTGTCAATCACTCATGGTGTCCATGATGTGTCGATTACCACTGGACACTGCAGGACTGGTATGTGTCCCAGGAGGCAGGGGGACCCCTAGTGGCCAGTTCTTTGACTGGCTTTTTCAGTACGAAATACTGTAAATTTTCTGATGAAAGCAATTGCAAAACATATTTGCTATATAACATATCAAAAGTTATAGACCCATATTTATCAAACTGTGTGTGAGAAAAAAAAAATCACTATTTTTTCTATCACACAGTTTGACAAATCTGAGCCATTGTATCTGACAGTGCCCATTGAAGCTCCAGGAAGTGAGGGCGGGACTAGCACTCCTCTGTGCTCACTTCTGTCCTATCAGACTGCAGCATGAAAATGGGGAGGGGAAGGGCTTGCAGAGAAGCCTGCAGTGATTGGATAAAGAGACCTAACATAGCACAGCAGACTCAGGGAGACAGTAAATGCATGGTGAGTGAGGGTGGGATCAGTGCTTGCCTCGGACATGCCCCCTTCCTGAGCAGTGGATGTCAGAATGAGTGAGCAGCAGATCAGTGGAATTTGTGAGCCAAATACAAAAGCTAGACACATAAAAAGACATGTAAAGCTGCATGACCTAGTGAGTAACATATAGAAGAATTATTTTTTTCTGTGATATGACAGGTACGCAGAGATTGTTCTAAGCAGTGAGCCCCTTTAGTGTTTCTCAACAGATGAATACACAGCGACATATGAAGCGGAATGGTTCTGTTTATCCAGTACATTGTGGCGCTGCTGAATTCCTTTCCGTAAAGTGCAAACAAGTTTTCCTATTCTACTGCATCCTCCAAATCCCAAAGAAAAACTTTGACCCGGCCCAGATGTGTTACCGTAGTTACACGATTAGCCCTACTACTTCTAATACAGTGGTCTCCAAACTGTGGACCTCCAGGCGTAGCAAAACTACAACACCCAGCATGCCTGGTTAGCCAACGGATGTCCGGGTATGCTGGGAGTTGTAGTTTGGCAATGTATGGAAACCACTGCTATACTAGTATAAGCTGGACACAGATGGTTCTCAGCAAGGTTCTCCGGAAATCTACTGGGGAAGGAGCACAGATGTTCGCACATTGTTATTGCTGGAGATATATCAGGGAGATCTCCCAATACAAAATATATATATAGTTTTTTCGCGTGAAAATTTTTTCTGTGTCTAATTTTTTAAAAATGCACGCAACTTAATACACAATCAAAAACTGGCTACTCACATCCTACACCACCCAGGCAGCGGAATATATGTGTACAGTTCTACAATGTCAGCCCCACTGGGTCCCCATAACAGCATCAGCCCCACAATGTCCCCCATTACAACATGAGCCCCATTGGGTGTCCCACCAAAGCGCCAGTCTCACTGGATCCCTCATAATGGCACCATTGCCACTATGTCCTTGGTAACACTGGTGACACTAGGTTTCTTGTACCAGTACCAGCCCCACTGGGTCACTTATAACAGAGCAAGACACACTAAGTCCTCCATAACAGCACCAGTCCCCGTAATGGTGCTAGCCCCAGTAAGTCTGCCATAAAACAGTGCCAGCCCCACTACATCCGCCATAACAGTGCCAGCCCCACTACATCCGCCATAACAGTGCCAGCCCCACTACATCCGCCATATAACAGTGCCAGCCCCACTACATCCGCCATATAACAGTGCCAGCCCCACTACATCCGCCATAACAGTGCCAGCCCCACTACATCCGCCATATAACAGTGCCAGCCCCACTACATCCGCCATATAACAGTGCCAGCCCCACTACATCCGCCATATAACAGTGCCAGCCCCACTACATCCGCCATAACAGTGCCAGCCCCACTACATCCGCCATATAACAGTGCCAGCCCCACTACATCCGTCATAACAGTGCCAGGACCACTACATCCGCCATAACAGTGCCAGGACCACTACATCCGCCATAACAGTGCCAGCACCACTACATCTGCCATAACAGTGCCAGCCCCACTTCATCCGCCATAACAGTGCCAGCCCCACTACATCCGCCATAACAGTGCCAGCCCCACTACATCCACCATAACAGTGCTAGCACCACTACATCCGCCATAACAGTGCCAGCCCCACTACATCCGCCATAACAGTGCCAGCCCCACTACATCCGCCATAACAGTGCCAGCCCCACTACATCCGCCATATAACAGTGCCAGCCCCACTACATCCGCCATAACAGTGCCAGCCCCACTACATCCGCCATATAACAGTGCCAGCCCCACTACATCCGTCATAACAGTGCCAGGACCACTACATCCGCCATAACAGTGCCAGGACCACTACATCCGCCATAACAGTGCCAGCACCACTACATCTGCCATAACAGTGCCAGCCCCACTTCATCCGCCATAACAGTGCCAGCCCCACTACATCCGCCATAACAGTGCCAGCCCCACTACATCCGCCATAACAGTGCCAGCCCCACTACATCCGCCATATAACAGTGCCAGCCCCACTACATCCGCCATAACAGTGCCAGCCCCACTACATCCGCCATAACAGTGCCAGCACCTCTACATCTGCCATAACAGTGCCAGCCCCACTTCATCCGCCATAACAGTGCCAGCCCCACTACATCCGCCATAACAGTGCCAGCCCCACTACATCCACCATAACAGTGCTAGCACCACTACATCCGCCATAACAGTGCCAGCCCCACTACATCCGCCATAACAGTGCCAGCCCCACTACATCCGCCATAACAGTGCCAGCCCCACTACATCCGCCATATAACAGTGCCAGCCCCACTACATCCGCCATATAACAGTGCCAGCCCCACTACATCCGCCATAACAGTGCCAGCCCCACTACATCCGCCATATAACAGTGCCAGCCCCACTACATCCGTCATAACAGTGCCAGGACCACTACATCCGCCATAACAGTGCCAGGACCACTACATCCGCCATAACAGTGCCAGCACCACTACATCTGCCATAACAGTGCCAGCCCCACTTCATCCGCCATAACAGTGCCAGCCCCACTACATCCGCCATAACAGTGCCAGCCCCACTACATCCACCATAACAGTGCTAGCACCACTACATCCGCCATAACAGTGCCAGCCCCACTACATCCACCATAACAGTGCTAGCACCACTACATCCGCCATAACAGTGCCAGCCCCACTACATCCGCCATATAACAGTGCCAGCCCCACTACATCCGCCATAACAGTGCCAGCCCCACTACATCCGCCATAACAGTGCCAGCCCCACTACATCCGCCATATAACAGTGCCAGCCCCACTACATCCGCCATAACAGTGCCAGCCCCACTACATCCGCCATATAACAGTGCCAGCCCCACTACATCCGTCATAACAGTGCCAGGACCACTACATCCGCCATAACAGTGCCAGGACCACTACATCCGCCATAACAGTGCCAGGACCACTACATCCGCCATAACAGTGCCAGCACCACTACATCCGCCATAACAGTGCCAGCCCCACTACATCCGCCATAACAGTGCCAGCCCCACTACATCCGCCATAACAGTGCCAGCCCCACTGCATCTGCCATAACAGTGCCAGGATCACTACATCCGCCATAACAGTGCCAGGACCACTACATCCGCCATAACAGTGCCAGGACCACTACATCCGCCATAACAGTACCAGCCCCACTGCATCCGCCATAAAACAGTGCCAGCCCAACTACAACTGCCATAACAGTGCCAGCCCCACAACATCCGCCATAACAGTGCCAGCCCCACTACATCCGCTATAACAGTGCCAGCCCCACTACATCCGCCATAACAGTGCTAGCACCACTACATCCGCCATAACAGTGCCAGCTACACTAGGTCCCCCATAACAGCACCAGTCCCCTCATAACAGTGTCAGCCCCACTAGACCCCCTATAACAGCACCAGTCCCCCATAACAGTGCCAGCCCCACTAGGCCCCCTATAACAGCACCAGTCCCCCATAACAGTGCCAGCCCCACTAGGCCCGCTATAACAGCACCAGTTCCCCATAACAGTGCCAATCCCACTAGGTCCCCCATCCCCATAACATCACCAGTCCCCCACAACAGTGCATGTCTCACTAGGTCCCCCATAACAGCACCAGTCCCCCATAACAGTGCCAGCCCCACTAGGTCCGCCATAACAGCATCAGTTCCCCATAACAGTGCCAGCTTACATTCCCTCTTCCACGTCCTGAAGTTGTATCTCTAATCAGTGCAGAGCATACTGAATGGCGCTGCCGTGTAATGTCTCATATATTATCACAGACAGGCATATCTGTATCCCACAGGATAAGGGCCACACAATATGTCCCTGCGGGGCCCCGGTAAGCCCTCAGGTGGCCTCTCCACAATAAGAATCCCAGATGTCTCCATACAGGGTTATATAAGATGATGGTTTCCAGGTAACGGCTCTTTCCTCTAGTGACAAGTCCCACATCTCCTCCGTTGGGAGACTGTAAACAGGTTGCTATGGCTGACAGAGTCTTCTAGCCGGAGGGTAAGGATGAGGGGGTTGTATTCCTAGGGGCCGAGCTGAGTAAGGTGGAAGAAATCGGCGCCATAGTACAAGAAGAAATCCAGTACCAGACATGACATATAGGGTACTATAGGGTCCCTGGAATAGATTAGGGATTTACTTCAGAGTGTTTCCCAACCAGTGTGCCTCCAGCTGTTGCAAAACTACAACTCCCAGTATGCCCGGACAGCCAAAGGCTGTCCGGGCATGCTGGGAGTTGTGGTTTTGCAACAGCTGAAGGCGCACTGGCTGGGAAACACTGATGTAGATACTAACATAACAGAATATATCTCTAATCTATGATCTGTTGGAAAACTACAACTCCCAGCATGCTCCGGCACGTACTATGCGGGTATGATTAGATTATTAACCAGGTCTCAGTCTGTTGTGAAGCTACAGCTAGAGTCATAGCATGCTGGGAGTTGTAGTCTTCTGACAGCCGGCGGGTCGCCATCAGTTCTACAGCTGCAGAAGAACTACAGTACCCAGCTCAGACAGTTCACCCCCAAGGCATGTGTGGGTGTGGAGCCGTGCCCGCTCCTGTCATGGTTACCTGACTACACCCAGCCCTGGCACCACATGAACCTATCCTTCTATCAATAATGGCAACAATAAGAATCTCTAATCCTCAGAGCAGCAAAAAGACGAATAGATAAAACATGAAGCAGTCGTCCATGGCAACCAGAGCCTGGATACCTAGATCTTAATTGCTGACATAGGCCATGACTTTTTCCCTCCATTTTTTGGTGCTATTTAGGTCATTATGATTGAAGCCTGAGACACTTCATTATAAGTTACTGTGGTCAGTGTGGACAACTATACAAGGAACAATAGATAGATAGAAGATAGATAGATATTAGATAGATAGATAAAGATAGATAGATAGATATGAGATAGATAGATAAAGATAGATAGATAGAGATAGATAGATAGATAGATAGAAGATAGATAGATATGAGATAGATATTAGATAGATCGATAGATATGAGATCATAGATAGATAGAGTTCAACAAAACAGACCGCACTCCCAGGGGTGTCCACGGGTGCAAGCTGGTCGGGCCCAGGTCAAGAGCCCCCACAAACAGCCAGCAAAGCAAAACAGCAGCACTCCGGTTTAGATGAAAGCGTGTCAGGCTTTATTCATCAGATGCCACGATGTTTCAACCGTCTCTCGCGGTCTTTGTCAAGCTTGACAAAGACCGTGAGAGAAGGTTGAAACGTCGTGGCATCTGATGAATAAAGCCTGACACGCTTTCATCTAAACCGGAGTGCTGCTGTTTTGCTTTGCTAGATAGATATGAGATAGATGGATGGATATGAGATAGATAGATAGATAGATATGAGATAGATAGATAGATATGAGATAGATAGATATGAGATAGATAGATAGATAGATAGATAGATAGATATGAGATAGATAGATAGATATGAGATAGATAGATAGATATGAGATAGATAGATAGATATGAGATAGATAGATAGATAGATAGATATGAGATAGATAGATAGATATGAGATAGATAGATAGATATGAGATATATAGATAGATATGAGATAGATAGATAGATGAGATAGATAGATAGATAGATAGATGAGATAGATAGATAGATGAGATAGATAGATAGATGAGATAGATAGATAGATGAGATAGATAGATAGATATGAGATAGATAGATAGATATGAGATAGATAGATAGATATGAGATAGATATGAGATAGATAGATAGATAGATAGATAGATGAGATAGATAGATAGATATGAGATATATAGATAGATATGAGATATATAGATAGATATGAGATATATAGATAGATATGAGATATATAGATAGATATGAGATATATAGATAGATATGAGATATATAGATAGATATGAGATAGATAGATAGATATGAGAAAGAGCGATAGACAGCGGCAGAAGACCTACAGTCCCCAGCTCAGACAGTTCACCCCAAGGTTTGTGTGGGTGTGGAGCCGTGCCCGCTCCTGTCATGGTTGTCCAGCCCTGGCACCACATGAACCTATCCTTGAATCAATAAAAGGTAACAATAAGCCCCATACACACAGTGCAGCACCTGTATAAAAAAAAAAAAAAGAAAAAAAAAGAAAACTCATATACAAAACATAAAGCCTATAGCAACCACAGCCCGAATTTTAAATATTCAGTTTTTTTCTGTGTCAAAAAAAATAAAAAATAAATCGCACGCAACATAATACACAATCAAAAACGAGCTACTCACATCCTACCACCCGGGAGTGGAATATATTTGCACAGTTCTACAATCACAACCTCAGCCCCACTGGGTCCCAATAACAGCATCAGCCCCACAAGGTCCCCCATTACCCCCATTGGGTGTCCCATCACAGCGCCAGTCTCACTGGATCCCTCATAATGGCACCATTGCCACTAGGTCCCTGGTAGCACTGGTGACACTAGGTTTCCTGTACCAGCACCAGCCTCACTGGGTCACCTATAACAGAGCAAGACACACTAAGTCCCCATCACTGTGCCAGTCCCACTACATCCGCCATAACAGTGCCAGCCCCACTACATCCGCCATAACAGTGCCAGCCCCACTACAACCGCCATAACAGTGCCAGCCCCACTACATCCGCCATAACAGTGCCAGCCCCACTACATCCGCCATAACAGTGCCAGCCCCACTACATCCGCCATAACAGTGCCAGCCCCACTACATCCGCCATAACAGTGCCAGCCCCACTACATCCGCCATAACAGTGCCAGCCCCACTACATCCGCCATAACAGTGCCAGCCCCACTACATCCGCCATAACAGTGCCAGCCCCACTACATCCACCATATAACAGTGCCAGCCCCACTACATCCGCCATAACAGTGCCAGCCCCACTACATCCGCCATAACAGTGCCAGCCCCACTACATCCGCCATAACAGTACCAGCCCCACTACATCCGCCATAACAGTGCCAGCCCCACTACATCCGCCATAACAGTGCCAGCCCCACTACATCCGCCATAACAGTGCCAGCCCCACTACATCCGCCATAACAGTACCAGCCCCACTACATCCGCCATAACAGTGCCAGCCCCACTACATCCGCCATAACAGTGCCAGCCCCACTACATCCGCCATAACAGTGCCAGCCCCACTACATCCGCCATAACAGTGCCAGCCCCACTACATCCGCCATAACAGTGCCAGCCCCACTACATCCGCCATAACAGTGCCAGCCCCACTACATCCGCCATAAGTGCCAGCCCCACTACATCCGCCATAACAGTGCCAGCCCCACTACATCCGCCATTACAGTGCCAGCCCCACTACATCCGCCATATAACAGTGCCAGCCATATTTCATCCACCATAACAGTGCCAGCCCCACTACATCCGCCATAACAGTGCCAGCCCCACTACATCCGCCATAACAGTGCCAGCCCCACTACATCCGCCATAACAGTGCCAGCCCCACTACATCCACCATAACAGTGCCAGCCCCACTACATCCGCCATAACAGTGCCAGCCCCACTACATCCGCCATAACAGTGCCAGCCCCACTACATCCGCCATAACAGTGCCAGCCCCACTACATCCGCCATAACAGTGCCAGCCCCACTACATCCGCCATAACAGTGCCAGCCCCACTACATCCGCCATAACAGTGCCAGCCCCACTACATCCGTCATAACAGTGCCAGGACCACTACATCCGCCATAACAGTGCCAGCCCCACTACATCCGCCATAACAGTGCCAGCCCCACTACATCCGCCATAACAGTGCCAGCCCCACTACATCCGCCATAACAGTGCCAGCCCCACTACATCCGCCATAACAGTGCCAGCCCCACTACATCCGCCATAACAGTGCCAGCCCCACTACATCCGCCATAACAGTGCCAGCCCCACTACATCCGCCATAACAGTGCCAGCCCCACTACATCCGCCATAACAGTGCCAGCCCCACTACATCCAACATATAACAGTGCCAGCCCCATTTCATCCGCCATATAACAGTGCCAGCCCCATTTCATCCACCATAACAGTGCCAGCCCCACTACATCCGCCATAACAGTGCCAGCCCCACTACATCCGTCATAACAGTGCCAGGACCACTACATCCGCCATATAACAGTGCCAGCCCCACTACATCCGCCATATAACAGTGCCAGCCCCACTACATCCACCATATAACAGTGCCAGCCATATTTCATCCACCATAACAGTGCCAGCCCCACTACATCCGCCATAACAGTGCCAGCCCCATATATCCGCCATAACAGTGCCAGCCCCACTACATCCGCCATAACAGTGCCAGCCCCACTACATCCGCCATAACAGTGCCAGCCCCACTACATCCGCCATAACAGTGCCAGCCCCACTACATCCGCCATAACAGTGCCAGCCCCACTACATCCGCCATAACAGTGCCAGCCCCACTACATCCAACATATAACAGTGCCAGCCCCATTTCATCCGCCATATAACAGTGCCAGCCCCATTTCATCCGCCATAACAGTGCCAGCCCCACTACATCCGCCATAACAGTGCCAGCCCCACTACATCCGCCATAACAGTGCCAGCCCCACTACATCCGCCATAACAGTGCCAGCCCCACTACATCCGCCATAACAGTGCCAGCCCCACTACATCCGCCATAACAGTACCAGCCCCACTACATCCGCCATAACAGTGCCAGCCCCACTACATCCGCCATAACAGTGCCAGCCCCACTACATCCGCCATAACAGTGCCAGCCCCACTACATCCGCCATAACAGTGCCAGCCCCACTAGATCCGCCATAACAGTGCCAGCCCCACTACATCCGCCATAACAGTGCCAGCCCCACTACATCCGCCATAACAGTGCCAGCCCCACTACATCCGTCATAACAGTGCCAGGACCACTACATCCGCCATAACAGTGCCAGCCCCACTACATCCGCCATAACAGTGCCAGCCCAACTACATCCACCATAACAGTGCCAGCCCCATTTCATCCGCCATAACAGTGCCAGCCCCATTTCATCCGCCATAACAGTGCCAGCCCCACTACATCCGCCATAACAGTGCCAGCCCCACTACATCCGTCATAACAGTGCCAGGACCACTACATCCGCCATAACAGTGCCAGGACCACTACATCCGCCATAACAGTGCCAGCCCCACTACATCCGCCATAACAGTGCCAGCCCCACTACATCCGCCATAACAGTGCCAGCCCCACTACATCCGCCATAACAGTGCCAGCCCCACTACATCCGCCATAACAGTGCCAGCCCCACTACATCCGCCATAACAGTGCCAGCCCCACTACATCCGCCATAACAGTGCCAGCCCCACTACATCCAACATATAACAGTGCCAGCCCCATTTCATCCGCCATATAACAGTGCCAGCCCCATTTCATCCACCATAACAGTGCCAGCCCCACTACATCCGCCATAACAGTGCCAGCCCCACTACATCCATCATAACAGTGCCAGGACCACTACATCCGCCATAACAGTGCCAGCCCCACTACATCCGCCATAACAGTGCCAGCCCCACTACATCCGCCATAACAGTGCCAGCCCCACTACATCCGCCATAACAGTGCCAGCCCCACTACATCCACCATATAACAGTGCCAGCCATATTTCATCCACCATAACAGTGCCAGCCCCACTACATCCGCCATAACAGTGCCAGCCCCACTACATCCGCCATAACAGTGCCAGCCCCACTACATCCGCCATAACAGTGCCAGCCCCACTACATCCGCCATAACAGTGCCAGCCCCACTACATCCAACATATAACAGTGCCAGCCCCATTTCATCCGCCATATAACAGTGCCAGCCCCATTTCATCCACCATAACAGTGCCAGCCCCACTACATCCGCCATAACAGTGCCAGCCCCACTACATCCGTCATAACAGTGCCAGGACCACTACATCCGCCATAACAGTGCCAGCCCCACTACATCCGCCATAACAGTGCCAGCCCCACTACATCCGCCATAACAGTGCCAGCCCCACTACATCCGCCATAACAGTGCCAGCCCCACTACATCCGCCATAACAGTGCCAGCCCCACTGCATCCGCCATAACAGTGCCAGCCCCACTATATCCGCCATATAACAGTGCCAGCCCCACTACATCCGCCATAACAGTGCCAGCCCCACTACATCCACGATATAACAGTGCCAGCCCCACTACATCCGCCATAACAGTGCCAGCCCCACTACATCCGCCATAACAGTGCCAGCCCCACTACATCCGCCATAACAGTGCCAGCCCCACTACATCCGCCATAACAGTGCCAGCCCCACTACATCCACCATATAACAGTGCCAGCCCCACTACATCCGCCATAACAGTGCCAGCCCCACTACATCCGCCATAACAGTGCCAGCCCCACTACATCCGCCATAATAGTACCAGCCCCACTACATCCGCCATAACAGTGCCAGCCCCACTACATCCGCCATAACAGTGCCAGCCCCACTACATCCGTCATAACAGTGCCAGGACCACTACATCCGCCATAACAGTGCCAGCCCCACTACATCCGCCATAACAGTGCCAGCCCCACTACATCCGCCATAACAGTGCCAGCCCCACTACATCCGCCATAACAGTGCCAGCCCCACTACATCCGCCATAACAGTGCCAGCCCCACTACATCCGCCATAACAGTGCCAGCCCCACTACATCCACCATATAACAGTGCCAGCCCCACTACATCCGCCATAACAGTGCCAGCCCCACTACATCCGCCATAACAGTGCCAGCCCCACTACATCCGTCATAACAGTGCCAGGACCACTACATCCGCCATAACAGTGCCAGGACCACTACATCCGCCATAACAGTGCCAGCCCCACTACATCCGCCATAACAGTGCCAGCCCCACTACATCCGCCATAACAGTGCCAGCCCCACTACATCCGCCATAACAGTGCCAGCCCCACTACATCCGCCATAACAGTGCCAGCCCCACTACATCCGCCATAACAGTGCCAGCCCCACTACATCCGCCATAACAGTGCCAGCCCCACTACATCCGCCATAACAGTGCCAGCCCCACTACATCCGTCATAACAGTGCCAGGACCACTACATCCGCCATAACAGTGCCAGGACCACTACATCCGCCATAACAGTGCCAGGACCACTACATCCGCCATAACAGTGCCAGCCCCACTACATCCGCCATAACAGTGCCAGCCCCACTACATCCGCCATAACAGTGCCAGCCCCACTACATCCGCCATAACAGTGCCAGCCCCACTACATCCGCCATAACAGTGCCAGCCCCACTACATCCGCCATAACAGTGCCAGCCCCACTACATCCGCCATAACAGTGCCAGCCCCACTACATCCAACATATAACAGTGCCAGCCCCATTTCATCCGCCATATAACAGTGCCAGCCCCATTTCATCCACCATAACAGTGCCAGCCCCACTACATCCGCCATAACAGTGCCAGCCCCACTACATCCATCATAACAGTGCCAGGACCACTACATCCGCCATAACAGTGCCAGCCCCACTACATCCGCCATAACAGTGCCAGCCCCACTACATCCGCCATAACAGTGCCAGCCCCACTACATCCGCCATAACAGTGCCAGCCCCACTACATCCACCATATAACAGTGCCAGCCATATTTCATCCACCATAACAGTGCCAGCCCCACTACATCCGCCATAACAGTGCCAGCCCCACTACATCCGCCATAACAGTGCCAGCCCCACTACATCCGCCATAACAGTGCCAGCCCCACTACATCCGCCATATAACAGTGCCAGCCCCACTACATCCAACATATAACAGTGCCAGCCCCATTTCATCCGCCATATAACAGTGCCAGCCCCATTTCATCCACCATAACAGTGCCAGCCCCACTACATCCGCCATAACAGTGCCAGCCCCACTACATCCGTCATAACAGTGCCAGGACCACTACATCCGCCATAACAGTGCCAGCCCCACTACATCCGCCATAACAGTGCCAGCCCCACTACATCCGCCATAACAGTGCCAGCCCCACTACATCCGCCATAACAGTGCCAGCCCCACTACATCCGCCATAACAGTGCCAGCCCCACTACATCCGCCATAACAGTGCCAGCCCCACTACATCCGCCATAACAGTGCCAGCCCCACTACATCCGCCATATAACAGTGCCAGCCCCACTACATCCGCCATAACAGTGCCAGCCCCACTACATCCACGATATAACAGTGCCAGCCCCACTACATCCGCCATAACAGTGCCAGCCCCACTACATCCGCCATAACAGTGCCAGCCCCACTACATCCGCCATAACAGTGCCAGCCCCACTACATCCGCCATAACAGTGCCAGCCCCACTACATCCACCATATAACAGTGCCAGCCCCACTACATCCGCCATAACAGTGCCAGCCCCACTACATCCGCCATAACAGTGCCAGCCCCACTACATCCGCCATAACAGTACCAGCCCCACTACATCCGCCATAACAGTGCCAGCCCCACTACATCCGCCATAACAGTGCCAGCCCCACTACATCCGTCATAACAGTGCCAGGACCACTACATCCGCCATAACAGTGCCAGCCCCACTACATCCGCCATAACAGTGCCAGCCCCACTACATCCGCCATAACAGTGCCAGCCCCACTACATCCGCCATAACAGTGCCAGCCCCACTACATCCGCCATAACAGTGCCAGCCCCACTACATCCGCCATAACAGTGCCAGCCCCACTACATCCACCATATAACAGTGCCAGCCCCACTACATCCGCCATAACAGTGCCAGCCCCACTACATCCACGATATAACAGTGCCAGCCCCACTACATCCGCCATAACAGTGCCAGCCCCACTACATCCACGATATAACAGTGCCAGCCCCACTACATCCGCCATAACAGTGCCAGCCCCACTACATCCGCCATAACAGTGCCAGCCCCACTACATCCGCCATAACAGTGCCAGCCCCACTACATCCGCCATAACAGTGCCAGCCCCACTACATCCGCCATAACAGTGCCAGCCCCACTACATCCACCATATAACAGTGCCAGCCCCACTACATCCGCCATAACAGTGCCAGCCCCACTACATCCGCCATAACAGTGCCAGCCCCACTACATCCGCCATAACAGTACCAGCCCCACTACATCCGCCATAACAGTGCCAGCCCCACTACATCCGCCATAACAGTGCCAGCCCCACTACATCCGCCATAACAGTGCCAGCCCCACTACATCCGCCATAACAGTACCAGCCCCACTACATCCGCCATAACAGTGCCAGCCCCACTACATCCGCCATAACAGTGCCAGCCCCACTACATCCGCCATAACAGTGCCAGCCCCACTACATCCGCCATAACAGTGCCAGTCCCACTACATCCGCCATAACAGTGCCAGCCCCACTACATCCAACATATAACAGTGCCAGCCCCATTTCATCCGCCATATAACAGTGCCAGCCCCATTTCATCCACCATAACAGTGCCAGCCCCACTACATCCGCCATAACAGTGCCAGCCCCACTACATCCGTCATAACAGTGCCAGGACCACTACATCCGCCATAACAGTGCCAGCCCCACTACATCCGCCATAACAGTGCCAGCCCCACTACATCCGCCATAACAGTGCCAGCCCCACTACATCCGCCATAACAGTGCCAGCCCCACTACATCCGCCATAACAGTGCCAGCCCCACTACATCCACCATATAACAGTGCCAGCCCCACTACATCCGCCATAACAGTGCCAGCCCCACTACATCCACGATATAACAGTGCCAGCCCCACTACATCCGCCATAACAGTGCCAGCCCCACTACATCCACGATATAACAGTGCCAGCCCCACTACATCCGCCATAACAGTGCCAGCCCCACTACATCCACGATATAACAGTGCCAGCCCCACTACATCCGCCATAACAGTGCCAGCCCCACTACATCCACGATATAACAGTGCCAGCCCCACTACATCCGCCATAACAGTGCCAGCCCCACTACATCCACGATATAACAGTGCCAGCCCCACTACATCCGCCATAACAGTGCCAGCCCCACTACATCCACGATATAACAGTGCCAGCCCCACTACATCCGCCATAACAGTGCCAGCCCCACTACATCCACGATATAACAGTGCCAGCCCCACTACATCCGCCATAACAGTGCCAGCCCCACTACATCCACGATATAACAGTGCCAGCCCCACTACATCCGCCATAACAGTGCCAGCCCCACTACATCCACGATATAACAGTGCCAGCCCCACTACATCCACGATATAACAGTGCCAGCCCCACTACATCCGCCATAACAGTGCCAGCCCCACTACATCCACGATATAACAGTGCCAGCCCCACTACATCCGCCATAACAGTGCCAGCCCCACTACATCCACGATATAACAGTGCCAGCCCCACTACATCCGCCATAACAGTGCCAGCCCCACTACATCCACGATATAACAGTGCCAGCCCCACTACATCCGCCATAACAGTGCCAGCCCCACTACATCCACGATATAACAGTGCCAGCCCCACTACATCCGCCATAACAGTGCCAGCCCCACTACATCCACGATATAACAGTGCCAGCCCCACTACATCCGCCATAACAGTGCCAGTCCCACTACATCCACGATATAACAGTGCCAGCCCCACTACATCCGCCATAACAGTGCCAGCCCCACTACATCCGCCATAACAGTGCCAGCCCCACTACATCCGCCATATAAAACAGTGCCAGCCCCACTACATCCACCATATAAAACAGTGCCAGCCCCACTACATCCGCCATAACAGTGCCAGACCCACTACATCCGCCATATAACAGTGCCAGCCCCACTACATCCGCCATAACAGTGCCAGCCCCACTACATCCGCCATATAACAGTGCCAGCCCCACATAACAGTGTTAGCTCCTATGAGATAGATAGATATAAGACGGATAGAATATATACATATAAACTGGCTGATAACAGAGAAAAACAACCCAAATACACATAAAAAGCACACATGGTCTATGATACCACTTTCCTGTACCCTTCACCCCCAATACCCACTGGACACACGTATCACTGTAGCTGCAGGTGACAGTCATGTGATTGTCGCTGTATGCCAGGGTGCCAATGCCCACTGTAGCAGTAATAAGCGTTCTATATTATAACTTGTGCCAATCACATGCAGCCCAGTGTGTTATCGCACCATGTTCACACTACACCATGTGCAACAGGTTACAGCCATAAAGAGGGCACACAGCGGGCACATGTCATGATGGCAGCTCAGTGCCCACCACTAACCCTGCATACATGTGCTCTAAAATCTGCACGGAGGGGGCACCAGCCATTGTGGAACTACAACTCCCAGCATGGCAGGCTGCTCCTTGTCGTGCAGAAAGCCGCTTTCCCACCTGTGCCATCCATGCAGCCTGGTAAGAACAATGCCCAGCACGGCGGCATGACCCACACCCACACACTGTCACAGGCATTTGTCGCAGCATACATTATGTCGCAGCGGTGTGTCCCCCCCAGCATCATGCACATCCCCCGCACACTAATAGCCATAATGGATACTGTACCGGGCACACACTGAGCGGCACAATGACAGCACTACGAGAATCAGAGAACTGGCAGGTGAGAGGGCGGACGTGACGTCACCCGGCCCTACCTGTGAGGCTTCAGTGAGGGCGGATGTGACGCCGAGCTAGAACTATTCACTCACTCACCAGGTAATAGCTTTTAGCGATACTGTGCTCTACCGGAAGTAACGTCAGGTAAGGGCGGAATTGCCTGTGCGTAAGTTCAACAAGTGCTGGCAACACTATGAAATGATATATAAAATGTCCAGGAAGCCAAAATTACCTGAGCTAATGGTTACGCCCCTGTATGACAGGAAACTAAAGTATTGCAAAAAAAAAGTATTGCAAAAAAACTGTCTACACAGTTTAGTTCCCCTTTTTTTTTTTTTGCAGAAAATTATATATATGGACTGTTCTTTATTAGAGCAGTGTTTCCCAACCAGGGTGCCTCTAGATTTAGCAAAACTACAACCCCCAGCATGCCCAGACATCCGTTGGATGTCCGGGCATGCTGGGAGTTGTAGTTTTGCACCCTGGTTTGGGAAACGTTGTAATGGAGAAAAATCAAGAGTTTCTTTTTGTGAGTGCCTTGTGCTTACCTATTTTAGCTGATGTGGCAGGCGCAAGTTTTCAATAATAAGAAGCAAGTTTTTACATCATTCAAATCAGAAATGAATATGTTGTGTAGCCAACGTTTCCCATGATTACTCTGGCTTTGCAGAGAGAGGGTGTGGTGTTTGATCACTTCACCTGGTCATTGAATCAGGCTGCTGGTCCTCGAGGTCACCCAGGTAAACACATTAAATGTTTAGTGCATTTTTTTTATTTTTGGAAAGAAACAAATGGCGTTGTACAACTTTGGAGTTTGATTCCAAAAATAGAATTTTAAGAGGTTTTCACCCATCGGTTTTACCAGAAAATTGGAAAATTACAGCAAAAACATGGTAAAAATGCTACAAAATATGTGAACACAGCCTGAGACTTCATATCTTCATAAAACACCTTAAAGGGGTACTCCGCCCCTGGCATCTTATCCCCTATCCAAAGGAGCGTGTTTGCGTGTTTGCTCTGTGCGTAATGACGGGCGATACAGGGGCCGGAGCAGCGTGACCTCATGGCTCCGCCCCTCGTGACATCACGGCCTGCCCTCTTAATGCAAGTCTATGGCAGGGGGCGTGATGACCGCCACGCCCCATTCCAGACTTGTATTGAGGGGGGCGGGCCATGACGTCACGAGGGGTGGAGCCGTGGCGTAACGATGCTTCGGCCCCTGTATTGCCCGTCATTACGTGCAGAACGAACTCGCTCTGCGCAGTAATGATAGCGGGGTGCTGCAGCGGCGATCCCCGGGGCTCCCCAGCAGCGGAACCACGACGATCTGACATCTTATGCCCTATCCTTTGGATAGGGGATAAGATGTCTAGGGGCGGAGTACCCCTTTAAAGGGGTTAACCAGGAAAAAACTTTATATATATATATATATATATATATATATATATATATATATATATACACTGGCTCCAAAAAGTTAAACAGATTTGTAAATTACTCCTATTAAAAAATATTAATCCTTTCAGTACTTATGAGCTACTAAAGTTGAGTTGTTATTTTCTGTCTAAGTGCTCTCTGATGACACCTGTCTCGGGAACTGTCCAAATGTGCAAATCCCCATAGCAAACCTCTTCTACTGTGCATTTCCCGAGACAAGCAGAGATGTCAGCAGAGAGCACTGTTGAAAGACAGAAAAGAGCAACTCAACTTCAGCAGCTGATAATTATTGGAAGAATTACAATTTTTTAATAGAAGTAATTTACAAATCTGTTTAACTTTCTGGAGCCAGTTGATATATTAAAAAAATATAAAGGGGTACTCCACTGGCCCAGCGTTCGGAACATTTTGTTCCGAATGCTAGGTGCGGGCTGCGGCAGTCATGACGGCTGCGCCCCTCGTGACTCACCCCATGCCCCCTCAATGCCAGTCTATGGGAGGGAGTGTGGCAGCCACTGGGGCAATGAAGTACCCCTTTAAGTGTTACGAGTGGACACAGAACTCCCATGTGCAACTGCTGTCGGCGCATCCGCAGCGTGAAATACGCTGTGGATACGCTCCGTGAAACCCTTTTCTAAATAAGAAACCGAATCCAAACTGCACCTAATGTGAACTAACCCCCAACCCACTTAGGAGTTTTAGCAGTTAAAGGGGTTATCCAGGAAAAAAACTTTTTAATATTTATCAACTGGCTCCAGAAAATTAAACAGATTTGTAAATGACTTCTATTAAAAAATCTTAATCCTTTCTGTACTTATGAGCTTCTGAAGTTAAGGTTGTTCTTTTCTGTCTAAGTGCTCTCTGATGACACGTGTCTCGGGAACCGCCCAGTTTAGTAGAGGTTTGCTATGGGGATTTGCTTCTAAACTGGGCGTTTCCCGAGGCAGGTGTCATCAGAACAACCTTAACTTCAAAAGCTCATAAGTACTGAAAGGATTAAGATTTTTTAATAGAAGTCATTTACAAATCTGTTTAACTTTCTGGAGCCAGTTGATATATATATAAAAAAAAGTTTTGTTTTTTTTCCCTGGATAACCCCTTTAAGGCTTATAGACTCTAGCAAGGTGATGACCAAGTGCAGTGATGAGAATCCACCTTCTCTCTCTGCAAAGCCAGAAGTAGGAAATGTAGGCAGCATTAGGAAATCATTTCACTGATTGAAATTAGAATCAGTATGGCTGGAAACCCCACGCATGTCACACCAGCTAAAACAGGTATACACAAAAACCTCTATACACAAAAACCTCTACACATATATATATATATATATATATATATATATATATATATACATATATTCAATAAAATCTCACAAAAACTACATCCTCATAAAAAATAAATAAAAATCCCACAAACTCTACCAGGTGATATATACTTAGCCCTTTGTATAAGCTGATTATGCTCCCAGAATCCTTTGCGTGGATCCGCTCTATTTATAGGACGGCATCCTAAATCCCTCGCACTGTTTATCGGTCCCACAAGTAAAAGTCCCGTAGGGCAGATTATACATGTTTTCTAATGGACCGGTGGTGTCTCCCACTCTTCCTTAGAAGGTAGGTAACATCTCAGTGAAGCCGCACAGCTTTCCTATACAGCAGCGTTTGTGTCTCCAGCTGATGCAAAACTACAACTCCCTGCTGGGAGTTGTAGTTTTGCTACAGCTGGAGGCACCCTGATTGGCAAACATACCATTATATACCAGTGGTCTCCAACCTGCGGACCTCCAGATGTTGCAAAACTACAACTCCCAGCATGCCCGGACAGCCAACGGCTGTCCGGGCATGCTGGGAGTTTTAGTTTTGCAACATCTGGAGGTCCGCAGGTTGGAGACCACTGATATATACTTATAGAATGACGTAGATGACAGAGACTCTTATAGACATCGGAAGGATTTCATGGGGGGGGGGGGGGGACACTTAATAGGTTCTTACATAAAGATCTGTAATTTGTACATTTAATTTACTTTTGAATTTAACTATTTAAAAAACATAACATTTCACATATGATTATGACTGTAAACAGGTTAAAATTTCTATATTGACTTATAGGTTATTTTTATCCTATTTTCATTTTTATTTAATCAATTTAATATTACCGTTATTGGTTAATGATATTAAAAAGCAAAGAAAGACATTGATTTACTCTTTTATTATTATTGTTATTATTATTATTATTATTATTATATATTTATTTCAATTGTAAAGTTTTATTAAGCTTTTGACAAACAAGCATAACATAAAGATAAAAAGTAGCAAATATCCCAACGTCATCCTCCCTCTAACAGAAGGGTAAAACCCGCAATGAAAGTAAGGAACACATCAACCTTAAAGGGGTTATCCAGGAAAAAACTTTTTTTTATATCTCAACTGGCTCCAGAAAGTTAAACAGATCTTAATCCTTTCAGTACTTATGAAGTTGAGTTGTTCTTTTCTGTCTAAGTGCTCTCTGATGACACGTGTCTCGTGAACCGCCCAGTTTAGAAGAAGTTTGCTATGGGGATTTGCTTCTAAACTGGGCGGTTCCCGAGACACGTGTCATAAGAGAGCACTTAGACAGAAAAGAACAACCTTAACTTCAGAAGCTCATAAGTACTGAAAGGATTAAGATTTTTTAATAGAAGTAATTTACAAATCTGTTTAACTTTCTGGAGCCAGTTGATATCTAAAAACATTTTTTTTTTCCTGGATAACCCCTTTAATGGCGTTAATGGCCAAGGTAGGGTGGAGGGAGGTCAAACGTCATGGGATGGCTACCATCATGACTAGCCAGGAGAAGAAGGAGGGAGGGTTATCATTATTATTAATAATAATAATAATAATAATTTTTAATAATATTCCTTATATAACCAAAACGACACAACTGTAAAAGAGGTAGAAAATTCATCATTTTTATTATTTTTTTTTCTATAAATATGAATAATAAATTTTTCTTGAAAGAAAATATAGATGTTTTAAGAGATTTAATACCATTCCTTATATATCCCATATCTATATCTATCTATCTATCTATCTATATATATATTTTTTTATTCTGTATATTAAATATTAAAGGGGTATTCTGGTTTCTAGAAATTGTTGTGTATGCTGTTGGAAAAAGAACACATACTTACCTACCTTGCTCCCTCAGGGATCCCCCTGTAAAATCTTCCAGGCCACGCTGAACAATACACTTTAGATATTGCTTTTATATGTTACTCACTAGCTCATGCGGATACTTTACATGCCCTTTTTTATGTGTCTAGCTCCTGTATTTGGCTCACAAATCCCTACATTCTGCTGCTCACTCATTCTGACTTCCACTGCTCAGCAAGGGGTATGTCCGAGGCAAGCACTGAGCCCGCCCCGCTGGGTCTCTTAATCCAATCCCTGCAGGCTGCTCTGTAACCCCTTCCTCTTTGTTTTCATGCTGCAGTCTGATGGGACAGGAGTGAGCACAGAGGAGTGCTAGTCCTGCCCTCCCTTACTTTACTTTGTCCAATTCTGTGCTTCAGCTGGGACAAAGATGATGCTGCAGCCGGACAGAATTGTGTTCTGGATGGTATGGGGACCCCTAGTGGTCTTTTTTCTATAAAAAATAGAAATGAATTACCGTATTTTTCAACATATAAGACGCTCCGGCATATAAGACGCACCCAATTTTAAAGGATGAAAATCTAGAAAAAAAAGATTCTAAACCTTCAACCTGTGGGCCTCCAGATGTAGAAAAACTACAACTCCCAGCCAGGCCCGTCGCAAGAGGACAGGCAAACCAAGCAACTGCTTGGGGCCCCGAGCTGGCCCGGGGCCCCTGAGCAGAGCCGGTCTCTGCCTGTCCTCCTGCGCTATACTGTTCTGCAGGCAGCTCGCCCTGTCGGCCTGACAGGCCAGCAGTGCGAGACCCTGCCTGGAGCGGGAAGCAGAGACTGAAGTCCCTGCCTCCGGCTCCTTTTTGTGCCCCGCTCCGGCTCACCTTCACTCAGTCAGTCCAGGATGCGTAATTTCGCGCGTCACCGTCATGACGTCACCGCGCTGAGTCCCATAATTCAAGAGCGTGACGTGTCACGTGATGGTGCGCGGTGCGCGAACTCACTGCCTCGTCACAGGATTACCACGTGCGGCGTTTAGTGCTGCGATAGTGACAGTGAGTAAAAGCAATGTTATTTCAAGTTCTAAACTACGTGCCTACTGGGTCTGGGGGGAGGAGGGGGTTAATCTGGGGTACCGACGTACTACCTTCCTACAGGGGGGGGGTTAATCTGGGGGTACTACCTTCCTACAAGGGGGGGGGGTACTACCTTCCTACAAGGTAGAGGGTTAATCTACGGGGTACTAACTTCCTCCAAGGGAGGGGGGTTAATCTGGGGGGTACTACCTTCCTACAATGGAGGGGGGGGGGGTACTACCTTCCTACAAGGGAGAGGGTTAATCTGGGGGGTACTACCTTCGATGGGGGGGGGGGGTTAATCTGCGGGGTACTACCTTCCTACAAGGGGGGGGTAATCTTGGGGGATACTACCTTCCCACAAGGGGGGGGGGTAATCTGGGGGGTACACAAGGGGGGGGGGGTAATCTGGGGGGTACACAAGGGAGGGGGGGTAATCTGGGGGGGTACTACCTTCCTACAAGGGAAGGGGGGGTTAATCTGGGGGGTACTACCTTCCTACAAGGGGGGGGGGGTAATCTTGGGGGGTATTACCTTCCTACAAGGGGGGGTTTTAATCTTGGGGGGTACTACCTTCCTACAAGGGAGGGGGGGTTTAATCTGGGGGGTACTGCCTTCCTACAAGGGAGGGAGGGGGGTTAATCTTGGGGTACTACCTTCCTACAAGGGAGGGGGGGGGTTAATCTAGGGGGTACTGCCTGTCTACAAGGGGGTGTTAATCTGGGGGTACAACCTTCCTACTGGGGGGCAGGTAGTACCCCCAGATTAACCCCCTCACCCCCAGTAGGAAGGTAGTACCCCCAGATTAACCCCCTCCCCCAGCAGGCATGTACTACCCCCAGATTAACCCCCCCCCCAGTAGGCAGGTAGTGCCCCCCATACCGTATGCACTGACTGGCTGTCTGGTAGCGCCCCCTACAATACAGGGAGGTATTACATGCTCTGTACTCTTTACCTGTATTACTGAAGTGTATGCACTGACTGGTGTCTGGTAGCGCCCCCTACAGTACAGGGAGGTATTACATGTTCTGTACTCTTTACCTGTATTACTGAAGTGTATGCACTGACTGGTGTCTGGTAGCGCCCCCTACAGTACAGGGAGGTATTACATGTTCTGTACTCTTTACCTGTATTACTGAAGTGTATGCACTGACTGGTGTCTGCTAGCGCCCCCTACAGTACAGGTAGGTATTACATGTTCTGCACTCTACCTGTGCCAGGGTTAGCTGCTCCTTTTGGATACCAGGTGAGGGCGGCTACATTTCGTGTGTACTGTACAGGACCCTGAAGAAGCTCCTGTCCTCTATATAGACCAGTCTGTCCAAACCAGGGTCCCTCCAGCTGTTGCAAACCTACAACTCCCAGCATGCCTGGACAGCCTTTGGCTGTCCAGTCATGCTGGGAGTTGTAGTTTTGCAACAGCTAGAGGCACTCTGGATGGGAAATAACTGATATAGACAGTGATTTACAGCTCCCAGCAGATCTTTATTACTTTTATATGTAAGGATTTGCTTTATCTGTATTAGTTATTTACTTATTTTTCTTTAATCCTCACCTTTTCCTATTTTGGATGACATTTTGGGGCTTCAAAACCAATTATCAGGTTTCCATAGAGTTCTGGTCCCAACATACAATGGCTTCAACATACAATGGTCGTCCTGGAACCACTTAATATTGTAACTTGAGGGACCACTGTATATTGGCTTGTATCCAATATACATTAAACATTTGCAAAAAAAAACACCACTATACCATACAATTTGTATGGTACAGTGGTGTTTTTTGCAAATGTTCATTTGTTCAAAATGTTCAAATTCCATGCACATTAAATGCAACAGCACAGTGCAAATACTGCTGTTGCATTTAATGTGCATGAAAATTGCACTGTAAACCTTCTTTATTATTTATATAAAGTGTATGTGAACTTAAACTGTATGGCTATGCTGTGGTTCCTGTAGGCTTTGCGTGCGTAAGGTGGGGGGGGCCCTCCATGTCTATTTTGCTTGGGGCCCCCAAATTCCTTCAAACGGCCCTGCTCCCAGCATGCCCGGACAGCCGTTGGCTGTCCGGGCATGCCAGGAGTTGTAGTTTTGTAACATCTGGAGGTCCGCAGGTTGAAGACCACTGGTATAGGAGGTAATACTCACGTGTTCCCGCCGCTCCGGACCCGTCACCGATCGGCACCGCTGCCCTGGATGTCGCCCTCCATTGCTGTCCCCAGGGTGTCCCCGTCGCTCAGGAACGTCTCTGCTGCCCGGTATCCTCGCTCTCCTTCGCCGACATCCAGTCACTACGCATGACGGGACGGCGTGCGCAACGACATGATGACGGCGAAGGAGAGTGCCGGCAATGCAGGGGATCCCGGCATGGAGCAGACACCGAGGAGGCAGGTAAGGTCCCTCCCGGTGTCCTGTAAGCTGTCCGGGACACCGCGATTTCACCGCGGCTTTCCCGAACAGTCCGGCTGTCCAGGTTAGTGTCACTTTCGCTTCAGACGCGGCGGTTAGCTTTGATCGCCGCGTCTGAAGGGTTAATACAGGGCATCACCGCTATCGGTGATGTCCTGTATTAGCCGCGGGTCCCGGCCGTTGATGGCCGCAGGGACTGCCGCAATAGTACAGGGTTTTAATGTGTATTCGACGTATAAGACGCACCAACTTTTCCCCCCAGTTTTGGGGAAGAAAAAGTGTGTCTTATACGGCGAAAAATACAGTATATAAGAAAGGTTAATGTTTTGCCAAGATATGAAGTTTTTGATTTTGATCCTGCCTGCAAGGACCGATAATCAACAAGATGAGGGGAAGGAGACAGTAAGTGAAGGGAGAAGCTGTTTATAAAGTAGATGTCTGAAGAGAAGGATGAATAGATAAATGGCTGATGTTCTGGGGTTGGGAGTTCCAGAGTATGGGGGAAGCTCTGGAGACATCTGGTTGTATGAAGAGTGGACAATGGAAGAGCACAGAAGATTGTCTTGTGAGAATTGGAAAATATGTGTGGGAAGGTATCAGGAGGTGTTATGGTTAATATTTTAAATGGGTACTATCAGAATCAAAAACTTGTTGTGCATGTTGTACATCTTGGCGAAGCATAAGTTTTTTGTAATATACTTCATTAAAAAATGTCATCTCCTTTTTATAGAAATCTTGGCTTATAAAGAAGATCCATCCAGAAGATAATTCTTCCAACATGATGTTTTTTAATAAGTTTCCAATTACATGAAAAGGCATATTAATTGTTACAATATCACTTAAATTTTTGTTTTTAAACAGAACATAATCCGGTCCGGCTGCATCATCTTTGTCCCAGATGAAGCACAGGCAGGAACAAAGTCCAGTAAGTGGGGCGGGACAAGCACTAGTCTTTTCTCACTCCTGTCCTTTCTATTAGACTCCTGTCTGAAAACAGAGAGGAGAGGGTTACAGAGCAGCTTGCAGTGATTGAAGGCCTCTGTGTTACGTTCTGCGCAGGCCGTGAGCGCTTTCCTATTCTGTCCACCCCAGCCAGGGGGGCCGGAATTCGCATTGCGGGATGCGCCCGCATGTGAATCCCAGCCTGTCTCTCACCTCCGCTCTCTGCTGCTTCCTGTCTGCTCTCACAGCCCCGGCGAGTGTGCCCCCGCCTCCTAGGGCGCGCACGCCTTAGCTCTAAGATTTAAAGGTCCAGTACGCCCATAATTATTGTTTGCACCTGTACCTCAGTTATAAGTTCTTGCACCTCCTATCATTCCCTGCCAGATCTTTGTTGCCTTGTGCCCTAGAGAAAGCATATTCTGTGTTTGCTCTCCTGTGTCCAGACCCTCTGCTCCATTTCCTGACACTGCTCCATGCCTGCCTATTGACCTTCTGCCACGTTCCTGACCACGCATCTGTGCCGCCTGTCCTGACCTCCTTTTATCCTGACCACATCTTGCTGAATCCCTCCTGTGCCTCGCATCAACTCCGCCGCCTGTGTGGTCAGGTCATGCCAGGGGTAGCGAACTGGGTGCCGCCTGCCGCAGCAAGACCATCCCGCTACCTCTGTGTGTGTCCTGCCTATTGCCATGAGTCTTACGCTCTGGCACAGCACATCAGACTCAGGTGCATAGTGAGTGAGGGCGGGCTCAGTACTTGCTTCAGAGATACCCCTTCCTGAGCAGTGGATGTCAGAATAAGTGAGCAGCAGAACAGACAGATTTGTGAGCCAAATACAGAAGATAGACACATAAAGAAGACATATGAATATGTCAAACTCAAAGGCTAACATGGGCCAAAAAAACAAGGTTTAAGTTTATGTGGGCCGCATCCAAAAAAGGACATAGTAACGCCGGCCCTCAAATTCTGGGAGAGTGACATGAACGAACATCAGTACGGGGCCCCCACATTAGGTGCAGTATAGTTTCCCCACATTAGGTGCAGTATAGTTCCCCCACATTAGGTTTGCAGTATAGTTCCCCCACATTAGGTTGGCAGTATAGTTCCCCCATTTTAGGTTGGCAGTATAGCTCCCCCACATTAGGTTGGCAGTATAGTTCCCCCACATTAGGTGCAGTATAGTTCCCCAGATTAGGGGCAGTATAGTTCCCCCACATTAGGTGCAGTATAGTTCCCCCACATTAGGTGCAGTATAGTTCCCCCACATTAGGTGCAGTATAGTTCCCCACATTAGGTGCAGTATAGTTCCCCCACATTAGGTGCAGTATAGTTCCCCCACATTAGGTGCAGTATAGTTCCCCACATTAGGTGCAGTATGTTCCCCCCAGACATACAGCCTCCAGCCATATACAGTGTATGGCTGGAGGCTGTATGCCAGTGTACTGCCCCACTTCAGTGCTCTGACCACCACTCTTCCGGTCTGGCCATAGCAGTAGGTCCTGGGACGGGAGGAGGGGTGGTCTGAGCACCGTAGCTGACTTGCCGCTAGTCACTTACCATGCTGGCCAGCGCCTGTCTTCCACCTCCATGTTCTGCTCCTCCGTGCCTCCGTTGCTATGGGCGTATGCACAGGACGTCATCTCCTGGCGGCCCCTGCATTTTATAACTTAACATGGGGCCGCTGAGAGTTGACGGGGGCATCCCTGTGTCCCGAAAACATCTTTCGGGACACAGGGATGTCCGGGCCGCAAATATATTCATTGTGGGCCGCATGCAGCCTGTGGACCGCATGTTGGACACCATGATATGAAGCATCTGCCAAGATTTACAGAAGAGCAGGTTCAAGAAATGTTAAGGTGGAGGTGGTAAGGGCAGAGATTTGTGGTTTGAAAGTCAAAGTAGAGCTTAGGTAAGGTTATTCCACGGTAGAAGATGAGTGGGACTAGTGTGGAGCTGTCCACCGGAAAGTCCACCTATGCACTGGAGAGAGAGTAGATGTCTATAATGCCCCTGTAAATACACTAAATACATTTTTTTAATTAAGAGGAAGCCATTTTTGTAATACCGTGTAACTGGCCTTTAGAGAATTTCCGTTTTGCCTCATTGTGTATAATAGGTGTTTAGGTTATTGCCGACACCGAAAGTGGATTGAAGACTTTTCAAGATTAACAAACTAATGAAGTCATTACAAGAATTAGACCTAATAGCTTTACAATAGGAGTCTGAACACGCTCATAGCTAGGAGAATATTAAGTCATTACCATCTAATCTGATTCATTAACCCTGTATGTGTATGTGCACTGCATGGGAAGGAATCCAAATTACTTGTAATTCTCTACAGGTTCTGGACTCCTTCATTATTATTTATAAATTTTTTTTCCAAAAGGTTTACCAAATATATTTTTAGTTTATTAAACGCCTTTGTAAATACTCTTGGCCAGAGTCTCTATCTTTAGCACAGGCCATCACTATTAGATCAGAACATTTCTTGTTTTGAAGGACCAGTCATGTCCCTAAGTATTATTAATTTCAATGACAACTGGCAGAACGCTTTCTCTAGGCCTGAGGTCAGAACGAGTGTAAAGCACCCCTACAGGTTCCATATATATATATATATATATATATATATATAGAACTCTTTTCCCTCAGTAAATGATGCAATTATTTTATTACCTTTTTCTCACCTGTGGTTTAGTAATCTGTTCTTTGTATTCTGTCCTTGGTAAAACTGACTTCCTGTTGATCCTAACTGATTTTCTGGTGATTCTGACTTCTTAGTGATCCCTACTGACTTCCTGGTAATCCTAACAGATTTACTGGTAATCCCAACTGACTTTTTAGTGATCCCGACATTCTGGTCATCCTAACTGACTTCCTGGTGATCTTAACTGACTTCCTGGTGATCTTAACTGACTTCCTGTTAATCTTTACTGACTTCCTGGTGATCCCAAATAACTTCCTGGTGATCCTAACCGACTTTCTGGTGATCCTAACTGACTTCATGTTAAAGTGGTACTCTGATACTCAGCATTTGGAACAAACTGTTCCGAACGATGGAGCCGGTGTCGGGAGCTTGTGACGTCATATCCCCGGCCCCTCATGATGTCACACCGCGCCCCCTCAATGCAAGTTTATGTGAGGGGGCGTGATGGCTGTCAGGCCCCTCCCATAGACTTGCATTGAGGGAGCGGGGCGTGACATCATGAGGGGTCAGGGATATGACTTCACAAGCTCCCGGCGCCGGTTCCAGCATTCAGAACAGTTTGTTCCAAACACTGAGCAGTACCCCTTTAATCCTTACTGACTTTCTGGTGATCCAAATTGACTTCCTGGGGATCCTATCGGACTTTCTAGGGATCCTATCTGACTTTCTGGTGAACCTGTGATAGACTTGTGTTTATGTATACCAGCCAGTCAGAGAAGATAGAGCAACAACGGAGGGAGAGCAGTAGGCTTAACCAATTATATGACAGAAGGTGTGTCTTAAAGGTGAACTCCGGTGGAAACAAGTGGAAAACAAATGTTTTCAAATCAGCTGGTGCCAGAAAGTTAAACAGAATTGTAAATTGATTTTATTAAAAATTCTGAAGCCTTCCAGTACTTATTAGCTGCTGTATACTACAGAGAAATTTGTGAAGTTCTTTCCAGTCTGACAACAGTGCTCTCTGCTGACACCTCTGTCAGTGTCAGGAACTGTCCAGATTAGGAGCAAATCCCCATAGAAAACCTCCCCTGCTCTGGACAGTTCCTGACACGGAAAGAGGTGTCAGCAGAGAGCACTGTGGTCTGACTGGAAAGAACTTCACAAATGTCTTTGTAGTATATCTGTAGTTTACGCAGCTGATAAGTACAGGAAGGGTTAATATTTTTAAATAGAAGTAATTTACAAATATGTTTAACTTTCTGGAGCTAGTTGACTTGAAAACATTTCCACCGCTTAGACATCTTATCCCCTATCCAAAGGACTGGGGACCCCCGTGATCTTGCACGCAGCACCCCAGTTAAAATCAGTCCTCGGAGCATGTTCGCTCTGGGTCTGATTACTGGCGACCACGGGGCCAGCGGCGTGTGACGTCACGCCTCCGCCCCCGTGTGATGTCATGCTCTGCCCCTCAATGCAAGCCTATGGGAGGGGGCGTGACAGCTGTGCTGAGACCTCCTCCTATTGTTAGTTAAAGCAGGGTAAATCACGCAGCAGTGTGCTTTACTCCCCGGCTTGGCACTCAACGCAGTAGACAAGCTCTATAAAATATAATGGAGTAGCTAAATCAGTCGAATTGCATGCCAGGCCTGAGAGTTAAGTGCGCTACCAATGACAAAAGAGATAAGGGTGATGTAATAATGAATAATCCTAAAGAGACACCCCCACACCAAAAAGATAAGGTCCTTTGTCAAGTTGTCCTCATTGTTTTGATTAGACAATTATCTCAAAGAAACTGTAATGGCTGCCATATTGGTAGTCCCTCAGGTTTTTCAGAATTTTTGGGAATTTACTGGGCAATGCTAACTAAACTATTGTGTGGGTTTTGTATGAACTACCAGAAAGCTTAAAGTGTCTTCTTCATTACAGGGGTTGACTTTGGTCAAAAATATGGCTGAATTATTTCTGGGCAAAGTGTTGTTAAAAAATAACCGTGATCAGGACGAGTTGGACACGGACCAAGAGATTTGGCAGAGACTGGAAAATCGTGTTCTTCTTTTGTACTTTGCGGAGTCAGGATGTTCACGCTGTCAGGAGTTTGCGCCGCTTTTAAAGGATTTTTTCACCAAACTGACTGATGAGTTCTACGTGAACCGATCCTCTCAGCTTGCCCTGGTTTATGTGTCTCTAGACCGCACGGAGGAGGATCACGAAAGCTTCATAAAGGACATGCCGAAACGGTGGCTAGTGATTCCTTTCGAGGATGAAGAGTTTAGAAGGTGAATTGTGATGTCTACTTTGCTGTTCATAGTTATGCTCTTCATGTTTGTGAATAAATATAGACGCTATCAGGTTTTGCTATTGTACTTGGAGGTACACTTTAGGCTTTACACATGTGATGTGTTGCACAGATCTATAATACAGCACCCATAAAAGTTCAGACTTGGCAACACAGAAAATACACAATGATTATCCCAGCTCTTTCTCCCTTAAAGGGGTACTCTAATGCTCCAGCATTCTGAACATTTTGTTTCAAACGCTCGGAGCCGGAGGCCGTGATCGTGTCAGATGAAGCACATAATAAATAAATACAATTACCGTACATAGCATGACAGTACATCATACAGTACAGGTGTCCCTACACTATACATCATATCACATGCTACACTAACATTCCGACACATATTATATACATGACAGTACAGCAGACAGCACAGATGTCCCTATACTACAAATCATACCACATGCTACACTAACCTTCCTGCACATATTATTGGATGACAGTACAACATACAGAACAGATGTCCCTACACTACACATCATACCACATGCCACTCTAACTTTCCTGCACATATTATATACATGACAGTATAACATACAGTACAGGTGTTCCTACACTATACATCATACCACATGCTACAGTAACATTCCTGCACATATTATTAATAAAAGTCAAACAATAAACAATTGCAGACAGTGATAGGGCATGGGTGTTGGGAGAAAAGGGGGTAGGGAGGGGAGATCACAGGCCCAAAACTTTATTGAGAGACAACACACACCTCGATGTACAGACTGTCCCTGATGGAATAGTTTCTGAGTAGGCTGTGGACCATTCTGTGGCAGCCCTGGATGGACATCTCTGAATTAAAGGGGTATTCCAGGATTTTTTTTTTATTTGACTATGCTACAGGGGCTGTAAATTTAGTGTAGTTCATAATATAGTGTCTGTACCTGTGTGTGACGGTTTTCTCACAATTCTTCTTTGATTTTCACTCCAATATTTATTTTTAACAGCATACAAAATGACTGTGACTGTTGTCTCAGATTTTTCCCAGCTTGCAATGCGGCCGAGACCTGACTCACTAGTCAGCTGATGACAGGGAGCCTATCTGCTTCAATGGGTGGAAGGATCGCTTGGTGGGAGAGAGATCAATCTGCAACTAATGCAACAGCTGTAGGCACCCTGATTAAAAACCTCAGGTCTTTTGAATGGATGCAGTTCATTTATGTTTCAATGGGTGGGGTGGCTTATATGTGGGAGGGAGGAAAATAGAATTATGGGATTTGTAGTATAAAAAAAATAAGGCAAACAGGAAATATCAGTTCACAAAAAGCTAGCCATAGTGTTATGGTAATCTCACAACATAGCCATTTAGCCCCAAGACAAGCGCAGATCCTTCCTAAGTATGTCCTTTACTGTCAGACAGGTACGTACTAAAATCACCTTATGGAGGATAACCCCTTTAAGCATTGTGTCCTTGTAGAGCAGCACTAGCCATTGGCTGGAAATAGCAGCCTATTTATAAGAATGATACGGTAGGTAGCTGGGAGCTCCCTGGATTGTTGGGGTCCCAAAGATTGAACCCACGCAGATCAATATCCCAGTAATATGCCATCATCTTAAAACATGGGAACACCTCTTTTTGAATAGAATACAAAATGGCGCTGTACGAGAAACTTTAGGTGTCCAATCTCCAATCTCCAATGACTCAGGGGATGTGCAGAATTATCCAGACACGATCAGCATATAAAATCTGCATTAACATACAAATGGTGTCACATATTAAAGTAATGCATAGGATGAATACCTAGAGCTGGGAATTATCTCTACCATCTAACATAATGTAAATGATTATGGATGTAATTTCTCACCGAATAGTGATCCTCACATTACTCACTTTACGTGTAATCTGGATAACCCGCAGAGGATTAGCGCTTTACAGATATGGTAATTGCCAAGGATTTATGGGATGTTGGAGGCTTAGTATTACAGGATCATACTATCCATTCATTTATTTGGGTTAACTAGCAGGGCAGTCAAATAATTGGCATTTATTTGGCTATATATATGTACTTTGGCATGTTATAGCCATGGACAGATTAATAGAAAGTAAACTATTAGGCCATGGATCTGCTTAGTTAAAGGAGTAGTCCAGTGGTGACTCAGTGGTGAACAACTTATCCCCTATTTTAAGGATAGGGGATAAGTTGCAGATCGCGGGGGGTCCGACTGCTGGAGCCCCCTGCGATCTCCTGTACGGAGCCCCGACAGCCCGCGGCAAGGGGGCGTGTCGACCTCCGCACGGAGCGGCAGCCGACATGCCCCCTCAATACAACTCTATGGCAGAGCCGAAGCACTGCCTTCAGCAATCTCCGGCTCTGCCATTGAGATGTATTGAAGGGGCGTGTTGGCCGCCGCTTCGTGCGGGGGTCGACACCCGCTATCTGGCCGGAGAGCCGGGGCCCCGTACAGAGAGATCGCAGGGGGCCCCAGCGGTCGGACCCCCCCGCGATCTCAAACTTATCCCCTATCCTTAGGATAGGGTATAAGTTTTTCACCACTGGACTACCCCTTTAAGCTTTGCTGCGACTTTGTGAGATACTGTATAAGACATTTTTATTATATATATATATATATATATATATATATATATATATACATATATATATATATATATATATGTGTATACCACACAAATATAGCCTCATTGGGCTGCTAGCAAGCAGTTATCGCATATCTATTGCTTTCTTCTTGCATGTATCACTCATCATGGCCAAAAAACTGGAGCTATGTTATGTACCGGTCCACTATATCCCAGCTCTGATACAGTGGGGCAAAAAAAAGTATTTAGTCAGCCACCAATTGTGCAAGTTCCCCCTCAACTATGAGAGACATAATGAGAAAAAAAAATAGCTGTTGAAGGACACCAGAGACAAAATTGTAGACCTGCACCAGGCTGGGAAACTGAATCTGCAATAGGCAAGCAACTTGGTGAGAAGAAATCAACTATGGGAGAAATTATTAGAAAATGGAAGACATACAAGACCACTGATAATCTCCCTCATTCTGGGGCTCCGTGCAAAATCTCACCCCTTGACGTCAAAATGATCACAAGAACGGTGAGCCAAAATCCCAGAACCACACGGAGGACCTAGCAAATGACCTGCAGAGAGCTGGGACCAAAGTAACAAAAGCTACCATCAGTAACACACTACGCCGCCAGGGACTCAAATCATGCAGTGCCAGAAGGGTCCCCCTGCTTAAGCCAGTACATGTTTGGGCCCATCTGAAGTTTGCTAGAAAGCATTTGGATGATCCAGAAGAGTATTGAGAGAATGTCATATGGTTAGATGAAACCAAAATAGAACTTTATGGTAAAAACTCAACTCGTCGTGTTTGGAGGAGAAAGAATGCTGAGTTGCATCCAAAGAACACATACCTACTGTGAAGCATGGGGGTGGAAACATCATGATTTGGGGATGTTTTTCTGCTAGGGGACCAGGACGACTGATCCGTGTAAAAGAAAGAATGAATGGGGACAGTGTATTGTGAGATTTTGAGTAAAAACCTCCATAATCAGCAAGGGCATTGAAGATGAAACGTGGCTGGGTCTTTCAGCATGACAATGATCCCAAACACACCACCCAGGCAACGGAGTGGCTTTGTAAGAAGCATTTCAAGTTCCTGGAGTGGCCTAGCCAGTCTCCAGATCTCAACCCCATAGAAAACCTTTGGAGGAAGTTGAAAGTCCGTATTGCCCAGTTACAGCCCCAAAACATCACTGCTCTAGAGGAAATCTGCATGGAGGAATGGGCCAAAATACCAGCAACAGTGTGTGAAAACCTTGTAAAGACTTAAAGAAAACGCTTGACCTCTGTCATTGCCCACAAAGGTATATAACAAAGTATTGAGATGAACTTTTGTTATTGACCAAATATTAATTTTCCACCATAATTTGCAAAGAAATTCTTTAAAAATCAGACAATGTGATCTTATGGATTTTTTTTTCTCCTTATGTCTCTCATAGTAGAGGTATACCTATGATGAAAATTACAGGCCTCTCATCTTTTTAAGTGGGACAACTTGCACAATTGGTGGCTGACTTAATACTTTTTTTCCCCACTGTATGTGTTTAGATAACTCTTTGGCCCTCATTTACTATTGCAAACCCGACATGTTTTGTTGGGTTGTGCGCCAGATTCTGTGACATTGCGCCAGAAATTCTGTCTGCGCCAGATTTTGCGCCAGAATTTGCACCAGAATTGTAAAATACTCGACTAGCTCTCCATTTTGCTGTGAAAACCCTGAAAAAGGGGACCACTCCATCCCCAGCTATACTATATACCAGACCACTCCATCCCCAGCTATACTATATGCCAGACCACTCCATCTCCAGCTGTACTATATGCCAGACCACTCCATCCCCATCTGTACTATATACCAGACCACTCCGTCCCTAGCTGTACTATATACCAGACCACTCCATCCCCAGCTATACTATATACCAGACCACTCCATCCCCAGCTATACTGTATACTAGACCACTCCATCCCCAGCTGTACTATATACCAGACCACTCCATGCCCAGCTATACTATATACCAGACCACTCCATCCCCAACTGTACTATATACCAGACCATTCCATCCCCAGCTATACTATATACCAGACCACTCCGTCCCCAGCTGTACTATATACCAGACCACTCCATCCCCAGCTATGCTATATACCAGACCACTCCATCCCCAGCTATACTATATACCAGACCACTCCATCCCCAGCTGTACTATATACCAGACCACTCCATCCCCAGCTGTACTATTTGTCAGACCACTCCATCCCCAGCTATACTATATACCAGACCACTCCATCCCCAGCTGTACTATATACCAGACCACTCCACCCCCAGCTGTACTCTATACCAGACCACTCCACGCTTGCTCTGCTCTATGCCAGACCATTTTTTTCCATAGTATTGCCATGTGCCAAACTCCTTCTCCAGCCCCCCCCCCCCTTGTTCCGGACCACTCCTTTCCAGAACAAAACGTCCCCAGCTGTAATATGTCTCAGATCAATCCTTAAAATAATAGAAGACACATTATTACAGGATCGGAGACTGATGTTGGTTGTTTTACTTTTATAATGTTATATTCTCATACATAATACTGTTTTAGGGACCTGGAAATTCAGTTCTCAGTTTCCGAAGTACCAGTCCTTGTAGTCCTGAAGCCATCCGGACAGATCATCTCTCTAAACGCAGTGGACGAGGTGACTCGACTCGGACCTTCATGCTTCCAGAATTGGCAGGAAGCCTCTGAAATCATTGACAGAAGTTTCGTCCTTCCAGAATTCACTGACTCGACAGCCTCGAGGAGTGTCACCGACCCCATCCGTAGAATAAAGTACAAATTGGAGGACACCAAGAAGAAGAAGGAGCGGCCAGGAAGGGACGATGATGACGATGGAGGTGGTGGAGGGGGAGGGGGAACTGGTTTCTTCTGAGCAGAACTCATCAATAGATGTATTTAATATCATGGATCAATGGATGCAGAACTGGACATACTAACTAATTCTTATTCAAAATCTTCTTTTGTTCTAGCCAATACCGTATATAATAGTTTTTATAGCTTGATTTATGTCATTTGTATATAATCTCTCTAAGATCTCATTACATGCTGGTAAATTGGCTCCTTTTGATGGTGGTCCTGGTGTGTTTTTGGGGGTAGGGTTGTCTAGCTATGCAGGCTGGGTATAAGATATATCTCAGTTGTGCTCGTTGACCTTGCCTAGACAATTCATTTTATTTCAACCATGGTCAAAGCTAGAAAGGGGGTGGGGAGGGAGAGGTTATATTTAGGGGATGCCCCAGGGGATGTACTTAACAGTCGGCATGTGGAAGCAGGAACCCTTTTTTATTCGGTTGGGTTGGTGTTCAGGGTTGGGTGGCAAGTGGAAGGGTCCTTGGAGGTAATAGTCAGATGTTATGATGTTGTTTAACTGGGCCTCCTGGTGGTGGTTCTGGGCCTCAGGAGTCTGTGGCAATGTGCACAAGGTTACCTGGGTGCCCTTGGGTTAGAGGATTGTGGCCAGGGGTAAGAGCATAGTGCACAGGTTTTTTTTTGTTGTTGGAGGGGAGGGCCTTCCAGGGGCCCTTTAGGGCAAGTGTTTAAGTTTAGTGAACTTTGGTAATGTTTATATGTTATAATGTATTTAACTGTTATTTATGGTTGTTAAATAAATGGGCCTCCCTGCCCATTTTACCACAATATACATGTATTTATGGGAAAGAGGGTGGTGTAAATCAGTGGGGGGAATGTATCTAAAATCCTCTTTAGTCAAGGAATCCAAACCCTAAGGGAGGCCTGTAGCGAGAGAAGCTACCCAATTGAATACGCTGACCGATCACACCCATAACAATGTACCAAAAATGTTAGATACACCTCAGTGAGACACGATTATGGGATGTATGGGGTGTCCAAACACTTCCCTAAATCTGCAAATAGATCAGCAGCACATTGCATATTACCCAAGTTATATGGGGCCCTGATTATGGGGTTACCTGCATGCAGGCTTTATGAATTAGCTGCTCACCTCAAGTGAACACACTGGGGCAGCTTTATCAAAACCTGTGTAAAAGAAAATTTTCCCAGTTGCCCATAGCAACCAATCAGATTGCTTCTTTCATTTTGCAGAGGCCTTGTTAAAAATGAAAGAAACAAGCTGATTGGTTGCTATGGGTAACTGGGCAACTTTTCCTCTGGACAGGTTTTGATAAATCTCCCCCATAGCACGCATATCACCCCTTAAGGGTATTACGTTGGAGAATGATCCACTCAAGCCCGAAGGTCTTGTCGGCTGGTTGTCCTGCGGTAGAAGCTAATAGAGATAATGAAAATACATTTACAGTAGATATTAAAGAAAGGAAAGATCGGACGTGTTGGGTTTCAAAGTAGATAAGCCAATGCCATAGAGGTCTGGCAATGGTATTTTCCCATATTCCTATTAAGAACATGGACGATCTATGTGTGCATGGGGGTGTTGGGAGTAATAAGATTTGGCCAACAAGTATAAACCAACGGGCTGTATTCACAGGTTACATGCCCTTCAAATCGATATGGCTGATCTATCATATATTACCTCTAGAGCAGTGACTCCCACATTTCTTACTATTATGGAACTCCAGAAAAGCTTTGTCAGTGTTCAGAATTCCTACTTTCATTTGTACTTCAAAGAAGCTTGGTGAAATGAGAAATAAAGGAAACTTTTTACCCATTTTATATTCTGGTCCAAATTTCTTGACTGGTTTGCCAAACATGGTTCATCTCTACTGTAAAAGTGACAGCTTTTCCTTGACAATATCCCTCCGGGGGCAGTTTCCCTGGGTGGAAAATTGTTAGAGGTGCAAAATATTAAAGTCAGGCTGTGCACAGAACAGAAAGGGAAATGCAGGAGGGTTCACATGAGTGCCAAAAACTGTATACCTACTATGTCACCTAATTGAGCAGACACTGACCCATTCGAAACACAACCCATCCAATTAATAAAAAAATTCTGCCTCCTCCTGCTCTGTGCATACATATTGGTGTTTCTGATGTCACATGGTACAGCTCTTGCACCCCAGGGTACAGCTCTTGCACCCGCCTGGTGCCGAGAGGGTATTAACCAGATGCGTGTGTGTGAGTGCAGAATGTAAAGTGTATGTATCACTGCTCACTTCTGTATGGGAACAGGGAGTCTGGTGATGGCAGAAGTCCCTGCTCCTGTACAAACAATGTGTGACACCATGCCAATAGCATAGCACACCATAGTAACCGAGTAATCTGTTACAAGTCATCCACCAGGCTAGAACACTGCTCTGGTTATAGGGCACAATACTTGCTTTGCCTTGGGCACTGTTAACCATGCTAACGCACTGAATTGCAAGCAAGTCTGGTTGGCAAACCAGGTAATACTTTACAGGTCTCTAGCATGGTAACTGCTACTTTTTTCTATCTCAAGGTTGGAGACCCATTCACACCTAGTACTTCTAACATTTGCAGTAGACAAATTGGAAAGACCTGTGGTACTCACTGTTTTTCAATAGAATGCCCTATTAAAGGATGCAGAGCAGTAAGGTTAGTGGTGTGGAAGTCACGTAACACTGGCTTTGGCCGAAGGCTCACTGCAAATGGGGAAAAGCAGAAGAGCCCTTGTTCACCTTGCTGTGTTTAGTCCTGCAATGATATAAGGTGTCCAGCTGGGGGAGGGCTAGTCTGCCAGTGGCCATCTTGGAATTAAAGCCAAGAGAGGACACAGATAAAGCAGCGTATCAGTATCTGGTCCCAAGAGTGCTACAGCAGCTGGTAGGAACCCGATAGCAAGCTGAACAAGATCCAGTGCTGGTAGCAGAAAAGCCCTCTGTATGGACTGACCTGAATTTCAGCCTGTGGAAGGGTAAGCCTGAAACCCTTCTTTCCCTGTCCCACAACAGGGCACCCTGAACTCCCTGATAGCTTCAGGCTACTCCAAGTAAAACTGCGGAGAAGGGCCATTTATTCAATGTGCACCCTCTAGAGTGGTGAGCTGCAGGTGTTATTGTGGGTGGGTGAGACATAGATATATATACTGTATTTGTCTGATTTTTGTGCTGTACCCTACTGTTTTGTTATGTGAAAGGAGTATTGAAGTGAAATACATCTTATCCCCTTTCCAAAGAATAGGGGATAAGTTATAAATCGAGGGGGTCTGACTACGATCTACTGCACGGCACCCTTGCAGTCTGCAGGTACAGGGGCGTGCCAACCCCTGCACGAAGCGGTGGCCAGTGGGTTAGACCAGCAGTCAGACCCCCCCCCACACCAATCTATAACTTATCCCCTGTCCTATTTCACTGGAGTAGTCCTTTAAGAATGGTTGTTTTCCTTTATACAATACAATGTTAGTCTCAAGTTAGCTTTTTGTCAGTTTTATAATTCTTTCAGAGATGTTCCCGACTGGACTTCACTTCGACACCCTGGATGATCCATTGGGTGGAAGCACCGCCGTAGATTACTACCCCAGCTCCCAGATAGTGAAGGCTTAGGATCAGCCTGCAGGGCATGAAGAGGGACAACAGGGCTGTAGATAGACACCCCCAAAACCCTGATATATATATATATATATATATATATATATATATATACATATACAGTGGGGATCAAAAGTTTGGGCACCCCAGGTAAAAATTTGTATTAATGTGCATAAAGAAGCCAAGGGAAGATGGAAAAATCTCCAAAAGGCATCAAATTACAGATTAGACATTCTTATAATATGTCAACAAAAGTTAGATTTTATTTCCATCATTTACACTTTCAAAATAACAGAAAAAAAGGCGTCTGAAAAAGTTTGGGCACCCTGCAGAATTTATAGCATGCACTACTCCCTTTGCAAAGCTGAGACCTGCCAGTGTCATGGATTGTTCTCAATCATCATCTGGGAAGACCAGGTGATGTCAATCTCAAATGTTTTAAATGCCCAGACTCATCTGACCTTGCCCCAACAATCAGCACCATGGGTTCTTCTAAGCAGTTGTCTAGAAATCTGAAACTGAAAATAGTTGACACTCACAAAGCTGGAGAAGGATATAAGAAGATAGCAAAACGTTTTCAGATGTCAATATCCTCTGTTTGGAATGTAATTAAGAAATGGCAGTCATTAGGAACAGTGGAAGTTAAAGCAAGATGTGGAAGACCAAAAACAATATCAGACAGAACAGCTCGCAGAATTGTGAGAATAACAATTCAAAACCCAAGAGATAAAGAGATACTTGTATAAATTAGGACTTCATGGAAGAGTCATCAGAAGAAAATCTCTTCTACGTCCTCACCACAAAAATCAGCATTTGAACTTTGCAAATGAACATATAGACAAGCCTGATGCATTTTGGAAACAAGTTCTGTGGACCGATGAGGTTAAAATTGAACTTTTTGGCTGGAATGAGCAAAGGTATGTTTGGAGAAGAAGTGGAAAAGAATTTAATGAAAAGAACCTCTGTCCAACTGTTAAGAATGGGGGTGGATCAATCATGCTTTGGGGTTGTATTGCAGCCAGTGGCACAGGGAACATCTCACAAGTAGAAGGAAAAATGGATTCAATAAAACGTCAGCAAATTTTGGATGCTAACTTGATGCCATCTGTGAAAAAGCTGAAGTTAAAGAGAGGATGGCTTCTACAAATGGATAATGATCCTAAACACACCTCAAAATCCACGAGGGATTACATTAAGAGGCGTAAACTGAAGGTTTTGCCATGGCCTTCACAATCTCCTGACCTCAACATAATTGAAAATCTATGGATAGACCTTAAAAAAGCAGTGCGTGACAGACAGCCCAGAAATCTCAAATAATTGAAAGACTCTTGGCTGGCTACAAAAAGCGTTTACAAGCTGTGATACTTGCCAAAGGGGGCAGTACAAGATATTAACTCTGCAGGGTGCCCAAACTTTTGCAGATGCCATTTTTTGTTTTCTGTTATTTTTGTAATGATGGAAATAAAATGTAACTTTTGTTGACACAATATAAGAATGTCTAATCTGTAATTTGATGCCTTTTGGAGATTTTTCCATCTTTCCTTGGCTTCTTTATGCACATTAATACAAATTTTTACCTGGGGTGCCCAAACTTTTGATCCCCACTGTATATATATATATATATATATATATATATATATAGTGATCCCCCGACCTACAATGGCCCCGACATACGATAATTTCAACATACGATGGCCATTGCATGTTGAAGGCAGCATCAACATACGATGCTTTTGTATTTCGGGGCCATCCCATAAACGGCTATCCGGCAGCACAGACTGCTTCAGCTGCCACCGGATAGCCATTTAATGTGCCGTGTGTGGTCCGGTGATGATCACTCACCTGTTCCGGACCGTCCTCTTCGGGCTCTGCTGCATTGCCGTCGCTCTCCTTCGTCGTCATCACGTCGCCGCGCATGCCGTCCCTTCATCCAATAGGAGCGGCATGCGGAGCGGCATGCGGGGTGGCATGCGGGGCGGCATGCGGGGCGGCATGCGGAGCGACGTGATGACGGCAATGGAGAGCGACGATCCAGGGCAGCGGTGACGGTCCGGAGCGGCAGGGACACGTGAGTATAATTTTCTATATTATTATTGCACGGATCCCTCAACATATTATATTTATTCACCACATGTAACAGACAGCAACGTTTCAGCTCAACACTAGAGCCTTTTTCAAGCATAGTGACAATTATCAAATTGAGGGAATATATACCCAATCACACAATACATCCAATAAAATAAATTATATTAATAAAGTGCAATATAATCGAAAAAAACAATAAAGTGCAAAACATAGTGCAAATCCATATACATCATTTAAGAGTACGCTTAAGTACATATAGTGTCCGGTGTTAAATAGTATCAAAATATTAAAAACAAGGCTTGAAATAAGATAATCATACATAATTGAGTCTGCAAAATAATTAATATCACATGTATCTTATTAAAAATATGTCATGCGTCTCAGAGGAGAACTTACCAGCTCCGTTACTGTCATGGCGCCGCCGGCTTGTAGTAATCCGCCGTACGCATGCGCCAGACATTCCGTTCACGTGACACAGTCACGTCAACGTTAAGTCACATGACTAGTCTCCTGGGAAACGACTGACGCATATTAGCTGTAAAAAAGAGACAGGACAGACTTACCTTACTAGTAAGAAATTGGGATCCTTTCCCTGTTTGTCGTGTATTAACTGTAGAGCTATGATCAAAGGAACCAACTTTATTCATCCTAAAACCAAGCGAGAACATATATTGAAATATTTCTTGACATGCAACTCCACATGGGTTATATATGTGTTAGTCTGCCCATGTGATCTTTTATATGTCGGTCAAACGACATGGAGCCTCAAAACCAGGATTAACAACCATAGGTACAGCAAAAAGACGCAAAAAAATGGATCTGCCAGTTTCTAAGCATTTCAGTGAAAAGGGCCATGACGAGAGAGATCTTCGTTTTATGGCCATTGATCATGTACCTGTCCCCAAACGTGGTGGTGGTGGGGGGATAGGATATCTATACTACATAGGAGAGAGTTGTGGTGGATCCATAAATGAAATTCTTTGAGGCCTTATGGCCTGAATGTAGCGTTTAATGCTGTCTAAGGTGGTTGATTTTCCTTTATAAAGCGATAAACTGTTTGCTGAATCTAATGCATAACAAGTGACAATTATCTACTATAAGATCTTGATTCTGTTTGTTCTGTTTTTTACAGATAAACATAATATGCCATGGAATCCTCACGGGAAGAATCTTACAAGCTCCGAAGTCTCTTTTTTTTCCATCTATATCTGTACAATATTTGCAAAAATAAAATCTTGATATTTTTATTGACTTGTGACCACTCACTCGGCAAGGTTAATGATAGATAGTTTCACTTAGGAATGGAGAGGCACTGATGTTAGTGTCCCTGATAGTGTGTTAAATTTTCGTTATTATCTGTACTTTATTTATTTATATTTTATTTCAGTTTTATTTTTGTGCAGAAAAATAGCCAAATATAGTGGCACATACTTGGGATGGGTGCACACAGTTGATGTCTGTGGGCGCTGCTGAAAAGCGGGCGCACTCCCGTTACTGGCTGTAGATGGTCAGTACCTTGCTGGGGTGTCCTGAGGGATATCACAAGTGGGATCTGGCCAATGACAGGAGTGGGTGTCACCTTATTGGGATGATACACACACTGTCCTACAAACCAGGGAGGTATAGACACATGCATCCTGACCAGTGCCTGCTTATTGGCAAAAATTTTTTATTTTGATTATTATATTATTTAATATAATTTCATTTTTTGTTTTTTTTACTTTATCATTTTTATTTAGCTTATTATTTTTATTTTTCTATTTTATTTTTTATTATTTTTTTTTACATATTTTTGTATGTCATTTATATATTTATTTTATAGTTTATAATATTTTTTCATTTTTTTATTTTTTATTTTTCAAAAAAAAATATTTTTTTATTTTTATTTTTTTTGTTTGTTTTTTTTTATGTATATTTTTATTTCTTTCACACACATAGTTGATGACATTACCAACAGGTGCTATATAATGTGGTGGTAGAATATACTTTTTTTTTTTTTGGAGTCATGGTTTATTATTAAATTTGCACATTTTATAGTTGATTTAAAATACTTGCCTTGTGGGTGTTTGCTGTCAATATACAGTTTGTATATTTCTGATTATAATATGAAACCTTTTTAGCCTCTGACAGCGTAAGAGCGTCCTAGGTTGCCTAGGTAGCCAGTCACCTGACATCATAGTCTCCTACATTCAATCCAGAAAACACTGACAGCTAATATGCGTCAGTCGTTTCCCAGGAGACTAGTCATGTGACTTAACGTTGACGTGACTGTGTCACTTGAACGGAATGTCTGGCGCATGCGCACGGCGGATTACTACAAGCCGGCGGCGCCATGACAGTAACGGAGCTGGTAAGTTCTCCTCTGAGACGCATGACATATTTTTAATAAGATACATGTGATATTAATTATTTTTCAGACTCAATTATGTATGATTATCTTATTTCAAGCCTTGTTTTTAATATTTTGATACTATTTAACACCGGACACTATATGTACTTAAGAGTACTCTTAAATTATGCATATGGATTTGCACTATGTTTTGCACTTTATTGTTTTTTTTTATTATATTGCACTTTATTAATATTAATTTATTTTATTGGATGTATTGTGTGATTGGGTATATATTCCCTCCATTTGATAATTGTCACTATGCTTGAAAAGGCTCTAGTGTTGAGCTGAAACGTTGCTGTCTGTTACATGTGGTGAATAAATTCACGTTTTTTTTCAACTTTGGAGTGCTGCGCCATCACTGGTTGGATTATATATATATATATATATATATATATATATATATATATAGATATATATATATATATATATATAAAATGGAGGATGGAGTCCAGCTCAGTTGCAAGTAAAATCCGATTTATTAGCAGACAAATGCAGGAATACAAGGGTTACGCGTTTCAAGCGCTTGTAGCGCTTGAAACGCGTAACCCTTGTGTTCCTGCATTTGTCTGCTAATAAATCGGATTTTACTTGCAACTGAGCTGGACTCCATCCTCCATTTTTTATATTCTCTGCGGCGTTGTCCAGCGCCAGGAGTCCGTGCTCCATCTATCGGGCGGGGTGAGCTGGTTGGACTGCCTTTGTTTCCATATATATATATATATATACTGTATACACACAAACATGGTGTCCACATAATTGTACTGCCTGGCACGACTGAATTACATTGTTGAAAAGTGAAAGTGAAAATAGTCTGTGTTGTTAAGGGGTTAATGCTTGGACACCACTGCTTTAGTTGCTGCAGTGACCTCTGCTGGCTAAAGTACAGTACAGCAATTTTTTTTTTGTTTTTTTTTTTGTTTTTTTACAATTATGTGTCTCAAGTGATGATTTATATTAAATTCTAAGTAACAGGAATATTTCATCATCAGCCTTTTTTTATCAGCCTCAGTCTGTGACGCAAACATTTATACCAACGTACAACCAACTCTCTCTCTATCCTGCAAGGAGGAGCCTTCTGAGGAACTGTCCATCACAAACAATGTACTAACTGCTCTGAGGTCAGCCATATGAAGAAACTCACAGCTAACACATGAGGTGTGGTTCTTGTTGGTTAGTTTCTGTAAGTGATTAATACGTGGATGTTCTGGGCATCAAAACAATGTGCAATGACTTTTAATAAAGACCTTGGCATTTTAGGCGTCCATGGCAGCAGACCCCTAATAAGCCCCCATTATAAGTGTCCTTCCATTTCACCACTCCTTCTGAACAGGGGGCCAGCGTGAGATCGGAATAGGAGGTAAGTGCAGTTATTTCACTGCATTTGGGGTCTTTACATTTTTTTTTTTTAAACATGGCTATTTCCTTTAAATCTAGTCAACCTGGATCTAAGAATATTTCTTGAACAAGTGTAATTGGGTTTTGGGAATGTCTACCTTTTTCTTGTCGTTCCTTGTTAACTCTTTGCACTCGGCAGGCGATACTGAACCTCCGCTAACAAGGAGCTGTCGTAAGTATCTGTGGCAGTGGCTCCACCCAATGGATCATCCATTGTATGGATCCTGTTGGGAACATCCTTGAGTGATTAATATTACTGACACAAAGCTAACTTGAAACTTTGCATTGCATAAAGGAAAACAACCATGTGTAACATAACAAACTGTCAGGTATAGTATAGCACAAAATCAGACAAATGCAATGTGTATATAGATCTCTCTCACCCATACACAATAACACCTGCAGCCCACCCAAATATTCGACCATTGGGGACCTTCAGCTGGTGCATATTGAATAGATGGCCCATACAAAGTCGTGCTCCACAGTGTTATTAGGAGTAGGCTAAAACTCCCAAACTGTCAGTTATACCGAGATTAGGGCCTTTTATTTGTATGAGAGTTCAGGGGGCTCTGATGGGGAACAGGGAAAGGAGTGTTTTATTCTTACCCTTCTACAGGCTGTAAATCAGTTCAGTCCAACTTAGAGGGGTACTCCCGTGGAAAACTTTTTTTTTAAATCAACTGGTGCCAGAAAGTTAAACAGATTTGTAAATCACTTCTATTAAAAAATCGTAATCCTTCCAGTACTTTTTAGGGGCTGTATACTAAAGAGAAATAAAAAAAAGAAATGCATTTCCTCTGATGTCATGACCACAGTGCTCTCTGCTGACCTCGTCCATTTTAGGAACTGTCCAGAGCAGCATATGTTTGCTATGGGGATTTTCTCCTTCTCTGGGCAGTTCCTAAAATGGACAGCAGAGGTCAGCAGAGAGCACTGTGGTCATGACATCAGAGGAAATGCATTTCTTTTTTTGATTTCTCTTTAGTATACAGCCCCTAAAAAGTACTGGAAGGATTAGGATTTTTTAATAGAAGTGATTTACAAATCTGTTTAACTTTCTGGCACCAGTTGATTTTAAAAAAAAAAGTTTCCCACGGGAGTACCCCTTTAAGTATCTCTATAATGCTCATAGATGACTTTTCTGCATCCAGCTCTGGATCTTGTTTAGTTAGCTCGCAGAGTACACTGCAGCCAAGGCAACAATGCAATGCAGCCAAGGCAACACAGGGGCGGCTTAAATGGGCACTGTCACCAAACTTTTTTTTTTGATATGTTGTAGTACTTATGTACTACAACATATCTCTAATATACATTAATTATTATTTTTTTCATTAAAATTGTTTCATTTACATTTGAAAATCGGCCATTAGGGGTCTCCCTCCTAGTGGCCGGCTGCAGCCTGGCATGACGTCACGCATGAATGCGGACCTATGCCGGCCGGGCATCAGTCCTAATTCATTCAGTCTGCCCTCGCTCCCTGTCTGTCAATCAGTCAGGCGGGAGCGAGTGCTTTGAACTTAGAGGATGCGCGCAGGCTCCCTGACCTAGCATGCCAGCCTCGGTACCCGGTGTTAGGTAGGACTGACCTGCACTTTATTCACTTCATTCTTTTTTGTGGTGGAAAGCGGGTTGCGTGGCAGCGGGTTGTGTTGCAGGGTTCGGGAGAGCGGGATGTGCGGCAGCTGTTTTCACCCCAGCGTGCCTCCAGTTGTTTACGCACTACAACTCCCAGCATGCCCTGACAGCCAATAGATGTCAGGGCAAGCTGTGAGTTGTAGTGGTGAAACAGCGGGTTGCGTGGCAGCGGGTTGCGTGGTGGGGTTCGGGGGAGTGGGATGTGCGGCATGTGCGGGATGTGCAGCAGCTGTTTTCACCACAGTGTGCCTCCTCCAGTTGTTTCCCCACTACAACTCCCAGCATGCCCTGACAGCCAATAGATGTCAGGGCAAGCTGAGAGTTGTAATGGTGAAACAGCTGGAGGCACACTGTACAGGTGAACTAAGGGCAGAAGTGTCAGCTCCAGCAGGCATCAGTGACGTTGTGCTTGCTGGGGAAGTCTATCTGGTAGTGAGCACACTACCAGGCAGACAAAAAGCCATTTTTAACCCCTTAAGGACTCAGGGTTTTTCCGTTTTTGCACTTTCGTTTTTTCCTCCTTACCTTTTAAAAATCATAACCCTTTCAATTTTCCACCTAAAAATCCATATTATGGCTTATTTTTTGCGTCGCCAATTCTACTTTCCAGTGACATTAGTCATTTTACCCAAAAATGCACGGCGAAACGGAAAAAAAAATCATTGTGCGACAAAATCGAAAAAAAACCCCGCCATTTTGTAAATTTTGGGGGCTTCCGTTTCTGCGCAGTGCATATTTCGGTAAAAATTACACCTTATCATTATTCTGTAGGTCCATACGGTTAAAATGATACCCTACTTATATAGGTTTGATTTTTTCGCACTTCTGGAAAAAATCATAACTACATGCAGGAAAATTTATACGTTTAAAAATGTCATCTTCTGACCCCTATAACTTTTTTATTTTTCCACGCACAGGGCGGTATGGGGACTCATTTTTTGCGGCGTGATCTGAAGTTTTTATCGGTATGATTTTTGTTTTGATCGGACTTTTTGATCACTTTTTATTCATTTTTTTAATGGTATAAAAAGTGACCAAAATACGCTTTTTTGGACTTTGGAATTTTTTTGCGCGTACGCCATTGACCGTGCGGTTTAGTTAATGATATATTTTTATAGTTCGGACATTTACGCACGCGGCAATACCACATATGTTTATTTTTTTTTTTTTTTACACTGTTTTATTTTTTTTATGGGAAAAGGGGGGTGATTCAAACTTTTATTAGGGAAGGGGTTAAATGACCTTTATTAACACTTTTTTTTATAGGGACCTATAACAATGCACACACTGATCTCCTATGCTGATCACTGGCGTGTATTAACACGCCTGTGATCAGCATTATCGGTGCTTGACTGCTCCTGTCTGGATCTCAGGCACTGAGCAGTCATTCGTCGATCGGACACCGAGGAGGCAGGTAAGGGCCCTCCCGGTGTCCGGTCAGCTGTTCGGGATGCCGCGATTTCACCGCGGCGGTCCCGAACAGCCCGACTGAGCAGCCGGGTCACTTTCAGTTTCACTTTAGAAGCGGCGGTCAGCTTTGACCGCCGCTTCTAAAGGGTTAATACTGCACATCGCCGCAATCGGCGACGTGTGGTATTAGCCGCGGGTCCCGGCCGTTGATGAGCACCGGGACCGACGCGATATGATGCAGGATCGTGGCGCGATCCCGCTTCATATCGCGGGAGTCGGCGCAGGACGTAAATATACGTCCTGCGTCGTTAAGGGGTTAATATAGTAAAAAAAGAATAATTAAAGGAAATAAGGGGGTTGGGGATAGATGGGCAATAGGCAGGGTCAGAAGAAAAAAAAGGATAGTGGCTAAAAAGCTACACTTTGAGGACAACTCTGTCAATCTGCGTGGCCAAAACCAGAGCCCTGACTTGAATCCAGAGAAAAAGGAGAATGATAAGAACTAAATGGAATAAGGAGGAAAGTAAAACCTAAAATTGGGAATAACTGTTAAGAGTATATGAGTAGCAGTATAATGTAAGGGACTGTGCAAAGTAAGAAGAAATAAAATGACATTAGATTGACATTAGATTGTGTGGAGTGTAATGAAATGAATGGATCAGAGAAAAAAATAAGATGAAATGGAGTTTGAGAAGGAGAGTTAGACACAATATATGTCTGAAATAAAGAATTAAAACTATATATAATATGGGTTAAGTCGATAAGAAGCTAAGAGATAAGATAGCTTAAAGAGAAATATGAGGAAATATAAATTAATAGATACAAAGGAAATAAAATGTGTAATACATAAAATGCAGAACTGGTATATGGAAAGAGAACGATGATAAGAGCCATCAATATGAACCAGTTATGGAAGAGAAGGAAGACTGAAAAGAAATATGTCTGCCTGCCTCAGAGAAAATACTACAACTCTACAAAATAAGGATTACGAAAGTTTAATACAACATATTAAATTCCCCATTTAGTCCCTTGGGGGTCAAAGTTTGTAAATCGTGAGTCCAAAAGAATTTAATTATTTACCTTTTGGAGTATTTCTTCTACATGTATTTAACCAGATGAGATGACTTTATAAGTAGGCAGACATGAAAATAAACCTTCGACTGGATATGATGGACCTGAATAGGGGTGCATGGAGCACGACATCAGCTTTAGCTAGGGAATCTCTCTAATCCTGTAGTCTCTTATAACATGCTAGCATAGGATTAAGAAATTCAGGTATTTCGGGACATGACTTGGATAGTAAGGGCCAATGTCTTTGTAAAATTTGGTGAATTTTTGGCAGCAAGGGATGGTGGGTATTAAAGGGGTACTCCAGAGATAAGTGTCTTATCGCGGGGGTCCAAACTCTAGGACCCCCCGCGATTTCCTGCTCGGCGCCCCTCTGTGCATCTGTATCTCTGGCTCTCCCATAAAGATGCATGGAGGGGATATGTCGGCCACCGCTTCATGGCCAGGTTGGCACAGTTTATTCACGCGTTGACACACTTTATTCGTGTGGAAAGCCAGGAGGCGGTGCGGTGCCTTTGGCTGTCCAGGCATGCTGGGATTTGTAGCTTTGCAACAGCTGGAGGCACACTGTTTGGAAAACACTGGGGTACCCTACAGTCAACAAGACTATGCAACCAAGGCAACACAGGAGCGGCTTAAGGACAACTCTGTCAATGTGCGTGGCCAAAACAGAACCCTGACTTGAACCCAATGGAGCATTTCTGTCTCCATGTAACCTGACATAGCTTGAGAGGCTCTGCAGAAAAGAATGACAAAAGATCCCCAAATCCAGGTTTGTAAACCGTGTGTCCCCATCCCCAAGAAGACTGGAGGCTGGAACTAAGCCCACAAAATAACAATATATGAAAAAGTCTGAAGACTTTCCAAATACATTGTACCTGTAGGAGCTTGTGATGGCAGTGAGACCTGCAAGATGGTGCCAGCTACTCAGTCGAGTTGCATCTGTACATACAAACAAAGCGTGTACAGTAGAGTGCTAGAAGCAAGACTGAAAGTGTGCTCAGGCCCAGAAGCCCGCTCACACGTCAGAAGAAAGAATAAGGGAGACAAGGAGGGCGCAAGACCATAAAATGAATAATAAAAGAGACCTAGCACTATGTGTCAGTATGTATGCAGCGGCGCTATGGAGAAGCAACAACAGACGTCAATGCAATAGCCTGCGGATCTTCTGCGTTCTGGTGCTCAACATCAGAGATTGTCAGCAAGGGTGTATACAGCATACATAGAAGCAGAAGTATGATGGAGCACTCACCAATTGCAGGTATCCATAACTTTTATTTCTGATGATACATAGAAGAACAGGGTGTGTGCAAAGGCAACAGCCGTTTCATACCAGAAGGTCTTTTTCTTGCCTCCACAAGCAGCTGTATAGAGGCAAGGAAAAAAGTAGAATGACAAGAACTAAAGAAAAGGAGAAAAGTAAAATCTAAAATTGGGAATAACTTTAAAGAGTATATGAGCAGCAGTATAATGTAAGAGACTGTGCAAAGTAAGAGGAATTAAATGAAAAAAAATCAATGTGAAATTGGATGATATGGAGTGTAATGAAATTAATGGTCAGAGGAAAAATAAGATGAACTTAAGACAAATTGAAATTAGAATATCAATAAAAAAGATGCGATATGATGAAAGGGAGAGTTCTGCTCAATATCTGTCTGAAACAAATAAATACAGATATAATAAATAAAGATATATAATGTGGGTAAAGTTGATAAGAAGCTAAGAGATAAGATAAATTAAAGAGAAATATGATGAAATATAAATTATAAACAGATACAAAGGAAATAAAATGTAATATATAAAATGCAGAACTGATATATGGAAAGAGAAAGATGATAAGAGCCATCAATATAAACAAGTTATGGGAAAAAAGACTGAAAAGAAATATGTCTACATGCCCCAGAGAAAAAGCTACAACTCTACAAAAGGAGTTGGAAAGTTTATTACAATATACTAATTTCCCCATTTAGTCCCTTGGGGGACCAAGTTTGTAAATCGTGAGTCCAAAAGAACTTAATTCTTTACCATTTGGGGTGTTTCTTCTACATATATTTAACCAAATGAGATGACTTTATAAGTAGGCAAATAATGAGCGCATGGAGCGCTCTGTTTGGAGCCGACATCAGCTTTAACTAGGGAATCTCTCTAATTCTGTGGTCTTTTATAACGTGCTAGCATAGGAGTAAGAAATTCTGGTATTTGGTGATATGATTTGGATAGTAAAGGCCAATGTCTTTGAAAAAGTTGCTGAATTTTTGGCAGCAAGGGATGGTGGGTATTAAAGGGGTACTCAGGAGATAAGTGTCTTATCGCGGGGGTCCAAACTCTGGGACCTCCCGCGATCTCCTGCCCGACGCCCCTCTATGCATCTGTATCTCTGGCTCTTCCATAAAGATGCATGGAGTGTACGTGTTGGCCACCGGTTCATGGCGAGGTTGACACAGTTTATTCTCACGTTGACACACTTTATTCATGAGGAAAGCCGGGAGGCGGTGTGATGCCTTTGGCTGTCCAGGCATGCTGGGCTGGGATTTGTAGTTTCGCAACAACTGAAGGCACACTGTTTTGAAAACACTGGGGTACCCCATTGCGATTCTTGTCTTTGGGTCTTTAATTCAGCATAAAGCACTATAAGGTACATATATTGTATATAAGATGGTGTTTTTGTTCTAGAATTCAGCAATATTGTTCATAGTATAGTCATCAAGAGACTAGAATCTAAAGAAAGAGGAATTGCATCTGAACCTACCAATGTCGGTGGGACTGGCTGACTGTCTAATATGTGTATGGGGGGCCTCTTGACTCGCCCCTGACAAATGATGTTGCGGAAGGAAAGGAATGGGTATGTTGAACTTCTTTGTCTAATATTTTTGTTCTCCAGTGAGATAAGCTTCTTCCAGAGGTGTCTGGCAGCGGAGCTCTCATCTTTCCATGGTTTACATGTTTAAAGGGGAATCAGGAACAATACCTGTTGGCCAACCAAGTGGTCAGCCACATCTATTGAAGGCATATTTCCACCTCCATACGCGCAGTGGGTTTATACATGCTGTGCATATCTCTCCCTTCTCTGTGTGGCCGTCTCATAGACTTAAAAACCCATAACACTTTACTAAGGAATTAAAGGAAGTTCTGTAAAGTGACTGCTGCGGCTCAGGGCTGGCAGAAAACTAAACAGTTCAGTATTTCCTGTGTGCTGATTGTGTCACAGCCGGTGAGGAAACACTTCCTACCGCATAGACTGATGTAGAACCCTCTGTGCCTTCACTACACTGGTAAACATCCTCACATGACACCACCGCTTCTCCATGCTGCAGAAATCCACTTTCAGTACAGAACCTTTGACAGCCAACTTGAAGCTTCTAGGCCCTGGTGCTGAATCAGTCATAAGGCCTTTACTTACGGTGTGCCATTTTTAGTATCTGGCAGAAAGGCCTATGGACCCAGTCAAGCATCAAGGCCCAGATTGGACTGCTACCATGCAAAACATTCCTGGTGAAGTTACCCTATAAGTTATACACATTTTGGGTACTTCTTAGTTTTCCCCTTTATTTCAATAAAAAGTGATCACAATTATGGTGGCCAACTGAAGGCTTTACCAGTGGCAGCGCCAAGGTAGGCTTGATTTGGTGTGGTCCTGAAGGCATCAAAGGGTTTATACTTCCATGTTTCTTGATTATTTGGATTGCACTGAGTTCCTGTGTGTACATTGAGGTTGTTGCAGAGAACAGGGGGTTAACCTTTGTAGTGTAAGGATGCTTTGCCTGTAAGAGCATGGTCACATATCCGTCCTTCAATATACTGCTCCGGCCCCTTTTTCTGGGATAGGAGGAGGTACTTCCCTTTGTGAAATGTAGTGTAGTCCTGACCTCGGTCAGAGGAGCACATGGGGCTCAGGAGCTCCTGTTACCAGACAAGAAGTTTGCCACAGGGTGCTTAGTAAGGTCACCATTTATCCCAGTCATGTCCAAGTCTGCTAGCGGGTCCCACTGTAAGTATAGAGCTCATTGTATAGAAGTAAGTTGTCACAGAGAAGAGAGAAGTACTCTTCTACTTTTCTGTAAAATTGACAGGGTATCGTATAGCCTAAGTGCAAACTCAAGGGCCACTCTAAACTAACGGACGACTTCTTCTTTAGCTTGAACATCTCTCAGCAACGTCCATCATGAAAGTAAGTGGCATGGCATACCACAGCTCACCCCATGTGAAGATCCCTATAGCTGCTCAGATATTAAGGACACCTGCAAGCAAAATATCAAGTTCAAGTAGTATAACAAGGGCCAGTATATTGTGAAAAGTGGCCACATTCTGAGGCTCCCAATTTACATGGGTATCATCTAGACCTGCTGTTTACATCATAAGTTTTACAAGTAAAATTTGCATTGCACCTTCTCCTCGTTTCCCTGTGTACGGTTATCTTCACACACCAACTAAAAATGGGCACCCCAAGCACCATCACCAGCAGACAGTATACTAGGATGTGCCCCGAGGATCCCACTACACTACCACCAAGTGCAGGCCCTCCATTGACAAAGCTGTGCGCACCTAGGGCTGGGTTACATGGGACTGCTACACCACTTGCAGCACCATTGACGTTCCAGTAGAACTATGGGTCCCAGCAGAAGACCCCCTGGGTCGCCACACAATTGTTTGACAACCTGTCCACTGAATTTTGAAATGGATACCAGCTGCTGCTGACCCCCACAGATCTAACTTTCCGACCCAATGAAGCCAGGTTTAAGATGACATAACTATTCAATGACGCAGGTAAAACATACTCACAAACATTTCTGCTTTTTTGTAGGATAATCCAGTTAACTTCACCGCAGAAGTGGTGCAAACCTCACCCAAAAGTGGGCTGTTTGGTGCGTTCTGGGGGACATTCCTGGGCCTCTATGCAAACAGGGCCCACTTCCTTCCATGCCTTTCATGATGTCACGTGTCAGGTTGTTGTTGCTAACCTGATGATCCCCTAGGAGCCCAAGTACTCTTTTGTCAAAGGAGTTTACCCCGTAGAATGAAGTTCACCAATGAGAAATCCAGACATTTGTGTAATGTGGAAACTACTTGAAATGTTACTAAACCTTCTGTGCAAATCCAGTTATAAGACAGTTTTTGTAGCACAGTGAAGTTAGTCACTGCCACTTTGAGAGTTGCTTTATTAGCAGATAACCTGACTGGAAGTCTCTGGTGTGCTACTAGTTAAATGCAGTTGCAGATAAAATACAATAACAATCTTAGTAGGTGCTGTCTACTGTGAAGATCCTACACAGGTTGTCTTACTTTGATGCAGGTACTTTACTTACAGGTTTTGTGGCACAATACCCTATATATTTATATATATATATATATATATATATATATATATATATATATATAGATATATATATGTATTCTAAACCACAAAGCGCTAAATCCAACTTTAGTTCACTGAATGGATTAATGTACGCAGAGGGGTCCTTGTCCAGATTTCTCCTCCTCTGACTAGTAAATACTCACTTTTGTAGCTGAAACCTGAAGTATGATGCCCTCACAGAGTGGACTGGAGACAATCTTTTAGGTGAAATTCTCCAAATGCCATACACTGAAGATTCTTAAACTAGGTGAGCTCCTTTCTGGCCTCAACTGAGCTGAACCTAGGAGATACACTCTAGACTAGGTATGTGTCTGCCTAGAAGGAGCAGAGCCAGGAGAGATGTTGCTTGGGCAAAAGTCAGACCAGAACTAACTTGTTTGGGTCCAGCCCTCTGAGGAGAGGCAGTTAGATTAGGGACTCTTCACACAGCCTTTCTGGAAGTTTCTTCATATAAACTAGCTTAGGAATCTGTCATGTGACCAATGAATCACTCATGTGATACAAGCAATGCAAATATTTAACCCCTACACAGTTGTGCGATCTCAGTGTTCGCTATTTTGGCAATGTAATACACAAAACAGTTATGCTGGTCAATTCACAGTACCCCGTAGGGGTTTCTCAGCCATACGACATGTAATATCTTGTATCTGGGACACTGCAAGACTTGAAAGTCTTGGGCCACAATGCAAAAGATTTATCTGGATCCACAACAGTTGATGACATTGCATTCTGCCACCAATTTATATGAATGAATGTATTTGACATAGTACTGTATGCATGTGCAAATAGCATGATATGCATAGCTGGATGATAGGGGCAAAAGGGGCAATTGTCCAGGGTAGCCTCTACCAGTTGCTTCTACTACCCTCGGGATTAGCAATTGACAACTATTCTTATATTATTAACATAAATTGGAAAGCAAACAAGGTGAGGACCAGCTCACCCCGCCCCGGACAGCAGAGCACGGATCCAGGTGCTGGACGGAACCAGCCAATGACAGGAAAATGAAGGAGAACGGATCCAGCTCAATGCAGGTAAAATCAAGTTTAATCCATAGGACAAGGAAGGAACACGTAACGCGTTTCAAGCGCTATACGTGCTCATAGTATGACTAAGAGCACGTATAGCACTTGAAAAGCGTTACCTGTTTCTTCCTTGTCCTATGGATTAAACTTGATTTTACCTGCATTGAGCTGGATCCGTTCTCCTTCATTAACATAAATTGTATTATAACTATAGTATTTACTATGATAAGCAGCCTGGCAATCAATGGGTTATGGGACCTTCTTTCTGCATACAGAACTTTGTATACAGATCACATCAGGACCATGGACAGTGGTCAGGGGCTGGGTGGGCTGCACTGCCTGTGGTTTAGGAGTGAGCTGTGAAGGCCGGATAAAGACATAACATTTATATAAAATAGTATCGCCGTCCTAGGGCATAGGTAGGTTTTGGGGGCCAAGGGGGGCACCAACTAATTATTCTGCCCTAACCAAGCTATGTACAGTAGATAAAGGGCTATAGCAGTTGGAAAGTCCTTCTAACATTGCCATCATTCTGTGAATTACTTATGAAACGTCCGATTTTACATGCAGTCCAATCTTGGTAGATGTCTTCTGAAATGCTCTGTGCTGCTGTTTTTCCCTGTTCGTTCCACTAACTGATGTTACGTGCCCTCCTCACTCCTCATGTAAACCTTTGTACTCCCTAACATATGAGTAAGCAGGTCACTATATTCATCACCTACTGCAATGGTCTTCAAACTGTGGACCCCCAGGTATGGCAAAACTTCAATTCCCAGCATGCAAGTTTTGCCACAACTAAAAGTCCAGAATTTGGAGACCACTGAAATACTTTTTTAAGAGGGCAGTGTGTCTCCTTGAGGAGGCCAAGTTGGGCAAGATGGACTCCTTCAGGCAATGCCAACTATTGGAGGTAGCTTCTCTAGAAGACAGTGCCTAAAGAGGTTATCTGGGGTAGGAAACGTATCCCCTATACAACGGTTAGGTGATAAGTATCGTATCATGGGATCCAACTGCTAGGACCTCCAGCCCCCAACCTTTCGAGACAATCAGAACATCTCTGCCGAACTTCTCCGTACTGCTGTGGATCCCTACTCTATCCAATATCTATTTACCTGCCATTTTGTTCCCATTCCTCTGCTCATACCATAAAACTGGCATTACTTGTCCTCAATAACAAAATTACAAAAGCCTCTCTGCCTGTCACAATGGTCACTGCCTCTCACAATGACATCACACTCTTCTATTGCTGCTGTAACTATACCCATCATCTACAGATTGCCCTATCGCCACCCATTTTATAACACTCCACAAACTGTTGTGTCGACCACCACAGGGTTACATGACTGGACCGGTCACTATTCCCCAGAAGATGAACCCCCCCCCGTCTTCCGCTGCTGTAACAGTGCGACCATGGTTTTTCTACAGAGTGATAATATGCCAAACCACAGGGCCGAAGCCTGTGGTAAAAAACCCTATACAGTAACCCCCCGACATGCGATGGCCCCGACATATGATAAAATCGACATACGATGCTTTTATATGTCGGGGCCATCGCATTAACTGCTGTCCGACAGCGCAAAATGCTTAAGCTGCTGTCGGATAGCAGTTTAAGCATCCCGGGCAGGTTCGCTTACCTATCCCCGCTGCTCCGGGTCCACTTCAAGATCCTCCGGCGTCTTCCGCATCTTCTCCAGGGTCCGGGCCTCGCTTTCCGGCGTCGTTATTACGTCACTACGCACGCAGCACGTCAAAGCAAGGGCCGGACCCTGCAGAAGATGCGGAAGAAGCCGGAGGATCGCGAAGAAGACACCGGAGCAGCGGGACAGCATCGGGAGCCCCTGGGACACTATCGGGAGCGGTGAGGACCTGGTCCGGAGCGGCGGGGACAGGTGAGTACAGCTTCCTATACTTTACATTGCACGGATCCCTCAACATACGATGGATTCGACAAACGATGGGTCGTTTGGAACGAATTACCATCGTATGTTGAGGGACCACTGTATATTACAACCCTAAAAAGCTACTTTTATTGAGTATTAGCGATGAGCAGCAGGGGCCATATTCGAATTTTCAATATTTTGTGAATATATGGATGAATATTTGTCCTATGTTCGCGAAATTCACATATTCGTTATGTTCGTTCTTTTTTTTTTTTCATGCGTAAATCTGTAATGAAATTCGCATAGTGCGGATGCGCAATTATATCTCACCTAAAAGAAGGGAGGGATCAGAGTCCAGTCTGGAAGTGCCGATATTCACATAAAAATTTGCATAAAAATGTGCATAAAAAAACAAATATTCGTCATTCCGAATATATATCACTACATTCTAAATATTCGTGAAAACGCGAAGTGCCAATATTCGTGGTAAAAATTTGCATTCCGAATATTCGCACTTAAGACTATTGAGTATAATTTTAAATGTAATCCCAAAGTGAAGTTAAAATAATTACTAGAGCAGGGTAATATATAAGTGTCAATATGTGGTACAAAAACGGATCCTCCTAATATAATATGAGCGGTACTACAGTACACGCTATGTAATTGCCCTGTCTAGTGTGCCTTTAAAACAAACACTTATATGCAAAAACAAGAAGAAGAAAACAGACAAAAGCGCAATCATGTGCCGTTATTCCGATAGACAAGGGGTTACCACTAGCAACAATATGGTAACGTGGTGTTATGCTCAGAGCATAACACCTACTGAAACTTGAATCCCCAATCTCTGGGTGGGTAGCCGTGGTGCTGCCTGGATCGTGCCCGTCTCTGAAGTCCTCACAACCTCACAATGTGAAGTTAAAATAATTACTAGAACAGGGTAATATATAAGAGTCAATATGTGGTAAGGAGACAGATCCTCCTAATATACTGTATTTTTCGCCCTATAGGACGCACCGGCGTATAAGACGCACCCAATAAAAATAAAGATTTTGAACCCAATAGTGATCTTCAATAGTGTTGAGCGGCATAGGCCATATTCGAATTCGCGAATATTCGTCATATATTCACGGATATTCGCATATTCGTAATATTCTCGTTTTATTTTCGCATATGTGAAAATTCGCGAATGCGAAAATTAATATATGCGAAAATTAGCATATACAAAATTAGCATAAGGGACAATTCGCATATGCGAAAATTAGCATATGCAATTTTTTGCATATGCGAAAATTCGCACACCAGTCTCACACAGTAGTATTACAGCTTTCTTTACACCACACAAGCTGGAAGCAGAGAGGGATGATCACTGTGATGTGTACTGTGGAAATTTTTTTTTTTTAAAAAGCTAATATTCGTAATTACGAATATATAGTGCTATATTCGCGAATATTCGCAAATTCGCGAATATGCGATATTCGCGAATAAAATTTGCATTGTGAATATTCGCGAGCAACACTAATCTTCAACCTGCGGACCTCCAGATGTTGCAAAACTACAACTCCCAGCATGCTGGGAGTTGTAGTTTTGCAACATCTGGAGGTCCGCAGATTGAAGACCACTGCATAGGAGGTAATACTCACGTGTCCCCGCCGCTCCGGACCCGTCACCGCTGCCCTGGATGTCGCTCCATCGCCGTTCCCTGTCGCTCCGGAACGTTTCTGCTGCTGGCCGGGTATCCTTGCTCTCCGTCGCCGTCATCACGTCGTTACGCACGCCGACGCACGTACGCGACGACGTGATGACGAGGAAGGAGAGTGCCGGCCATACAGGGGATCCCTGAACGGAGAAGACACCGAGGAGGCAGGTAAGGTCCCTCCTGGTGTCCAGTAAGCACTAACCCGGCTATTCAGTCGGGCTGTTCGGGACCGCCGCGGTGAAATCGCGGCGGTCCCGAACAGCCCGACTGAACAGCCGGGTTAGTGTCACTTTCCCTTCAGACGCGGCGGTCAGCTTTGATTGCCGTGTCTGAAGGGTTAATACAGGGCATTAACCCCAGTTTTTTTCCCTCAGATTTGGGGAAGAAAAAGTGCGTCTCATACGGTGAAAAATACGGTAATATGAGCGGTACAACAGTACACCGCTATTTAATTGCCCTGTCTTCCTCAGGTCCTGAGGAAGAGGGGGTCCCACCCCTTGAAACGCGTAGTCCCCAGCGCTTTGAATACATTTTTATTTTTATTGAATAATTTCCACTGTCCGACTCGGTATCTGCTATATACCACCGGGAGAGTGCCAAGAGGATCAAGCTTCAGTAGGTGTTATGCTCTGAGCATAACACCACGTTACCATATTGTTGCTAGTGGTAACCCCTTGTCTATCGGAATAACGGCACATGATTGCGCTTTTGTCTGTTTTTTTCTTCTTGTTTTTGCATATAAGTGTTTGTTTTAAAGGCGCACTAGACAGGGCAATTACATAGCGTGTACTGTAGTACCGCTCATATTATATTAGGAGGATCCGTTTTTGTACCACATATTGACTCTTATATATTACTCTGTTCTAGTAATTATTTTAACTTCGCTTTGGGGTTACATTTTAAATTATACTCAATAAAAGTTACTTTTTTGAGTTGTAATATATAGGTTTTTTTTTATCCCAGACTTCGGCCCTGGGGTTTGGTATATTGTAAATTTGGCCCCTAGCGGCCATTGTGGGTCCTTGTTGTCAGAGTTTCCACAGAGTTTACCCCTCACCATAGATATTAGGGTAGATACAATGAAGCCATTAAGGCCCTCTTCACAGGCCACATTTAGCAAGTTGAGGCCAAAGTCGACATGTAGCCCCATTGATAGGTAGAAAGCTTAAAAATGATAGACATGTGTATGGATGTAGGGAAAAAAAATAAAACATTTTAGTCCTCTGCTTACTCCCGATCCTGTGGTGCTGCACTAAACTATCTGGTGGAAGAGTATGGTCAAGTCAACGTACACTGTGAATGGGCCACTGCAGCCAGTCATTGGCCTCAGAGATGACAAACTCTTTCACGTGACTTTAAAAGGGAACCTGTCATCAGATTTTACCATATATTAAGCGTTATTCATGGTAAAATCATCTTCCTTACCATACCCAGTAGAGGTTTCTGCCAGCAGCGATGGTGAAGATAATGGGGGAGATTTATCAAAACCTGTGCAGAGAAAATGTTGTCCAGTTGCCCATAGCAACCAATCAGATCGCTTCTTTCATTTTTCAAAGGCCTTTTCAAAAATGAAAGAAGTGATCTGATTGGTTGCTATGGGCAACTCAGCAACTTTCCCTTTGGACAGGTTTTGATAAATCTCCCCCATAAAGTTTGAAAGGTGTCCCCCGTCGGCATGTAAGTAGTCCTCTGGGCGGGGAGCCATCCTCTTCTAATCCCACCTTCTCCAGCTGTAATCACACCGCCTCAGAGAGATTGACAGCCCGGGCATGTCCCACATCATTGCTCTACTCCGTCTGCTTAGTTACTGGTGACACTGGATGTCAATCACACTGAGGAACAGAGGTGTAAGTTGTAGCTTCTGGGCCCAAATGCAAAATATGCAACAGGGCCCCATATCTACCATGTGCCATTTATAATACCGATCTCATATGGGGCAGACGTACCTTGGGGTCCTTATAAGCACCAGGGCCGCGGTGCGACAGGTTCTTCTGCACCCCCTATAGTTACGCCCTGGGCAGGAACATCTCCCGGGCATGGTAGGGAAGAAGATTTTATCATATAGAACACATTGTACAGGTATATGGTGAAATCTGATGACAGGTTCCGTTTAAGGACAGTAACTGGCAGCAGTGGCCCATACACAGTGTACAGTGCAGTCGGGTACAGATGGAGAATGGAACCAGGAGCTAGCGGAGGAGACAGCACGTTTTTTGTTTTGTTCTGCCATTCCCTGCTAGAAGGATAGAAAAATCTATATATATAAAAAGAGAAGGCCTGACTCACTGACTCATCAACGCCCAGCCTAAACCCTTGGACCTAGAAAGCTGAATTTTTTCACAGGTGTTGTTTTTAAGACGAGGAATAAGAAAGGATTTTTCTAAATTCAACCCTTAAGGGGGTGAAAAAGGGGTTGAAAGATTGTATGGAAGTACATCATTTTTGAAGCTAGAAGCATGAAACTTTGTTTTTGGCTAACAATTAGAGATAAAGAAAGACGTGTTTTAACGTTTTCTAAAATTCCACCCCTGAAGGGATGAAACGGGGGTTCAAAGTTTGTATGAATTAACCTCTGGCCGCAGAAAGCCGAGTATACCCGGCGCTGCGGCACGGGAGGGTTATGAAGCGAGCTCAGGAGCTGATGTGATAGCCTGGGGGAGTAGGTATATGGGGTCTAGCTGTGCGGTGACTAAAGGGTGTCTGGTTAACCTTTTCTATTCATGATGCCAGGGTGAGGGCTCCTCTGCAATGCTTGTCCTACCGCCACCCTTCCCAAGAGCGATAGGGAGGTATGGAATAATTGAATGTCCACAACCGGAGAGTTTGCTGAAAACAGTCAGAACTTTACGGAAGATTTTATGCAAGTTTCATAACCAGAACAGTCTCTATACATGCAAAGTCTCTTGGAGATTGACAGTGGTTGGAACCTTAAGCGTTTTAGAATCCATAGACTGATATGTGCTGTTCCATTGAATTTAGGGGATTTAGTTTCCGTCCAGTAGTCACGCTAGCTTTAGTGGGGATTAGTTTAGAACTCACGGTTTAGCTTAGGCTGAGGCCGGTAGGTTTTCTGGCCTAGCGTGTCTTTGAAAGTTGCGCAGATCCGTCCTGCTAGTCCGGCATCCACGAGAGCCGCAACCCAAGAGAGCGATCATTGGCTACAGCTCCCTTATATGGGCAGGGGCTGGACTAGAGCTAATTGGTCCAATACTTCTGTCAATCACCTTTACATAGAGTTATGGGTAAACATGTGACCCAAGGACCTCCAAAGGTCCTCCAACATACCATAGAGGAATTAACATAGTCAGATGACCGAAGGTCATGCGACGCTAACAAGGTAAGTATACTATACATTATATTAAATATACACATTATTAAATATTTACACATAAACATTATAGAATTGGAGAAAGAAGAGAGGCGACCAGCGGCTGTCCCACCTGGGGGACCCTACCTGAGCATAGTAACTCTGACTTTGGGGACCATTATACAAGGTACGGTATGCAATACCGTACCGGGACACCACACTGAGCTCGCATCATACCCGCACGGTCCCGGCTGCTATCAGCAGCCAGGACCCGTGGCTAATGCCGGACATCGCCATTCCGGCAGATGTCCTGCATTAACTCTTTAGACACGACAATCAAAGTTGAAAGAATTCGGGTTGTTTGGATGTCCGTAGACTTTACCCAGAGAAGCCTCATTACTATGGGATCGTAAAAAGTAGATCTATGTTACCCCGAATTTAATGCGAGCGAAGCCGCAGGCAAAAGCTAGTCATAAAATATATATACTGTATACACTGTTCAAAAAATAAAGGGAGCTCTAAGATAACACATCCTAGATCTGAACGAATGAACTAATCGTATGAAATACTTTCGTCTTTACATAGTTGAATGAGCTGACAACAAAATCACACAAAAATTATCATTGGAAATCAAATTTATCAACCCATGAAGGTCTGGATATAGAGTCACACTCAAAATCACAGTGGAAAACCACACTACAGGCTGATCCAACTATGATGTAATGTCCTTAAAACAAGTCAAAATGAGGCTCAGTAGTGTGTGGCCTCCATGTGCCCGTATGACCTCCCTACAACGCATGGGCATGATCCTGATGAGGTGGCAGATGGTCTCCTGAGGGATGTCCTCCCAGACCTGAACTAAAGCATCCGCCGTTGGTGGATGGAGCAAGACATGATGTCCCAGATGTGCTCAGTGATTCAGGTCTGGCGACCAGTCCAGAGCATCAATGCCTTCCTCTTGCAGGAACTGCTGACACACTCCAGCCACATGAGGTCTAGCATTGTCTTGCATTTGGAGGAACCCAGGGCCAACCGCACCAGCATATGGTCTCACGAGGATCTCATCTTGGTACCTAATGGTAGTCAGGCTACCTCTGGCAAGCACATTGAGGGCTGTGTGGCCCCCAAAGAAATGCCACCCCACACCATTACTGACCCACCGCCAAACCGGTCATGCTGGAGGATGTTGCAGGCAGCAGAATGTTCTCCAAGGTGTCTCCAGACTCGTCTGTCACATGTGCTCAGTGTGAACCTGCTTTCATCTGTGAAGAGCACAGGGCACCAGTGATGAATTTGCACAACCCCCACCTGTGGACATGAGTCCCTCATACCACCCTCATGGAGTCTGTTTCTGGCTGTTTGAGTGGACACATGCACATTTGTGGCTTGCTGGAGGTCATTTTGCAGGGCTCTGGCAGTGCTCCTCCTTGCACAAAGGCAGAGGTCCTGCTGCTGGGTTGATGCTTTCCTACGGCCTCCTCCACATCTCCTGATGTACTGGTCTGTCTCCTGGTAGTGCCTTCATGCTCTGGACACTATGCTGACAGACACACCAAACCTTCTTACCACAGTTCGCATTGATATGCCATCCTGGATGAGCTGCACTACTTGAGCCACTTGAGTGGGTTGTAGACTCCGTTTCATGCTACCACTAGAGTGAAAGCACCGCCAGCATTCAGAAGTGACAAAAACATCAGCCAAGAAGCATAGGAACTGAGAAGTGGTCTGTGGTCACCACCTGCAGAACCACTCCTTTATTGTGGGTGTCTTGCTAATTGCCTATTATTTCCACCTGTTGTCTGTTCCATTTGCACAACAGCATGTGAAATTGATTGTCAATCAGTGTTGCTTCCTGAGTGGACAGTGTGATTTCACAGAAGTGTGATTGACATGGAGTTACATTGTGTTGTTTAAGTGGTCCCTTTACTTTTTTTGAGCAATATATATATATATATATATATATATATATATATATATATTTATATTTATGTGTATATTATCCCAAAATCATGTAATTATCTGGCACTTAAAACGTCATAAACAACAACAAAAAAATCTCATTAACTGACTGCAAAAAGGCAGCTGAATAGGAACGTCATTCTGCACTTCCTTCTATGGAGGACACTGGTTAATAGGGCTCAGCGGGCGTGGTTGAGGGCAGGACTGTCTCCCATTTCTTGCAGAGCAGGTTACCTACAATTAATAGGATAATTAAAGTTTCCCGCACACACCTGGTATAGGAATTTAACCCTTTGTCTAATATTTGCTCGGACCTTGTGCACCAACACCAAATCCAAATGGACCCCTGATAGTGGAGCCCTGGATCAGACAGTCCAGCTGAGTATATGGAGGATTGTAACTCTACTCATGGCAGGGTAGGGGGAGCCACGTTCAGCTCCTGTCACACTCATGAATACCTGGTGTTTATCCAGCAGCACTGACAAAGTCATTAGGGAGTTTCCTCTTCTCACCCACATTACTTTGATTTCCTTGGTATCCCAAATCCAGATTCTGAGATACTGAGCATCATTTCTTTAGCCGGACAGACGTGGATTTTCAGGCAGCATGGATCATAGCTAGAAATACCATCACTGGCTTAGAAGACTTTGCAGTTCAGGGGGCTCAACTACTACTAAGGGTCAGCATTTATACCCCAGGCTTAGTTGCAGATGGTGAGGTACGTCCTTTAATTTCATACATAGAGCTATGTGTAGAATGTCAGCTCTCCGGTCCAGTTATTCATTATAGGAGCAAGAACAGCAAGCAGAGTTAAGATAAGGACAAAAAAGCTTTTCTCCTGGTATGAGACAAATGTCAACTGCTTTATAAGACTTTTTTTCTTTTGCCTTCTTCTGGATCAACACTTTAGGATTATAGTTTGGACTTTGTGGACCCTTGTCTTTTTTTTTTTTTTTTACTTTATTAACTATGTAACTAGGTAAGATGAGCTTCTTCTTGATCCATGTAAGAGATTTTTAAGGTCAGTGGGAACCTTCCCTGTTACTTCAGACATGAGCTTTGCAGGGGAAGTTGGGGCTACACCAAGATGCCTTGTAGGCGATTGCTATCTGTCAGCTCTCTACCACTCAGCGTTGATGGGGAGTCACGCCGCCCCAGTGAACTCTCCTCAATTGATCCAGTTCTGCTCTCGGCTCAGGAAAGTTGACCAGAAGCTTCAGGAGATGAGAGATGTCTACCAAGGATCAGGTGAGAAAGGGAAAATCTGAAGGGGACATTTGTAGGGACAATCAGAGGCATGTGGAATGGGTGGGTGATAGTATAGATAAATTGGATAAGAAATGGTCTGAATTGGTATAGACATCGTATTCAATGGGTTTATCCATTATGTCATCTTTTAGCAGGACATGAGTGGTGTCCTTGGGTACTTGTTGGTTTTAGATGGTCCTTTGATGGACAAGGGACCTCTGTTCTCATGGTCGGTGGGTCCAAAGTATCGGAACCCCATCGATCAGACACTTATCACTTGTCCAATAGATAAGTGATAACTTAAAATCACCAAATAAATGCTTTGAAGAGACCTTCTTACATATATCAATGACACTTCAGAAGTTGCCATGAAGCAGGGGTAAACATTTTAACCAACATTTTGAGAGTGACTCCAATGTAAAAAAGGGGATTGGACAAAGAACTTGAAGGGGTTATCCAAAAGTTGATTTCTTCCAAACACAGCCCCACATGTGTTCTTAGGTGGTGTGTAGTATTACAATTTGGCTCCATTAACTTTAATGGAACTGAGCTGTAATACTACACAAAACCTGAGGACAAGTGTGGCACTGTTATAGGAAGAAATCATCTCTGTTTTACTAATCTTGGATAAATCCTTTAAAGCTGTATTCTTGGATATGTGGGGGTCCATCCCTTGCTGATCACAAGAACACAGGACAATTGTGTCCCTGAATATACAGAGTATACTGCCTTTGCACAGCCAGCGTTCCATTCATTCTCTATAGGGCTCCCAAATATTGCTGAGCACTGAAGTTTGCATTGTTTGAAAGCCCTATAGGAAAAGAACAGAGCACTAGCCATGTCTGCGCTCTGCTGCTTTATTCATTCAGAGGACATTTGTCCTCTATTCTCAGGGTATGGTGGGGGCCAGAGTGGTTGTGCTTCCACCAATTTTGTGTATAGGTGTTTAATTTCTAAAATGAGAAGACCCCTTTAAGTAGACACAAGTCTTATAAATAGCACATGGTAGTTGTAGTTCATGTTACAGATTTTGCATTGGGGCCTGGGAACGTCAAGTTACACCTCTGCTTACTATACTAAAATACCATATAAATAAATTATGAGGGTCTTGGCTTCTGAATTCTGTAATTTTTCATTATTTGGCTGCTTATTGCCATTTCTTCTCCTCCTCGTAGGTCCTTTTTCCTGTGACCAAATTGAGCTCAAGCTATCAGAATTACTCCAATCCGTTGTATTCCTTCTCTTCAAGTATCCAGCACTGAAATCTCACTGTGTGCAGGAGGCAATGACAAACCTTGTCAACCGAGTCCGAGGTACAACCCAACAACCCAACACATGGCACCAGATCACCACACACCATCCTAATCCATCCATATATACTATATTTCTATGCAATCCTTTGTAATATATTGTGATATACTGCTCTCTACTCAGGGCCGGCCCAAGACATTGTGCTGCCTGGGTCCAAGAGTGAAAATGCTGCCCCCCCCCCCAAAAAAAAAAAGAAAAGAAAAAGCATTAGGTAGACAGCAGTGCCCCCACATTAGGTAGGCAGCAGTTTCCCACATTGGATAGGCAGCATAGTTTCCCCACATTAGATAGCATATTTTCCCCACATTACGTAGCATAGTTTCCCCACATTAGGTAGCATAGTTTCCCCACATTAGGTAGCATAGATTCCCCACATTAGGTAGCAGTTTCCCCACATTAGGTAGCATAGATTCCCTACATTAGGTAGCATAGTTTCCCCACATTAGGTAGCTGTCACGATGCCGGCTGGCAGGTAGTGGATCCTCTGTGCCAGAGAGGGATTGGCGTGGACCGTGCTAGAGGATCGGTTCTAAGTCACTACTGGTTTTCACCAGAGCCCGCCGCAAAGCGGGATGGTCTTGCTGCGGCGGTAGTGACCAGGTCGTATCCCCTAGCAACGGCTCAACCTCTCTGGCTGCTGAAGATAGGCGCGGTACAAGGGAGTAGACAGAAGCAAGGTCGGACGTAGCAGAAGGTCGGGGCAGGCAGCAAGGATCGTAGTCAGGGGCAACGGCAGAAGGTCTGGAATCACAGGCAAGGAACACACAAGGAACGCTTTCACTGGCACTAGGGCAACAAGATCCGGCGAGGGAGTGAAGGGGAAGTGAGGTGATATAGGGAAGTGCACAGGTGTAAACACTAATTGGAACCACTGCACCAATCAGCGGTGCAGTGGCCCTTTAAATCGCAAAGACCCGGCGCGCGCGCGCCCTAGGGAGCGGGGCCGCGCGCGCCGGGACAGAACTGACGGGGAGCGAGTAAGGTACGGGAGCCGGGGTGCGCATCGCGAGCGGGCGCTACCCGCATCGCGAATCGCATCCCGGCCGGAGGTAGTAACGCAGCGCCCCGGGTCCGTGGAACCGACCGGGGCGCTGCAGTGAGGGAAGTGTAGCGAGCGCTCCGGGGAGGAGCGGGGACCCGGAGCGCTCGGCGTAACAGTACCCCCCCCCTTGGGTCTCCCCCTCTTCTTGGGGCCTGAGAACCTGAGGATCAGACTTTTGTCCAGGATATTGTCCTCAGGTTCCCAGGACCTCTCTTCTGGACCACAACCCTCCCAATCCACTAAAAAAAAAGTTCTTCCCCTGACCTTTTTAGAGGCCAAAATCTCTTTGACAGAGAAGATGTCCGAGGAGCCGGAAACAGGAGTGGGAGGAACAGATTTAGGAGAAAAACGGTTGAGGATGAGAGGTTTAAGAAGAGAGACGTGAAAGGCATTAGGGATACGAAGAGAAGGAGGAAGAAGAAGTTTGTAAGAGACAGGATTAATTTGACACAAAACTTTAAAAGGACCAAGATAGCGTGGTCCCAACTTATAGCTCGGGACACGGAAACGGACATATTTAGCGGAGAGCCATACCTTGTCTCCAGGGGAAAAAATGGGAGGAGCTCTTCTTTTCTTATCTGCGAATCTCTTCATGCGAGAAGAAGCCTGTAAGAGAGAATTTTGGGTCTCTTTCCATATGGTGGAAAGATCACGAGAAATTTCATCCACAGCGGGCAGACCAGAGGGCAAGGGGGTAGGGAGGGGGGGAAGAGGGTGACGGCCGTACACCACGAAAAACGGAGATTTGGAGGAAGATTCAGAGATTCTGAAATTATACGAGAATTCGGCCCAAGGTAGAAGATCTGCCCAGTCATCCTGGCGGGAGGAAACAAAATGTCGTAAATAGTCACCCAAGATCTGGTTAATTCTCTCTACTTGTCCATTGGATTGAGGATGGTATGCAGAAGAAAAATTTAATTTAATCTTGAGTTGTTTACAGAGAGCCCTCCAGAATTTAGACACAAATTGGACGCCTCTATCCGAGACGATCTGTGTAGGCAACCCGTGAAGACGAAAAATGTGTACAAAAAATTGTTTAGCCAACTGAGGCGCTGAAGGAAGACCAGGAAGAGGGATGAAATGTGCCATTTTGGAGAATCGATCAACGACCACCCAAATAACAGTGTTGCCATGGGATGGGGGTAAGTCAGTAATAAAATCCATACCAATCAGAGACCAAGGTTGTTCGGGGACAGGTAGAGGATGAAGAAAACCAGCGGGCTTCTGGCGAGGAGTCTTATCCCGGGCACAGATAGTGCAGGCTCGCACAAAGTCCACCACATCAGTCTCTAGAGTCGGCCACCAATAGAAGCGAGAGATGAGTTGCACAGATTTCTTGATGCCCGCATGACCTGCGAGATGGGAGGAGTGACCCCATTTGAGGATCCCAAGGCGTTGGCGTGGAGAAACAAAGGTTTTTCCTGGAGGATTTTGCCTGATGGAGGCTGGAGAAGTGGAAATCAGGCAGTCAGGAGGAATGATGTGTTGAGGAGAGAGTTCAATTTCAGAGGCATCTGAGGAACGAGAGAGAGCATCGGCCCTAATGTTTTTATCAGCAGGCCGAAAGTGAATTTCAAAATTAAATCGGGCAAAGAACAGAGACCACCTGGCCTGACGAGGATTCAGCCGTTGGGCAGACTGGAGGTAGGAGAGGTTCTTGTGATCGGTGTAAATAATAACTGGAAATCTTGATCCCTCCAGCAGATGCCTCCATTCCTCAAGTGCTAATTTAATGGCTAGAAGCTCTCGATCCCCGATGGAGTAGTTCCTCTCCGCCGGAGAGAAGGTCCTGGAAAAAAAACCACAAGTAACAGCATGCCCGGAAGAGTTTTTTTGTAGAAGGACAGCTCCAGCTCCCACTGAGGAGGCATCAACCTCCAATAGGAAGGGTTTAGATGGGTCAGGTCTGGAGAGCACGGGAGCCGAAGAAAAGGCAGACTTGAGTCGTTTAAAGGCGTCTTCCGCTTGAGGAGGCCAAGACTTGGGATCGGCATTTTTTTTTGTTAAAGCCACAATAGGAGCCATAATGGTAGAAAAATGTGGAATAAATTGCCTGTAATAATTGGCGAACCCCAAAAAACGTTGGATGGCACGGAGTCCGGAGGGGCGTGGCCAATCTAAGACGGCAGAGAGTTTATCTGGGTCCATTTGTAGTCCCTGGCCAGAGACCAAGTATCCTAGAAAAGGAAGAGATTGGCATTCAAACAGACATTTCTCTATTTTGGCATAGAGTTGATTATCACGAAGTCTCTGAAGAACCATACGGACATGCTGGCGGTGTTCTTCAAGATTGGCAGAAAAAATCAGGATATCGTCCAGATATACAACAACACAGGAGTATAGTAGATCACGAAAAATTTCATTAACAAAGTCTTGGAAGACGGCAGGGGCGTTGCATAGACCAAAGGGCATGACCAGATACTCAAAGTGTCCATCTCTGGTGTTAAATGCCGTTTTCCATTCATCCCCCTCTCTGATGCGGATGAGATTATAAGCACCTCTTAAGTCCAGTTTGGTAAAAATATGGGCACCTTGGAGACGATCAAAGAGTTCAGAGATGAGGGGTAGGGGGTAGCGGTTCTTAACCGTGATTTTATTAAGACCGCGGTAGTCAATGCAAGGACGTAGAGAGCCATCTTTTTTGGACACAAAGAAAAATCCGGCTCCGGCAGGAGAGGAGGATTTACGGATAAAGCCCTTTTTTAAATTTTCTTGGACGTATTCAGACATGGCAAGAGTCTCTGGGACGGACAGAGGATAGATTCTGCCCCGGGGTGGAGTAGTGCCCGGGAGGAGGTCAATGGGACAATCATAAGGCCTGTGAGGAGGTAGAGTCTCAGCTTGTTTTTTGCAAAAAACGTCCGCAAAGTCCATATAGGCCTTAGGGAGACCGGTTACATGAGGAAGCACAGGGACACGGCAAGGTTTACTGGGAACCGGTTTTAAGCAGTCCTTGGAACAAGAGGGCCCCCAACTCTTGATCTCCCCAGTGGACCAATCCAGGATTGGGGAATGGAGTTGAAGCCAGGGAAGTCCAAGAAGGATTTCAGAAGTGCAATTGGGGAGGACCAACAGTTCAATCCTCTCGTGATGAGATCCGATGCACATTAGAAGGGGCTCCGTGCGGAAACGTATAGTACAGTCCAATCTTTCATTGTTTACACAATTGATGTAGAGGGGTCTGGCGAGACTGGTCACCGGGATGTTGAACCTGTTGACGAGAGAGGCTAAGATGAAATTTCCTGCAGATCCAGAGTCCAGGAAGGCCACAGCAGAGAAGGAGAAGGCAGAGGCAGACATCCGCACAGGCACAGTAAGACGTGGAGAAGCAGAGTAGACATCAAGGACTGTCTCACCTTTGTGCGGAGTCAGCGGACGTCTTTCCAGGCGGGGAGGACGGATAGGACAATCCTTCAGGAAGTGTTCGGTACTAGCACAGTACAGGCAGAGATTCTCCATGCGGCGTCGTGTCCTCTCTTGGGGTGTCAGGCGAGACCGGTCGACCTGCATAGCCTCCACGGCGGGAGGCACAGGAACAGATTGCAGGGGACCAGAGGAGAGAGGAGCCGGGGAGAAGAAACGCCTCGTGCGAACAGAGTCCATATCCTGGCGGAGCTCCTGACGCCGTTCGGAAAAACGCATGTCAATGCGAGTGGCAAGATGGATGAGTTCATGTAGGTTAGCAGGGATTTCTCGTGCGGCCAGAACATCTTTAATGTTGCTGGATAGGCCTTTTTTAAAGGTCGCGCAGAGTGCCTCATTATTCCAGGATAATTCTGAAGCAAGGGTACGGAACTGTACGGCATACTCGCCAACGGAAGAATTACCCTGGACCAGGTTCAACAGGGCAGTCTCAGCAGAAGAGGCTCGGGCAGGTTCCTCAAAGACACTTCGAATTTCCGAGAAGAAGGAGTGTACAGAGGCAGTGACGGGGTCATTGCGGTCCCAGAGCGGTGTGGCCCAAGCCAGGGCTTTTCCAGACAGCAGGCTGACTACGAAAGCCACCTTAGACCTTTCAGTGGGGAACTGGTCCGACATCATCTCCAAGTGTAATGAACATTGGGAAAGAAAGCCACGGCAAAACTTAGAGTCCCCATCAAATTTATCCGGCAAGGATAGTCGTATTCCAGAAGCGGCCACTCGCTGCGGAGGAGGTACAGGAGCTGGCGGAGGAGATGATTGCTGGAGCTGTGGTAGTAACTGTTGTAGCATAACAGTCAGTTGAGACAGCTGTTGGCCTTGTTGCGCAATCTGTTGTGACTGCTGGGCGACCACCGTGGTGAGGTCAGCGACAACTGGCAGAGGAACTTCAGCGGGATCCATGGCCGGATCTACTGTCACGATGCCGGCTGGCAGGTAGTGGATCCTCTGTGCCAGAGAGGGATTGGCGTGGACCGTGCTAGAGGATCGGTTCTAAGTCACTACTGGTTTTCACCAGAGCCCGCCGCAAAGCGGGATGGTCTTGCTGCGGCGGTAGTGACCAGGTCGTATCCCCTAGCAACGGCTCAACCTCTCTGGCTGCTGAAGATAGGCGCGGTACAAGGGAGTAGACAGAAGCAAGGTCGGACGTAGCAGAAGGTCGGGGCAGGCAGCAAGGATCGTAGTCAGGGGCAACGGCAGAAGGTCTGGAATCACAGGCAAGGAACACACAAGGAACGCTTTCACTGGCACTAGGGCAACAAGATCCGGCGAGGGAGTGAAGGGGAAGTGAGGTGATATAGGGAAGTGCACAGGTGTAAACACTAATTGGAACCACTGCACCAATCAGCGGTGCAGTGGCCCTTTAAATCGCAAAGACCCGGCGCGCGCGCGCCCTAGGGAGCGGGGCCGCGCGCGCCGGGACAGAACTGACGGGGAGCGAGTAAGGTACGGGAGCCGGGGTGCGCATCGCGAGCGGGCGCTACCCGCATCGCGAATCGCATCCCGGCCGGAGGTAGTAACGCAGCGCCCCGGGTCCGTGGAACCGACCGGGGCGCTGCAGTGAGGGAAGTGTAGCGAGCGCTCCGGGGAGGAGCGGGGACCCGGAGCGCTCGGCGTAACAGTAGCTTAGCCCCCCCACATTAGGTAGCTTAGCCCCCCCCCAACACAGAGACACACACGGACACATAGACACACACAGATACAGGCACACAGAGACAGACACACAGACAGACACACATGCAATAACATGCAGAACTGTGGGGCATTTCAGATTCCCATCACCCTTTAAGCATTTTACAGCATCTTGGAGCTAGAGTCTATTGACAGATGAAGGACTATGGCATATGAAGTATAGTCTCAGACTACTCGGAAGGGAATTGGAGGAGGCTGGGAATTCTCCAGAGCGCTGCCTGTTATTATAAGAACCCAACCACAACTAAAGGGTGCCGGCCCAATAATATTATCCCAGAGCATTGCTACTATGTACTTTCATGTGGTTCCAAGGTGAGGCATCACTTTGCTATATATATATATATATATATATATATATATATATATATGTAATGGGATGTATTTACCATTATTCACCATCACGGAAGACGGTGCGGAGTGGACCCTCAGCAGAACGTAGGGTTACTAGGTATTTTGGCCACCCTGCCGGTATTTTATATTAAAAATACCGGCACTGCAATGGCCGGTATTTATCCAACCAATCCTCCAACTCCCGTAATTTTGCACCATAACCTATGCCAGTGTTTCCCAGCCAGGGGTGCCTCCAGCTGTTGCAAAACTACAACTCCTAGCATGCCCAGACAGCCGTTGGCTGTCCGGGCATGCTGTGAGTCGTAGTTTTGCAACAGCTGGAGGCACCCCTGGTTGGGAAATACTGACCTATACTTTATACTACTATATAGTCCAACATGCTGGGAGTCGTAGTTTTGCAACAGCTGGAGGCACCCCTGTTTGAGAAACACTGACATATACTATATACTACTATATAGTCCAACATGCTGGGAGTTGTAGTTTTCGATTGGGGAAGCTGTTGAGCCACAGGCTGTATCAGAGCATGCTGGGAGTTGTAGTTTTCATTTGGGGAAGCTGTTGAGCCACAGGCTGTATCAGAGCATGCTGGGAGTTGTAGTTAGTATTAAACACCTATTAAAACAGAATGCACCACAACTAAGTATGGAAAAATCGATGTATATCTCTTTATTAGGTTATGCAAAAATAATTTAAAAAACATTAAGATACATTTTAAACATAGACAGCACCAGATACATACATAGAATAGGTATGAAGGCTCAACCCATAGGAATGAAGCCAGAAGTTAAGAAACCAGATCAGGTACAAGGCGTAACCATTTATAAATTCATAGAATAATACAAGGAAAGACCTGAGCAAAAGTAAAGAACAATTACATAGGGGTGCCGAACCATACCTATACCGACCCCAACGATTGTTTCGCTGTAGTATCGCTTCCTCAGGGGTCGTGAGGAAACGATCCCGATGACCTGAGCAAAAGTAAAGAACAATTACATAGGGGTGCCGAACCATACCTATACCGACCCCAACGATCGTTTCACTGTAGTATCGCTTCTGTTATGCCGAGCGCTCCGGGTCCCCGTTCCTCCCCGGAGCGCTCGCCTCATCCTTGTTGCTGCAGCGCCCCGGTCAGATCCACTGACCGGGTGCGCTGCGGTTCCGCCTCCAGCCGGGATGCGATTCGCGATGCGGGTGGCGCCCGCTCGCGATGCGCACCCCGGTCCCCGTACCTGACTCGCTCTCCGTCGGTCCTGTCCCGGCGCGCGCGGCCCCGCTCCCTAGGGCGCGCGCGCGCCGGGTCTCTGCGATTTAAAGGGCCAGTGCACCTATGATGGTGCCTGGCCCAATCTCCCAATTACCAATTAGTGTGATCACCTGTGCACTTCCCTATATCACCTCACTTCCCCTGCACTCCCTTGCCGGATCTTGTTGCCTTAGTGCCTAGTGAAAGCGTTCCCTTGTCTGTTCCTAGCCCGTGTTCCTGACCTCCTGCCGTTGCCCCTGACTACGATCCTTGCTGCCTGCCTCGACCTTCTGCTACGTCCGACCTTGCTTCTGCCTACTCCCTTGTACCTCGCCTATCTTCAGCATCTTCAGCAGTCAGAGAGGTGAGCCGTTGCTAGTGGATACGACCTGGTCACTACCGCCACAGCAAGACCATCCCGCTTTGCGGCGGGCTCTGGTGAAAACCTGTAGTGGCTTAGAACCGGTCCACTAGCGCGGTCCTCGCCATCCCTCTCTGGCACAGAGGATCCACTACCTGCCAGCCGGCACCGTGACAGTAGATCCGGCCATGGATCCCGCTGAGGTTCCCCTGCCAGTTGCCTCTGATATCACCACGGTGGTCGCCCAGCAAGCCCGACAGATCGCCCATCTAATCCACCAGCTGTCGGAAGTGTCCTCCATTATGCACCAACTTCAGTCGCAACTTCATCAGCAATCTTCTCCTCCGCCAGCTCCTGCACCTCCTCCGCAGCGAGTGGCCACTCCTAGCCTCTGCCTGTCCTTGCCGGACAAATTTAATGGGGACTCTAAGTATTGCCGTGGCTTTCTTTCGCAATGTTCCCAGCACTTGGAGATGATGTCGGACCAGTTTCCTACTGAAAGGTCTAAGGTGGCTTTCGTGTTCTGCCTTCTGTCTGGAAAAGCCCTGTCATGGGCCGCACCGCTCTGGGACCGCAATGACCCCGTCACTGCCTCTGTACACTCCTTCTTCTCGGAAATTCGAAGTGTCTTTGAGGAACCTGCCCGAGCTTCTTCTGCCGAGATTGCCCTGCTGAACCTGGCCCAGGGTGTTTCTTCCGTTGGCGAGTACGCCATTCAGTTCCGTACTCTTGCTTACGAGTTGTCCTGGAATAGTGAGGTTCTCTGCGCGACCTTTAAAAAAGGCCTATCCAGCAACATTAAAGATGTTCTGGCCGCACGAGAGACTCCTGCTGACCTACATGAACTCATTCATCTTGCCACTCGCATTGACATGCGTTCTTCCGGATGGCGTCTGGAGCTCCGCCTGGATATGGACTTTGTTCGCACGAAGCGTTTTTTCTCCCCGGCTCCTCTCTCCTCTGGTCCTCTGCAATCTGTTCCTGTGCTTCCCGCCGCGGAGGCTATGCAAGTTGACCGGTCTCGCTTGACACCTCAAGAGAGGACACGACGCCGCATGGAGAATCTCTGCCTGTACTGTGCTAGTACCGAACACTTCCTGAAGGATTGTCCTATCCGTCCTCCCCGCCTGGAAAGACGTAAGCTGACTCCGCACAAAGGTGACACAGTTCTTGATGTCAACTCTGCTTCTCCACGCCTTACTGTGCCTGTGCGGATATCTGCCTCTACCTTCTCCTTCTCTACTATGCTCTTCTTGGATTCCGGATCTGCAGGAAAATTTTTTTTGGCCTCTCTTATCAACAGGTTCTACGTTCCTGTGACCAGTCTCGCCAGACCCCTCTACATCTATTGTTTTTACAATAAAAGATTGGACTGTCTCGTGCGTTTTCACACAGAACCCCTCCTAATGTGCATCGGACCTCATCACGGAAAAATTGAGTTTTTTTTCCTCCGGTTCTTTGGCCCCAAGAAGAGGGGGAGACCCAAGGGGGGGGGGTACTGTTATGCCGAGCGCTCCGGGTCCCCGTTCCTCCCCGGAGCGCTCGCCTCATCCTTGTTGCTGCACGCCCCGGTCAGATCCACTGACCGGGTGCGCTGCGGTTCCGCCTCCAGCCGGGATGCGATTCGCGATGCGGGTGGCGCCCGCTCGCGATGCGCACCCCGGTCCCCGTACCTGACTCGCTCTCCGTCGGTCCTGTCCCGGCGCGCGCGGCCCCGCTCCCTAGGGCGCGCGCGCGCCGGGTCTCTGCGATTTAAAGGGCCAGTGCACCTATGATGGTGCCTGGCCCAATCTCCCAATTACCAATTAGTGTGATCACCTGTGCACTTCCCTATATCACCTCACTTCCCCTGCACTCCCTTGCCGGATCTTGTTGCCTTAGTGCCTAGTGAAAGCGTTCCCTTGTCTGTTCCTAGCCCGTGTTCCTGACCTCCTGCCGTTGCCCCTGACTACGATCCTTGCTGCCTGCCTCGACCTTCTGCTACGTCCGACCTTGCTTCTGCCTACTCCCTTGTACCTCGCCTATCTTCAGCATCTTCAGCAGTCAGAGAGGTGAGCCGTTGCTAGTGGATACGACCTGGTCACTACCGCCGCAGCAAGACCATCCCGCTTTGCGGCGGGCTCTGGTGAAAACCTGTAGTGGCTTAGAACCGGTCCACTAGCGCGGTCCTCGCCATCCCTCTCTGGCACAGAGGATCCACTACCTGCCAGCCGGCACCGTGACAGCTTCCTCAGGGGTCGTGAGGAAGCGATCCCGAGGAAGCAATACTACAGCGAAACGATCGTTGGGGTCGGTATAGGTATGGTTCGGCACCCCTATGTAATTGTTCTTTACTTTTGCTCAGGTCTTTCCTTGTATCATTCTATGAATTTATAAATGGTTACACCTTGTACCTGATCTGGTTTCTTAACTTCTGGCTTCATTTCTATGGGTTGAGCCTTCATACCTATTCATTGTTGTATGTATCTGGTGCTGTCTATGTTTAAAATGTATCTTAATGTTTTTTTAACAATTTTTGTATAACCTAATTAAGAGATATATCGATTTTTACATACTAAGTTGTGGTGCATTCTATTTGATTAGGTTTGTAATATTTTATATGCACCCTTTACCTGCAGGTTGCTGTAGTTTTTTTTTTTTGTATCGGTGATATAATAGAGTTGTGGTTAGTCACTAACTGCAACTGCCGAATTTAATAAAAAAAAAAAAAACGATCAAAAAGCCACATCATAACAAAAATGGTACGGTTAAAAACTACAGATTGGGGCGCAGAAAAAGAGCCCTCATACAACCCTGTATAAAGAGAACAACAAAAGTTATAGGAGTCAGAATAGGACAACATTTCCCCTGCATATGTGTATCCTGTGATGTCATACATATATAATTAATTATGCAAATTAGCATGGCCTGTATTTTTTATTTTTTTTTGCAAGAAAGGTGGCAACCCTAGCAAAACGTGATATTAAAAGACTATGTGTTTGGGGTCATGTTGACTATCTAAGTCGATACTGGTCACATCTTAATATTGTATATTACAAAAGGGGGAACGTACTGACATGACCCTTTGGGCATTACGGTATTGCTATCCAGTCAAGCGGTGGTGTTGAGGTGACACTTTTTGGGAGGAAAGGAAACTGCTGTCTTGGTCGCCCATATACATCATTATCAAGAGCTTTGGACATGCTCAGCCACCAATCCTACAGTATATGTGGCTGCAATAGCAGATCGGGGGGCATCTCAAAGGTGGGTTTGGGGCATCTGGGTCTGAGAGGTGAGGTTGGGAACTTATATTGTTCACTCTCCAGCTTTACATCATCACAAAGAATTGCGACCCACATTACTCTGCAGTTCTGTACCTCGCCATCCATGTCTTGACTTCTGGACATTCCATGGATAGTTCTAGTAATAGGAGTCAGGACAATAGGATGTCATTAATATCATCCGGAATGACACCAGAATAGTAAATGGCGCTCAGGATCTACGATGTCACAGGTTAATTCAGTATAATTACCTCTGGAGGCTTCTCATCCATTAATTTCATGTGTGAGCGTCACATTCCATGTTACACCAGTCATTCATGTTTTATGACCTTAGATGGATTTATGGAAGGTGTTTAATGCTTTACGCAATGTAATGGCCCATGAGATCTGAGCTGCGATCCTGCGATCTTCATCAACTGTGACCTGTCATACAGTCTGGGGATTTGTTTCTAACCTATAACCATATACGAGAGGTCAAGCCTTATAGGCCATTTTAATCATGATTTCTTGGAACAAGAATTAGGTCTGATGTAGGTTTTTGCACTGCCAGGTTATAGAGTGGGCAAAAGGGGTTAGTAAAGGTAATGAGGGGCATGCGTTAAGATTTTACCCCTGTTTTGTGTTAAAATTTTTGCGCAAAATTTTGCGCAAGCTGTTTTTTTGCATCTTTTTTTGCGTACATTCTGGTGGAGCGTTTCCTCCGGATGTGTATGTTTCGGTGTACCTTGGAGTGACATATTTAGTATGAACGAATTTATTAACTGCGTACATTTCATTTACCCACAGAAATCTTGTGCAATGACCATATTTTTAACGCAAATATAAGCCATCTTGGACTGCACGTAGCAAGATGCTCTAAATCATCGACTCGATTTTTCAAAGAGTGGATTGGGGAGATTACTATATCTGCCCCCAATTTATTAAACTCATTGTGCTTGATTGATAAATTTACTGCCTCTGCGCTTAATTTAGAATTTGGCAAAAAGGGGTAAACTGCTTCTACCATACACAAATAATGATACATGTCCCCCAATAACCCTCTTATCCCCCTGCCCTTATGATAATCATGTGTGTTCCACTTTAAGTTTATTGTTATCCTATTGGTTGTGTCCACAGTTTCTATTATTGTGTAACCGACTCACAGTATTGCAAATGGCTAAAGGAACCTGTAGACAGCTCCACCTCCAGACCCTTCAGTATCATAGTTTCCTAGCTGCCAGCTTGTGGGGACTGAGCGTCACACCAGCCCATGCAGACCCCAATGCTGAGATAGTTGTACCTACAGGGTTGAAAGGTGCATCAGTGCGGGTTAGTTGGGAATAGAAGTCCCATAGGGAAGTAGATGGTCATTTCTGGGCCTTTTGGCTAAGATGAAGTGTAATATCTGTTCTTATCAGTAAGCAGGGAACGCTGGTGAGGTTGTATGCATGGGACCAGTGTACCAGGGCATTCTGGGGCTGGTTCTGAGGAATCAGCTCGACAGCTGCCCCGTTGAGACTTGTGCTCTCCGGGTCTGGTCATTGGGTTGTGGGGGTGTAGAGCCGTGAACCTTTGTTCCTCAGGTAGTAGGGACCCTAAGGAACCTAAACTCACTAAGGATGGAGTGAAAGCACTGGCACCAACCTCTTCACCTTCAGAACTTCACCTCTTAATTCCAAGCCTTCTGGCTAGGATCAGAGAACATTTTTATAGATCCAGCGGGATGTCTGGGCAGTATATACGGCACACATTCACTTATTTATTTCATTGTGTCTGTCACGATTCGGCTTCCAGGTAGTGGATCCTCTGTGTCAGCGAGGGATTGGCGTGGACCGTGCTAGTGGACCGGTTCTAAGAAGCTACTGGTTTTCACCAGAGCCCGCCGCAAAGCGGGATGGTCTTGCTGCGGCAGTAGCAACCAGGTCGTATCCACTAGCAACGGCTCTACCTCGCTGACTGCTGAGAAGGCGTGGGACAGAAGGACTAGGCAGAGGCAAGGTCAGACGTAGCAGAAGGTCGGGGGCAGGCGGCAAGGTTCGTAGTCAGGATGGGTAGCAGAAGTTCAGGTACACAGGCTTTGGACACACTAAACGCTTTCACTGGCACAAGGCAACAAGATCCGGCAAGGGAGTGCAAGGGAGGAGACTAGATAAAGGCAGGGAGCAGGTGGGAGCCAATTAAGCTAATTGGGCCAGGCACCAATCATTGGTGCACTGGCCCTTTAAGTCTCAGAGAGCTGGCGCGCGCGCGCCCTAGAGAGCGGAGCCGCGCGCGCCAGCACATGACAGCAGGGGACCGGGACGGGTAAGTGACCTGGGATGCGACTCGCAAGCGGGCGCGTCCCGCTGTGCGAATCGCATCCCCAACGGCCAAAACAGTGCAGCGCTCCCGGTCAGCGGGACTGACCGGGGCGCTGCAGGGAGAAAGACGCCGTGAGCGCTCCGGGGAGGAGCGGGGACCCGGAGCGCTAGGCGTAACAGTACCCCCCCCCTTAGGTCTCCCCTTCTCTTTGTCCGGTAACTGCCTCCCCTGGGATGAGGACACCGGGAAAGAATGGAGGGTTTCCTCAACGGCAGGCAGTACAGCAGGAGTGGGAATGGGGAGGGAGGGCAGAGGGCGAGGCCTGGCACGGGGCAGTGTGACACCAGGACGGGGGCCATGGGGAGGCACAGAGGCTTGCCTGATGGGACTGGGAGGGGGGGAGAGGCACTTCCTGTGGCAGGCAGAGTCCCAGTTCCTGATCTCCCCGGTGGTCCAATCAATGGTGGGGGAATGAAGCCGGAGCCAAGGCAGACCGAGGAGGACCTCAGAGGTACAGTTGGGGAGAATAAAGAACTCAATCCTCTCAAGGTGGGGTCCAATAGACATGAGGAGGGGCTCTGTGCGGTAACGCACGGTGCAGTCCAATCTGGCTCCGTTGACCGCGGAAATGTAGAGCGGCTTAACGAGACGGGTCACCGGGATGCTGAATTTATTAACAAATGACTCCAAAATAAAATTTCCAGAGGCACCGGAGTCCAAGCAGGCCACGGCTGAGAGGGAGGAGTTGGCTGAAGAAGAAATCCGCACGGGTACCGTGAGACGTGGAGGAGCAGACTTGGAACCAAGAGACGCCACACCCACGTGAGCTGGGTGCGTGCGTGCGTTTCCCAGGCGTGGAGGACGGATAGGGCAATCCACCAAGAAATGCTCGGTACTGGCACAGTAAAGACAGAGATTTTCTTCCCTACGGCGATTCCTCTCTTCCTGGGTCAGGCGAGACTTATCCACTTGCATGGCCTCCTCGGCGGGAGGCCCAGGCGTAGATTGCAACGGATACTGTGGGAGAGGTGCCCAGAGATCTAAGTCTTTTTCCTGGCGGAGCTCTTGGTGTCGCTCAGAAAAACGCATGTCAATGCGGGTAGCTAGATGGATGAGTTCTTGCAGATTGGCAGGAATCTCTCGTGCGGCCAGCACATCCTTGATGCGACTGGATAGGCCTTTTTTAAAGGTCGCGCAGAGAGCCTCGTTATTCCAGGATAATTCTGAAGCAAGAGTACGGAATTGTACGGCATACTCGCCAACGGAAGAATTACCCTGGACCAGGTTCAACAGGGCAGTCTCGGCAGAAGAAGCTCGGGCTGGCTCCTCGAAGACACTCCGGAGTTCAGTGAAGAAGGCCTGGACTGTGGCTGTGGCAGGATCATTGCGGTCCCAGAGCGGTGTGGCCCAAGACAAGGCCTTTCCTGAAAGAAGGCTTACTACAAACGCCACCTTAGACCGTTCTGAAGGAAACAAGTCCGACATCATCTCCATATGCAGGGAACACTGAGACAAAAATCCGCGGCAGAGTCTGGAGTCCCCATCAAATTTGTCCGGCAGGGACAAGCGGAGGCTAGGAGCGGCCACTCGCTGCGGAGGAGGTGCAGGAGCTGGCGGAGGAGATGGTTGCTGCTGTAGCAGAGGCAGAAGTTGCTGTAACGTGGCGGTCAACTGCGACAGCTGCTGTCCTTGTTGGGCAATCTGCTGCGATTGCTGAGCGACCACCGTGGTAAGGTCAGCGAGACTTGGCAGCGGCACCTCAGCGGGATCCATGGCCGGATCTACTGTCACGATTCGGCTTCCAGGTAGTGGATCCTCTGTGTCAGCGAGGGATTGGCGTGGACCGTGCTAGTGGACCGGTTCTAAGAAGCTACTGGTTTTCACCAGAGCCCGCCGCAAAGCGGGATGGTCTTGCTGCGGCAGTAGCAACCAGGTCGTATCCACTAGCAACGGCTCTACCTCGCTGACTGCTGAGAAGGCGTGGGACAGAAGGACTAGGCAGAGGCAAGGTCAGACGTAGCAGAAGGTCGGGGGCAGGCGGCAAGGTTCGTAGTCAGGATGGGTAGCAGAAGTTCAGGTACACAGGCTTTGGACACACTAAACGCTTTCACTGGCACAAGGCAACAAGATCCGGCAAGGGAGTGCAAGGGAGGAGACTAGATAAAGGCAGGGAGCAGGTGGGAGCCAATTAAGCTAATTGGGCCAGGCACCAATCATTGGTGCACTGGCCCTTTAAGTCTCAGAGAGCTGGCGCGCGCGCCCTAGAGAGCGGAGCCGCGCGCGCCAGCACATGACAGCAGGGGACCGGGACGGGTAAGTGACCTGGGATGCGACTCGCAAGCGGGCGCGTCCCGCTGTGCGAATCGCATCCCCAACGGCCAAAACAGTGCAGCGCTCCCGGTCAGCGGGACTGACCGGGGCGCTGCAGGGAGAAAGACGCCGTGAGCGCTCCGGGGAGGAGCGGGGACCCGGAGCGCTAGGCGTAACAGTGTCAGTCGCTGGGCCACTTTTCATGTTGTTTTGTCACTAAGATTGGTCAGGGTGGAGTAGCCCTTCTGGGTATCCCTCCTGGCGGTCTAGGGGAGGTGTGTGTGGCCAATATGTTCCTCACCTCCCTGTGACCCATGGGTGTCCTCTGCTTCAACAGAGTTGCCAACTGTATACAGCTCCGCAGGCTGATGCCCTGGTTAACGCCTAGGTTGATGATAGGAGCTTTTGTGGTCCCTAAGTAGCTTCGGCAAAAAGGGACATTGTACCTGGACCCTTGCTAGTTTCTTTGGGGATCTCTTTTCTTTCGGAGAAGGGCTTGCGATGGACTGGATCCTCATGCACGTTTTTTGTGTGCAACGTTTGCACTTTTTCTTGCGCTTGGGTGAATTGAGCATCCTAGATGGTAGTTAAACCGATGTTTCCCTGTGAGCCCAACAATCCTTATGTCAAAAAGTTGCGTAAAATCTGCAAATTTTTACATTACATACATTATGCCATGTCCACAAGGTGAATGGCCGATCACACCCACTAAATTTACTAAAACTTACACTTGCAAACAGCCCTACCTTTTGGCTGAAATCTATGCCTGCTCCTAGTTGCTGTGGGTTTTATTCAGGGGCATACAGGGCAGCCACACAGGTGCCATATTTTTTAAGAAGTTGTAGTTTTGCAAAATCTGGAGGTCCGCATGTTGAAGACCACTGGTTTTGGAGGTTATACTCACGTGTCCCCGCCGCTCCGGACCCTCACCGCTGCCCTGGATGTCGCCTTCCATCGCTGTCGCCGCGTCCCCGGGGTGTCCCTGATGCTCCGGCAAGGCCTCTGCTTCCCCGGCATCCTCGCTCTCCATCGCCACCATCACATCGCTACGCACGCCGCTCCTATTGGATGACGGGACGGCGTGCGCAGTGACGTGATGACGACGATGGAGAGCGCCGACGTTGCAGGGGATCCCGAAGACGACGCGCCGGAGCCCCGAGGACAGGTAAGTGATCATCAGCGGACCACACAGGGCACTGTAAACGGCTATCTGGTGCCAGCTGAAGCAGTCTGCGCTGCTGGATAGCGGTTTATGCGATGGCCCCGACATACAAAAGCATCGTATGTTGATGCTGCCTTCAACATGCGATGGCCTCTGAGAGGCCATCGCATGTTGAAATGATCATATGTCGGGGCGATCGTAGGTCGGGGGGGGGGGGTCACTGTATTAGGATTATTACTTCCGGTTCACTCCACAGACCTGTAGGGTCCACAAGGACTATGGATTCAAAAACAAACCTAACTACAGCTCCTCCGGGTTTGTGCCTTTCTCCATTTACCCTCTACAGGTGACAGATAATGGACTTTGTCCCACAACCCCAGTAGTCTCCCCGGAATGAGCTACTCACAGGCTGAGAATGTACAGCACACTGCAAGCCACCTACTTCTATGCCCAGTTCTTATCTGGTAAAAGAAGTCACTAGATCACCATCTGCTTTGTAAGTTGTAGGACCTGCCTGTCTGAACAATACTACTGCTCCTCCTGGGAAGACTTGTTGTCACTCCCGATCAGCTCCACACAGGCCTGCACCACGTCTCCTGTCTTCTGACCTCCAGACCACCATCTTCTTTCACCCTCCAGTCTCCCTCTCTCTCCAGCAATGTCCGAGCCCAGGCCTGCTTCCTACTGCACTCAGGCCAACAGGACTTCTCACAGCACCTTACCAGGTTGTTTCATCACTTTACCCCACTTGGCGCCAAATGCCCTGCCTTTTAACACTTCTCCCGCACTTCACCCTACATAAGAGAAACGGGGGCCATTAGGCTTGCCACCTTTCTTGCAAAAAAAAAAATATACCGGCCATGCTAATTTGCATAATTCATTATATATGCGTGACATCACAGGATACACATATGCGGGGGGAAATTTTGTCCTATTCTGACCCCTATAACTTTTTTTTTCTCCGTATACAGGCCTGTATGAGGGCTCATTTTTCGCTCTGATCTGTAGTTTTTAAAGGGGTTCTCCGCCCCTAGACATCTTATCCCCTATCCAAAGGATAGGGGATAAGATGTCAGATCGCCGCGGTCCCGCTGCTGGGGAGCTCTGGGATCCCCGCTGCGGCACCCCGCTCTCATTACAGCACAGAACGAGTTCGCTCTGTGCGTAATGACGGGTGATACGGGGGACGGAGCAGCGTGACGTCATGGCTCCGCCCCTCGTGACATCACAGCCCGTCCCCTTAATGCAAGTCTATGGGAGGGGGCGTGACGACCGTCACGCCCCCTCCCATAGACTTGTATTAAAAGGGGCAGGCCGTGACGTCACGAGGGGCGGAGCCGTGACGTAACGATGCTCCGGCCCCTGTACTGTTGTACTGTTGTAGTTTTGCAACAGCTGGAGGCACTCTGGAAAGGAAACACTGGTATAGGTTATGGCGCAACATTCCGGGAGTTAGAGGATTGGTTGGATAAATACCGGCCATTGCATTGCCGGTATTTTTAATATTAAAAAAAACAGCAGGGTGGACAAAATACTGGCTGAGCCGGTAAAATACCGGTCAGGTGGCATCCCTAGGGCTCATAGCAGATATAAAATGGGCTCTCTTTTATGGCGTCTGATTTTGCCTTCTCCCCCAAGGACCGAAAGGTCTGGTGTTTATATCCCTTTGCCTTCCATGACCCATTGGTCAATCTCCCTCCATTAAGTTGCTGACAATGCAGTTCCCTGGAGAGAGGACGTTGGCACACTTTCTTATCAATAAAATAAAAAGGAATGGGATCAACCACGACAGGGCTCCTTGTTCTCTCCAAGGATCCCATAGCAGGCGCATGGTCTGCCACTATGGCACCTACGCCCTTGCACTATGGTAGTACCATGGCTTGCTCTACCTCCAGGGCATATGCCCATGCAGTGGTCAGCAGCCTGTGAGGCTTGCTTTCCTGTTGCCTACTACTGCTATCCAACATGGTGGCACAGCTGGGCACCACAAACCACTATCCTTGGGCACCTGCAGGACAAACACAGTGAAATATGCAATGATATAGAAAATGCCAAGGGGCAACTCAGCTCACTCACCACACCGTAATGTAGTCCTGGGCTTCGTGGAGAGAGAACAGTCTGGAGCATGCAGATGGCATGCAGAAAGAAGGTGGGAAGTTCAGCTCACTGACCAGAAAAATAAAACGTAACCTTTACTGTGGACGGTTAAAATCCATGAGGACAAGAAAAACTAAATAGTGTATAAAAACATCGCGCCGACGCGTTTCGGGCTGCAGACGAGCCCTTAATCATGGTTAAGGGCTCGTCTGCAGCCCCGAAACGCGTTGGAGCGATGTTTTTATACACTATTTAGTTTTTCTTGTCCTCATGGATTTTAACCGTCCACAGTAAAGGTTACGTTTTATTTTTCTGGTCAGTGAGCTGAACTTCCCACCTTCTTTCTACAGTGAAATATGGCATAATTTACACAGTATATACAAAATTCAACAAGCAAAAATATTCTGTGATGCAAAATGGCCGTTTAAAGTAACAGTCAACCATTTAAAGAAGCACAGAGTCCTGCAAGGAAGAAGATTTCCAGCTCATGGTCCTTACAAGCAGCCATTGCCCTCTCCTGTATGTCAGCTCAGTGAGTACGCCTCTGAGGGCGATTGCAGCGCTCAGCACTCTCACTTTGCACTTCCTGATGCGATGACTGCTGTCAGGAAGCTGTGGGTCTTTGTCACTACATCAGTAAACCCGGGTTCCACAATTGGCAGGGGCGTCCACTCCAGCTGGGCCCTGGGAAAATGGCGTCAGGCAGAGGAGGGGGTAAGAAGCTGCAACCTGCCCCCCATCTTTTATTCCTTCTATCTCTAACGTCGCTTTCGGCTTTTGTGGGTTTATGTCTTACGTATAGTTGTGTATAGTTCTTTGCCACAATCTGTTCCTCTTCTGTGTTCACAACCATGTTCTCATGCAAATACTATAAATATATATATATATATATATATATATATATATATATATATTCATAGTATGTGCATGGTTTATTGGTTTGACTATGCTCAATATACTGTATGTGTGACACAGGCAAAATGTAGCTGTCGATTTATAGCCCGGACTTCCATGGTTCCTCTGACCAGTTTGTGTCATTTATGCAGTGTAAGATACATATGTCTTGATGCGTCTGTCTTTATTGTCTTACTTTCTGTCTATTATAGCAGAGTATAGACAAATAGTCGTATATGTGCCCAATCATGTCTGCCACTTCCTCTACCATAGTTGGGGGGTCGTGTATGTTGTATAGCGATTATATGTGAAACGCTATGATTGTTACCCGTCTCTATACGATCAGGCTTAGTCTCTATACAATATTCATGGTACGTGCCTGTGCCGGGCTTTATAGGGTTATATGTTCTCTTGATGATGTTTTAACCACATCCTGCTTTCGGCATGGTACAAGAAGTCAGTGACTTGTTATTTCTGTCTGCACAAAGTGTGGCAGGAAGGTGACGGGATTAGAAATGTAAGTAAAGGCGGGACAGACCGAGAGATTATATAATTAAATATAGGTTATTTTGGTAGGAAATAGGTAGTAATAGCATCGCACTATGGAGATGCCCATAGCCAATGCGCGTTTCTTCCACTGGCGGTTGAGGCAAAAAGGTGGAAGTTTACACTATGTTGGCCAAGACATTGCTTGCAGGACAGGTCTGTGATGATAATGGCTGTGTATTCCTAGCGTAGTACGGGTCTGTGAATTTGTTAAAGGGGGCCCATGATTTGTGATGTTGCTCAGCTCTGTATGTGGAGGAGAGAGCACTAGGGCAGTACCTAGGGACCCATTTAAAAAGACGCGTTCTATGAGGGTGGTCTTCATAAAGATGGTACTTCATCTGTTATAGTGGAGGACTCCAATACAACCCTCATGGTCACCAACCGTCCAGGATTTTTTCCCTGTTCTATTTCAATGAAGTAACTGAAAAAGCCTGGAATGTTGGTAGGCCTTGAGGACTGGGTTGGGGACCACTGAAGTATAGCGCCCCTAAGCGCACCTCTTTGAGAAGATCACCCCCTTATCCAGACCAAGTTTTATGTGACAGATTTTTAGCTCTCCATATATTATACATAGTGGCCACTCTCCTTGAGAAGACCCTTTTAAATGCAATTTTGAAAGGTCTTCTCAAGAGTTTCATTGTATTCCAACAATAGACCTTAATTGCATATCTCTTGGGATCCCCTCTGGTCCTAAGAACATGGTAGTAGGGATGAAGGATGACAGTCTTGTGCGACCCAAGAGCCTGGACAGTTAAATCATACTTTACCATGACTTTACCAGAAGTCCAGTACAAATATATGGGAAGTACAATTCCTAAACACAAAAATCTCAGCCTGGGAGTTTTAAACATCCTGCCACTGGACCAACGTTATGGTGCAAGGATTACATGGGGAGGAAGAGGGGATGGGGCAGTTGGGGGGGGGGGGGAAGAAGATTTATTGTGGGGGCATAGAGAGGGCATGGCAGAGCTGCTGCAGTGAGGAGTGCAGGGAGGAAAAGCAGACTGTCACTGCTAGGGCAGTATGCATGCTACCCAGCTTTCCCAGTCTCCTGAAGAGCTCCAATAGGGCTGCTTTGCCAGACAAATATTCTCTTCAGGAGACTGGGAAAGCTGGGTGGTAGGCAGTACACAGTGCAGGGCTCACACTACTCCCTCAGCTTTCCCAGTCTCCAGAAGAGATTATGTGGGAGATTTATCAAAACCTGCCCAGAGGAAAAGTTGCTGAGTTGCCCATAGCAACCAATCAGATCGCTTCTTTTATTTCTAACAAGGCCTATAAAAAATGAAAGAAGCGATCTGATTGGTTGCTATGGGCAACTCAGCAACTTTTCTTCTGGACAGGTTTTAAAAAATCTCCTCCTATGTGTCTGGTGAAGCAGCCATATTGCAGACATGTATTTCCTGAAACTGCATTGATTTAATTATTGATTATTGTTATTGAGTATTTTAAAGGGGTACTCGGCCCCTAGACATCTTATCCCCTATCCAAAGGATAGAGGATAAGATGTCAGATCGCCGGGGTCCCGTTGCTGGGGACCCCGGGGATCGCTGCTGCAGCACCCCGCTATCATTACTGCGCAGAGCGAGATTGCTCTGCACGTAATGACGGGCAATACAGGGGCCGGAGCATCGTTACGTCACGGCTCTGCCCCCGTCAATACAAGTCTATGGGAGGGGGCATGGCGGTCGTCACGCCCTCTGCCATAGACTTGCATTAAGGGGACGGGCCGTGATGTCATGAGGGGCGGAGCCATGACGTCACGCTGCTCCGGCCCCTGTATTGGCCATCATTACGTGCTGAGCGATCTCGCTCTGCGCAGTAATGATGGCGGGGTGCCGCAGCGGCGATCCCTGGGGTCCTCAGCAGCGGGACCGTGGCGACCTGACATCTTATCCCCTATCCTTTGGATAGGGGATAAGATGCCAGGGGCGGAGTACCCCTTTAAGGTGTGAAAAGCTTCAAATGAAACATAAAGCTATAGACCAAAATATAAAAGGACTGCGCTGCTTCTTCTCTCCCACAAGATTTAGGTAGAAACACCGGGTACTCAGCTAGTACGTAATAAATGTTAATCGCTGGAATTCCCCTTTAAAGTCTGCAAAGTAGGCTAGCCAAATTTAGCCAAAGAGTCTAGTCCTTAAAGGATTGTTTTCTTTCTTCTGGTGTAGAGCTCATTTGCATATTTTTTCCTATTCCTATAAAGTTTGGGATGTTTAGTGGTATTTCTCATATAGTAGAGTTTTTTTTGTTTTTTTTAGATCGCATTATATATTTCCCTTACATGATTTTTTCATTTACACTGTGTAATGTTTTATCCATGTGTCCTATTATTGAAAACCTTTCATAAAAACATTGGAAAATGAAACCTCTATGCTCCACAAGGTCTCTTCAGTGACAAACTATGACCCCCTACTTGAGGTGTATCAAGCTAGTGCCAGCTAGTGCCTTACTCTGTTTTGATAAGAAGGAAGAATCCCGAAACAGAGAGTACCTCCTCAGGCTTTCCCCCCAAAAAATAGCTTGTGGTGTCAACAGGGTGTTAGTAACAATACCTGATCACTTCGTGACGCCAGGGCACCGTTATCCTATGCACAGTCCGAGGTTGGGGACAGCTTCTCCTGGGCCAGACACGGGGAGTAAATAAACACACCGACGTCAGGTTACGGATAACTGTCTTTACTGAGCTGGTGCAGATGGTAATACAATTACAGCTGGCTTTAGGTGAGAGAGTGCAGCGTTCCCCTTGGAAACCCTGTTGCCTTGCTGGGACTTATGGTGTTGACACCAAACAGATTTATACTGACTTGTGAGACGGAAGATTGAGTCCTGGTAGCTAGGGTCCTGTCAAGGTACTGAAGACCGTTCCGAAGAGGCATGAACTACCTCCTTGCGAGTAATCCTTGCAGGATGACCAGAGAGATTTGATTTGAAGTAGGCCTCTCCTCAGAGCACACGACACACAGCACACCTGAGCTAAGCTGTTGCTCAGGAGCCACACTAGGGTGAACTGACTAACTCCTCCCCTGCACTATACAGGGGGAGACTTTTGGGGTTCCCATTGGCAGGCAGGGTCACTTGGAATTCACTGCTCTCATTTAAGGATACAGAGACATGAAAACATATAAACATATAACAATAAGATAGTTAATTTAGGAACAGATATCATTTGTGTTATAAAGTATGAACATAATTAATTTAACAATAAGTCCTTTGAGTGGGCCCAACACCGTACGCTACCAAGCTGCCCGAGACAGTCCAAAGCCACAGGACAGCTATTGGTGCAGGGACACCACAAGCTGTCTATAGATGGGTGCCTCTTCCTTTCAGGGGATTGCCTAGTATGAGATAGTGTTCTTTCTGTCTGCATTTCTCATCAATGAGAATTGGTAACCCCAATAAAGTCCCAACGGCTTCCCATAGAAACATTACTGCATTGAGTAGGACATAGTTCATGGTCAACAGGATTTTTTTTAGGTCATGTTTATTTAAAAAAAAGCAATAACTATTTCCCAATCGGAATCACGGGTCTATCACACACTAGAGGCACCTCCATAAAAATTAACTACCCTATGTTGGGGTCTGAGGGACAACCCATGTCCTGGTATCTTTTGCCCACCAGTGGAGGTAGGGTTCTCATCCTAGGCTATACGAAACATCCTCATATTTTCTAACATGACACAAAATGTGTGAACATTATGGACCTTTTGTGGCCCCATTATTTTGTCAGATCTCAAGCCGCCATCCTCTGGTGGGCCAGTCTAACCATGAATGACCCTACTAACCATATTAAGTACTGTCCGTACTACTTACAGTGGTCCCTCAACATACGAAGGTAATCCGTTCCAAATGGACCATCGTTTGTTGAAACCATCGTATGCTGAGGGATCCGTGCAATGTAAAGTATAGGACAGTGGTCTACAACCTGCGGACCTCCAGATGTTGCAAAACTACAACACCCAGCATGCCCGGATAGCCAACGGCTGTCTGGGCATGCTGGGAGTTGTAGTTTTGCAACATCTGGAGGTCCGCAGGTTGAAGACCACTGGTATTGGAGGTTATATTCATGTGTCCCGGTTACTCCGGACCGTCACCGCTGCCCTGGATGTCGCCCTCCATTGCTGTCGCCGCGTCCCTGGGGTGTCCCCGCCGCTCTGGCAAGGCCTCTGCTTCCCCGGCATCCTCGCTCTCCGTCGCCGCCATCACATCACTACACACGCTGCTCCTATTGGATGATGGGACGGCGTGAGCAGCGACGTGATGACGACGATGGAGAGCACCGATGATGCAGGGGATCCCGAAGAGGACCCGCAGGAGCCCCGAGGACAGGTAAGTGATCGTCAGCAGACAATACGGGGTACCGTAAACGGCTATCCGGTGGCAGCTGAAGCAGTCTGCGTTGCCGGATAGCCGTTTATGCGATGGCCCCGACATACAAAAGCATCGTATGTTGATGCTGCCTTCAACATGCAATGGCCTCTGAGAGACCATCGTATGTTGAAATGATCGTATGTCGGGGGGGGGGGGGGTCACTGTATCTATCTATTATTAATAATAATCATAATAATGATAATAATAACAATAATAATTGTGTTTTTTTTATAGATGTAAATGCACATGTTGCGCCTGCAGAGGGTCAGAAAAGGTTTAGTGAAATATTTCGAGACCTGGATGCCCTGGAGATAGGCCTCGGGAATGAGTGAGTATGACTCGTGTATTTGTGACATTTGGGACTGAGGAAAATGTATCTTCTGTCTAATGTCTTATGATCAGCATAATGTACTGTATTATGGACTTTGATCATCAGGGTCTGAGTGTTAAGAACCTGACCAATAAGTAGCATGAACCTTAGAGCTTTCTCTCCCAGCTCTGAGCCAAGTGACTGAGACGGTCTCATAATGGAACTCAATGGAACCATTTTGCTCATATGGACATAGAGCGGGGAGAGAAGCATGTGACTGAGAGCTTCTCTCTCCACTTGTTTCAGTGATCAGCCGAGGTCTGGCCATTTAAACCCCAAATGAGGAAACCTTTTGGCATGTCTCATGGACCTGTGACCATGTTAACACTTTGAAAGGATATAAATAGACCACTTTGAAAAAAAATGCCTTTGGGGCACCAAATCTAGAGCACTGCATAGAGAGTTAGCCACCATTTCATGGCCTATATGATCTGATATTTTTTTGCAGATCACTTTCTTTACCAAGAGTGACTTTTTACCCCAGGGAAAAAAAACTCTAAAGTTTTGCCACTAGGTGCCCCACTACTCTGCAAACTGCTGTTCCATTGGCTGTTGTTAGGAGCATTCTGCCCCTAGAAAAAGATAGATTAGGGAAGTGGGGGCAGAAATTAGGTAATTTTATGTGCAGGCAAGAAGGAGCAACCTTGGGCTGTGTACATGGAAGCTGAAGCTATCTCCTTTCTACAGAGTATTTGCACTGTCCATGAAAGGTAAATCTGCCCTTTCTACAAACCTTAGCAACAGCAGCAACAATCTCCTTTTAATTAGCTGTTGTTAGGGGAATTCTGTCCATAGTAACAGCTAGGTTGGGATGGAACACAGCAAGTGGAGGAATTGGCTACTGTTATGTTCATGGGAAGCAACCCTTGGCTGACTGTTGAGACCCAATTAGCTCCTAGCAGGCTATAACTACCCCTCCCCCTTATTACAATAATTAATTAAATAATAACTGACACAACAACAATTTAACTTTTCCGTGGGTGGGAATCGGCCACAGCTTTATTTATAAAATTACTTATATAAATAACAATTTAACTGTAACAAAGACACCGATTGGCTTCTTACCAACCCGAGAGGTGCTGCCACACTGTCCTGTGTGGAGGTCTACCCCGGGTTGACCCCACTTTCACCGTCTTCTCACCGCCAAGCTGTGACTTACAATAAACAAAGATACAAAAAGGGAGGGAGGGAGGTCAAAACTCCGGGTCCTGGGCAGATTGAGGGGGGAAGGGAGACACCACAGCTATAAATACCCAGGGGAGGGCCTCTGAAAGCCCGGGAAACTATTAAACCCCTGATTGGTGCACTCCTTCCCCCCTACCCATGGGACATACCACTGTAGCCACTGGCAAGTTTTACAGGCGGGGGAGGGGGCTAAAAAACCTTGCCTGTACATTTCTTAACCCCTTAACTGCTCACCAGTCAGGGGGCAAGCTAGTTATGCACAGCTTGCCCCTCCAGTGTACATGCAAGCTGTGGCTTTCTCCTTCCTCCAGAATATCTTACTGTTCATGATAAGTAAATCAATGCTTTCTTCAAATCTTAGCAGCAGCGTGTGCAGCAAGAGCAGCAGCAGTTCGGTGCTTGGTGTAACCTCTTCCTAGCTGTGGGAACTGCCTCCATGGTTGCAGCTTCTTTTTAAAACTCAACGTTTCAGAGTAAATCATTGTGTCTCTGCATGCTGCTGCCTGTATCTGTTTCATGCTGTCTGTGGTTTGGGTAGCATGAAACAGGTTACAGATCAAATTTAATGGTGCAGAGTTGCATTATCAGACAAAGCCCACAGACAAGTGCAGATAATTGATTTTCCTGAAGACAAAAAACATGCCCTCTACCAGTTGGAAGAAAGCTGTTTTTTGTCTTTAAAATCTGCTGCATATTTTTGCTGCATATTTTCTGTAGTTGATTTTGGAATTGAAGTTAAAGGGGTACTCTGGTGGAAAATATATTTTTTTCAAATCAACTGGTGCCAGAAAGTTAAACAGATTTATAAATTACTTCTATTTAAAAATCTTAACCCTTACAGTATTTATCAGCTGCTGTATGCTCCACAGGAAGTTCTTTTATTTTTTAATTTCCCTTCTGTCTGAGCACAATGCTCTCTGCTGACACCTCTATCCATGTCAGGAACTGTCCGGAGCAGGAGATGTTTGCTGTGGGGATGGGGCTTATACTCTGCACAGTTCCTGATACAGACAGAGGTGTCAGCAGAGAGTACTGTGGTCAGACAGACAGGAAATTAAAAAAGAAAAGAACTTCCTGTGGAGCGTACAGCAGCTGATAAGTACTGGAAGGATTAAGATTTTTAAATAGAAGTAATTTACAAACATGTTTAACTTTCTGGCACCAGTTGATTTGAAAAAATTTGTTTTCCACCAGAGTACCCATTTAATGGGTAGCAAAATCAGATGCACAAAAGATGCAGCAAAAATATGCACCAGATCCTGTTCGTGTGATTGTACCCTTCAGTAGAAAGTTAAAAGAGCCTGAGGTATTTTGCCTTACCATGAATGACAGCAGAGAGGCTGAACTTTTTAAACATTTATCATATCATCATCTCTAATAACCGTGTGACTGACTAAAATATTTATTCCACCTAGGACTGTCGACATGTTCTTAAATGACTCTGCGCCGGAGCACTCCGAGATGCAGCATGATGAAGAAGAACCACTGGTAAGACCTGGGAATACATGTGTGTGTGTATGTGGCACAGACGGGAAGGGACAGACGTCTCCTTTAGAGATGACCGAATTTTTGAAAAATTTGATTCGGCCGATTCGACAAATTTTGGCAGTTCCTCCCCTGTTTGGCTCTGTTCGCCAAGGAAAACCAATCAAGAACAGTGTGACACCGCCATGCCCCGTGTACATGGTATGCTGGAGGGGCACTGAGACTTGTCTGTGCAGTGGAGGCTGAGGACACGGTGGAGGATGAGGAGGTGGAGTCGCACACTGTCACAGGACCAACGGCCTGAGAGCGTGGAGGCAGAAGCGGCGTGACCTGTCCAAGTTGCTGTTATGGCTAAGCAGGAACTACATTTACCCAGTGGGCCGTAAAGGACATGTATTGTCCCTGACCGTAGTTACAGCTCCACACGGCGGCGCTGCCGTGCACTTTGGTACACACCGACAGGCTCAAGGACTGGCCCACCTTCTGTTCCACAAATTTGTGCAGGGCTGGTACTGCCTTCTTCGCAAAGAAATGACGGCTTGGGACTCTCCACCTCAGCTTGGCGCAAGCCATCAATTCTCTGAAAGGTGCAGAGTCCACCACTTGAAAAGGGAGGGACTGCAGCACCAGCAACTTGGACAGGAGCACATTCAGCTTCTGCGCCATTGGATGAGTGGGCACATACTGTTGTGTCTTGGACATAGCTTCGCCGATGGATTGCTGGCGCATAATTACTGATTTGAAGTAGGAGGAGCAGGAGCATCTGGAATGACAGAAAATAGGTATGACACACAGCTCCCTTCGGCTGAGGTGGTGGAGCCTTGGCTGGATGAAACAGGAAGCGGCGTGCCACTGGGTGATGCAGCAGGCTGGAGCACCACATCGGAGCCACGGTTCTCCCAGGCCGCTTTATGGTGGTGAAGCATATGTTGATGCAGGGCCGTGGTGCCGACATTGGGACCCTGGCCAAACTTCACCTTGGGCAGTAGCTGCTGACTGTCCTCTATTTGATCGTCCTCACTGAATAGTGTTGCTGAACCCACAGCATAAGATACTTCTGGAGGGGAGGGAACAGCATAGGACAGAGGCAATGGGAGGACAGGGACTGCTCCCGGGCCATGCCAGCTGAGGGTTGTGTCTGAGGAACCCACTGACTGTTGACTGGGGGTGTCAGATGTCACTTGAGATGAAGTGGATGACCATGTTAACCAATCGATGACGGCAGATGGATTGCTGGTCGAGACATGACTGCTAGCTGATATCGGGAGCTCAGGCCTCTTGCTGCAACTCCTGCTGCCACTCGCCCCTAGTCTGCTGCGATCTCTGCCTGATGAATTTAGGCCTCTGCCACTCCTCTGTGCACGTCTTGGCACTTCTCAGCCTGACATACTTAGTGTGTATGAGAGGAGTACAATACGCTCCACTACGCTTAAAACAGTATTTGTCTACAACACCAACACATGTGTACTTTTGGCTGGCCTTTCACAGTAACTAGGCCCTTAAGACTTAAACAGGAACAAAATGGTACACCACTTAGATGTACGTATGTGGTATGCACTTATGAGGGGAGGACAATGTGCTACAGTACGCTTAAAACGGTATTTGTCTACAACACCAGCAGGTATGTACTTTTGGCTGGCCTTTCACAGTATCTAGGGACTAAAGACTTTAACAGGAACAAAATGGTACACCACTTAGATGTACGTATGTGGTATGCACTTATGAGGGGAGGACAATGCGCTACAGTACGCTTAAAAACAGTATTTGTCTAGAACACCAGCAGGTGTGTACTTTTGCCTAGCCTTTTACAGTATCTAGGCCCTTAAGACTTTAACAGGAACAAAATGGTACACCACTTAGATGTACGCACAGGTTACACTTAATAGAGGACAATACGCTTTTAGTGCTCTGTTCACCCTAACTGGCTGGCTACTATTAGCTTTTCAGTTGTTGTACACACCAGTGCTGCAGCACACAGTAGCTGTGTACTACACCCCAAATTGCAGTTTCTCTCTCAATCTCACTCCCTTCCCTATCAGTGCTTCTAGGCTGGATTTGGGCTTGAGGTGAATCACTGCTGTAAAAAAGCTTTTCTGTGCAACACACACTGCTCTCTGTCCCTTCCTGCAATATAATTTTGATGTGACTGGGAGGTGAATTGCTGCTGTAAAAATGCTTTTCTGTGCAACACACACTGCTGCCTGTCCCTTTCTCTCTGTAATAGAACACTGATGTGCCTGGCCGCAAGATGGCTGGCGATTATATAGGGCTGTGACATCACAGGGGTGGCTGGCTGCTGATAGGCTGCATGTTGCATGTGATTCAGGGTCATCCTGCCTACCCTTGTTCCCGCCTTCCCAGGATTCCTTGCCCCATGTCCTCACATGTGGATCTGCCATTTTAGATGCCCGGCACCTGGAGCCTGGATCGCACTAAATGGATCGTGGTGATATTCGCATTCATAACGAATCGATTTTTTCCTAAAATTCGTAACAAATTCGTATTTTTTAGATTCGATTCGCTCATCCCTAGTCTCCTTTCATGTGGTGTTATCGTTCCTATTATCAGCCCTGGAGGCCAGGACTATGTTGTTACATTATTCAATGTGCTGATGACATGGAGGTTGGCACTGATAATGCTCTCCATTATCAGTCTACCCACAAGAAAAGGAGGTTGGCATTGTTAATGACCGCTTGCAATGTTGTATTTATCTGATGAAGGTTGGTGCTGTTTTTTTGTAGTATTATAATTGTGTGCGTCATAGGAAGGCCAGGAGTATTATTGTGCGATACTGTCATAAGGTGTTGGAGAGGGAAGTTGGCGCATTCTTTATATGTGGTGTTATTATTTTGTCTAATAGGATTAGCTGGTTGGCACCAGTAATCTGTGGTATGGGTGTGTAATAATTAAGGTATGGAGGTAAACTAAGGGCATAAGGGCAGTTTCCAAGGGCTATGGCCGGCAGATGTCCCCAGCTCCCTGGTCAGTAAAAGAACTTAAAGGGGTACTCTGCCCCTAGACATCTTATCCCCTATCCAAAGGATAGGGGATAAGATGTCCAATCACGGGGGTCCTACCACTAGGGACCTCCGCGATCTCTCTGCTGCACCTGGCATTCTTTTAGAATGTCAGGTGCAGTGCCGGAGGCTTGTGACATCATGGCCACGCCCTTCTCTTGACGTCTAGGCCATGCCCCCTCAATGCAAGTCTATGGGAGGGGGCTTGACAGACATGAAATGTCAAAGAAATATGTCAAAAATGTTAATCGGTTGGGGTCTAAGTGTTGATTTCCCCCATGGATTATTAAAACGAGTGGAAAGAAGCGAGTGATAGGGCGCTTCATCCTCTGGTTCTGAGCAATCTCAGCAATTCTTCACAAGACGTCCCCATAGACTTATAATGGAATGGAGATTGCTGATATCCAGGGAGTGCTAGCGTGCTTCTCCACATTATTTCTGATGATAGGTGGGGCACTGATACCCCGATTAAAACTTTTGTCTCATGTCACACTTTAAACATGTTTTTAAATAATTTTTGGTGATTATTATTATATTTTTTTTTAATCTGGTTACTAAAAGTCCCTTTAGCAGAAAATTGCCAATCTGAGCATCGACTATATCAACTATATAAAAGTTGATCAGCATCATTTACAAGGGGCAATACTTAGGAGTTCAGCAATTTTCGGAAGCCCAATAGAGAATGAATTAGGTGCTGGAACTCCATTTGCTTTGGGGACGTTTGTCCTCTGTTTTTGGGAATATGGGGGCCCCAGCAGTTGGACCTCCACCAATCATCTGGATATCCCTTATCCTATCAACTGTTTTGTAAAGATCATTTTTCAACATTTCATCTCTTTATCTTGCAAAAGCAAAAATCAGGCTGGGTTCACACCTAGTATTTTGGTCAGTAATTGTAGCCAAAATCAAGAGAAGAACAGACAGGGACAACAATTATAATGGGAAGATTTAAACTTATAATGATTTGCGCCTTTTTCTGGTTTTGTCTCTCTTGGTTTTAGCTAAAAATACAGATCAAGATAATGTATGTGAACCCAGCCTTAGTGCAAACTGGTGATCCAGGAAAAATCCCTGTAGATGAAGAGCAATCTTTACTCCTTTTTGGGAGAACCTTTTCCCCATTATAGGGCAGCTGACAGTTTTTCTAGTCTCTCTGGGTTTCAATCCCAAATACTTGGCCTCAAGTGTTTTGTACTGATCTGCTGCTTGAAATGAGCAATAAGATGGAATAGAGGAGGTTATACACTGTCAATAGCTTTAGCCAAATACTCCTTAAAGGGGTACTCTGCCCCTAGACATCTTAACCCCTATCCAAAGGATAGGGGATAAGATGTCTGATCGTGGGGGTCCCGTGACTGATGACTGGCGATGCGGGTTGGAGGCTTGTGACGTCACAGTCACGCCCCACTTGTGATGTCACGGCCACGCCCCTTCAATGCAAGTCTATGGGAGGGGGCATGACTGCCGTCATGCCCCCCCCCAATAGACTTGCATTGAGGGGGCGTGACCATGATGTCACGAGCAGGGCGTGACCATGACATCACAAGCACCCCTGCGAACAGACATCTCATCCCCTATCCTTTGGATAGGGGATAAGATGTCTAGGGGCAGAGTACCCCTTTAAGCCAAACCAACATCCCCTGATCCCCTATAGACATGAAGGCTTGGCTCAACCAAGTGTTCATGTGTTCTGGATGGGGTGATGGAAAAAAAATCCTTACCAGACTCCTTTGGGGATGGCCTATTTTCCCAAGAACAGAAGGATTGTGCAATTGAATCCAACATTCTATAACCAACACACATCTTCATCATCTCACCCTTCCATGTGTTCCAGTACCAATAGCTCCAGCCTGGTTGGGGAACACTACATTAGACTCTTGGCCAGTCCCACTGAAATCGACAGGTTCGGGCTTTACCCAGAAAATAAGAAAAACTTAGGTGCTTAACCACCAGTGGATTCTGGAAAACATTCCTGCTCATCTTCCTACTACACATCAAGTAATATATTGACACCCTTCCCTACTAGACACAAATTTACCTACACCTCCTTCCACTAGACACCAGGAAACCTACCTACCTTCCACTAGACAACAAAGAATCTTGTATATATACAGTTGAAGACAAGAATTACCTCTCCATCCGTCCATCTCCATCTTATGGTGACAGGCAGCTATGGAAAAGGGATTACTATTGACTTAGTCAGGCACAAATCCTGTGCAAAATACCATGTATAATGTATTGTTACACCCTTACTGGGTTATGGTAAGGAATCTAGCACAGATTCTGCATGGTGTTCCCATTTTATGGCCACCTGATGTGAAAAGTATGTGGGGTATTGTCACTTCAGTTATCAAAGCTGGCGCATGGATTATTCTTGTCTATAGCAATTAGACTGATAAAGAAATGTTATTATGAGATAAATATGAGCTAAAAGGGTCTTATGAATACAGCAGTATGCACCACTGAAAACACCTTAAAGTTTTAATGGACGTACATCAGGGGTCTTCACTGTTATGGCCATCTATATTGAGACCCTCAAAATTATGGTTTATACTGTACCTGAATACATTTTTATATGTCAATATTGGAACCACAAAGTAGGTTTTAAGATAGGATCTAGTCCTAGAATATAATACTTTGATTAAGGGGTACTCCACTGTAAAACATTTTTTTAATCAACTGGTACCAGAAAGTTAAACAGATTTGAAAATTACTTCTATTTAAAAATCGTAACACTTCCAGTACTTATCAGCTGCTGTATGCTCCACAGGAAGTCCTTTTCTTTTTTAATTTCCTTTTTGTCTGACCACAGTGCTCTCTGCTGACACCTCTGTCCATTTCAGGAACCATAATGGCCGTAATGGAGCTCTATGATGGCTGTAATGGAGCTCTATGATGGCCGTAATGGAGCTCTATGATGGCCATAATGGAGTTCTATGATGGCCGTAATGGAGCTCTATGATGGCTGTAATGGAGCTCTATGATGGCCGTAATGGAGTTCTATGATGGCCGTAATGGAGCTCTATGATGGCCGTAATGGAGCTCTATGATTGCCGTAATGGAGCTCTATGATGGCCGTAATGGAGCTCTATGATGGCCGCAATGGAGCTCTATGATGGCTGTAATGGAGCTCTATGATGGCTGTAATGGAGCTCTATGATGGCTGTAATGGAGCTCTATGATGGCTGTAATGGAGTTCTATGATGGCTGTAATGGAGCTCTATGATGGCTGTAATGGAGCTCTATGATGGCTGTAATGGAGCTCTATGATGGCTGTAATGGAGCTCTATGATGGCTGTAATGGAGCTCTATGATGGCTGTAATGGAGCTCTATGATGGCTGTAATGGAGCTCTATGATGGCTGTAATGGAGCTCTATGATGTCTGTAATGGAGCTCTATGATGGCTGTAATGGAGCTCTATGATGGCCGTAATGGAGTTCTATGATGGCTTTAATGGAGCTCTATGATGGCCGTAATGGAGCTCTATGATGGCTGTAATGGAGCTCTACGATGGCTGTAATGGAGCTCTACGATGGCTGTAATGGAGCTCTTTGATGGCTGTAATGGAGCTCTATGATGGCTGTAATGGAGCTCTACGATGGCTGTAATGGAGCTCTTTGATGGCTGTAATGGAGTTCTATGATGGCTTTAATGGAGCTCTATGATGGCCGTAATGGAGCTCTATAATGGCTATATCATATAGCAGCTGATAAGTACTGGAAGGATTAAGGTTTTTAAATAGAAATAATTTGCAAATCTGTTTAACTTTCTGGCACCAGTTGATTTAAAAAAAATATATTTATATATTTTTTCCAGGGGAGTACCCTAAGGCCTTAAAGCAGCTGCATGGTCAGCCTTTTGTTGTATGCCTTTGTATGTACATGTGGTACTCTGTATGGTTGTGTATGTGTAAAAAAAAAAAAAAAAAAATATATATATATATATATATATATTTATATATATATATATCTATATATATTACCATACAACCCTTGTCCAAATACATTAAAGCATGTATTCATTGTTGGGTGTTGGGGGGTATGTATTAATATTACAACCATAACTATACCTGGTAACATAGTAGATAATGCTCAGTTTGTAATAATGATAATCTGCAATGTTTGCAGTATATATCAATGCATTTTAAGTGTCCCTGTTGCTTTAAAAAAAAAAAAAAAAAACAGTTGACACCTCTAGAAAAGTTTAAAATAAGGAACACTCTAGACTTGGTACAGACACTTTTTTTTCTGATTAAATTGATTTACTGGTCTTCCTAGCAAGAGCAGGGTCGGGAGACTTCCTCTTACTTTGCCGGCCTAGGCCGGACTGACTGGTTTTAGGTCCAGCCCTCTGCGGAGAGGGAGTTGGACTACGGATTTTTCCCATGTTTTTCTAGAAACTTCTTCATAGAAATTAGCTGCGGAGCATAATGTGACCAAGGCATCACCTATTCTCACACAGCATTATGCCAGTGTTTAACACTTACACTCTTGTAATGCCTCAGTCTATTATGGCAATGCAATCTACAAAAAACGCTTCCCCACACACAGATTTATGTAGGTAGAGTTACTCTTAGCCCCATGACAACTACAAATGCAAGGTAGCTGGAGCATAGGTGCCAGACCAGGACACTACACACACAATTTTATGGGTATGTTCACACTACGGATTTGTAGCTGAATCTCCGCTTGCGGAATTCTGCGAGAGGAGATTCAGCCTGGCAGCCGGTGGTGGCAGTAGGACCGCATAGCACTGCGCCGTCACCATTGACGGGTATGCAGTGCTCGCGGACTTCTGCGCAAATAATGAACATGTTCTTTCTTTGCACGGAACAATTTCAGTGCGGAATTCTGCAGTGTGAACATACCCTAAGAGATAGAGATGGCACTCCCCAGTAAGGTTTTCTTCTTTATTAACCCCTTAAGGACACATGACGTTCTCATACGTCTCCATTTCCGAGTCCTTAAGGACACATGACGTATCAGAACGTCATGTGCTTTCCCGGCCCCCCGCAGCCATCTGGAGCGGAGCCGGTGCCCGATGCCTGCTGAAATCGTTCAGCAGGCATCGCGGCATATCGCCCAGGGGGGTCATGACCCCCCATGTCAGCGATGGCCGCAGATCGCTGTACAATTGAGCCCAGCGATCTGCGGCGGATTCCGGGTCAATCGGGCCTCCAGTGACCCGGTGACCCGGAATTACTGGCTGATCGGGGCCGTCTCTGACAGCCACAGCCAGCAGGGGTGAGGTGGCACTGGTGTCACCTCACGATCGCCCTGATCAGGGCAGCTGCTGCCGGTGTCACTCCCGCAACCCGCTCCGCCCCTCTTCCGGAGGACGTGAGCAGGTGCGGGACGTGGACCCCGGAAGCTGGAGACCCCGATCCCCGGCGTCCCTGTTGGGATCGGGGCCCCTGGAGCAGCGGTGGCGCCGTGAGGGACTGACCTGCAGCGTGGATCAGCAGTTGGGTGAGTGACAGCCTCCTGCTGTTGCTTAGCAACAGCTCCCAGCATGCAAAAAGGGCATGCTGGGAGCTGTAGTTATGCAATAGCAGGAGGCAGACCACCACAACTCCCAGCATTCCCTTATGGGCATGCTGGGACTTATAGTTTTGCAACAGCTGGAGGCACATTTTTTCTATGGAAAACTGTACCTTCAGCTGTTGTATAACTACAACTCCCAGCTTGCACAATCAGCTAAAGTGCATGCTGGTAGTTGTAGTGGTGCATTTGCTGGTTGCATAACTACAACTCCCAGTATGCCCGTTGGCTGTCGGTGACTGCTGAGAGTTGTAGTTTTGCAACAGCTGAAGGCACACTGGCTGTGAAACACAGAGTTTTTTTTTTTCTTAACTCAGTGTTTCACGACTGGTGTGCCTTCAACTGTTGCAAACTACAACTCCCAGCATGCACCGGACATGCTGGTAGTTGTAGTTTTGCAACAGCTGGAGGCACACTGGTTGTGAAACACTGAGTTAAGTAGCAAACCAGTGTGTCTCCAGCTGTGGCATAACTACAATCCCCAGCATTCCCAGCCAAAGTAGTATGCCTCCAGCTGTTGTAAAACTACAACTCCCAGCATGCACTGATAGACCGTACATGCTGGGAGTTGAGGTTTTTGCAACAGCTGGATGCCCCCCCCACCCAATGTGAATGTACAGGGTACACTCACATGGGCGGAGGTTTACAGTAAGTATCCGGCTGCAAGTTTGAAACTGCCAGCGAGAAACTACTGTGAACCCCCGCCCATGTGATTGTACCCTAAAAACACTACACTACACTAACAAAAAATAAAATAAAAAGTAAAAAACACTACATATACACATACCCCTACACAGCCCCCCTCCCCTCCCCAATAAAAATGAAAAACGTCTGGTACGTCACTGTTTCCAAAACGGAGCCTCCAGCTGTTGCAAAACAACTACTTCCAGTATTGCCAGACAGCTACCGACTGTCCAGGCATGCTGGGAGTTTTATAACAGCTGGAGGCACCCTGTTTGGGAATCACTGGCATAGAATACCCCTATGTCCACCCCTATGCAAGTCCCTAATTCAGGCCTCAAATGCGCATGGCGCTCTCACTTTGGAGGCCTGTCGTATTTCAAGGCAACAGTTTGGGGTCACATATGGGGTATCGCCGTACTCGGGAGAAATTGTGTTAAAAATTTTGGGGGGTATTTTCTGCTATTACCCTTTTTAAAATTGTCAAATTTTTGGGAAACAAAGCATTTTTTTTATTTTACATATGCAAAAGCCGTGAAACACCTGTGGGGTATTAAGGTTCACTTTACCCCTTTTTTTTTGCTGTTCTGGCACCATAAGGGCTTCCTAAATGTGGCATGTCCCCAGAGCAAAATTTGCTTTCAAAAAGCCAAATGTGACTCCTTCTCTTCTGAGACCTGTAGTGCGCCAGCAGAGCACTTTTCACCCCCATATGGGGTGTTTTCTGAATCGGGAGAAATTGGGCTTCAAATTTTGGGGGTATTTTCTGCTATTATCCTTTTTAAAAATGTAAAATTTTTGGGAAACCAAGCATGTTAGGTAAAATTTATTTTTTTTACATATGCAAAAGTCGTGAATCACCTGTGGGGTATTAAGGTTCACTTTACCCCTTGTTATGTTCCCCGAGGGGTCTAGTATATGTGTTTTTTTTTTTTTTTTGCTGTTCTGGCACCATAGGGACTTCCTAAAGGTGACATGCCCCCCAAAAACCATATGTCGCTCCTTCCCTTCTGAGCCCTCTACTGTGCCCGCCGAACAATTAACATAGACATATGAGGTATGTGCTTACTCGAGAGAAATTGGGTTTCAAATACCAGTAAAAATTTTCTCCTTTTTATCCCTTGCAAAAATAAAAAAATTGGGTCCACAAGAACATGCGAGTGTAAAAAATGAAGATTTTGAATTTTTTTGAGTTGAGTTTGAAAATTTTGTGAAAAATTTTAAAATTGCTGCTGAACTTTGAAGCCCTCTGGTGTCTTCCAAAAGTAAAAACTCATAAATTTTATGATGCAAACATAAAGTAGACATATTGTATTTGTGAATAAAAATATAATTTATTTGGAATATCCATTTTTCTTACAAGCAGAGAGCTTCAAAATTAGAAAAATGCAAAATTTTCAATTTTTTCATCAAATTTTGGGATTTCTCACCAAGAAAGGATGCAAGTTACCACAAAATTTTACCACTATGTTAAAGTAGAATATGTCACGAAAAAACAATCTCGGAATCAGAATGATATATAAAAACATTCCAGAGTTATTACTGTTTAAAGTGACAGTGGTCAGATGTGAAAAAAATGGCCGGGTCCTAAGGTGTAAAATGGCTGGGTCCTTAAGGGGTTAATTCACAACATCACAAAGCAGGCAGGAGCGGGAATGGCGGGGGGCGCCCGCGCCCCCCGCCATTCCTGCTCCTACCTGCTTTGTGATGTTGTGAATTAATAAAGAAGAAAAGCTTACTGGTGAGTGCCGTCTCGATCTCTTTACTCCTTATGTTGGTGTGAACTGATCCCCCCAGTCCATAGTGCCGGCTTTACCTGTTTCTACCCCCTCGCCCCACTCTTTGTGCGTACAACTGAGGCGGTCTCATAGACTTAAAGGGGTACTCCGGTGGAAAACCATTTTTTACATATCAACTTGCTCCAGAAAGTTAAACAGATTTGTAAATTACTTCTATTAAAAAAATCTTAAAGGGGTAGTTCAGTGGTGAAAAACTTATCCCCTATCCTAAGTATAGGGGATAAGTTTGAGATCGCGGGGGGTCCGACCGCTGGGGCCCCCTGCGATCTCTCTGAACGGGGGCCAGGCTCTCCGGCCAGATAGCGGGTGTCGACCCCCGCACGAAGCGGCGGCCGAAACGCCCCCTCAATACATCTCTATGGCAGAGCCGGAGATTGCCGAAGGCAGCGCTTCGGCTCTGCCGTAGAGTTGTATTGAGGGGGCGTGCCGGCCGCCGCTTCGTGCGGAGGTCGACACGCCCCCTTCCCGCGGGCTGTCGGGGCTCCGTATAGGAGATCGCAGTGGGCCCCAGCGGTCGGACCCCCGTGATCTCAAACTTATCCCCTATCCTTAGGATAGGGGATAAGTTGTTCACCACTGGGTCACCACTGGACTACTCCTTTAAAGGAGTACTCTGGTGCAGAGTACTCCTGCTCCGTCCTGCCGGGGCTGCAAAGGAAAATGAAAATAAATCATCCCTCACCTTCCTGGGTTCCCGCGGAGCGCCACTACAGCTGATCGGTCCTCCGGTCCATCTTCATCATACTTCCGTGTGTAACAAAGCGTCTCATGGCGCTCAGCCTATTATGGGTCGAGGCAGAACATTGCGGCGGACGGCGATAGGCTGAGCGCCATGTGACGCTTCGCTACACACGGAAGTATGATGAAGATGGACCGGAGGACCGATCAGCTGTAGTGACGCTCTGCGGGAACCCAGGAAGGTGAGTGATGGTTTATTTTCATTTTTTTTTTTTCAGCCCGGGCAGGACGGAGCAGCAGTACTCCTTTAACCCTTCCAGTGCTTATTAGCTACTGTAGGCTCCAGAGGAAGTTGAGTTGTTCTTTTCTGTGTCAGACAAAAAAGAACAACTCAACTTCCTCTGTAGTATACAGCAGCTGATAAGTAGTGGAAGGGTTAAGATTTTAAATAGAAGTATTTAACAAATCTGTTTAACGTTCTGCCGCGGTGCAGCGCGCTGTTAGCCCAGGGTCCCGGCTATCATTAGCAGCCGGGACCAACCTGGCGTGATGCGGGGTCACGGCGTGACCCCGTTTTAAACACCGGGACCGGGCGTAGGGCGTACAGGTACGCCCTACGTCCTTAAGGAGTTAAGTCACTTGGTCACTGATACCTCCTGGGTAACAATCACATGACAACTCACATGACAACTGATGATCACATGTTAAACTTTCTTGATACAACATTCTTATATACATGGGCCACCACAATATCCTTAAAGTATGACCTGTTGAGGGTCTTGAGGACGACGTTTAGGAAACACTGGCCTAGAGTGTTTGTGTATAAATAGGCAAATATACACACACTACTGTGCAGGTGGCAGGGACAAGCATACGTTCCGGTTACCATCAATGACCCCCAATGGTTTTATGATAGCACCAAGGTGGCCGGCACTGTTTTGGGGGCACTGAGGGGTGTTGTTAGGTTATATCTTTGGAAATCTTAAGAACGTTTTGCTTTTTCCTTCTGTAGACCATAGCCATTGGCCATAGACCATTTATGTATCTTTGACATCAATATAGAATCATCTATAAGTCCATGGAGCATATATACAAAAAACTGATCAAACTAGTTCTGCGGGAACCCAGGAAGGTGAGTGATGGTTTATTTTCATTTTTTTTTTTTCAGCCCGGGCAGGACGGAGCAGCAGTACTCCTTTAACCCTTCCAGTGCTTATTAGCTACTGTAGGCTCCAGAGGAAGTTGAGTTGTTCTTTTCTGTGTCAGACAAAAAAGAACAACTCAACTTCCTCTGTAGTATACAGCAGTTGATAAGTAGTGGAAGGGTTAAGATTTTAAATAGAAGTATTTAACAAATCTGTTTAACGTTCTGGCACCATTTGATTAAAAAAAAAAAATAATAATAATTTCACCAGCGTACCCCTTTAAATTGTAGGTCATGTGGCACAGAGAATGTTCATTGGTCATTGTCTGAACACTCAGACCCTGACCGATTAAAACTTTTCTTATATCTCAAAGACATGTCAAAAGTATTTTTAAAGGGACAGTGTCCATTTAAAATCTGCAGATTTTTAGCTGTGGAAAATCTGCAGCATATCTTCCCTTGTGTGAACTAAAGTGGCTGTTAGCTGAGTGTTAGTTGCTAGGATTTTACAATCGCTATTGTGAACTCAATATTATTCTATCTGTTACCAGGTGCGGTTATGGTTGTGATAATATATACCACATACTATGCAACTTCCTCTTCCCACTGGCCCCACTTTGATGTGATCTCATCATTTCTCGGTCAGTTCAGGTCTCAATGTTTTTGTCTTTGCAGAAAAGCATGCTGGGAGTGTAGATACAGCTGACCACAGCCAGGGATATTAGGCAAGGCCTACTTCACACTACTACTAAAGTACTAAAATACTGCACTTTGTTCTACTCCAACTGGAGCAACTAACTTTCCTTCTATATAATTCCAGGTTTTTTGTAGTGCTTGTATTTGCCTAAAACAGTGTTTCCCAAGTGTGGTCCTTAATTACCCCAAACAGGTTATGTTTTTTTTTAAAGGATTTTCTTAGTCTTTCACAGGTGATATACTTGTGGTCAGTGCATTAGGTATCACCACAATAATATAACCCATGAAAGACTAAGGAAGTTGTGGTATGGGGTGTGATGCAGGGCAGATGGAATTAACCCCCTGTATTTGTGACGCCAGGGCATGGTTTATCCTCAATACCACCCAAAGGTATGCCGCTGGATCATGGGCTAGGCACAGGGGGGGGGGGGGGCAATAATGATTCCGATGCCAAGTTATGGACAACGGTAGCTTTACTGAGGTTAGACAAGTGGAAAATTCTATACAGTTCAGCCGGGCCCACGGAGGTGACCAGTGACTTCAGAGACCTTAAGGGATTGCTGGCACTTGCAGTGGTTTTGGACAATTTAGTGGAGGCCACATTAACTTGACAATAGATGACAGTGACTGACTTGACTTGACTGGAGATAGACTAAGCTGTGACTTTATCTTACTTGTAGACTTGTAGCTTGTGGCTGCAGACTTGACTTGAGGCTCCTATGACTCCAGACATACTCTTAGGCTCGACTGCACCTCAGCAAAGACTCAGGAACTAAGAGAGAGAGAAGACTCCTCCCAGGGCTTTTATGGGGGAGACTCTGGTGGGGTCCCATTGGTCACCCTTAACCCCTTAAGGACGCAGGGTTTTTCCGTTTTTGCATTTTCCTTTTTTCCTCATCACCTTCTAAAAATCATAATGCTTTCAATTTTGCACATAAAAATCCATATGATGGCTTATTTTTTGCACCACCAATTCTACTTTGCAGTGAAATTAGTCATTTTACCCAAAAATCCACGGCAAAAGGAAAAATAAATTCATTGTGCGACAAAATTGAAGAAAAAATGTCATTTTGTAACTTTTGGGGGCTTCCGTTTCTACGCAGTGCATTTTTCGGAAAAAAATAACACCTTATCTTTATTCTGTAGGTCCATATGGTTAAAATGATACCCTACTTATATAGGTTGGGTATTGTCGTAATTCAGAAAAAAATCATAACTACATGCATGAAAATTTATATGTTAAAAATTCTCATCTTCTAACCCCTATAACTTTTAAATTTTTCCGTCTACGGGCTGGTAAGAGAACTCATTTTTTGCACCGTGTTCTGAAGTTTTTATCGGTACCATTTTTGTATTGATCAGACTTTTTGATCGCTTTTTATTCATTTTTTTCATGATATAGAAAGTGACCAAAAATACACTATTTTGGACTTTTGAATTTTTTTTTGAGCGTACGCCATTGACCGTGCGATTTAATTAATGATATATTTTTATAGTTCGGACATTTTCGCACGTGGCGATACCACATATGTTTATTTTTATTTACACTGTTTTTTATTTATGGGAAAAGGGGGGTGATTCAAACTTTTATTAGGGAAGGGGTTAAATGACCTTTGTTAACTTTTTTTTTCACTTTTTTTTTGCAGTGTTATAGGTCCCATAGGGACCTATAACACTGCACACACTGATCTTCTATGCTGATCCCTGCAAAGCCATAGCTTTGCACGGATCAGTCAGATAGTGGCTCGATTGCTCAAGACTGTAGCTCAGGATTGGATCAATCAATCGACGATCGGACGCCGCAGAGACAGGTAAGGAGACCTCCGCCTGCGTCCCAGCTGATCGGAACATCGCGATTTTATCGCGATGTCCCGATCAGACCGACTGAGCTGCCGGGAAGCTTTTACTTTCGCTTTCAGACGCGGCGGTCAACTTTGATCGCCACGTCTGAAGGGTTAACAGCGCGCGGCACAACGATCGATGCAGCGCGCTGTTAGCCCAGGGTCCCGGCTATCATTAGCAGCCGGGACCAACCTGGCGTGATGCGGGGTCACGGCGTGACCCCGTTTTAAACACCGGGACCGGGCGTAGGGCGTACAGGTACGCCCTACGTCCTTAAGGAGTTAAGTCACTTGGTCACTGATACCTCCTGGGTAACAATCACATGACAACTCACATGACAACTGATGATCACATGTTAAACTTTCTTGATACAACATTCTTATATACATGGGCCACCACAATATCCTTAAAGTATGACCTGTTGAGGGTCTTGAGGACGACGTTTAGGAAACACTGGCCTAGAGTGTTTGTGTATAAATAGGCAAATATACACACACTACTGTGCAGGTGGCAGGGACAAGCATACGTTCAGGTTACCATCAATGACCCCCAATGGTTTTATGATAGCACCAAGGTGGCCGGCACTGTTTTGGGGGCACTGAGGGGTGTTGTTAGGTTATATCTTTGGAAATCTTAAGAATGTTTTGCTTTTTCCTTCTGTAGACCATGGCCATTGGCCATAGACCATTTATGTATCTTTGACATCAATATAGAATCATCTATAAGTCCATGGAGCGTATATACAAAAAACTGATCAAACTAGTTCTGTCCCCTTCTCCTTTATTTAGTGTCCTCACAACAATGTTTTGTTGGATTCTAGGGCGGCAGCCTGCAGGGGGCAGTACGATGTGTGGTGAATTGAATATATATATGCTCATACTTTCTTTTATACCCTAGTTTCACATAGTACATCAGCACTTTTTGATGAAGTGTTTTCCAGGAGGCAAAGACTACTCTAAGGGTATAGGGTACATGACATGTATCCTAATGTCCATATTCTATTATAGATCAGCACTCCTCTGGAAATAAACCGAACAACAAACGACCGGGAAGGCCTAGCCTCATCTAGTAAGTAGCATCTTTATTTCTTTATTTTGTCATTCAAGTGCTATATATATATTTATCGCTTTACAACCTCAGAAGCCCATGAACCTGAATATATAATGTGGCATATTGTCTCAGTGTTTAACATTGTCGCCTTTATGTCTGACTTGGAGGACATCTGCCGAGTCTATATGGTTTGATGGGTTTTCCCCTAAAAACTCTGGTGTCCTCATTTACAACAGAGACCTACTTTTAGGGTAAATGGTTTCCTAAGAAACTCACCCTGGTGCACTGTATGGGCCTAATTTACTAAGCTTTAACTGACCAGTTTTTGTCGGGTTATTTTGGCGCAGAGTCTGCGCCAGTCTACGCCAGTTAGCGGCAGGAAAATCCATCAAACCCCAACATTGCACCGTGAAAAGCCGAAAAAGGGGCGTGATCTTCCGCACAGGGGTCGTGACCAGCCAATAAAGGGGCGTGGTTTCACAATCCGACCTATTTACTATGGAATTCACAGAAAATCCTGTGGATAAATGGCTGGAAATTTCCACCCAGTAAAAGCTGGTCAGAAAATGTTTTCCCTATATTAACCCCTTAAGGACCGGGGTTTTTTCCGTTTTTGCATTTTCGTTTTTTGCTCCTTGCCTTTAAAAAATCATAACTCTTACAATTTTGCACCTAAAAATCCATATGATGGCTTATTTTTTGCACCACCAATTCTACTTTGTAATGACGTCAGTCATTGTGCCCAAAAATCTACGGTGAAACGGGAAAAAAAATCATTGTGAGACAAAATTGAAAAAAAAAACGCCATTTTGTAACTTTTGGGGGCTTCCGTTTCTACGTAGTACATTTTTCGGTAAAAATGACACCTTACCTTTATTCTGTAGGTCCATATGATTAAAGTGATACCCTACTTATACAGGTTTGAATTTGTCGCACTTCTGGAAAAAATCATAACTTCATGCAGAAAAATTTATACGTTTAAAATTGTCATCTTCTGACCCCTATAACTTTGTTATTTTTCCGTGTATGGGGCGGTATGAGGGCTCATTTTTTGCGCCGTGATCTGAAGTTTTTAACGGTACCATTTTTGCATTGATAGGACTTATTGATCGCTTTTTATTCATTTTTTCATGATATAAAAAGTGACCAAAAATGCACTATTTTGGACTTTGGAATTTTTTTGCGTGCACGCCATTGACCGTGCGGTTTAATTAACGATATATTTTTATAATTTGGACATTTCCGCACGCGGCGATACCATTTATGTTTATTTTTATTTTTAATTACACTGTGTTTTTTCTTTTATGGGAAAAGGGGGGTGATTCAAACTTTTAATAGGGAAGGGGTTAAATGATGTTTATTCACTTTTTTTTTGCACTTTTTTTTTGCAGTGTTATAGGTCCCATAGGGACCTATAACACTGCACACACTGATCTTTTACATTGATCACTGGTTTCTCATAAGAAACCAGTGATCGATGATTCTGCCGCATGACTGCTCATACCTGGATCTCAGGCACTGAGCAGTCATTCGGCGATCGGACAGCGAGGAGGCAGGTAGGGGCCCTCCCGCTGTCCTGTCAGCTGTTCGGGATGCCGCGATTTCACCGCGGCTATCCCGAACAGCCCACTGAGCTAGCCGGCATGCTTTCGGTTTCACTTTAGACGCGGCGTTCAACTTTGAACGCCGCGTCTAAAGGGTTAATAGCGCGCGGCACAGCGATCAATGCCGCGCGCTATTAGCCGTTGTTAGAGGCCGGGCCCGAACCGCTATGACGCGGGGCCACGCCGTGGCCCCGCGTTATAGATCGGGAGTGGACACATGACGTTCCAGTACGTCATGTGTCCTTAAGGGGTTAATAGAGAGGAATCCTACAAGGCTGAAACTACATTTTCCATTAGTAAAAACCTGACACTCCTAGTAAATGAGGCCCAATGTGTGTATAAAAACACTAGGGGAGTTATTAATCATTGTGTTCTATTTCTTTTTTTGGTCTACATTTGCGAATTTCTTTTATTTTTTTGTACTAATTGTGGGGCTTTTTTTCTTTTTTTTCTTCAAAGTTCTAAAATCTGTCATTTTGACTTTTTGGTGTCTTACAGTGGTCACGGATTCATTATTTATTATTTATTATTATTTTGATTTTTGCGCAAACTTTTCCGCAACTGGCACAAAAAAGAAATAAAACGCAAATCTAGACCACCTCCTGAACAGGTCTAAAAAAGATTACTACTCCTGTCTGTTTGCCGAAAATAAAAAATAGAGAGATATATTTTTCAAGTTACAAAAAAGGAATGGTAAAGATGTAAGAAACAATAAGATTGTTACCAATGGCCACCATCTCACAATTACATGTGCCCAAGTTTTAAGAAATATCCAACAAAGTGATGATAACATAATTTAAGAAAAAAAAGTGAAAGGTAAAAAAATAAAAAAAATACCTGTTCAACTTAAACCTCTGTCTCTTGAACAATAAAGTTTTTTTTTCCTGGCCTGCGGCAAGGTAAACCACTATTCAGATGGGAGGGAGACTCTCTTTGCAGACCTTCTTTAAGACATTAATTTGCCTTAAAATTTAAACTAAAACAAATAAAGCCAAACACAGACAAACAAGCTCCTCAGAAGCATCATCTGGGTAGAGATCTGCGCAAAATTTATCATGGTCACTGCGACAATATGATACATTTGGAGCAGCAGCGCCAAAAAAAAAAAAAAAAAAAAGAATCTAGACAAACAACAAAAAGGATCTAGCCAAGATCATTATTGATAAATATCCCCTAAGGCTAGGTTCAGACTACGGAATTTCCAACAGAAATTCAGGCGTAAAATTTCCTTCAGAAATTCCGCTTGCTAAAATGTCTAGTGTAGTGAATGGTTTTCCGTTCACAAATTCACACTTCGGAATTTGTGAAGCGGAAAATCCGCTTAGTAAATCCGCTTAGAAATTTCCGCCTGAAGAAAGGTGGTGCTCTTCCTTCAGGCGGAATTCCTCGCGGAACACATTGCAGTCTATGGGAGACTGCAGTGTCCGCACAGTCCTAGCGCCGACTTATTCAGTCGGCGCAGGTGGAAATTTTCTGCCCTGAGATTCCGTAGTCTGAACCTAGCCTAAAGGTCCATTCACACGGCAGAATTTCCGCTTGTAGAATTCCAGCTCAGATTAAAGCCCATAGACTTCTATGGGATTCTGCACTCCCATTCACACTTCTGAATTTCCACTTGCGGAATTGCGCAAGCGGAAATTCAGAAGTGTGAATGGGAGTGTGGAATCCCATAGAAGCCTATGGGCTTTAATCTGAGGTGGAATTCTACAAGGGGACTTCCGCAATCGGAAATTCTGCCGTGTGAATAACCCTTAAGGTGCCCATACACCTTATACTAAAGTCTGCCTTCAGTTAACTGTCTGAGGTGTATCGGCGGCCTCCCGATTTTCCACCAACAGATGATTTCAGTGGAGACAAAGGTCAGGCGTGTTAGATATTTTTCTGCCCCACCCATTTGTTCTGGGAAAGATAAGCCAACACTAGAGCTGTCTGGCTGTAGCTTACCCCTCCCCATAGAGAATTTGAGGCTACAACATTTGCCCAATTCCCATTAAATTCAATGAGAATTGTATAACTTCCCAGTTTGCTTTTGGCTTTCCTGACGACCTCTGGTGGCCACAAACTGGCCAGAAAGACCAACTTAGGAGATGGCAATAGCCCTTTAGGTTTATTTTACTCTGTTTTTGTCTCTTATAGCAGTGGAAGCTGATGACATTCTCATAAGTAATGAAGGAGGAGTGGAGTGTGCCCTCAGCTATGCCAAAAACTGGTGTAAATATGTGCGGGAAGTGCTGGGGTACATTGAGAAGAAACTCAGCTATGGTATGTATCCATGATCTACTTGCAGAATTTCAGTAAACCAAAAATCTGTCATTCTGTTATCATATTGGATTTTCCTCTATAATCATCATTCTCTACATTTGTTTAACCCCATTTTTTGCTTTTCTATTCTGTCAATATGATGGGGTATGAATACGAGTCAGCTGGGATCCAACCTTTGGATCTCCACTATTGGGATAAACAAGGGGCCCTAAGTTCCCATTCTCTACTGGAGAACAGGCCCAGCATGCACTATCCCCCTCCATAAACTCTAGTTAGGGCATTGGAAATACTGAACACCCCCATTCGGCCCATCTATAGTTAAAGGGGTACTTGGTGGAAAACTATTATTTTCAAATCAACTGGTGCTAGAAAGTTATACAGACTTGTAAATTACTTCTATTAAAAAATCTTAATCCTTACAGTACTTATCAGCTGCTGTATGCTCCACAGGAAGTTGTGTAGTTCTTTCCAGTCTGACCACAGTGCTCTCTGCTGACACCTCTGTCCGTGTCAGGAACTGTCCAGAGCAGGAGAGGTTTGCTATGGGGATTTGCTCCTGTTCTGGACAGTTCCTGCACGGACAAATGTAGCAGCAGAGAGCAATGTGGCCAGAGGATTCTGGCAGCAGCTTACCCTTCCTCTCTCTTTATTAAGAACACATGAAAGCTCAGCTTAGCTTAGGGGTATCTTAAAGGGGTACTCCGGTGGAAAACTATTTTTGTGAATAACTTCTATTAAAAAAATCTTAATCCTTCCAGTACCTATCAGCTGCTGTATACTCCAGAGAAAGTTGTGTAGTTCTTTCCAGTCTGACCACAGTGCTCTCTAATGCCACCTTTGTCCATGCAGGAACTGTTCAGAGCAGGAGCAAATCCCCATAACAAACCTCTCCTGCTCTGGACAGTTCCTGACACAGACAGAGGTGGCAGCATAGAGCACTGTGGAAAGACTGGAAAGAATAACACAACTTCCTCTGTAGTGTACAACAGCTGATAAGTACTGGAAGGATTAAGATTTTTTATTAGAAGTTATTTACAAATCTGTTACACTTTTTGGTGAAATTTTTTTTTTCCACCGGAGTACCCCTTTAAGTCCAACCCTTGATGTCTAAACCTTCTCTGATCTGTCACCCACACAAGGCTCCACATACATGCAGAGTGGGCTCCGGTTGTAGAAAAGCCTTTGTTTGCTTGTTTTAGGCTGCCAAACAGTGGTTTCCAAACTGTGGCCTGGCAGATGGTGCAAAACTGCAACTTTCAGCATGGCAGACAGCCAACGACTGACCGGGCATTCTGGGTGTTGAAGTTTTGAACCATCTGCCAGGCCACAGTTTGGAAACCACTGTTGTAGAGTAAATTGTGGAAGGTGGGGCATCACTTTAACCCCAAATGCCTCTAATTTTACCGTATTTTACCAAATTATTAGGAAATTTAAGATATTCCGTCTCCATTTTAGTGATTCTCCTTCCTTGCAGAGTCCGAATTTGCCAAGAACATCATCCGATTGTGTGAATCTGCACGGAACAGCCTCACCCAACAGGTATGTCCCTTCCTTGGATTCCAGTGGGTAACAGGAGTGGGTTGGGTATTTGTGGCACAGTTCAGTACAATACATGCCAATGGGGCTTTACGGATTTTGTTTACATACAAAAATTTGCTAAAAAATTTAAAATATACTCGGCATTCCCTAGGTGTCTTGAGTATAAATCTCCTTCCAGGTTGCCGACACAGCTCCTATAAAGACCTATACAGTTTTGGATGTTGACTGGTCCTGCAGTCATATGTTACTCTCTGTCCTCCTACTGTGTATTTCGGTTGGGAAGTCGAGGGGTACTAAGATATTTATAGAGTTCCATATATTCATAAGTATCACATTTTGGGGAAACATACATCTTACTCAGTTTCTAGAAATCTGTTGCTTCCCTTTTTCTGCCTTCAGGCTTTCTGTAAATGTCCTTAAACCTTCTCAGTCCCCCCAAAATCTGTGTAGTGTAAAACAGTATTGACTATACAATGAGGAGGGGAGAGGAGGAAATGAAGCAGCAGGATATCTTCTTCATTTAAAGAGACTTAAATGGGCGCTATCATTAAAACTAATTTTGCTATTGCACTCCTTATGGTAAATAAAAATAAATCTTTCTAATGTATTTTGTTTAAAAAAATTAATTTCTATGTTTTATTTATGCTTAAAAAAGCTGCCACTAGGTGTCTCCATACTTGTCCAGAACACATTTCCCCCATCTCTTGCACAGACTTTGGACTGCTGTTGGTCTGGCAGAAGTCCAAAATCAGGAAATGCTGTGTGGAGTGCTGAGGGTGGGGGGGGGGGGGGGTGCAGCCTTAGCCGGTCATAGCTCATCTCACACTGAATAGCTCTGTGCTTTGTGTAGCAGAGTGAGGGAAGAAGTTCTCCCCTGTATGGCTTCAGATGATGTCACATCTGCTGGGGAACGTCCCTTCCCAGTCTGTGAATCTGACTGAGCAGAAAATACAGAGCAATATCAAGGTCGAAAACTAAAAAATTATAAAATAAAAGCAGGGGGTGGTTTATCATGATTGAGGCAGTGAACTGGGAGAATTATAAAATTTAACAAGATCATGACAGGTACTCTTAAAGTGAAAGAGCACTGTGGGTATGAATCCAAAGAATCCAAGGCCTGTCTACTGAGAGGTGTGACCTGACTAGGCATGAAGATAAAACTTTGAACCATTAAGATGGCTATGTTTAAAGGGGTATTCCAGGGAAAAAAATTATATATCAACTGGATCCAGAAAGTTAAACAGATTTGTAAATTATAATAATAACAAAGAAAAGGGGTCCGGCAACTCACGATCTAGACGCTAGCTGCTAACAGGCTTGAAGTCCGTCCAGTCCGGACGGACTTCAAGCCTGTTAGCAGCTAGCATCTAGACCGTGAGTTGCCGGACCCCTTTTCTTCGTTATTATTATTGTTTCGTTTGAATACCTCAGTCCTGGCACCACTGTCACACAGGATATTCAGTATGAACATGAACTACCACTACAGTCTGCTATTCGTGGGACCTCTATAATATATACTTTGCATTTTTATATACCGTTAGGTGCCACTGCCACTATCTTTTTCTACTTTACATAAGATTTGTAAATTACTTCTATTAAAAAAATCTTAATCCTTTCAATAATTATCAGCTGCTGAAGTTGAGTTGTTGTTTTCTGTCTGGCAACAGTGCTCTCTGCTGACATTTCTGCTTGTCTCGGGAACTACACAGAGTAGAAGAGGTTTGCTATGGGGATTTGCTTCTAAACTGGGCGGTTCATGAGACACGTGTCATCAGAGAGCACTTAGACAGAAATGTACAACTCATTTTCAGCAGCTCATAAGTACTGAAAGGATTAAGATTTTTTAATAGAAGTAATTTACAAATCTGTTTATCTTTCTGGAACCAGTTGATTTATAAAATAAAAAGTTTTTTCCTGGATAACCCCTTTAAGTAAGCATGAATAGTTGATGTTCTTACTTATAGGGGTTCTCGAGGGAAATCCATTTACAGTCAAATGTGCTGGCTGGGGTAAAGGAAAAAAAAAAGAAAAGTGTACTCACCTGCCCGGATCCCCCACCACCACTATTCTGATGGTGGCTGGTCTAATTGTGCAGTGCTTCCGAGTTTCAGCCTCAGCATAAGGAAGTGCCCCCTCAGCTAATCACTGCTCACAGAGGGGACCCACCTCAGCCAGTGATTGGCCGATCAGGCACTTCCTTTGTCAAAAGACCAGGAAGTGCTATGCAGTGGGATTGTTAAGGATGGTCCGAGGGTGAGGCTTTCAAATGTGATTGACTGTGCTGTTATATACTGCTAAGTGTCGACATAAGAAAATATACACCAGACAGGTTGTTGGTATGAACTCTCTCTTAGCAGGAAACTCAGCTGTTCCCCAAAAGAGTTCTGTTTAATCCAGGAAGTACATTTAGTTTTTACATTTGACAAAGAAGGAGGTTTAGTTATGACTTCTGAATCAGCATGTTACATTTTGATTGGTTGTTTGATTATTGCGTCCGTATATATTAGCATATCTAGTGTCCATTAATTTCTTGGCACAAGTTTCTCTACTGGGAAATTCCAGAGTTCTCTGTTCGTCAGATATTTTGTCTTTCTACTCCTGCATGGAGTCAACTCAAGGACTCCATCGTAGTCACGAGCAGATAGCAAGCTGATGTATATGGGTTAAGGGGTAGGTAAGAGATATATTTTTCCAGCAGCAATGGCATATTAGTATTAGTATATTGATCAGTCATCAGAAACATAAGGGTCATCCCTATCAGGATCAGGCACCATCAGAATGGCAACAGTCAGGGGATCGGAGTGATTGAGTACCTTTTTTTAATGCTTAACATGGGTTATTCTTTGATATACATATCATGTGGTCCCTCTGTGGTTGAACTATTACAGACATGCATGCCGCTACAACATGTCTACATCCCCCTCTTGGACCATGAAGCTCACACTGGAAATGTAGCCCTTGAAACAGTGGCCCTGCTTCAGATGAAAAAGTATTGTCAAGTGAGTACTTGGCCATTTTATCACTCTGTTCACTCTTTATTGTAAAGGACTAGTGTTGAGTACTAATATTCAAAATGTGAATTTTTACCGCGAATATCGGCACTTCGCGATTTCATGAATATTTAGAATATAGTGATATATATTCGTAAGGAAAAATGTTTATTTTAAATTTTTTTAATGCAAATTTAGGTGAATATTTAGGTGAAAGATATAATTGCGCATGCACACTATGCGAATTTCATTATCAATTTCCACATGAAAAAAAGAGAATGAAAATAGGCAATATGCAAATTTTGCAAACATAGGATTGATATTTGTCCATATATTCGCGAAATATTGCAAATTCGAATATGGCCTCTGCCGCTCATCACTATAAAGGACATAAGTATATTAAGATGTTCTGCCCACAATGTAGGTATGACAGATAAAGTACTTAATGACTATGTACATACCAATGCGGGTTTTTCTACCTATCTTTTTGGGCTCATGCGCACAACGTAGTCCTTATGGCTTAGGTTATGCTTTGAGAGAAGACTAATAATATAACATCCCATGGAATATGACAAAATGTTCTTTATTTTTGGAATGGACAGGAAAACCTCATAATGAAATGGAGGTATACAGAGATACAGTAGACTTCTAGCTTCGTTGCATTACGGCTTTCTACATGTCATAGGTTTCACAGAACCATAATACAATCTTTAGGGATGAGATCCATTTTTGAGATGAGGGATGAGATCCATTTTTTAGCTGTGCCCATTTGCAAACCTAGAACATTTTCTAGAAGAGACATCCATGGATTCAGTAATATAACACCCGGTTTATGTTCCAGCCTTTATTAGCAAAGAAGACAGAGATCGAGAAGTGGAGAAAGGAGTTTAGAGAGCAGTGGCTCCGAGAACAGAAAAAAATGGTGAGTGCCCTTATATTGTCATTTATTATGTCAGCCTTGGCCACCAGTTGTTTACAATCTTCTCCATACAATTTAGTTGTCGAAATCGGGGCATTTATGCTCCATCCTCTGGAATACCCTGGGATGACTCCCCAAATACGGATGTACCCAAAGTTTCTACTTTGGTTTGGGGTTTGCATACACCCTGTCCATTTTTGCAGTTTGTATCCCTGGATTGTCCTACCAAAATTGGGACTGCGGGCCTTGTCTTTATTCTGAACAAACCAAGTGGCTCACATCCTCAAATTCAGGCCAAACAGAACCTTAAAGGGGTACTTCAGTTGAGAATTGTTTTTTAAATCAACTGATGTCAGAAAGTTAAACAGATTGGTAAATTACTTCTATTTTAAAAATCTTAACCCTTCCAGTACTTATCAGCTGCTGTATGCTCCAGAGGAAGTTCTTTTCTTTTTGAATTTCTTTCCAGTCTGACCACAGTGCTCTCTGCTGACACCTCTGTCCATGTCAGGAACTGTCCAAAGCAGGAGAGGCTTGCTATGGGGATTTGCTCCTGCTCTGGACAGTTCCTGATATGGACAGAGGTGTCAGCAGAGAGCATTGTGGTCAGACAGAAAAGAAATTTAAAAAGAAAAAGATTTTTAAATAGAAGTAGTTTACAAATATGTTTAACTTTCTGGCACCAGTTGATTTAAAAACAATTGTTTTCTACCGGAGTACCCCTTTAACATGCAAATCCACTCCCAACAACATTCCTTAGTTCTATGTAAAACTATATAGGTCTATTGCTCCATTGTTTTGAACCAATTCATTTATAACAAAGACCTTCCTGTGGTAAAAACATCAAAGCACCTTTTTAGGACTATAACTTTTTGAAGGGGGTTGTCCACCTTAGATAAACCCTTTGTTGGTGTAACCTCTGTGACTTACTGTTATCTGTGTAAGTGTTCATCTTCTAAACTGGACAACTCCTTCAAAGGGAAACTGACAGCCGATTCACCCGCACCAAACCAGATACCCAGAGGTATAGTGCGGGTGAACCAGATTAAAATGAGGTATAACTTGCCCAAATTGGCGTTGTCATTCCGAAGACACAGTTTATCAGCCTCTGTTGCTAATATATAAAGGTCGCCCTATACACAATGGAGGTGGGACCCAGCATACCCAAAATCCCATCTTCTGTCCCCTCTGCTCCTATATGCCCACGACCACATGCTCACATGGGTGAAGGGTCATGGACAAGGTGGTCGGGCATATAGGAGCGGAGAAGATGGAGGCAGGGATGCTGGGTATGCCGGGTCCCGGCTCCATTGTACAAAGGACAACATTTGCCACGTTTCTTGCGAAAAAATACCGGCCATGCTAATTTGCATACTTAATTACATATGCGTAACGTCACAGGATACACATATGCGGGGGAAATTCTGTCCTATTCTGACCCTTATAACTTTATTTTTTCTCCGTATACAGGCCTGTATAAGGGCTAATTTTTTGCGACCTGATCTATAGTTTTTAACAGTGACATTTTTGTTTTGATGTGAATTTTTGATGGCTATTTTTTTTTTTTTTTTTAGCAACTTCGGGAGTTGCAGTTAGTTACCAACTACAACTCCCAGCATGCCCTGATACAGCCTGTGGCTCAGCTGCTTCCCCAAATGAAAACTACAACTCCCAGCATGTTGGACTATATAGTAATATATAGTATAGATCAGAGTTTCCCAACCAGGGGTGCCTCCAGCTGTTGCAAAACTACAACTCCCAGAATGTTGGACTATATAGTAATATATAGTATAGGTCAGTGTTTCCCAACCAGCGGTGCCTCCAGCTGATGCAAAACTACAACTCCCAGCATGCCCGGACAGCCGTTGGCGGGGAAACACTGGTATAGCACATGGTGCAACATTACGGGAGTTGAAGGATTGGTTGGATAAATACCGGCCATTGTATTGCCGGTATTTTTAATATAAAAATACCGGCAGGGTGGCCAAAATACCGGCTGTGCCAGTAAAATACTGGTCAGGTGGCATCACCATATACCCCGTATCTCTGTAATGGCACCGCCGATCTGAGTGAGCAATACGCCATTTTAATGCAGTTAATCTGCACCCTTACCCTGTGCATTGGGTTTAGTGCGGGTGATGTCCCAGTTATATATATGCTCACTGTGTAATACCGCTGTAAGCTTCACTTTTCTATTCCTCCACAGTCCGATTCCCTGAGCTCATTGCGTAAGGCCCGACAACAGTATGTTCAGCGCTGTGAAGACCTGGAGAAAGCCAAGCAACTCAGTGCCAAGATAGAAGAAGAGCAGAGCACGGGAACCTACCCTGGCAGTGCCAGCAAACTTCTAGAGAAGCGCAGAAGGTCCCGGGAAGAGGCTCAGATCAAGGTGAGGTGTAAAGTCTAACATGGTGGAAGACATCATAACAATACAATTGTCTTACGGGTATATTCGGAGACCATTTTCACTTTAATTTTCATCTTATTGATTGGATATTGTTGGCCTACAATATAGGCAAACATGATGGTGCATCTATATACTGTATATCAAAAAGTACGTAAACCTCCCTCTTAACTGCCTAAATTACGTGTTTCAGCCAGTCCCTATTGCCAACAGGTGCATAAATTCAAGCACACAGCCATGTAAGTTCAGAACTGCGCATTTTTTGTACACTTCATATACCAGAAAAAAAAGTAAAAGAGATAAAAAAATCCCATAAAAACATTTGGTACCGATAAAAACGACAAATTACGGCGCAAAAAAATTTGCCCTCATATAGTCCTGTATATGGAAAAATAAAAGAGTTATAGGGGTCAGAGGAGGACAATTTTAAAGGGGTATTCCGGCCTTAGACATCTTAGGATAGGGAATAAGTTATCTGATTGCAGGAGGCCTGCCGCTGGGACCCCGTGATCTTGGCGCTGCTCTCCCGAGACCAAGATGTGATGTCACGGCCACACCCCTTGTGACGTCATGCCACGCACATGAATGGAGGGGCATGGAAGGTCGGAAGATATCGAAGGCCAAAACACCCCTTTAAGCATATACATTTTTGTACAAAAGGTATAATTTTTTTAAAATAGTAAAACAAAATAAAACCTACATGAATTGAGTATGGTTGTAACCATATGGACCTACAGAATTAAGGCTTACCAATTTTTACTGAAAAGTGCACTGTGTAGAAACAGAGGCCCCCAAAAGTTTTGCCCCAAAAATAAGCCCTTATCTGTAGGTCTGTAGGTGGAAAAGTGAAAGCATTACAACTATTAAAAGGCGAAAAGTAAAAATCCCTGCATCCTTGAGGGGATAATAAACTTGGCACTCGCACACATCACTGAAGTGCCTGAACAGAGGCGCTCCCTGCTGTATATAACTATGTAAGAGGACTTACAGCCTTCTGCTCCATCTCCCGGACCCTCTTTAGCGTGAGACCAAGCAGAATGGGATTCTATGGGGTTGGGTCTCGCGCTGGAGTTGGGTACTTTGGAAATGGAGCAGGAAGTTCTGCTCACAATGCATAGTTATATAAGACAGGGAGCTGGGAGAACGCAGGCACATTCAGGCCTTTAAAAAAATAAAAAATAAAAATGAATCAACTGGTGTCAGAACGTTAAACAGATTTGTAAATTACTTCTATTTAAAAATCTTTATCCTTCCAGTACTTATCAGCTGCTGTACGCTCCAGAGGAAGTTTTTAATTTATCTGCTGACACCTCTGTCTGTCTCAGGAACGGTCCAGAGCAGGATAGGTTTGCTTTGCGGATTTGTTCCATTTGTTGACAGAGGTGTCAGCAGAGAGCACTGTGGTCAGACAAAAAAGAAATTAAAAAAGAAAAGAACTTCCTCTGGAGCAAACAGCAGCTGTCACGATTCGACTTACAGGTTGTGGATTCACTGTGTCAGCGAGGGATTGGCGTGGACCGTGCTGGTGGACCGGTTCTAAGAGACTACTGGTGTTCACCAGAGCCCGCCGCAAAGCGGGATGGTCTTGCTGCGGCAGTAGCAACCAGGTTGTATCCACTAGCAACGGCTCAATCTCGCTGACTGCTGAGAAGGCGTGGGACAGAAGGACTAGGAAGAGGCAAGGTCAGACGTAGCAGAAGGTCGGGGCAGGCGGCAAGGTTCGTAGTCAATATGGATAGCAGGAAATCAGGTAACACAGGCTTTGGACACACTAAACGCTTTCACTGGCACAAGGCAACAAGATCCGGCAAGGAAGTACAGGGGAAGTGAGGTGATATAGCCAGGGAGCAGGTGGAAGCTAATTAAGCTAATTGGGACAGGCACCAATCATTGGTGCACTGGCCCTTTAAGTCTCAGAGAGCTGGCGCGCGCGCGCCCTAGAGAGCGGAGCCGCGCGCGCGCCAGCACATGACAGCCGGGGACCGGGACGGGTAAGTGACTTGGGATGCGATTCGCGAGCGGGCGCGTCCCACTATGCGAATCGCATCCCCGCCGGCAATGTCAGTGCAGCGCTCCTGGTCAGCGGGTCTGACCGGGGCGCTTCAGGGAGAGAGACGCCGTGAGCGTTCCGGGGAGGAGCAGGGACCCGGAGCGCTCGGCGTAACAGCAGCTGATAAGTACTGGAAGGATTAAGATTTTTAAATAGGAGTAATTTACAAATCTGTTTAACATTCTGGCACCAGTTGATAAAAAAAAAAAATTAAAAAGAAAAAATTCACAGGAGTACCCCTTCAAGTGCCAAACTTAAAATGTATGTAATTTAGGAAAATTGCACACAGTGCTGCACAATAGTCATTTGGCAATAAAATTGTGTCTAGCTTCTGTACTTGGCTCACAAATTCCTCTGTTCTGCTGATTCACTGCTCAGGAAGGGCATGTCCAAGGCAAGCACTGAGCCTGCCTCCCACTCACCATGCTTTCACTTCCTTCCTGAGTCTGCTGTGCTGTGCTGGGTCTCTTCATCCAATCACTGCAGGCTGCTCTGTAACCCTCTCCTCTCTGTTTTCATGCTGCAGTATGATAGGACAGAAGTGAGCACTGAGGAGTGCTATTCCTGCTCTCACTTTCCCAGCCTGTGCTTCAGCTAGAACAGGATTATGTTCTGGATGGTGTGGGGACCACTCGTGGTCATTTTTTATAAGCCATGATTTCTATAACTAGGAGATAACAACATTTTTTTAATGAAGTATATTAAAGAGGTTGATGTTTTGCCGAGATGTAAAACATGAAAAAAGTTTTTGAATCTGACAGCACCTATTTCAGGTAAATTTGCACATTGCCGTCCGTGTACAATGGGAGGAATTTATGCATTTCAGACCTGTGTTTCATATGTCAGTCTTAAAGGGGTACTCTGCTCCTAGACATCTTATCCCCTATCATGTGGCATGGAGCGAAGTTCGCTCCGTGCACCGGATGTCTGGGGTGCCGCAGCCGAGATGGCGGGGGTCCACAGTGGCGGGACCCCCGCGATTAGACATCTAATCCTCTATCCTTTGGATAGGGGATAAGATGTCTAGGGGCGGAGTACCCCTTTAAGTAATTGCCCACCAGTGTAGGAAAGCACTGGGTCTATGAGAAGGTGCACACCTTTTCCTAAATCCAGGTACAGGTGAGGTTGCCCTGTGTGGCAGCCGCAGAAATCTCTGCCAGTATAGAAGCAGCACAACGTTGTGGTGCAGGTGATGGTTAGTGGTGTATGGCCATCCTCAGATTTGCATTCAGCTGACTATTTATAGGATGTCTCACTTCCTTAATCTTTTTGTCATCTCAGGCACATGAGGCTGAGGTTATGTACAAATCCTGTGTGACAGAGGCAAATGCCCGCAGTGAGCAACAGGAGAAGGTCCGGCAGAGGATCATATCCCACGTCAGGAAACTCATTAACCAGGGGGACCAGGTGATGAAGGAGGTAGGTGCCATATACACATGATATACTGTCACTGCACAACCACTGCATCCAAAATGGTGGCCTCTCCATACATCCTAATTATGTCTGTTCACTTGGTGGCACCATTGTATATAAGGAGACCCCATCACTATAACAGGCCTATTAGACTACACATCTTAGTATGATACCCTAAGGCCCCATTCACATGGCGGAATTTCATCCAAATTTAGATGTACAATTTGCCCGTATTCTGTATCTAAATCCACATGAATTCAGCTCCAAGACCACATCCTGTTATGTTTACCAAAGATAATAGAGAATTTGTTTTCCTGATCAGAGCCGGATACTTAAACATGTTCTTTGTTACTAATCTGTTTTTAATTTTCTGATTTTTTTTGTTGTACATTAATAAGAAAGTAGCCAGCTTGCCTCAGCTGTTTTTAACAGCGAGCCCCATGTGCATAGGAAAACATAGACCTGATCCGTTCACATGAATTGGAAACATTACTGGATAATGAAACAGACTCCATGAGGGTGGTATGAGGGCCCAACATCCACAGGTGGGGGTTGTGCTTACAGCCCAACACCATGCAGGACATTTGGCATTTGCCAGAGAACACCAAGATTGGCAAATTCGTCACTGGCACCCTGTGCTCTTCACAGACAAAAGCAGGTTCACACTGAGCACATGTGACAAATGTGACAGAATCTGGAGATGCCATGGAGAACGTTCTGCTGCCTGCAACATCCTCCAGCATGACCGGTTTGGCGGTGGGTCAGTAATGGTGTGGGGGTGGCATTTCTTTGGGGAGGGGGCCGCACAGCCCTCCATGTGCTTGCCAGAGGTAGCCTGACTGCCATTAGGTACCGAGATGAGATCCTCAGACCCCTTGTGAGACCATATGCTGGTGCGGTTGGCCCTGGGTTCCTCCTAATGCAAGACAATGCTAGATTTCATGTGGCTGGAGTGTGTCAGCAGTTCCTGTAAGAGGAAGGCATTGATGCTATGCGCTGGCCCGCCCATTCCCCAGACTTGAATCCCACTGAGCACATCTGGGACATCATGTCTCGCTCCATCCACCAACGCCATGTTGCACCACAAACTGCCCAGGAGTTGGCGGATGCTTTAGTCCAGGTCTGGGAGGACATCCCTCAGGAGACCATCCTCCACCTCATCAGGATCATGCCCAGGCATTGTAGGGAGGTCATACGGGCACGTGGAGGCCACACACACTACTAAGCCTCATTTTGACTTGTTTTAAGGACATTACATAAAGTTGGATCAGCCTGTAGTGGGGTTTTCCACTGTGATTTTGAGTGTAACTCCATATCCAGACCTCCATGGGTTGATAAATTTGATTTCCATTGATAATTTGTGTGATTTTGTTGTCAGCACATTCAACTATGTAAAGACGAAAGTATTTCTTAACAATTAGTTCCTTCATTCAGATCTAGGATGTGTTATCTTAGTGTTCCCTTTATTTTTTTGAGCAGTGTATGTGCTTTCAGCACCTGAGATACAGAAGTTAGTGTCCAGCAAACCTTTTACCATCTTAGCCCAACAACTCTCCAGGTAGCAGCTAGAATAGCCACCACATTTCCACTTGTGATGGAGCCATGTCTGCCATTACAGATCAGTTTTCAAAAGGACTCTTTAAACCTACAAAGAGATACATCGTGTTTTTAAGAGTGTGTTTTTGACACTATGAAGAGTGTTCCGGAATGTGTTATTTCTGCTGTCTTGCTGTAGATATTTAGTAGGTTCTATATGGTGGTAATCAGGGCTCAAGTCCTGCAGGAATGCATAGGAACTGAGTTCCTGCACTTTTTCCACAGCAGGAATGCAATTTCCATTAGCAGGACCAGCCCATGAGTGGAAATCTTCCCACACTTTTTTATCCCAGGACTTGACCCCTGGTGGTAATATTCTCCTGTGCTCCTATATATATCTCATAAATCACCACCTACTTATATTGTCACCAGTGGGAGCCAAACCTAGGACAAGTTTTATCATGATTTCTTGTTCTTGGAAATCCTGTCAACCCTGTTATTAGGCTGTCATAATCCCATATCTAACAAAATAATTTCCATATCAGCTCAGAGACGTCAACAAGTGTTGCAAGACATGAAGGAGGACAATAACTGGCTGACTTTTATGGTCCTTATTACTGTAAAACTTTAAGATGATTACAAAAAATGTCAATGAAAATGGTCTTTTAGGTGGCCTTTTCATAAAAGAAAGATGATATACATAGTATATAAAAATATTATAGACACATCTGGTCTAGACCAGGGATGGTCTTCTCAAGAGGATCGTCTTAGAGTCTATTCACATGGCAGAATTTCCGCTTGCAGAATTCTGCCTCAAATTAAAGAGCATAGACTTCTGTGGGATTCCGCACTCCCATACATACTTCTAAAATTCAGCTTGCGGAATTCTGCCTCAAATAAAAGCCCAAGCGGAATTTCTGAAGTGTGAATGGGAGTGCAAAATCCCATAGAAGTCTATGGGCTTTAATTTGAGGCAGAATTCTGCAAGCAGAAACTCCGCCATGTGAATAGACTGCACCAATTCCGCACCAATTCCACACAAAATCCACTCAACCCAGAAACCATCCAAGGAAGCTGAAGCTGAATTGGTGCATTCAGACGAGTGGATTTGTAGTGTATTTTACGCTGCAGATCCGCCGCTGAGGGACCTCTGTATGGTGCCTTTACATATGCTTGCTTGGAGCGGCAATACGCCGCTATATGCAGACACACTGAAGCGATGTGCGAGTCACTGCGCATGCGCAGTGTACTTGCACACATTGTGGCCGCTCCCCCTGCTCAATGAGCTAGGCCGGCGACTCGCACATCGCAGTGTGTCTGCTCGTAGCGACGTATTGCCACTCCGAGCAGCCACATGTAAAGGCAGCAAATAGAGGTCCTTCAGCGGCGGATTCGCAGCGAAATACGTGCGGAAAATCCGCTCGTTTGAACGTACCGTTAGGCTAGGTTCACACTACGGAATTTCAGCCTGCAATTCTGCTTTGAAATTGCAGACAGAAGTTCTGCTTACTAACAAGCTAGTCAATGGGTTTTCCGTCCACCAATTCACACTTTTGCTTTCTAATTTCCGCCTGAAGAATGGTGGTGCTCATTCTTCAGGTGGATCTACACATTGAAGACATTGCTGTCTATTGGGGATGGCAATGTCCACGCGGTCCCAGTGTTGACTGACTTAGCCTCACTCGGAATCTCTAGATGGAATTTTTCAGAGATTCAGTAGTGTTACCTAGCCTTAGGGTCTATTCACACGGCGGAATTTCCGCTTGCGGAATTCCACCGCAAATTAAAGCCTATAGACTTCTATGGGATTCTGCAATCTCCTTAAAGGGGTTCTCCACCATAAGGGATTTTAGTACGTACCTGGCAGGCAGTAATGGACATGCTTAGGAAGGATCTGCGCTTGTCTTGGGGCTAAATGGCTATGTCATTGTCAGGATCCGGACTGGTATGCAAAGAGGACACTGGTGGTGGATCCTCTGTGTCAGTGGGGTGATGGCGTGGGCCGTACCAGGGGAACGGAATCTAAGGGGTTACTGGTTTTCACCAGAGCCCGCCGCAAAGCGGGATGGACTTGCAGCGGCAGGTAACCCCCAGGTCGTTCCACCCGATAGCGACTCAACCTCACTGACAGCTGAGTCAGGCGCGGTACAGAAGGACAAGGCAAGAGCAAGGTCGGACGTAGCAGAATGTCTGGGAAGGCAGCAATGGTTCGTAGTCAGGGGCAACGGCAAGGGTCTGGATACACAGGCTTGGTATTCACAAAACGCTTTCTCAGGGCACTAGGGCAACAAGATCCGGCAAGGACAGGAAGGGGAAGTGGGTTTTTATAAGTATTGAGCTGATTGGGCCTAGAGAGCGGGGTCGCGCGCCGGGAGGGCAGTGAAGGAGGATGTGGTGGGTGAGAGACACGGGGCACGATCCGAGAGCGGACACGTCCCGCACCTCGGATCGCGTCCCCACCGGGAACATGGAAGCAGCGCTTGCGGTCAGCGGTGCCGACCGGAGCACTGCATCCAGAAGCATGCCGCGAGCGCTCCGGGGAAGCAGCGGGACCCGGAGCGCTCAGCATGACAGTCATGATATTACCATAACACTGTGGCTAGCTTTTTGTGAACTGGTATTTCCTGTTTGACTTTTCTTTTTTGACTACAAATACCACAATTCCATTTTCCTCCCTCCCACACATCAGCCACCCCACCTATTGAAGCATAAATGAGCTGCATCCATTTAAAGACCTGTGGTTTTTAATCAGGGTGCCTACAGCTGTTGCATTAGTTGCAGATTGATCTCTCTCCCACCAAGTGATCCCTCCACCCATTGAAGCAGACAGGCTCCCTGTCATCAGCTGACTAGTGAGTCAGGTCTCGGCCTCATTGCAAGCTGGGAAAAATCTGAGACAACAGTCATTTTGTATGCTGTTAAAAATAAATATTGGAGTGAAAATCACATAAGAATTGTGAGTAAACCGTCACACACAGGTACAGACACTATATTATGAACTACACTAACTTTACTCCTGGAATACCCCTTTAAGCCCATAATGAGCTGAGAAAATACAAATGATAGTGACTGTTTCCCCATTAAACTAATTATTTGCCTGTTTTATAACAAAATGCTTGAAGATTGAACAGTATTTTCATGGTGACAGGTTACATTTAAAAAAAAAAAGTTCTAAGGAATTATCTGATTTGCGGCCACATTTATGATCTGTTGATGCCGCTATAAGCTTAGTTTTAATGCTTTTACTGTAAAGAACCCTTTCTACCTCTCATTACTTCCATCCTTTCTCTGTCGTGATAACTTAATACTGGACAGAACCTACGATTTATGTCTTGTTTGTCTGTTTTCTGGCAGGTGACCCTGAACCTTATGCGTATGAAGCGTTCACAGTGCGAATCTGTACCTACCGGATACGGTAACTTGCTCAGCCTGTGTGAACCATATGAAGTCGGTGAACGGTATCTTCAATTCATCTTGGCTCTACCGCGAAAGCATATAGAGCCTGATAAATTCGCTTTCCAGGAACATGCCCCTGCGATCCAAAGGTGATGTCACCACGATATGGGGAATGTTGTTATATATCTTCCATGTGGGTATATAGGGAGAATTAGTTTACTGTACCTGTTCCCCCATGAGTTAGAAGCTGAACCAGGATCGGCCTCCTCAACAGGATTACTGAAATATACAGATTTATTAAAAATATAATTTACTGTATATACTTTACATACTGTGGAAATTACTATTGTAGTGTGTATATCAGTGTTTCCCAACCGGGGTGCCTCCAGCTGTTGCAAAACTACAACTCCTAGCATGCCCGGACAGCCTTTGGCATGCTGCAAGTTGTAGTTTTGCAACAGCTGGAGGCACCCTGGTTGGGAAACACTGGTGTATATAGTTCCCTACCTACAACTGCAGTGCCACCTACAGGCGCAATTGCAGTGCAGCCAGTTTGTTCCCGAAACCCTAAATTTCAATTTTCGGCTTACATTTTCTTCCTCTTTACCTTCTAAGATTCATAATGGGGGAGATTTATCCAAACCTGTCCAGAGGAAAAGCTGCTGAGTTGCCCATAGCAACCAATCAGATCGCTTCTTTCATCTATGGAAAATGAAAGCAGCGATCTGATTGGTTGCTATGGGCAACTCAGCAGCTTTTCCTCTGGACAGGTTTTGATGAATCTTCCCCAATGACACTAAATTTGGATTATTTGTTTTATTTTATTTTTAATACAAGAAAAAAAAAAAAAAATCATATCTGTGCACCATATTCTGACCCTTAGAACTTTTTTTTATTTTTAGGGAGCTGTGTGATTTTGTGGCAATTTTTTTTTTTTTGCGTTGGGATCTGTATTTATTATAGGCATCACTTTTAAGTAGATGTGACTTTTTGATGACTTTTTATTCCATTTTATGTGACAAAGAATCAGCAATTTTTACATACAGTCACTGGCCACTTTATTAGGTACACCTTGCTAGTATAGGGTCCCTTTTGCCTTTATTCTCGGTGTCATACTTTCTACATGGTGCTGGAAAGTATATGGACATGATAACATCACACAGTCCCTCCATATGGACATGATGACATCACACAGTTCCTCCATATGGACATGATGACATCACACAGTTCCTCCATATGGACATGATGACATCACACAGTTCCTTCATATGGACATGATGACATCACACAGTTCCTCTATATGGACATGATGACATCACACAGTTCCTCCATATGGACATGATGACATCACACAGTTCCTCTATTTGGACATGATGACATCACACAGTTCCTCCATATGGACATGATGACATCACACAGTTCCTCCATATGGACATGATGACATCACACAGTTCTTCATATAGACATGATGACATCACACAGTTCCTCCATATGGACATGATGACATCACACAGTTCATCCATATGGACATGATGACATCACACAGTTCATCCATATGGACATGATGACATCACACAGTTCCTCCATAAGGACATGACATCACACAGTTCATCCATATGGACATGATGACATCACACAGTTCCTCCATATAGACATGATGACATCACACAGTTCCTCCATATAGACATGATGACATCACACTGTTCCTCCATATGGACATGGACATGATGACATCACACAGTTCCTCCATACGGACATGATGACATCACACAGTTCCTCCATATGGACATGATGACATCACACAGTTCCTCAATATGGACATGAGGACATCACACAGTTCCTCCATAAGGACATGGTGACATCACACAGTTCATCCATATGGACATGATGACATCACACAGTTCCTCCATATAGACATGATGACATCACACAGTTCCTCCATATGGACATGATGACATCACACAGTTCCTCTATTTGGACATGATGACATCACACAGTTCCTCCATATGGACATGATGACATCACACAGTTCCTCCATATGGACATGATGACATCACACAGTTCCTCCATATGGACATGATGACATCACACAGTTCTTCATATAGACATGATGACATCACACAGTTCCTCCATATGGACATGATGACATCACACAGTTCCTCCATATGGACATGATGACATCACACAGTTCCTCCATATGGACATGATGACATCACACAGTTCTTCATATAGACATGATGACATCACACAGTTCCTCCATATGGACATGATGACATCACACAGTTCCTCCATATGGACATGATGACATCACACAGTTCCTCTATATGGACATGATGACATCACACAGTTCCTTCATATGGACATGATGACATCACACAGTTCCTCTATATGGACATGATGACATCACACAGTTCCTCCATATGGACATGATGACATCACACAGTTCCTCTATATGGACATGATGACATCACACAGTTCCTTCATATGGACATGATGACATCACACAGTTCCTCTATATGGACATGATGACATCACACAGTTCCTCCATATGGACATGATGACATCACACAGTTTCTCCATATGGACATGACGACATCACACAGTCCCTCCATATGGACATGATGACATCACACAGTTCCTACATATAGATATGATGACATTACACAGTTCCTCCATATGGACATGATGACATCACACAGTTCATCCATATGGACATGATGACATCACACAGTTCATCCATATAGACATGATGACATCACACAGTTCATCCATATGGACATGATGACATCACACAGTTCATCCATATGGACATGATGACATCACACAGTTCCTCCATAAGGACATGATGACATCACACAGTTCATCCATATGGACATGATGACATCACACAGTTCCTCCATATAGACATGATGACATCACACAGTTCCTCCATATAGACATGATGACATCACACAGTTCCTCCATAAGGACATGGTGACATCACACAGTTCATCCATATGGACATGATGACATCACACAGTTCCTCCATATAGACATGATGACATCACACAGTTCCTTCATATGGACATGAGGACATCACACAGTTCCTCCATATGGACATGATGACATCACACAGTTCCTCCATATGGACATGATGACATCACACAGTTCCTCCATATGGACATGATGACATCACACAGTTCCTTCATATGGACATGAGGACATCACACAGTTCTTCCATATGGACATGATGACATCACACAGTTCCTTCATATGGACATGATGACATCACACAGTTCCTCCATATGGACATGATGACATCACACAGTTCCTCCATATGGACATGATGACATCACACAGTTCCTCCATATGTACATGATGACATCACACAGTTCCTCCATATGGACATGATGACATCACACAGTTCCTCCATATGGACATGATGACATCACACAGTTCCTCCATATGGACATGATGACATCACACAGTTCCTCCATATGGACATGATGACATCACACAGTTCCTCCATATGGACATGATGACATCACACAGTTCCTCCATATGGACATGATGACATCACACAGTTCCTCCATATGGACATGATGACATCACACAGTTCCTCCATATGGACATGATGACATCACACAGTTCCTCCATATGGACATGATGACATCACACAGTTCCTCCATATGGACATGATGACATCACACAGTTCCTCCATATGGACATGATGACATCACACAGTTCCTCCATATGGACATGATGACATCACACAGTTGCTGTAGATTTGTTGGATCCATGATGAGAATTTCCGGTTCCCCCACATCCCACCAGTGCAGTCCAGTGACCTCATTGTCCTGTATGAGATGATGTCATGTGACCTCATTGTCCTGTATGAGATGATGTCATGTGACATGGGGCATTATCCTGCTGGAAGTATCATCAGAAGATGGGTCCACTGTGGTCATAAAGGGATGGACTTGGGCAGTAACAATACTCTCACAAGTCAATGATGCTCTATTGGTACTAAGAAGCTGAAAGTGTGCCAAGAAAATGTCCCAACACCATTACATCCCCACCAGCCTGAACCACTGATACAAGACAGGATGGACACATGCTTTATGTTGTTTACACCAAATTCTGACCCTACCATCTGAATGTCGCAGATGCAATTTAGGCTCATCAGACCAGACAATGTTCTTCCAGTCTTCCATTGTCCAATTTTGGTTCCTGTGTGAATTGTAGCCTCAGTTTCCTGTTCTTAGCTGACAGAAGTTGCCCCCAGTGTGTCTTCTGCTGCTGAAGCCCATCTGCTTCAAGGATGGATGTGTTGCGCTTCAGAAATGGTTCTTCTCAGGGCTCCAGTCCAGCAGGAACGCATGGGAACTGAGTTCCTGCACTTTTGTCCACAGAAGGAACACTGTTCCCATTAGCAGGACCAGCCCTTGGGTGAAAATCTTGGGTGAGTTCCCATACTTGATGCCTGGTTATTCTGCATTCCTTGGTGGTAACCAATGGTAATTTGAGTTACTGTTGCCTTTCTGTCATATCGAACCAGTTTGCCCATTCTTCTCTGACATCAACAAGGCATTTTCAGCCACACAAATGCCACTCAATAGATATTTTCTCTTTTTCGGATCATTCTCTGTAAACCCTACAGATGGTTGTCCATGAAAATCCCAGTAGATTAGCAGTTTGTTAAATACTCAAACCAGCTCGTCTGATACTAATAACCATGTCACATTCACATCAATGTAAATACCTTTTCTCCCTATGCTGATGTTCTTTTTGAACTTCATCACATTGTCTTGACCATGCCTACATGCCTAAATGCATTGATTTACTGCCATGTAATTGGCTGAATAGGTATTTGTGTTAACAAACAATTAAACACCTAATAAAGTGTCAGTGAGTGTATAATATTCAGAATATTGGGAAGAGTAGGGGGGTGGAATGGTTCTCATCTTCTGAAACATTCTATGTTTCTTTGATGCCTCTTTTGTTTTGGAAAACTTACAAAATTATAGGTTGAATTCTATAGTGACTCGTCTATCATAGAAACATTTTATTACATTGTCAGCATCTTCACACTCATTGTATATTAATCCTATGATAACTCTGCAGGTCATCACCCAGCGGCAAAAGAAAAAATGCAGTGCAACTGGTCCGAGTGTCGTCTTCCTTGTCTGACCTCAATGTCAAAGTGGATGAGACGGGAACAAGGATAATACCAGGTGTTGTGTTAAGTAGATAAAATACACATCCATGATACAACTACATACACCTATGATATATACCTATACGGGGTCATATTCATGCATGCTGTTATACCTACACATAATCACACATACACAATCATGTCATCAAACAGCATCAGCGGTGCAATGTTCTAGGCCCCAATGCAGAATCTATAACCTGGCCACCATCTACCGATAATTATTTATGGTAGTGAAGTCTTCTCATGTGGGGACAGGGCTTGCTCTGCCTATCGGCTAAATAGGCAGCTGCCTAGAGCGCCTTCTTGATGGGGGGCGCCGCTCTGCCTGCCACAGGAAAGTTAGACAACCAGCATCTAAACCACTCGCTCAGCCAGCAGCATGATGAGGAGGTTTGTTACAGTGTGTCACCCCAGTAGTAAAGTGGGGCGGCACACCAAAGGGCTGGCCAATGGGCGGAGTCAAGGGGGCGGCAAAATTAGCTTTTTCCTAGGGTGACAAAAATTCTTGCACCAGCCCTGTGTGGGGTAGAGAGGTTTTAATAGTGCGGCCATTTCCTGGCACTTTTGATAGCTGCACCCAAGATTTCATTGCAGATGGGATCACAAAAATTTAAAAAGTAACCTGCTTTTTTTTTTGTTACTTAGGAGAACGAGGCTCTTGGGGCAACAAGATTCTGTCCAGTGACTCTGACAGTGTAGGAGGCAGCAATGAGCTCAGATCTCAAGAATCTCCAGTGGAAGGTCCAAGTAAGTCCAAGTAATGCTAGGGTTATCCAGGATTAGAGACATGGTTGTTTTATTCCTTACACACTGCCACGCCTGGTCATGGGTTGTGACTGGTATTACAGCTCAGCTCTATTGTTCTGAATGGGTCTGAGATGCAGTACCGCGGACAACCTGTGGACAGGTGTGGCTCTGTTTTTATATTATTGCTCTCGGAGAGAGAGAGAAATTGCAGTCTTGCAGTAATGATACCTTTTAAAGGGGTACTTATGATGGTACATGGCGCGCTTTGGAACCTGCTTAGGCTTCTTTTTTGGCATGGTGTGACCAAATACCTTAAGATTCCGAATGAAGATAAAAACAGTAGAGCTCTTCAAATGGCAAAATAGTGTCCACCGTTGCAAGAAAATTGTAGATCGTCTTAGACCAATATTTAGGTGATAATAATCTTTTATTTCATGTTACAAATTCTGACACACGACGCGTTTCCAGGCCAACTTAGCTCTTCATCAGATGCTGTATGGCAGAACACAACACAGCATCTCATTGTGATCACTACCTTCTGATATCTTCCATTCTGCTGAGAAGACAAAGGCTTGATACCGTGTTAGCCAGTTAAAAATCGAAAATACCATAATGCACCACGCATAAATGGAACAGAAAAACTTCTAGCGAAGAAAGAAACTAGCGAAACTTGACTGTGACATTTTATTTTTAACCAAATGCAAGAAGGAACATCTGAATCGAATTCTATACACCTACAATACCCCTTATTCAAAAAAAACCTTGGGGGAGATTTATCAAAACCTGTGCAGAGGAAGAGTGGTGCAGTTGCCCATAGCAACCAATCAGATTGCTTCTTTCATTTTCCACAGGCCTCTTTAGAGGCCTGTGGAAAATGAAAGAAGCAATCTGATTGGTTGCTATGGGCAACTGCACCACTCTTCCTCTGCACAGGTTTTGATAAATCTCCCCCCTTGATCTTATGATCTTACATGTTTTATTAGTTTTTTTCAGATATACGTGCGTTTTTTCAGATATTTTGTCACATGATGCCAACAGAAGAATCCTAAGCAAGTTCTTCTTCTAGCTAGCATGGTACTAAACCCTTGTCTGTTTCATAATGCTGGACAACCTCTTAAAGGGGTACTCCCCTGGAAAAAATGTTTAAAAATAAACTGGTGCCAGAAAGTTAAACAGATTTGTAAATTCATTCTATTAAAAAAAATCTTAATCCTCCACAGGAAGTTGTGAAGTTGTGAATCTTAATCCTCCACAGGAAGTTGTGTAGTTCTTTCCAGTCTGACCACAGTGCTCTCTGCTGACACCTCTATCCATGTCAGGAACTGTCCAGAGTAGGAGCAAATCCCCATAGCAAACCTCTCCTGCTCCGGACAGAGGACAGTTCCTGACATGGACAGAGGTGTCAGCAGAGAGCACTGTGGTCACACTGGAAAGAACTACACAACTTCCCCTGGAGCATACAGCAGCTGATAAGTACTGGAAGGATTAAGAATTTTTAATAGAAGTAATTTACAAATCTGCTTAACTTTCTGGCACCAGTTGATTTTTTTTTTTAATTGTTGTCCCCCGGAGTACCACTTTAAGTGTATGCCATTTTTCTCTTTGTAAGACAATACCTGACAATTGACTCTTTCTTCACCTATTTTTTGATCTGGCACCCTATGAATTACACCTATTTTCTTTTTCTTGCCTCCCTACAGTTCATTATGTGAGGAGAGTAGCCAAAGCTTCCTCTACGGGGACCATGTCTTCTGATGACCTGGATGAGAGAGATTCCTTCCACGCCGAGGACGTAGGTGCGTCATTTTCTACTCAGAAACCTTCATACCCAAAGCTGAGTACCGTATGTTCACCATCTTAGCTATCTACTTCACCTTGTATATGACTTTGTAGACTCCACAGATGCCTCCTCGGAGAACGGCTTACACCTGCACAGCACGGACAAGCTGGTCATGTCACCGGCTGCCCAAAGCCACCGAATTCGACGTGTAAGAGTTCCAACGAAATGCAGAGAGTGTGAAAACTTCATGGTTTCCGGATATGAGTGTGAGGAGGTGAGTTGTCAAGTCTTTCTACGAGGGCAGTCATCTCTGCTTGTACCGTATATGCGTAGGAGCTATAGACCTCTAACAGACTAAATCCTGTCTTTTTGCTGCAGTGCTACTTGACTTGTCATAAGAAGTGTATGGAGACCTTACTGATCAAATGTGGTCATCAGAAATTACCCCCCAAAGTACAACTGTTTGGGATTGATTTCTGTCAGTTCCCGAGACACTTTCCTGAGGAGGTGCCCTTCATTGTCACCAAATGTACTTCTGAGATCGAGCTACGGGCACTGGGACAACAGGTAAACCCATTCCTTATCCTACATGAAATTTGGTCAGGGTCAGTTATAACCTTCACCTATAAAGCATTTATTTAGTTCTTCAAAATATCACCCTCAAAGGATCTTCTAGTTTTAATACATAGAAGGGGGGAAGGTCTTTCGTTTGGGATCCAGAGTGAACAGAGAGTACGCAGGGTATTTTCTCTGGAGCGCCTGTCTGACACAGACAACCTATTGATTAAACTGAGCAATGTGTAATACCTCACTTCTCCTGCAGGGGGGCTGCAGGAAACTGACCACTTACTGTGAGGTTTCTCCAGATTACAGCCGGTCACTAGAGGTTTCAGAAGTTGGGCACTTTTTCATCTTCTTATTTTAAAGTGGACCTGTCAGCAGGAAACGGGTATAAATAAAGATATGGCTGGATAGGATTAGTCATCAGGATTGTGGGCACACCTCTTTTATGTCCATAGCTTTTTCCGGTGCCAAGATAAAAGCCTTTTTTTTTTTTATAATGGGGCTCAAGTGCCCAGGGGGTGTTTCTCAGCAGGGCAAGAGCCCAGTGTTACCCAGCTAAACTTCTCTTATTCACTGACTCCATGCCTGCTTGCATACATCTATACCCACATTCAATGAAAGCAAACACACAACTGGTGAATAAGAGGAGATAGGTTGGCTAACCCTGGGCTCTTGGCATGCTGGGGAACACCCCCTGGGCACTTGAGTCTTATTTACACATTAACAAAAAAGCTTATATCTTGGATCTGGAAAGAACTATGGAGATAAAAGAGATATGCCTAGAACCCTTATGACTGGCCCTATCTAGCCATGAGTTGGTTTACACCCCTGTTAGGCCCACTTTAAAGGGGTACTCCGCCCCTAGACATCTTATCCTCTATCCAAAAGATAGAGGATAAGATGTCTGATCGCGAGGGTCCCGCCGCTGGGGAGCCCCATAATCTCGGCTGCGACACCCCAGACTTCTGGTGCACGGAGCAAACTTCACTCCTTGACGGATGACTGGCGATGCGGGATGGAGGCTCGTGATGACACGGTCACGCCCCGCTCGTGACTTCACAGACACGCCCTCTCAATGCACGTCTATGGGAGGGGGCGTGATGGCTGTCACACCCCCTCCCATAGACTTGCATTGAAGGGGCGTGGCCGTGACATCATGAGCAGGGCATGACCATGATGTCACGAGCCTCCGGCGCTGCACCCGACACTCTATATGAACAACGGGTGCAACAGGGAGATCGCAGGTGGAAATTAACGAGGCAGCCAAGTGTCAGGCAATGGAAACAGGCTGCCTCATTTGCCTGCTTGGCCTCATCCTCCCCCTGCTGCCCGTTATCCTAAATTATCCTGTGCGTACAGTTGAGGGGGGGGGGGGTGCATCAGAGGACCAACACCGCGTCAGTCCATTAGGGGGATGTGTTCCACCTGTCCCCAACTTTACTGATGCCCATGATACTCATTTAGACTACTTTCCAGGGCCGAAGTGACGTGGTGTGAGTTTGTGTGTAAATCACCGCACTGCGACTTTTTTTTTTGAGTTTTCTCAGACTTTCAGAGAAAAGTCCCACATAATGAATCAGTGCCCACTGCATAAAACTAGTCCAAAGCACTGCAAATGGTGGTTCACTTTCACATATGATCAAAAGCACAAGTCTCACAAAAGTCTCAAGGGAACTGACTGAGACTTTTTGTGAGAAAATTTTAGATAAAAAAAAGTTTCTAAACAGTTTGATGAATTCTACGCAAGATGTCTAGGGGTGGAGCAGAGGCGTAGCGTGGGGGGGTGCAGGGGGGGGGGCGGCCGCACTGGGCGCAACTTCTGGGGGGGCGCGTTCTCCGGGATAGGAATACTTCTTTTTATGTGCCCGGGCCGGCTCCCGTGTGTGGCTGCAGGCGGGGGCCGGCCAGAGCATATAAAAACTAATACTGTATACTAAAAACCACGGGGCCTCCAGCTGTTGTGAAACTACAACTCCCAGCATGCCTGGACCGGCAAAGGCTGTCCAGGCATGCTGGGAATTATAGTTTCACAACAGCTGGAGGCCCCCTGGTTTTTAGTATACAGTATTAGTTTTTATATGCTCTGGTCGGCCCCCGCTTGCAGCCACACACGGGAGCCGGCCCGGGCACATAAAAAGAAGTATTCCTATCCCGGACATCCCTGTGTCCCAAAAAATCTTTTCGGGACATAAGGATGTCCGCCGGTCACTCACCATTCCCCGGCGGCCTCCTGCGATCCTCCTTCGGTCCTTCGCTTCTCCGCCTCTATGGTTGTACGCACGGGACGTCACTGACGTCCCGTGCGTACAACCATAGAGACGCAGGAGGACCGCAGGATCATCGCAGGAGGACGCGCGCCGGCCGGGGCCTGGTAAGTGACCGGCAGCGCGTCATCTTCTTCAGTGTTCCGGTCACCGCTTCCCCGGTCCCGGCACCTACTGCTATGGTGCAGAGGTACAGGATTGAGGAAGTTGGCTCCATCTAGCCCAGTCTTGGATCATCTCCAGGGTTTGGTTCCATTTTGATGTTTAGTTTTTGTTCTTGATATTTTTAGTCGTTTACGATGGTTGTGAGACGACATATAATAGCACGGCCCATGCTAGGTTACTACGTTTGTAGATTTGTATTCATAGACCTGCTGAAAATGTGGAGAATGTGTAATGCATGTTCGCACTCAATAAAGTGTTTGGAAATAAACTTGTATTTAGATGCATTTTACTTTAATTACATCAGTATTTCATAACAAACAATACATGTGCTTAGGGGGTAAGGGTTTCTTTAACTAATCTAGTGGAAGAGACTCGAGTGCTAAAATCCACGGGTTAGGGGGCGCAAATGACTTGCCTTGCCCCGGGTGCTGACAACCCACGCTACGCCACTGGGGTGGAGTACACCTTTAAGGGACTCTTTAAACAAGTAAAGGATTTTCAAGGCAGAGAATTTCTTTAACAGATTAATTTTGCATTGAAACACCCAAAAGCTATGTGTGGGCCTGTGCCCGTCTATTAACACTTTGTCATATTGTCTGTTTTCCAGGGTCTGTACCGTATCAGTGGGGCCAAAGCTCGTGTGGAAAAACTTCAGCAGGCATTCGAGAATGGCAGAGAACTTGTGGATTTGTCAGGACATTCACCTCATGACATCACCAGCGTCCTAAAACACTTCCTGAAAGAGGTACAGTATAAGGCAGGGGTCACCAGCCTTCAGCTGTTGGGCATTGTGGGAATTGTAGTTTTACAACTCCTGGAGGCTGGGGAACACTGGTATAAAGCATTGTAATTTGCATAGATGACATATGAAGACTATCACAAATTATGTAAAAACAGCAGATTTTATAGGCTAAAACCAACAATATACAGTGGTCCCTCAAGTTACAATATTAATTGGTTCCAGGACAACCATTGTATGTTGAAACTATTGTATGTTGAGACCATAACTCTATGGAAACCTGGTAATTGGTTCTTAAGCCACCAAAATGTCATTCAAAAATAGTAAAAAGTGAGGATTAAAGAAAAATAAGTAGATAACTAATATAGATAAAGCAAATCCTTACATATAAAAGTAATAAAGATCTGCTGGGAGCTGTAATCACTGTCTATGTAGAGGACAGGAGCTTCTTCAGGGTCCTGTACAGTACACAGTGTCCTAAAAAAGTAACATGGAGCCGCCCTCACCTGGTGTCCGAGGGAGCAGCTAACCCTGGTACAGGTAAGGAGTAGTACAGAACATGTAATATCTCTCTGTACTGTAGGAGGCGCCACCAGACAGCCAGTCAGTGCATGCACTTCAGTAATACAGGTGTTTTACCAGTGAAATTTCCATTCTGATTGGTCGTTTCTTCCAGCCATTGACATGTTCCACAGATCTGGACTGTCTCAGCATTGTATGTTGAGTCTGGTTTCAGGTTAAAATGGTCCAGAAGAGACCATTGTATGTTGAAACCATTGTATGTTGAGGCCATTGTAAGTTGAGAGATCACTGTACTGTATAGCAGGACTTGACACCATCATATAGTAAGTGCTTGGCGCTTCCAGATGTGTTTGCGCATACATTTTGCGCCAATTTGAAAAAGTTGCAGTTGACAAATCCTCGCTTACCATGTAACACTACATTTAAGTTGTTTTCCTGAATGAGACTTGATTTGTACAAACATTTAGCGTCTTTTTCACAAGTGACGCAAAATACAGGATAAAACTAAGGATAAATTTCCCCTAATATCTTTTTCTCCAGCTCCCAGACTCTGTGGTGACCCATTATCTATATGAGAAGTTTATGGCCTTTTCAAGAGACTTCCCTGAAGAAAAGAATGAGCCAGAAGTTCGACAAGAGGCCATTCAGCAAATGAAGTATATTCTATGTCAGCTTCCAGCCAGTAACTACAACACACTGCGCCACCTGACAGCGCACTTGTACCGGTGAGTGAAACATTGTGGTGCTGCCAATTTATGTATACAACACTGCCCCCCTAAGCTATGGCATGTTACTGAAACAGTCTGGAGCGCCCTTATAACACCAGTCTGACTGTATAGTGTGGAGCGCCCCCTATAACACCAGTCTGGCTGTATGAGTACCCCCTATAACAACAGTCTGGTTGTGTAGTCTGGAGCGTCCCCTATAACAGCAGTGTGGTTGTGCAGTGTGGAGCGCCCACTATAACAGCAGTCTGGCTGTGTAGTCTGGAACGTCCCCTACAACAGCAGTCTGGTTGTGTAGTCTGGAGCGCCCCCTATAACAGCAGTCTGGTTGTGTAGCCTGGACTGCCCCCTATAACAGCAGTCTGGTTGTGTAGTCTGGAGCGCCCCCTATAACAACAGTCTGGTTGTGTATTCTGGACTGCCCCCTATAACAGCAGTCTCGTTGTGTAGTCTGGACCGTCTCCTATAACAGCAGTCTAAATGTGTCGTCTGGAGCTCTACCCTATAATAGCAGTCTGGTTGTGTAGTCTGAAGTGCCCCCTGTAAAAGCAGTCTGGTTGTGTAGTCTGGACTTCTCCCTATATCAACAGTCTGGTTGTGTAGTCTGAACCACCCCCTACAACAGCAGTCTGGTTGTGTAGTCTGGAGCTCCCCCTATAACAGCAGTCTGGTTGTGTAGTCTGGAGCTCCTCCTATAACAACAGTCTGGTTGTGTAGTCTGGAGCGCCCCTATAACAACAGTCTGATTGTGTAGCCTGGAGCTCCACCTATAACAGAAGCCTGGTTGTGTAGTCTGGACCTCCCCCTACAACAGCAGTCTGGTTGTGTAGTCTGGAGCGCCCCTATAACAGCAGTCTGGTTGTGTAGTCTGGAGCGCCCCTATAACAGCAGTCTGGTTGTGTAGTCTGGACCACCCCTTATAATAGCAGTCTGGTTGTGTAGTCTGGACCACCCCTTATAATAGCAGTCTGGTTGTGTAGTCTGGAGCGCCCCTATAACAGCAGTCTGGTTGTGTAGTCTGGACCACCCCTTATAATAGCAGTCTGGTTGTGTAGTCTGGACCACTACTTATAATAGTAGTCTGGTTGTGTAGTCTGGAACGCCCCCTATAACAGCAGTCTGGTTGTGTAGTCTGGAGCGCCCCCTATAACAGCAGTCTGGTTGTGTAGTCTGGACCTCTCCCTATAACAGCAATCTGGTTGTGTAGTCTGGAGCACTCCCTATAACAGCAGTCTGGTTGTGTAGTCTGGAGCGCCCCCTATAACAGCAGTCTGGTTGTGTAGTCTGGAGCTCCCCCTATAACAGCAGTCTGGTTGTGTAGTCTGGAGCGCCCCTATAACAGCAGTCTGGTTGTGTAGTCTGGACCATCCCTTATAATAGCAGTCTGGTTGTGTAGTCTGGACCACTACTTATAATAGCAGTCTGGTTGTGTAGTCTGGAACGCCCCCTATAACAGCAGTCTGGTTGTGTAGTCTGGAGCGCCCCCTATAACAGCAGTCTGGTTGTGTAGTCTGGACCTCTCCCTATAACAGCAATCTGGTTGTGTAGTCTGGAGCACTCCCTATAACAGCAGTCTGGTTGTGTAGTCTGGAGCGCCCCCTATAACAGCAGTCTGGTTGTGTAGTCTGGACCTCTCCCTATAGCAGCAGTCTGGTTGTGCAGTCTGGAGCGCCCCCTATAACAGCAGTCTGGTTGTGTAGTCTGGAGCGCCCCCTATAACAGCAGTCTGGTTGTGTAGTCTGGAGCGCCCCCTATAACATCAGTCTGGTTGTGTAGTGTGGAGCGCCCCCTATAACAGCAGTCTGGTTGTGTAGTCTGGAGCTCCACCTATAACAGAAGCCTGGTTGTGTAGTCTGGACCTCCCCCTACAACAGCAGTCTGGTTGTGTAGTCTGGAGCGCCCCTATAACAGCAGTCTGGTTGTGTAGTCTGGAGCGCCCCTATAACAGCAGTCTGGTTGTGTAGTCTGGACCACCCCTTATAATAGCAGTCTGGTTGTGTAGTCTGGACCACCCCTTATAATAGCAGTCTGGTTGTGTAGTCTGGAGCGCCCCTATAACAGCAGTCTGGTTGTGTAGTCTGGACCACTACTTATAATAGCAGTCTGGTTGTGTAGTCTGGAGCGCCCCCTATAACAGCAGTCTGGTTGTGTAGTCTGGACCTCTCCCTATAACAGCAATCTGGTTGTGTAGTCTGGAGCACTCCCTATAACAGCAGTCTGGTTGTGTAGTCTGGACCTCTCCCTATAGCAGCAGTCTGGTTGTGCAGTCTGGAGCGCCCCCTATAACAGCAGTCTGGTTGTGTAGTCTGGAGCGCCCCCTATAACAGCAGTCTGGTTGTGTAGTCTGGAGCGCCCCCTATAACATCAGTCTGGTTGTGTAGTGTGGAGCGCCCCCTATAACAGCAGTCTGGTTGTGTAGTCTGGACCTCTCCCTATAACAGCAGTCTGGTTGTGTAGTCTGGACCTCTCCCTATAGCAGCAGTCTGGTTGTGCAGTCTGGAGCGCCCCCTATAACAGCAGTCTGGTTGTGTAGTCTGGAGCGCCCCCTATAACAGCAGTCTGGTTGTGTAGTCTGGAGCGCCCCCTATAACATCAGTCTGGTTGTGTAGTGTGGAGCGCCCCCTATAACAGCAGTCTGGTTGTGTAGTCTGGACCTCTCCCTATAACAGCAGTCTGGTTGTGTAGTGTGGACCTCTCCCTATAACAGCAGTCTGGTTGTGTATAGCCGTCAACACGTCAAGCAATTGGTCCCACATATGATCTGTTTTCTCGCAGTCTTTGTGGTGCACAACTAGAGATCTTTCTTTTCTTTCCACATGTATAGAGTTTCAGAAAGGTTTGAGGACAACAAGATGAGTGCAAATAACCTTGGAATCATCTTCGGGCCCACACTAATTCGCCCAGCGCCGGAACAGGACAAACCTATGACCTGCTTGTTAGATTCTGGAAACCAAGCCCAAGCTGTGGAGTTCCTCATCAATAACTATGAAAAGATATTTGGGATGGATGAGCTACCTGCAGCAGGACGTCAAGAAGTGACCGAAGACACGTCTGAGGCCGAAATGGATGAGTCAATGATATCTGAGGTAAGAAAGATCATAGAGTGTCATCTCTCCAGAGGCTCACAGGACGCGTTTCGGCCACCTGGTGGCCTTCATCAACTGATCTTCAGGTGATTTTGCATTCATCCATGTGTGCCGGGACTTCTTCTACCTACTATGGGGGGTATTTATCAATAGTTGCTGTGCTTTGTCACATTTTACCCTTCTTTTTCTTGCGTTTTTTTTCACGGACGTGCGCCAAATTTATCATTCGCACGTCCGTTAATAACTTTGGCGCAAGTCCCGAAAAGCACATTAGACCGCGTTTTCCAGTCAGGAACGGCCACCAGAACTCTTGCGCTTCATAAATACTTTCTCTGCTGTTTTTTTCGTGTGTTTCGTTAGGAATTACTTTGTTAATGAAGTTTGATGGTTTGCAACATGTAAAATTTGTTATGTTAAAGGGGTATTCCGCCCCTAGACATCTTATCCCCTATCCAAAGGATAGGGGATAAGATGTCAGATCGCCGCGGTCCCGCTGCTGGGGACCCCCGGGATCCCCGCTGCGGCACCGCGCTATCATTACAGTACAGAGCGAGTTCGCTCTGCACGTAATGATGGGCGGTACAGGGGCCGGAGCATCGTTATGTCACGGCTCCGCCCCTCGTGATGTCACGGCCCGCCCCTTTCAATACAAGTCTTTGGGAGGGGGCGTGGCGGTCGTCACGCCCCCTCCCATAGACTTGCATTAAGGGGACGGGCCGTGATGTCACGAGGGGCGGCGCCATGACGTCACGCTGCTCTGTCCCCCGTATCGCCCGTCATTACGCACAGAGTGAACTCGCTCTGTGCTGTAATGATAGCGCGGTGCCGCAGCGGGGATCCCGGGGGTCCCCAGCAGCAGGACCGCGGCGATCTGACATCTTATCCCCTATCCTTTGGATAGGGGATAAGATGTCTAGGGGCGGAATACCCCTTTAAGCCTGTCACTCGCTACTTTGCCTTCTAGCTGTTCTTCCCTAACGACCTTCTTTGCTCTTCAAAGGCAATCAGCCATGTCTGGTGACATTTCCTCTGATGGAGAGGCACCTTCTAAAATGGCAACCTCTAACATAGCATCTTGATTAATGGGGTACCTGGAGCGCATTATGGTTAGCCATTTTAACACAAAGAAGGGTTAAGATGCCAGGGCCGCTTTAGCCGAATTTCTGGACATGTAATTTCATGGCGGCGAGATGCGACAAAGTTGCGGGAAAAGTGAGGCGAATTGCGCCAAACCAGGATTGTCGCAGATAATAAAATTGCGTCTACTGCAGCAAAAGTAGCTATGCCGCCCTACATTTCGGTTCAACATGAATTATGACGGCCCCCGATTGTCGCAAGCAAAGTCGCAAAAACAAAAAGACGCAACGCATATGCGTCAAAGACCCGCCAAAAAACCGGAGTAAAACGCATGGTAAATACCCCCCCATATGCCTACTGGTCCACGTGCACCACACTGCAGAAATGAGTGCCACCTCCTTCTACTTCTATTCATCTCTCCAAGAGACTCCAGCTGAGGTCTACACCGGGCTGGTCTGTGGTGAATTCTCTCATTTTGGATGGGCGATTGTCCTAAAGTGGTTTCACTTTCTGTTTAAGCTATGTGGTCACTGGTCAGTCTCAAAATATAGTAGAGATTGACTAGATGTACTCTCTCCTCTACTTCTAGTTGTTACTATTCTTTTGCTGTTTTTGGCTAAATTCTCAGACAATACGAAATCATTTCTTCATGTCTTCTGTTCCGTAGGATCCTGCGGAGGGCGCTGACTACTGTGCTGATGTATCAGGTAAAGATGGCCTGTCAATCCATTCCGGGCTAAACTTTATGGGTCGTAAAAGCTTTAATTAAATATTTGTTCATAAAAATGATTCATCAATAAAGGGTTACACAGCTTTACATATACAACTCCTTATGGACCATTTATGGTCTTTCCTCAGCATAGGTCATCAATGTCTGGTCGGAGGGGTGCTACAACCTGGCAGCCTCCCCCCTGATCAGCTGTTCACCAGAGCCAGAGCTACAGAATATAGACCAGCGGTCTCCAAACTGTGGTCCTCGAGATGTTGCCAAACTACAACTCCCCGCCTGCCCGGACAGCAAACGGCTGTCCGGGCAGGCGGGGAGTTGTAATTTGGTAACATCTAGAGGTCCCCAGTAATGGAGGACCACTGATATAGACAACGAACAGGGAGAAAGCACTGGCTCCATTCATTTTGTAGTGATGGCACCTTGTTACTACAGCTCGAATCCTATCTCCACTTAAAGGGCTACTCCTGTGGAAAACATTTTTTTTTTTTTTAAATCAACTGGTGCCAGAAAGTTAAACAGATTTGTAAATTACTTCTGTAAAAAATAAAATCTTAATCCTTCCAATACATTTTATGGGCTGTATTGTATACTACAGAGGAAATGCTTTTCTTTTTGGATTTCTCTGATGTCATGACCACAGTGCTCTCTGCTGACCTCTGCTGTCCTTTTTAAGAACTGTCCAGAGCAGCACATGTTTGCTATGGGGATTTTCTCCTGCTCTGGACAGTTCCAAAAATGGACAGCAGAAGTCAGCAGAGAGCACTGTGGTCGTGACATCAGAGAAATTCAAAAAGTGAAGCATTTCCTCTGTAGTATACAGCCCATAAAAAGTACTGGAAGGATTAAGATTTTTTTTATCGAGGTAATTTACAAATCTGTTTAACTTTCTGGCACCAGTTCATTAAGAAAAAAAAAAAAAGTTTTTCACGGGAGTACATCTTTAAATAGCTGCTCATCTGCAGTAACCTAGCACCACCACAACCCAATGAATGGAGCCATTTCTTAAAGAAGCGATAGTTCATAAGGCAGAAATATTGACACTCCCCCATATGTAGGAATCTTCATTTCTTTATTTCAATTGTGCAAAAAACATACATGGAGCGATAGGACAAACAAATGGACTATGGGAGCGATACGAAGCGGCTACAGCAGTTTGTTGCATTAGCACGCACTTCTCCCGGCCAAAAGCATCTCTTAAAGAAGCACTTCAAGTGCAGCATAGGCTATTATTAAAGAATAATGTAGAGGTTCTTGTGTATGCCTTGCACAAACCTGTTTTAGCCGATGTGGCAGGCATAGGCTAGACCCCATTTTGGATGTAAATTCATCACTGAAATGGTTCTGTCTACATTTCCCATGAATTCTTTGGCTGAGGGTGGGGCTAATCTTTGGTTAATCTGGCCGCCAATGTTGGAGTTCACACTGGGTAATACATTAGGCTCATAAGTGGGTTGAGGTCAGTTCACATTTAGTGTAGTTTTGATGCGTTTTGTTATTGACAGTGGGAGGCCAAAAGGTTGGACAAAAATTTTGACTCATTTACGCCAAAAAACTGGTGTACTGGTTAAAAATAAAATCCCCCCAAAGTAGTTTCACTTTTGCCAACAGTGTAGTCCTTGGACCATGTAGCACTAACAATAGATCTACCCATTGTCTTTTATTCTAGATTTCGATGGAAAAGATGGTGAACGAGCCTATCCAGGAGAAGAAGAAGATGATCCGAGCCTCTCCGACAGCTTAACATATTCCAGGGCTCACTTTAGTCGTATGCCCGTGAAGTCTCCGCGTGGTGAACACATCAAGACATCAAGTAGCGATGCTGGAACCGAAGTGTGAGGTTGAGACTTCTTATCCTGTAGGAAGTTGTACGAAAACCATGAGGAGAAAACCCAAGTTGGAGATCTTTTTGAGAAACTTTTCGTTGGCCTTCATGTAAGGAACAATCTGGAGTCCTTCTAAAATAGATCCAGATGTATTTTTTTAAGACTTATTTCTCAGGTTTACTTGTAAAATCCAATACTGAACCTCACACTCTACATGGAAATTACCAAAAAATGAACAACAAATCGGAGAAACATGGTGGAAGACCCACCTAATAAGATCTTCGAGAAGAGTCTATGGAGACTTAAAGACTCGTAAGTTGTGAGATACTGTATATTACACATCCAAGAGTGATATAAGAGTAATATTTATAGTCAAAAGAAACTTATGTTCTTGAAGAGGTGACAACGGGAGGTCTTTCCCTACTGAACAGGACAATCCTTGTTGTCCTCACTGGAGCTTACAGATGATCATGTTTGTCCTTCTGACCATTGGGTCATGGGATATGGTTGGCTTGCACAGAACATATGATCGTTATATAAGTGTTAATGTGTCTCCAATCCAACCAGTGTTCCAAAATGATATCTGGAAAGATGACAAATTCCTGTGAAAAAAGGGTAGGAGCTCCACTCAAGGGATGGTCCTGCAGGACTCCTGCTAATGGGAACAGTGTTCCAACTGCGGAAAAAGTGCAGGAACTCCGTTCCCATGCGTTTTTGCAGAACCTGAGCCCTGAATTTTCCTATGCAAATAGGCATGTGCATTGTTGGGGGAATCTAAATGAGCGTCCATATACTGCAGTGTTCCCCACCTTGTGACGCTCCAACTCTAATCATGCCCTGACATCTCAAGGCATGCTGGGAGTTGCAGTTTTGAAGCACTTGGAGAGCCACAGGTTGGGGGACACACGTTGCAAAACTACATCTCCAGACATGCCCGGACAGCCTTTGGCTTTGGCATGCTAGGAGTTGTAGTCTTGCAACATGTGGAGGTCCATAGTTTGGAGACCACCGATAGAGACAATGGACAGGGCGGTAGTACTTCTACGGTTCTTTAAAAATAAAAATGAAAAATGAACAAACTTGGCTTTGATGGAATGATAAAATAATGGAATATTTTTTTTTCTTATTTATTTGTGCAAGGAAATTAGCTTTTGTTGTATCCTATTTTATATTTTTCTCTATTGTACAGAGCTGATGACATATGTGATGTTATGTATAAATATCTATATCTACTTATGACTATAACATTGTATGTTTTTTTATGAGCATATTATAGGAGGTTAATAATAATAAAAAGGTACCATATATTCAGTGGGGCAAAAACAACAACAATTGCTAGTAGTAAAAAAAAAAAAACACACTAATTGCTAGCCAGTGGCAATAAAGAGAATCTGTCAGCTCTATATCATGCTCAGAGCTGCAGTCATGGGCAGATAGTGAAAATAAAATAAATCATATCTGTCTCTATGCTGATGGCTGTTTAAAATAATGTTTTCCTTCCAAGCTCAAGTGTCATAGAGGTCGTGCTGAGCTGCAGAATGCATGTCTTCTCTGTCGTCCACCTTTCTTACTCTACATGATTGATGTAGAGGGTTTGGCTTCCAGCACTGAGCTTTGTACATCAATCATTGCAGGTAGGGAATGGTGTGCATCCTGCAGCTCAGCACTGCCTCTATAACACTTGAGCTTGGAGGGAAAACATGATTTTATAACTTTGCAAACAGCCATTAGCTAAGAGACGGGTATCATGTGTTTTATCTCCCTATCAGCTATCTACCCATGGCTTTAGCTCTGAGCATGATATAGAGAAGACAGCATGCCTTTAATGCCACTGGCTAGGCATTGGTAGTTTTTTTTTTTTTTTTACGACTGCCAACGTCTGCAGCTCTCATCATGATATAGGGCTGACAGATTCCCTTTAAGGTATGCAATTGGCTTAATTTATCAAACTTGCTTGGTTCTGTAGATATCTATTATTTTCTCCCCTCTTGTTGACAGCTGGCTCCCGTCCACCAGCTCTGCTTTAGAAACAGTGGTGATGTCATTTCCTTTGGCCAGAGCTTCTGAGCTGAGTTCAAATCAGGGTCCCAGCTTGGGCTTATCTCAGCTTATTCATCATATCTGACAGTTGAAGGCAAAGTGCTTAGCTTAGTAGCTGTCAGATACAGAAGCAGACGACCTACCTCTGACTTCAGCCATCCACCAGCAATCCCAGAAATGTGAGCAGAGGACAGCAGCAGAGAGAGAGAGAGATAATCAGGGAAGATGAGACAACCCCTTTGGTAGAATAATAAAAAGGCATGTGAGACATGTAGAAGAAATGTGTACAAAGAGCATAAAAATATAATGTGACCATAGACTAATATCGGATAGGTGAAATTTGGTTAGCAATCAGTTCTTTTTTCAACATTTTGTATTCTCTACAAACAACTTCAGGGATGATACATCATCTTTATAAGGGTAAAATGGCTTGAAGAACTTTTACTTTGCCAGACTCGGCTCGCATGAGCCTAGCATAGGCGCTATTATTACCAACAAGGATAAGGAACACATGACGTTTTGCATTCTCAATGAATAAAGGAAATACTAGGAACACTTAGATTATGTCAGGGAAGCCCAGCATACCTTGCAGCTAGAAGCAAGATCACATGATCCCAGGTTATATACTTATTGCTTGCATTATGTGAGATCCAGCTTCCAGGCCAATCAGGAGACAGCACAGAGGTAAGTTTAAGAGGCTGATTAAACCCTATACATTGCATTGCGGCCACCATCATGGAGAGAAAGCTGATAGAGAACAGGAACTACAGATCCCAGAAAGTCTTTGCAAATCTAATAGAAAGCAAGATGAGTAAAGCATTGAGCAGTGTGTTGACCTCAGACAGTGACCTCCTGTCACCTCCCCGTATTATTGTGTCCAGTTGGTGCATTACAGATGCCAGCAGTGTCACTTCAGAATAAGCCAATAAAAGCTAACACAGCAGTGGGCTGACCTGTATTTTAAAATAAAAACAAAAGGTTTTTTTTATTAATGTAAAATACACATTTTACGTGCATTTTACGTGGATTTTCTGGGTTTAATTAACCCCTTGGGGACAGAGCCCATTATGACCCTAAGAACAGGAGCATTTTTTGCAAATCTGACCTGTCACTTTAAGCATTAATAACTCTGGGATGCTTTTACTTATAAATTTGATTCCGAGTTAGTTTTGTTCGTGACATATTCTACTTTATGTTAGTGGTAAATTTTCGTCGATACATGCATCATTTCTTGGTGAAAAATTAAAAAATTTCATGAAAAATTTGAAAATTTTGCATTTTTCTAACTTTGAAGCTCTCTGCTTGTAAGGAAAATAGACATTCCAAATAAATTATATATTGATTCACATATACAATATGTCTAATTTATGTTTCCATCATAAAGTTCACATGTTTTTACTTTTGGAAGACATCAGAGGGCTTCAAAGTTCAGCATCAAATTTTCGGCAAAATTTTCAAAATTGGAATTTTTCAGGGACCAGTTCAGTTTTGAAGTGCATTTGAAGGGTCTTCTGGTTAGAAGTACCTCATAAATGACCCCATTATAAAAACTGCACCCCTCAAAGTATTCAAAATGACATTCAGTAAGTGTGTTAACCCTTTAGGTGTTTCACAGGAATAGCAGCAAAGTGAAGGAGAAAATTCTAAATCTTTTTTTACACTCGCATGTTCTTGTAGACCCAGTTTTTGAATTTTTACAAGGGGTAATAGGAAAAAAATCCTCTCAAAATTTGTAACCCAATTTCTCTCGAGTAAGGAAATACCTCATATGTGTATGTTAAGTGTTCGGCGGGTGCACTAGAGGGCTCAGAAGCGAAGGAGCAACAATGGGATTTTGGAGAGTGAGTTTTTCTGAAATGGTTTTTGGGGGGCATGTCCCATTTAGGAAGCCCCTATGATGCCAGGACAGCAAAATCGTATACTATTATGGAAAGTACACCCCTCAAGGAATGTAACAAGGGGTACGGTGAGCCTTAACACCCCACAGGTGTTTGACAACTTTTTTTTTAAGTCCGATGTGTAAATGAGAAAAAAAATTTTTCACTAAAGTGCAGTTTTTTCCCCAAATTTAACTTTTTTTTACAAGGGGTAATAGGAGAAAATGCCCCCCAAAATTTGTAACCCCATTTCTTCTGAGTATGTAAATACCCCATGTTTGGACGTCAAGTGCTCTGCTGGCGCACTACAATGCTCAGAAGAGAAGGAGCGTCATTGAGCTTTTAGAGAGATAATTTGTTTGGAATGGAAGTCGGGGGCCATGTGCATTTACAAAGCCCCCCGTGGTGCCAGAACAGTGGACCCCCCCACATGTGACCCCATTTTGGAAACTACACCCCTCACAGAATGTAATAAGGGGTGCAGTGAGCATTTACACCCTACTGGCGTTTGACAGATCTTTGGAACAGTGGGCTGAGCAAATAAAAAATTTAATTTTTCATTTTCACGGACCACTGTTCCAAAAATCTGTCAGACACCTGTGGGGTGTTAAGGCTCACTGTACCCCTTATTACATTCTGTGAGGGGTGTAGTTTCCAAAATGGGGTCACATGTGGGTATTTATTTTTTTGTGCTTATGTCAGAACCGCTGTAAAATCAGCCACCCCTGTGCAAATCACCAATTTAGGCCTCAAATGTACATGGTGCGCTCTCATTCCTGAGCCTTGTTGTGCGCCCGCAGAGCATTTTACGCTCACATCTGGGGTATTTCCGTACTCAGGAGAAATTGCGTTACAAATTTTGGGGGCCTTTTTTTCCTTTTACCTCTTGTGAAAATAAAAAGTAAAGGGCAACACCAGCATGTTAGTGTAAAAATATTTTTTTTACACTTACAGGCTGGTGTAGACCCCAACGTTTCCTTTTCATAAGGGGTAAAAGGAGAAAAAGCCCCCAAAATTTGTAGTGCAATTTCTCCTGAGTACGGAGATACCCCATATGTGGCCCTAAACTATTTCCTTGAAATACGACAGGGCTCTGAAGTGAGAGAGCGCCATGCGCATTTGAGGACTAAATTAGGGATTGCATAGGGGTGGACATAGGGGTATTCTACGCCAGTGATTCCCAAACAGGGTGCCTCCAGCTGTTGCTAAACTCCCAGCATGCCTGGACAGTCAGTGGCTGTCCGGAAATGCTGGGAGTTGTTGTTTTGCAAGAGCTGGAGGCTCCGTTTTGGAAACACTGCCGTACAATACGTTTTTCATTTTTATTGGGGGGGGGACAGTGTAAGGGGGTGTATAAGTAGTGTTTTACCCTTTATTATGTGTTAGTGTAGTGTAGTGTTTTTAGGATACATTCGCACTGGCGGGTTACGGTGAGTTTCCCGCTAGGAATTTGCGCTGCGGCGAAAAATTTGCCGCATCTCATACTTGAAGCAGGAAACTTACTGTAAACCCGCCCGTGTGAATTTACCCTGTACATTCACATGTACCTCCAGCTGTTTCAAAACTACAACTCCCAGCATGTACTGACAGACCATGCATGCTGGGAGTTGTAGTTTTGCAACAGCTGGAGACACACTGGTTGGAAAACCTTCAGTTAGGTTCTGTTACCTAACTCAGTATTTTTCAACCAGTGTGCCTCCAGCTGTTGCAAAACTACAACTCCCAGCAAACACGGTCTGTCAGTACATGCTGGGAGTTGTAGTTTTGCAACAGCTGGAGGCACACTGGTTGGAAACCCTTCAGTTAGGTTCTGTTACCTAACTCAGTATTTTCCAACTAGTGTGCCTCCAGCTGTTGCAAAACTACAACTCCCAGCAAGCACGGTCTGTCAGTACATGCTGGGAGTTGTAGTTTTGCAACAGCTGGAGGCACACTAGTTGGAAAACCTTCAGTTAGGTTCTGTTACCTAACTCAGTATTTTCCAACTAGTGTGCCTCCAGCTGTTGCAAAACTACAATTCCCAGCATGTACTGATCACAGGGCATGCTGGGAGATGTAGTTATGCAACAGCTGGAGGTACGCAATTACAACTCCCAGCATGCCAAGACAGCTGTTTGCTGTTTGGGCATGCTGCGATTTGCAGTTTTGCAACATCTGGAGTGTTACAATTTAGAGACCACTGAACAGTGATCTCCAAACTGTGGACCTCCAGATGTTGCAAAACTACAACTCCCAGCATGCCCAGACAGCAAACAGCTGTGTGGGCATGCTAGGAGTTGTAGTTTTGCAAGATCTAGAGGGCAGTATAGAGATCACTGTGCAGTGGTCTCTAAACTGTAGACCTCCAGCTGTTGCAAAACTACAACTCTCAGCATGCCCAGACAGCAAACAGCTGTGTAGGCATGCTGGGAGTTGTAGTTTTGCAACATCTGGAGGGCTACAGTCTAGAGACCACTATAGTGGTCTCAGACTGTAGCCCTCTAGATGTTGCTAGGCAACTCACTGGCTTCCGTCGCATCCACGGAACCGTCCTCTTCTGCCGCACGCCGCCTGCAGATCTCCGTCACCGCCCGCCGATCGCCGTCGCTCCGCTGCCTCTGGACGGGTAAGTGATCTTTGGCGCCGCTCCTCTTCGTTTTCCCCGTTCTGGCCCGCCTATTGTGGGTGGGCAGGATGGGGAAAACGAATGTAACCCCCCCCCCCCCGCCCCGATCTGCTATTGGTGGTCGCGTATAGACCACCAATAGCAGGGATAGGAGGGGTAGCACCCGTGCCACCTCACTCCTATCGCTTCAGGGGGATCGTGGGTGTCTTAGACACCCACGATCCCCCTTATATTCCGGGTCACCGGGTCACCATAGACCCGTAATGACCCGGAATCGGCGCAAATCGCTAGTGTGAATTCACTTGCGATTTGCGCCGATCGCCGACATGGGGGATCTAATGACCCCCCTGGGCATTTACACAGGGTGCCTGCTGGTTGCAGCGAGAGGCCTTATTTCCTGGTATCAGCTAGAGGTCATGTCTCGACCAGCAACTCATCTGCTGTCATTGACTGGATAATTCTGTCATCCACTTCATCACAAGTAATATCTGTCACCCCCAGTCAACAGTCGGTGGGTTTCTCAGACACAGTCCCTGTCCTCTTATTGCCTCTGTCCTATGCTGTTCCCTCCTCCAGAGAAGTATCTTATGCTGTGGGTACAGCTCCACTATTTAGTGAGGAAGATCAACTAGAGGACAGTCAGCAGCTACTGGACAGCCAAGAAGTGGAGGAGACACCCGCGGCTTCCTCCGTTAGGCGGCAAGTAGTGATGAGGAGAGTGACGTGGGAGGTGGTGTTGCGAGCGTTCAGGCTCCTGAAGCAGACACTGTTGGGGAACCTGAGGAGGACATCAGTGACGTGCAGACACAACTCGATGGTGATGAAGCCGATCACACTTGGGAGCTGGGTGCAAAAGGGGTTCATTATCATCAGGAGAAGAGAGTTGCAGGTTGCCCATGAGGCAGCAGCAGAGCCAGCAAGGTGGTAGCATGGTTGGCAGTCAGCATGGTGGCAGCAGTGGGAAGTCTGGAGCCAAACATGCCCAGGGTAGGCCACCTGCTTTGTGGCAGCCTATCTTCCCAGGAGGTAGTTAAGCAGGGGTTCCCAGAGTTGGCAGCAGTAGCAGTTAGTCAGTGCGGACTGTTGGGGGGAAAATCAGCTACTCGGCGGCGTAGCAGTTTTTTTTTATCAATCATCTGGAGGATGTTAACATGGTCACATGCAAGATCTGTCGGCAGAAGGTGAAGCGTGACCACAGCCCTGCATCAACATATGCCATGTCGCCATCAAGCGGCCTGGGAGAAACGTAGCTCCGATGCGGTGGTCCATTGACATGCTGCTCCCTGTATCAACCAGCCAAGGCTCCACCACCTCAGCCGAAGGGAGCTGTCAGTCATTCCGGCAGCAATCCATCACCGAAGCAATGTCCAAGAGACAGATGTATGCGTCCACTCATCCAACGGCGCAGAAGCTGAATGTGCTCCTGTTCCAGTTGCTGGTGCTGCAGTCAAGCCCTGCACAAACATGTAGAATAGAAGGTGGCCCAGCCCTTGAGCCTGTCGGTGTGTACCAAAGTGCACGGCAGCGCCGACGTGTGGAGCTGTAACTACGGTCAGGGACAATACATGTCCTTTACGGCCCACTGGGTGAATGTGGTTCCTGCACAGCCATACAAGCAAATTGGCCAGGTCACACCACTTCTGCCTCCATACTATCACGTCGTTGGTCTTGCGACAATGTCTGACTCCACCTCCTCATCCTCCACCATGTCCTCAGCCTCCACTGCCCTGCATGGCACACATGTTCAATCTGGTTGTGAAGCAGTTCCTGAAGTTTCCCCCCCATCTGCAAGACATCCTAACAATGGGAAGGAAACTTTGCATGCACTTCAGCCACTCATACACCACAAAGCACACCCTCCTTGAGCTGAAGTGTCAGAATGGTATCCCCCAACATAGTCTGATTTGCAATGTTTCCACTCGTTGGAATTCCACCCTCCATATGTTGGACCAACTATACGAACAGAGAAAAGCCATCACCGATTTCTTGATGATCCAAGCGGATAGGGGTACTCCACTGTGTAACTTCAATGTCAACCATTGGCAGCTCATATGTGACACCTGCCGTTTGCTCAGGCCCTTTGAAGAAGCCACATTATTAGTCAGTCGCCAGGATTACAGGATGAATAACGTCCTTCCACTGCTTCATCTCCTACAACAGATGGTGGAAACGATGGCTGGTCAGGGCACTGGAGATGTGGCAGTGCATAGCCATGGTCAGAGTATAGGAATTAGGCCTCTACATAAACACCTGGACAGGCATGACATGACATGGCTAGAAGTATTACTAGTCCTCTACTGCATGCTGTCCGCAGGCTACTACACCTCCCACCAGTCCACCACCCTTGCTGATACTGCTACTATTAGCCAGGCCTACACACACAGGGATCATTTTTTTTCAGCTGTTTTTGCATTCAAAAGCTATTTCTTCTTTACCATTTTGGGACACCAATCCTATTGCAACTTCCATAAAGCAAGATTTAGTGGAAAACCCCTGAGCCCCCCCCCCCCCCCCCAAAAAAAAAGGGATGCTGACATTATCAACCACCTGTCTGTATGTTACCATATACTGTCAATGTTGCAGTCTAGTCCTGCTGTTTGTAAGATCCGTGACACTGTTTTTGGAAAAAATGTTTCCAAAAATATATACTCCTGGCAAGGAGAAGAACCGGATGGGGGAAAGATAAAAGGTTAGATCGTGCTGCGTCCTGTATATCACAGGCAACAGCGGGAGGCGGTTTTCACAGTGATTTAGAAGCGTAACAGGTGCACATTCTACATCCGGATCAGCACTGAATTTTATTCAGAAAACTGTCGTACCCCACAGTTCTCACTAGATGGAGCTTATGCCTTCATTTACAGTCTACACAGCATTGTTTTCCAAACAGGGTGTCTCCAGCTGTGGCAAAACTACGACTTCCAGTATGCCCTGTTCACACAGAGGAATTTCCATTAGCGGAATTCTGACTGAATATTATTCCACCCAAGGACTGAACATGTCCATTCTTCAGGAGGAATCTGCAGGTAAAAGCCCATTGAAGGCGTTAGGATTTTGTTTTCCTGACGAACTGAATTTCACGCGGATTTCGTGCAGAATTCACATGGGATTCAGTGCGGAATTTCTGTGCAAAATCTTCCCTAACTTCGCATCAATTTCACAATTATTCCTCTTCAATTCCACTCCAATTTCTCAGTGTGAACATACCCTAAGGGATTCCATCTGCGGCGACTGAAATCCTTCGGCAATAGGACCGCAGGCAATGTAGTGCGCATGTAATTACGCTAAAAGAATGAACATACTCTTTCTATTGGCGGATCAATTTCAGTGGTGAAATTCCGCAGTATGAACAAACCACAGAAGACCCATTCACACCAATGCAAAGGTTCCCACTGCAGAATTCTGGAGCACAGATCAGCGCGTGGAAATTCCATAGTGTGAGCATAGCAAAAAACTAAATAACTCATGAAGGGTACGTTCACATGAAGCAGATTTGACGCGCAGGATTTGATGCACAGGATTTTCTGCTGCAGATTTCAATGTAAACTAAATGACTGAGCGCAGCTTCTAATCGGCAGTTACAAATCTGATGCATCAAATCTGCGCAGTATCCTGTACGTGTGAACGCACCCTTAGGAAGAAATTCTCAAGTTGGTGTATATGTTTAAGAATTTGAACTCTTGCGTTACTATGAAACCGCCCCAGAATGAAGAAGTACAATTTGAAGCGATCCCGTTCCATCGTTCCAGATTCTTTAATCAAGGTTCCAATTAAAAAAGAATAATTCCCGACAAACACATTCTGACCCGGTGATGTAAGGGTTATTAGGAGAGCGTTTACATGCGGACGCGCGCCAAAGACAATTACATGAGGCTAGAAGTCGCTCAGAATTTGGCAACTGCGTTCACAGATCCTCTGGTTTCCATCAAGTAGCCTTCAAGACTGAAGAAAATACAGAACGGTCTTTAAAATAATGTAGGGATGGACACAACACAAACTTCCCATGTTTTCTAATTTAATCCAAATTAGCACAATTCCGCCCCTTTCATTTTCTTGTTCGCGACAATGCCCTACCCAGTGCAGAATGCAGCCGATTCACCGGCCAGAGGCTAAGACTGATGTCTGCCCTGGCATAGTATTGTTTCCTAAGACAAAAAGTGCTGGAAAATCTTCATAAATGTCGCGTGACACCGGATTCCCTCCCATTTTTTTCCCAACACAATCGGACATGCTGGAAAAAGTGTCGCATAGGATTCATAGCTAAGGAGAAAAGTGGTGTACACACTAAAGAATCTGAGTGTTCTCATGTCCTCATTTAGCCCCACAGGGTAATGGGTTTCACATGGGTAAAACAAGAATTTACTAAAACACATATATCAGGATAGCTAATAGATCCTCTTTAACCCCTTAAGGACACGGCCCATTTTAGACTTAAAGGGGTATTCCAGGAAAAAACTTTTATATATATATATATATATATATATATATATATATATATATATCAACTGGTTCCAGAAAGTTAAACAGATTTGTAAATTACTTCTATTAAAAAATCTTAATCCTTTCAGTACTTATGAGCTTCTGAAGTTAAGGTTGTTCTGTCTAAGTGCTCTCTGATGACACCTGTCTTGGGAAACGCCCAGTTTAGAAGAGGTTTGCTATGGGGATTTGCTTATAAACTGGGCGTTTCCCAAGACAGGTGTCATCCGAAAGAACAACCTTACTTCAGAAGCTCATAAGTACTGAAAAGTTATTTACAAATCTGTTTAACTTTCTGGAGCCGTTGATATATATAAAAAAAAGTTTTTTCCTGGATAACCCCTTTAAATTATTCCACTGGAAAACATATATTTTTTTTTAATCTACTGGTGACAGAAAGTTAAACAAATTTATAAATTACTTCTATCTAAAATCTTAAAGGGGTATTCCATAATTTTTATTTTATTTGACTATGCTACAGGGGCTGTAAAGTTAGTGTAGTTCATAATATAGTGTCTGTACCTGTGTGTGATGGTTTTCTCACGATTCTTCTGTGATTTTCACGCCAATATTTATTTTTACCAGCATACAAAATGACTGTTGTCTCAGATTTTTCCCAGCTTGCAATGCGGCCGAGACCTGACATTACTAGTCATCTGATGACAGGGAGCCTGTCTGCTTCAATGGGTGGAGCGATCGCTTGGTGGGAGAGAGATCAATCTGCAACTAATGCAACAGCTGTAGGCACCCTGATTGAAAACCACAGGTCTTTTGAATGGATACAGCTCATTTATGTTTCAATGTGTGGGGTGGCTGATGTGTGGGAGGGAGGAAAATGGAATTATGGGGTTTGTAGGCAAAGAAGAAAAAGGAAATACCAGTTCGCAAACAGCTAGCCACATTGTTATGGTAATCTCACAAAATAACCATTTAGGCCCAAGACAAGCGCAAAATCTTCCTAAGCACTGCCAGGTACGTACTAAGATCACCTTATGGTGGATAAGCCCTTTAATCCTTTCAGTACTTATCAGCTGCTGTATACTACAGAGGAAGTTGTATTTCTTTCTGGAGTTCTTTCCAGTCTAACCACAGTGTTCTCTGCTGACACCTCTGTCCATGTCAGGAACTGTCCAGAGTAGGAGCAAATCCCCATAGCAAACATCTCCTGCGCTGGACAGTTCCTGACATGGACAGAGGTGTCAGCAGAGAGCACTGTGGTCTGACAGAAAAGAACTACACAACTTCCTCTGTAGTATACAGCAGCTGATAAGTACTGGAAGGATTAAGATTTTTAGGTAGAAGTAATTTATAAATCTGTTTAATATTTTCCCATGGATTACCCATTTAAGGCCAATTTTATTTTTGCTTTTTAATTCTTTCCTTCTCGCCATAACTCCTTTATGAGGATTTTTTTGGCATAACCAATTGTACTTTATAATGACACCTTTAATTTTACCATAAAATGTACAGCACAAAAAAAAAAAAAAACATTATTTGGGGGGGGGGTTATTGAAAAGAAAAACACAATTTTGGTTCGATATTTACACAGGGCACTTTATGGTAAAAATGACATGTTCTTTTTATTCTGTGGGTCAAAGTGATAAAACAACCCAATTTTATAGGTTTTCCATATTCAGACCAATGTAACTTTTTTTCTCCATATACGCAGCTGTTTGAGGGCTAATCTTTTTACAACATGGTATTTAGTTTTTATCTGTGCCTTTTTGTTTAGATGGGACTTTTTGATCACTTTTTATTATTTTTTTTCTGATATATGGTGTGACCATTTGACCCCTTTAGATCATGCTGCAGGGGTCTACCTTTAGGTACCATAATTAGCATTGATCACGCTGTCTAAAGGGTTAATGACGGGTAGCGGTGGGATTGCCACTTCGCCTCATTAGTAGTGAGCGCCCGGCTACTAATAGCAGCTGTCACTCACCACCTATAAAGCTCCTGTGCTCACTTCACAGACACTTGGCGCTCTAAGGCGTACAGGTACACAGCTTTGTGAGGGCAGCTTTCTTCAAGTATCCTGTTTCCAGCAACAAGAAGAATCTAGAAACGGCTGAGCAAGGACCCTTCTGCAAAACACTAAACTCATTGCAGAGTTTTTGCTGTGTGGCATAACACATCAGGAAAAGTTTCTTTAGCACATGTTCTGCACATAGGGTATCATGTCAAAAAACCATGAGTAAAGATTCAAGAATCTGCACCACAGTATGCCAACCTTTGCAGGCCCTTCACGGTAGAGCTTAATTTAGTTGAACTGTATCTACTTCTAAATCTGCAGCTACATTTGCTTCTCTATTATTACCTCACTAGCAACTCTAAAGTGTGAGAAGTCCATATAGTAGAGAAAGCAGATGACACTCACCAGATACTGTGCAAAAACATCAGTAATTTGTTACAGCTGTTTCACGCTGTTAATTTAGTTGAACTGTATCTACTTCTAAATCTGCAACTACATTTGCTTCTCTATTACTACCTCACTAGCAACTCTAAAGTGTGAGAAGTCCATATAGTAGAGAAAGCAGATGACACTCACCAAAGATACTTTGCAAAAACATCAGTAATTTGTTACAGCTGTTTCACGCTGTGCGCTTCATTAGTGTGAGAAGTGTAAGAAGCACAATAGAAGCTCTCAGTTACAATGACGTTCTAACCCACGACCAATCACTACTCCTCCCACCTTCTGACGAAAATATAAACGTGCGGAAATTTAACTTTACATTACATAGCAACTATATCAGCTCTGCATTCCAAACTTAGCCATATACATTAGATCAAACCTGCAAATTTCAGTAGGACCAGTCCACTGTTAAACGTGAGAGGAGAGAAGGATCGAGCATGTTGTATTTTAATTGCCGGATCCTTTAAGTTTTCAGGGAAAGATAAAATAAGCTGTGCCAGAGGTGTCTGGCAGCAGCTTTCTCCTCTCTATTCAAAACAGAAGTTTAAAGGGGTATTCCAGGAAAAAACTTTTTTATATATATCAACTGGCTCCAGAAAGTTAAACAGATTTGTAAATTACTTCTATTAATAAATCTTACTTCTTCCAATAATTATCAGCTGCTGAAGTTGAGTTGTTCTTTTCTGTCTGGCAACAGTGCTCTCTGCTGACATCTCTGCTTGTCCCGGGAACTGGGCTGAGTAGAAGAGGTTTGCTATGGGGATTTGCTTCTACTCTGGACAGGTCTCGAGACACGTGTCATCAGAGAGCACTTAGACAGAAAAGAACAACCTTAACTTCAGAAGCTCATAAGTACTGAAAGGATTAAGATTTTTTAATAGAAGTAATTTACAAATCTGTTTAACTCTCTGGAGCCAGATGAGATATATATATATATATATATATATATATATATATATAAATATATATATATATATATATATATATATATATATATATATATATATAAAATTCTCCTGGATTACCCCTCTAACAGGATCTGGAGAGACAGCTATTAGATAAACAACAAGTTGCCGACAGTTGTCATAAGCAGGGATCAAGGCATGGGAACGGAGTTCCTGCACTTTTTCCATTGTCTAGATTAGTGGTCTCCAAACTGTGGCCCTCCAGATGTTGCTAAACTACAACACCTAGCATGCCCGGACAGCCAGCATGCCAGGAGTTGTAGTTTGGCAAACCTTTGGTTTCACTGATAGTTGCAAAACTGCAACTCCCAGCATGCCTCTGGATGTCAGGGCATGATGAGAGTTGCAGTTTAGCAACAGCTAAAGAGTCACAGGTTGGGGAATACAGCCCATTTAGGTTCCCCCAACAATGCGCGTAAATATTTGCATGGAAAAATTCAGGGGTCAAGTTCCGCAGAAAGGCATGGGAACAGAGTTCCTGCACTTTTTCCCACAGCAAGAACATCATTCCTATTAGTAGGAGTACTGCAGGACTAGCCCTTGAGTGGAAACCTTGGGTGAGTTCCCACACTTTTTTTTTTTTCCAGGACTTGACCCCTGGTCATAAGTGTATGGCTAGCTTAATGGTGCTTGTTAAAAAGGGGGTGTCTAGTGAAAGAGAGAGTATAGTGGTACATTCCAGGCCCCTGTACATGAACAGTATATGTACCCCGTGCATGTAAAAATCCTGATTATTTTTTCCAGACCTACAATGATGCTCGATTTTAATCTCAATTCTCTTGGGTATATTTCATGGTTTGTACATTTTCTCACACAATTATACCAATTATGTTCCTTTTTTTTTTAAAGGGCTAGTCCACTGGAAAACATTTTCTTTTAAATCAACTGGTGCCAGAAAGTTTAACAGATTTGTAAATTACTTCTATTAAAAAATTCTCAATTCTTCCAGTACTTGTCAGCTGCTGTATGCTACAGAGGAAGTTCTTTCCTTTTGAATTTCCTTTCTGTCTGACCACAGTGCTCTCTGCTGACACCTCTGTCCATGTCAGGAACTGTCCAGAGCAGGATAGGTTTGCTATGGGGATTTGCTCCTCCTCTGTACAGTTCCTAAAATGAACAGAGGTTTCAGCAGAGAGCACTGTGATCAGACAGAAAGGAAATTCAAAAAGAAAAGAACTTCCTCTGTAGTATACAGCAGCTGATAAGTACTGGAAGTAATGGATTAAGATTTTTTAATAGAAGTTATTTACAAATCTGTATAACTTTCTGGCACCAGTTGATTTAAGAAAAAATGTTTTCCAGCGGAGTACCCCTTTAAGTTAAGATTTTTTTTTATTTGAATGTGGGAAAGGGGAAGGGGTGATTACATTTTTCTTCTTTTTTTTACATTTCAGAATCATTTTTATTTTAACAATTTTTTTTTGTCCCTTTATGAAACTTGTATAAGCAAATCTTTTCATTGCTTACACATTGATGATCTAATACAGCGGATCCCAAACTGGGGTACAAGTACCACTAGGAGTACTTAGCAGTTCTCCTTGGGGTACGCAAAAAACAAGTCTGTATTGGCGGCTGTAGCCACTGGACTACTTCTAAAGAGACCACTGCCAATGCTGCCTGATCTTAAAAGAGGACCTCTTTAGGAGAAATGAGCAGTGGCTGCTAGTACCAGCTGACATCGCTGCCCTGAGGAGCGGACAAGGAGAAAGACAGAGGAGAATGCGGGTACCTACCTGCTTCAACTATATAGGGGGAGGTGTGGGGGCCTACAGCTATATAGGGGAAGTGTGGGGGCCTAGAACTATATGACAGATGTGTAGGGGCCTACAACTATATAGGGGGAAGTGTGGGGGCCTACAACTATATAGGGGGAAGTGTGGGGGCCTAGAACTATATGACGGATGTGTAGGGGCCTACAACTATTTAGGGAAAGTGTGGGGGCCTACAACTATATAGGGGGAAGTGTGGGGGCCTACAAATATATTGGAAAATTGTGGGGGTCTACAACTATATGACGAAAGTGTGGGGGCCTTCAACTATTTAGGGAAAGTGTGGGGCCTACAACTATATAGCGGGAAGAGTGGGGGCCTGCAAATATATAGGGGAAGTGTGGGGGCCTACAACTATATAGGGGGAAGTGTGGGGGCCTACAGCTATATAGGGGAAGTGTGGGGGCCTACAGCTATATAGGGGAAGTGTGGGGGCCTACAACTATATGACGGAAGTGTGGGGGCCTACAACTATTTAGGGAAAGTGTGGGGGCCTACAACTATTTAGGGGAAGTGTGGGGGCCTACAAATATATAGGGGAAGTGTGGGGGCCTACAACTATTTAGGGGAAGTGTGGGGGCCTACAACTATATGAGGCAAGTGTAGGGGCCTACAACTATATAGGGGGAAGTGTGGGGGCCTACAACTATTTAGGGAAAGTGTGGGGGGCCTACAACTATATAGCGGGAAGAGTGGGGGCCTGCAAATATATAGGGGAAGTATGGGGGCCTACAACTATATAGGGGGAAGTGTGGGGGCCTACAGCTATATAGGGGAAGTGTGGGGGCCTACAGCTATATAGGGGAAGTGTGGGGGCCTACAACTATATGACGGAAGTGTAGGGGCCTACAACTATTTAGGGGAAGTGTGGGGGCCTACAAATATATAGGGGAAGTGTGGGGGCCTACAACTATTTAGGGGAAGTGTGGGGGCCTACAACTATATGAGGCAAGTGTAGGGGCCTACAACTATATAGGGGGAAGTGTGGGGGCCTACAACTATATACGGGAAGTGTGGGTTCCTACAACTATATAGGGGGAAGTGTGGGGGCCTACAACTATATAGGAGAAGTGTGGGGGCCTACAACTATATAGGGGGAAGTGTGGGGGCCTACAACTATATACGGGAAGTGTGGGGGCCTACAACTATATAGGGGGAAGTGTGGGGGCCTACAACTATATAGGGGAAGTGTGGGGGCCTACAACTATATGAGGCAAGTGTAGGGGCCTACAACTATATAGGGGGAAGTGTGGGGGCCTACAACTATATAGGGGAAGTGTGGGGGCCTACAACTATATAGGGGGAAGTGTGGGGGCCTACAACTATATAGGGGAAGTGTGGGGGCCTACACCTATATGAGGCAAGTATAGGGGCCTACAACTATATAGGGGAAGTGTGGGGGGCCTACACCTATATGAATAGGAGTAAGCAGCTTCAAAGGAGATGCCGGCTTTTTTGTGAAAAATTTTGTGAAAAATTGGAAAATTGCTGCTGAACTTTGAAGCCCTCTGGTGTCTTCCAAAAGTAAAAAACACGTAAATTTTATGATGCAAACATAAAATAGACATATTGTATATGTGAATAAAAAAAAAATTATTCGGAATATCCATTTTCCTTACAAGCAGAGAGCTTCAAAGTTAGAAAAATGCAAAATTTTAAAATTTTTCATAAAATTTTGAGATTTTTCACCAAGAAAGGATGCAAGATACCACAACATTTTACCACTATGTTAAAGTAGAATATGTCACGAAAAAACAATCTCGGAATCAGAATGATAACTAAAAGTATTCCAGGGTTATTAATGTTTAAAGTGACAGTGGTCAGAATTGCAAAAAATGGCCGGGTCCTGAGGTGTAAAATGGCTGGGTCCTTAAGGGGTTAAACACTTTATTATCCTCTTTTATTACACCACGGAGTGCTGTTTCCCGTTTTTTTTCCAGATACACCTATATGAGGAAGTATAGGGGCCTACAACTATATAGGGGAAGTGTGGTGGCCTACAACTATATAGGGGAAGTGTGGGGGCCTACAACTATATAGGGGAAGTGTGGGGGCCTACAACTATATAGGGGAAGTGTGGTGGCCTACAACTATATAGGGAAAGTGTGGGGGCCTACAACTATATAGGGGAAGTGTGGGGGGCTACAACTATATAGGGGAAGTGTAGGGTCCTACAACTATATAGGGGAAGTGTGGTGGCCTACAACTATATAGGGGAAGTGTGGTGGCCTACAACTATATAGGGGAAGTGTGGTGGCCTACAACTATATAGGGGAAGTGTAGGGTCCTACAACTATATAGGGGAAGTGTAGGGTCCTACAACTATATAGGGGAAGTGTGGTGGCCTACAACTATATAGGGGAAGTGTGGTGGCCTACAACTATATAGGGGGAAGTGTGGGGGCCCACAACTATATAGGGGAAGTGTAGGGTCATACAACTATATAGGGGGAAGTGTGGGGGCCTACAACTATATAGGGGAAGTGTAGGGGCCTACAACTATATAGGGGAAGTGTAGGGGCCTACAACTATATGAGGGAAGTGTAGGGTCCTACAACTATATAGGGGAAGTGTGGGGGCCTACAACTATATGAGGGAAGTGTAGGGTCCTACAACTATATGGGGGAAGTGTAGGGGCCTACAACTATATGAGGGAAGTGTAGGGGCCCACAACTATATGGGGGCACAGAGGCAGCATACAACTAAATGGGGAAGTATGGGGGCGTATATGGACGTACAATTTTTGTAAATGTGTTTTCAAAGGGTACTCGGGCAAAAAAAGGTTGGAAACCTCTGATCTATGGGAGGCTGTAATTGTGAGCCACAGAAGACCTTCTATATCAACCCACTAGCACCCCACAATTGCATTGCAGGGGTGCCATTCGATACTCTGACTGTGTGGGTTCAATTGTCATATAACCACCTACATGCTGAAGTTGCTGTTGACCATGGCATATAGGGGGCTAAGGACCAGCATCTGATCTCTGATGCTGGTCACTGATGGTGAGTCTTGGCTTCAGGTAACCCTTTCCATACACCCTGAGCGCACATCCTCCATACCTCTGCCCGATAATATTATCCCATTCATGATTCTGATAAATCCTCTGTAGGAACATTAATGCAGATTTTAAACAGGTTCCTTCATTACTGGGGCCTGGGTGTGACTTCATTCTTTACACCCCCTACAGCTACACCCTAATTTCTGTGCAACTATTAGGGTTGCCACCTTTCTTGCCAAAAAATACTGGCCATGCTAATGAATTAATTATATATGCATAACATCACAGGAAATGTTGTCCTATTCTAACCCCTATAACTTTTATTTTTTTATTTTTCCTTATACGGACCTGTATGAGGGTAAATTTTTTGCGCCCCGATCAGTAGTTTTTAACAATATTATTTTTGTTTTGATGTGATCCATTTTTGTTTTTTTCATTAAATTCGGGAGTTGCAGTAAGTTACTAACTACAACTCCCAGCATGTTGGACTATATAGTAGGATATAGTATAGGTCAGTGTTTCCCAACCAGGGGTGCCTTCAGCTGTTGCAAAACTACAATTCCCAGCATGCCCGGACAGCCGTTGGCTGTCCGAGCATGCTGGGAGTTGTAGTTTTGCAACAGCTGGAGGCGGTTTGGTTAGGAAACACTATTATAGGTTTTGGTGCAACATTCCGGGAGCTGTAGGATTGGTTGGATAAATACCGGCCATTGCATTGCCGGTATTTTTAATATAAAAATACCGGCAGGGTGGCTAAAATACCTGCTGGCCAGGTGACAACCCCAACTATTCATATTTGGAATGTACACTCTTGGTTGGTCCCTCGATCACATAAGCTAGGTTTAGATACACTGACTCAGCAGAAAAGTGTCCCTGGGAATGGATAGAGAATGCAGAAAGCTATGTACACGTGTGAGCGGCTTTATCTTCATGAACTGTGGTATCTGCAAGAAAGTGACCTTCTTATTCTCATTCTTCAACTACCCAAGGGAAAATACAGTTTTCCCTCAAATCTAAACATTCGGGAAACATTTGGCAGTCATTTTTGTAATTGATGCGACTTGTTTCCTGCTCTTCATGTCAGTTTCTAAGCCATCATCTCCTCTCATCTGTATCACTGATGTCGCCCATTATCTTCTCTATATATATCTCTCTGCTTGCCATAACACCAGACAGCAGCATCATATGCAATATTCAGAGGCAATGCATGAGAAGCATTGAGATTTCTTCCTGCAGTTTCCCGAACATGCAGCTGTCCATGGCTTCAGATCTGTATGACTAGGGGTAAATGGGTGGTACCTGGTAGTATCTAAAAACACAATGCATTAGCGGTAATTTTTTTAATACTTTTTAAAATGAATGTGTGGTGTCCCGGTACAGTATTGCATACCGTACCTAGTGTAGAGGTCCCCAAAGTCAGAGTAACTATGCTCAGGTAGGGTCCCTCAGGTGGGACAGCCCCTAGTTGCCTCTCCTCAAGTCTAATTCTCTAATGTTAATACATGTATATATTTAATAATAATGTATATCTAATATAATGTAATGTGGTAGGCCTCTGAGGTAGTGGTTGTGTAGTCAGAGTTTTGCTTTAGTATATCAGGGGTTAAGGTTAACCCAATTGTTCGTGACGCCAGGCTGAGGGCTAGTATGCTGAGGTAATTCTCCGGCCTATCGCCGCCCTTCCCAGTAACGATAGGTGCATGCATATAATGACTGAAGGTCCACAAGGTAGTTGAACTTGAACTTGGATAAACTTTACTTAAAGGCTTGCGATACATCCAATGAACAGTAACAGTCTCATTCAAACAGTCTCTATACATTTCAGTGACTGACAGTTGTTGCGGACCTTGACTTTGGATATAAGTCTCTGAATTTAGGGTTAATTGCGAAGATCCGTCCGGATTTAGGGGATAGATAAGGTCTGGTGATCTTGCAGAGTGCTTAGGGATTGATACACTCACGGTTTGGTAATGATCAGCCGTCTCCGCAAGGCTCGGGCCTAATTCACTGATAACAGCAGCGCAGATCCTTCTCTCACAACAGCCCACGAGGAAAGAGAGTGAGCAATGGCCGCCGCTCCCTTATATGGGCAGGGACGTTTTGATTGATCCGAATAACTGTCACTCACCGTTACAAGGAACGATGGGTGCAATACGTCATAGGGACCTCCAAAGGTCCTTAAGCAAAAACCATAGAGTTTACCTGATCACGTGACCCGCAGGTCCTACTACGCTCCGTACAGGTAATTAACCAATTATATACATTTGTACAATTATATTTATATAAATCCTGAATAAACTGTTAAATTACTAATACCTAGATGAGAGGTGACAAGGGGCGGACTAGATAAGAAGGACCCCGACGTCCTAGGGACTCTGGCTATGGGAACCTATATACAGGTACCGTATAGGATGCGGTACCGGGACACCACAGTAAAGTACTTACCTTGTTTAGCCTCGCAGGACCTTCGGTCATGTGACCATGTTAATATCCTCAATGGTATGTTGGAGGACCTTTGGAGGTCCTTGGGTCACATGTTGCCCATAATCCTTTGTAATGGTGATTGACATCAGTTTGGACCAATTAACACTAGTCTAACCCCTGCCCATATAAGGGAGCTGTAGCCAATTATCGCTCTCTTGGGTTGCTGCTCTCGTTGAATCCGGACTAGCAGGACGGATCTGCGCAAATTGCAAAGACACGCTAGGCCTGAAAACCTACCTGCCTCAGCTGAACTAAAACTGTGAGTTCTAAACTACCCCCGCTAAAGCTAGCGTGACTACTGGACCGCAACTAAATCCCCTAAATCCGTGGAACAGCACCTAATACTTAAAGACTCTAAATTGCTAAAGTCCCAACCTTTGTCAATTTCCAAATAAAGCAGTTGTATGCATAGAGACTGTTCCGTTTATGAAGCTTGCAGAAAATCTTCAGTAAAAGTTATACCTGTTTCAGAAAACTCTCTGGTTGTGGACATTTTATTATTATCTACCTCCCTATTGCTCTTGGGAAGGGTGGCAGTAGGACAAGCATTACTGAGGAGCCCACACCCTGTCATCACGAATAGCAAGGGTTAACAAGCACCCTTTAATCACCGCACAGCTACACTCCCCATACCCTACATCCCCCAGGCTATCACAAATGTCCAAAAATGATCCGGGCAGATGTCTTCTGGTGTTTATATGCACACCGAGGTATCAAATGAGGCAATGTTTTTTTTCCAAGTGGTCCAAAAATGATCCCTTTTAGGGAGTAGCAACAGGTTTTGTGAAGAAGCAAAGGCTTTTTACAAGTTGTGAAAAATGATTTCCTCTTTGGGGCAAAGCAACAGGACTGATGTCCTAGAAAGTACACAAAAGTGACTGTTACGCCGAGCGCTCCGGGTCCCCGCTCCTCCCCGGAGCGCTCGCAACATCCTCGCTACTGCAGCGCCCCGGTCAGATCCACTGACCGGGTGCGCTGCGATACCGCCTCCAGCCAGGATGCGATTCGCGATGCGGGTGGCGCCCGCTCGCGATGCGCACCCCGGCTCCCGTACCTGACTCGATCTCCGTCGGTCCTGTCCCGGCGCGCGCGGTCCCGCTCCCTAGGGCGCGCGCGCGCCGGGTCTCTGCAATTTAAAGGGCCACTGCGCCACTGATTGGCGCAGTTGTTCTAATTAGTGTGTTCACCTGTGCACTCCCTATGTATACCTCACTTCCCCTGCACTCCCTCGCCGGATCTTGTTGCCATTGTGCCAGTGAAAGCGTTTCCTTGTGTGTTCCTAGCCTGTGTTCCAGACCTCCTGCCGTTGCCCCTGACTACGATCCTTGCTGCCTGCCCCGACCTTCTGCTACGTCCGACCTTGCTCTTGTCTATTCCCTTGTACCGCGCCTATCTTCAGCAGTCAGAGAGGTTGAGCCGTTGCTAGTGGATACGACCTGGTTACTACCGCCGCTGCAAGACCATCCCGCTTTGCGGCGGGCTCTGGTGAATACCAGTAGTAACTTAGAACCGGTCCACTAGCACGGTCCACGCCAATCCCTCTCTGGCACAGAGGATCCACCTCCTGCCAGCCTAATCGTGACAGTAGATCCGGCCATGGATCCCGCTGAAGTTCCACTGCCAGTTGTCGCCGACCTCACCACGGTGGTCGCCCAGCAGTCGCAACAGATAGCGCAACAAGGCCACCAGCTGTCTCAACTGACCGTGATGCTACAGCAGCTACTACCACAGCTTCAGCAATCATCTCCTCCGCCAGCTTCTGCACCTCCTCCGCAGCGAGTGGCCGCTTCCGGCCTACGACTATCCTTGCCGGATAAATTTGATGGGGACTCTAAGTTTTGCCGTGGCTTTCTTTCACAATGTTCCCTGCACTTGGAGATGATGTCGGACCAGTTTCCTACTGAAAGGTCTAAGGTGGCTTTCGTAGTCAGCCTTCTGTCTGGGAAAGCTCTGTCATGGGCCACACCGCTCTGGGACCGCAATGACCCCGTCACTGCCTCTGTACACTCCTTCTTCTCGGAAATTCGAAGTGTCTTTGAGGAACCTGCCCGAGCCTCTTCTGCTGAGACTGCCCTGCTGAACCTGGTCCAGGGTAATTCTTCCGTTGGCGAGTACGCCATCCAATTCCGTACTCTTGCTTCCGAATTATCCTGGAATAATGAGGCCCTCTGCGCGACCTTTAAAAAAGGCCTATCCAGCAACATTAAAGATGTTCTGGCCGCACGAGAAATTCCTGCTAACCTGCATGAACTCATTCATCTAGCCACTCGCATTGACATGCGTTTTTCCGAAAGGCGTCAGGAGCTCCGCCAGGATATGGACTTTGTTCGCACGAGGCGTTTTTTCTCCTCGGCTCCTCTCTCCTCTGGTCCTCTGCAATCCGTTCCTGTGCCTCCCGCCGTGGAGGCTATGCAAGTTGACCGGTCTCGCTTGACACCTCAAGAGAGGACACAACGCCGCATGGAGAATCTTTGCCTGTACTGTGCCGGTACCGAACACTTCCTGAAGGATTGTCCTATCCGTCCTCCCCGCCTGGAAAGACGTACGCTGACTCCGCACAAAGGTGAGACAGTTCTTGATGTCAACTCTGCTTCTCCACGCCTTACTGTGCCTGTGCGGATATCTGCCTCTACCTTGTCCTTCTCTACTATGGCCTTCTTGGATTCCAGATCTGCAGGAAATTTTATTTTGGCCTCTCTCATCAACAGGTTCAACATCCCAGGGACCAGTCTCGCCAGACCCCTCTACATCAATTGTGTTAACAATGAAAGATTGGACTGTACCGTACGTTACCGCACGGAACCCCTCCTAATACGCATCGGACCTCATCACGAAAAAATTGAGTTTTTGGTCCTCTCCAATTGCACTTCCGAAATTCTCCTTGGACTACCGTGGCTTCAACGCCATTCCCCAACCCTTGATTGGTCCACAGGAGAGATCAAGAGCTGGGGTACTTCTTGTTTCAAGGACTGTCTTAAACCGGTTCCCAGTACTCCCTGCCGTGACCCTGTGGTTCCCCCTGTAACCGGTCTCCCTAAGGCTTATATGGACTATGCTGACGTATTTTGCAAAAAACAAGCTGAGACTTTACCTCCTCACAGGCCTTATGACTGTCCTATTGACCTCCTCCCGGGCACTACTCCACCCCGGGGCAGAGTTTATCCTCTGTCCGCCCCAGAGACTCTTGCTATGTCTGAATACATCCAGGAAAATTTAAAAAAAGGGTTTATCCGCAAATCCTCCTCTCCTGCCGGAGCTGGATTTTTCTTTGTGTCCAAAAAAGATGGCTCCCTACGTCCTTGCATTGATTACCGCGGACTTAATAAAATCACGGTAAAGAACCGCTACCCCCTATCTCTTATCTCAGAACTCTTTGATCGCCTTCAAGGTGCCCACATCTTTACCAAACTGGACTTAAGAGGTGCTTATAATCTCATTCGCATCAGGGAGGGAGACGAATGGAAAACTGCTTTTAACACTAGAGATGGACACTTTGAGTATCTGGTCATGCCCTTTGGCCTGTGCAACGCCCCTGCCGTCTTCCAAGACTTTGTTAATGAAATTTTTCGTGATCTCTTATATTCCTGTGTTGTTGTGTATCTGGACGATATTCTGATTTTTTCTGCCAACTTAGAGGAACACCGCCAGCATGTCCGCATGGTTCTTCAGAGACTTCGAGACAATCAACTTTATGCCAAAATGGAGAAATGTCTGTTTGAATGTCAATCTCTTCCTTTCCTAGGATACTTGGTTTCTGGCCAGGGACTACAAATGGACCCAGATAAACTCTCTGCCGTCTTAGATTGGCCACGCCCCTCCGGACTCCGTGCTATCCAACGTTTTTTGGGGTTCGCCAATTATTACAGACAATTTATTCCTCATTTTTCCACTATTGTGGCTCCTATCGTGGCTTTAACCAAGAAGAATGCCAATCCTAAGTCCTGGTCTCCTCAAGCGGAAGACGCATTTAAACGGCTCAAGTCTGCCTTTTCTTCTGCTCCCGTGCTCTCCAGACCTGACCCATCTAAACCCTTCCTATTGGAGGTTGATGCCTCCTCAGTGGGAGCTGGAGCGGTCCTTCTACAAAAAAAATTCTTCCGGGCATGCTGTTACTTGTGTTTTTTTTTCTAGGACCTTCTCTCTGGCGGAGAGGAACTACTCCATCGGGGATCGAGAACTACTGGCCATTAAATTGGCACTTGAGGAATGGAGGCATCTGCTGGAGGGATCAAAATTTCCAGTTATCATTTACACCGACCACAAGAATCTCTCCTATCTCCAGTCTGCCCAACGGCTGAATCCTCGCCAGGCCAGGTGGTCTTTGTTCTTTGCCCGTTTTAACTTTGAAATTCATTTTCGCCCTGCCGACAAGAACATTAGGGCCGATGCTCTCTCTCGTTCCTCGGATGCTTCGGAAGTAGAGGTCTCTCCGCAACACATCATTCCTCCTGACTGTCTGATCTCCACTTCTCCAGCCTCCATCAGGCAAACTCCTCCAGGGAAGACCTTCTTTCTCCACGCCAACGTCTCGGGATTCTCAAATGGGGTCACTCCTCCCACCTCGCTGGCCATGCGGGCATCAAAAAGTCCTTGCAACTCATCTCTCGCTTCTATTGGTGGCCGACTCTGGAGACGGATGTTGTTGATTTTGTGCGGGCCTGTACTGTCTGTGCCCGGGATAAGACTCCTCGCCAGAAGCCTGCTGGTCTCCTTCATCCTCTGCCTGTCTTGGTCTCTGATTGGTATGGACTTTATTACAGACTTACCCCCATCCCGTGGCAACACTGTCGTTTGGGTGGTCGTTGATCGATTTTCCAAGATGGCACATTTTATTCCTCTTCCTGGTCTTCCTTCAGCGCCTCAGTTGGCAAAACAATTTTTTGTACACATTTTTCGTCTTCACGGTTTGCCCACGCAGATCGTCTCGGATAGAGGCGTCCAATTCGTGTCAAAATTCTGGAGGGCTCTCTGTAAACAACTCAAGATTAAATTAAACTTCTCTTCTGCTTATCATCCTCAATCCAATGGGCAAGTAGAAAGAATTAACCAGGTCCTGGGTGACTATTTACGGCATTTTGTTTCCTCCCGCCAGGATGACTGGGCAGATCTTCTACCATGGGCCGAATTCTCGTACAACTTCAGAGTCTCTGAATCTTCTTCTAAATCCCCATTTTTCGTGGTGTACGGCCGTCACCCTCTTCCCCCCCTCCCTACTCCCTTGCCCTCTGGTTTGCCCGCTGTGGATGAAGTGACTCGTGATCTTTCCACCATATGGAAAGAGACCCAAAATTCTCTTTTACAGGCTTCATCTCGCATGAAAAAGTTTGCTGATAAGAAAAGAAGAGCTCCCCCCATTTTTTCTCCCGGAGACAAGGTATGGCTCTCCGCTAAATATGTCCGCTTCCGTGTCCCCAGCTACAAACTGGGACCACGCTATCTTGGTCCTTTCAAAATCTTGTGCCAAATTAATCCTGTCTCTTACAAACTTCTTCTTCCTCCTTCTCTTCGTATTCCTAATGCCTTTCATGTCTCTCTTCTTAAACCACTCATCATCAACCGTTTCTCTCCCAAACTTGTTTCTCCCACTCCTGTTTCCGGTTCCTCTGACATCTTCTCCGTAAAGGAGATACTGGCCTCCAAGACGGTCAGAGGGAAAAAAAAATTTTGGGTTGATTGGGAGGGCTGTGGTCCTGAAGAGAGATCCTGGGAACCTGAGGACAACATCCTAGACAAAAGTCTGGTCCTCAGGTTCTCAGGCTCCAAGAAGAGGGGGAGACCCAAGGGGGGGGGGTACTGTTACGCCGAGCGCTCCGGGTCCCCGCTCCTCCCCGGAGCGCTCGCAACATCCTCGCTACTGCAGCGCCCCGGTCAGATCCACTGACCGGGTGCGCTGCGATACCGCCTCCAGCCGGGATGCGATTCGCGATGCGGGTGGCGCCCGCTCGCGATGCGCACCCCGGCTCCCGTACCTGACTCGCTCTCCGTCGGTCCTGTCCCGGCGCGCGCGGTCCCGCTCCCTAGGGCGCGCACGCGCCGGGTCTCTGCGATTTAAAGGGCCACTGCGCCACTGATTGGCGCAGTTGTTCTAATTAGTGTGTTCACCTGTGCACTCCCTATGTATACCTCACTTCCCCTGCACTCCCTCGCCGGATCTTGTTGCCATTGTGCCAGTGAAAGCGTTTCCTTGTGTGTTCCTAGCCTGTGTTCCAGACCTCCTGCCGTTGCCCCTGACTACGATCCTTGCTGCCTGCCCCGACCTTCTGCTACGTCCGACCTTGCTCTTGTCTACTCCTTTGTACCGCGCCTATCTTCAGCAGTCAGAGAGGTTGAGCCGTTGCTAGTGGATACGACCTGGTTACTACCGCCGCTGCAAGACCATCCCGCTTTGCGGCGGGCTCTGGTGAATACCAGTAGTAACTTAGAACCGGTCCACTAGCACGGTCCACGCCAATCCCTCTCTGGCACAGAGGATCCACCTCCTGCCAGCCGAATCGTGACAGTGACACAAAATCCTCAATGCTGCTTTTTCACAATTAGTGTAAAACTAAAAAAAAAAAAAAAAAAGTGTTACACTAAACCTCCAATGAAAACAGACTTTACACTGACAAAATCTGTGTTGTTCACTGCTTAGTGTCCCCAACAGAGATCTTCATCTAACAATTGCTATCCCTAAAATGGCTGCTGAAGCTATGTGCATGGACTTTGAATAGTGGTTTTGACACAATCCCCATTCTGCCTCCTGATTGGATGGAAGAGTGGCGATGTGGGGCGGAGGCTCGTGTCGTCACGGCCATGCCCTCTCAATGCAAGTCTATAGGAGGGGGCGTGAGGGGGCGTGGTACCTTATATATTGTGATCCCATAATTACACCTCTAATGTGACATCACTGTGTGCATTATTTCTGTACTGTAACATCACTGTGTATATTATCCCTGTACTCTGACATCACTGTGTGTATTATCCCTGTACTGTGACATCACTGTGTATTATCCCTGTACTGGGACATCACTGTGTGTATTATCCCTGTACTGTGACATCACTGTGTATTATCCCTGCACTGTGACATCAATGTGTCCATTATCCTTGTACTGTGACATCACTGTGTGTATTATCCCTGTACTGTGACATCAATGTGTCCATTATCCCTGCACTGTGACATCAATGTGTCCATTATCCCTGTACTGTGACATCACTGTGTGAATTATCTCTGTACTATAGCAACAAAGAAAACCAGAAATAATGTACAAATGGAAGCACACCAAAATATTCAATATTACACAAAAATGACAATCTTTATTAGGAGCACAAAGTTTACATAGCAAAAAACAAATGTATAGACAGACCCCAAAAATTAAAAACACTTAAAAAGGCCCATACTGGGCCACACCACACAGATGAGACATGATGTATGTCTCATCTGGACCAGGGCAAAAAAGTATGGCGTTCTAACCAACAATGAAAGTGACGGAGGTACACTGAGACCCGTCTGACCAATATCACTAAGGCTCACCATAAAGTGACAAATGCATCAAATACAAAGAAAATTTCAAGTATATAGATTGGTATCACAGTGAACATCAGAAGGTGATAACATGCAGTATCTCTGTAAATAAAGTGCCAAACAGTCAGCAAATACAGACAGATAAACAGGAGATGCCAGCAAATAATAAGGTCAGGTATGAGGCGAAGCCTGCAAACAGGTTAGAGCAAATATCACCCATGCGCCCAGGTCCAAAAAGCCTCCACGCGTTCCGTCACTGAGTGACTTCCTCAGGAAGTCTCATCTGTGTGGTGTGGCCCAGTATTGGCCTTTTTAAGTGTTTTTAATTTTTGGGGTCTGTCTATACATTTGTTTTTTGCTATGTAAACTTTGTGCTCCTAATAAAGATTGTCATTTTTGTGTAATATTGAATATTTTGGTGTGCTTCCATTTGTACATTATTTCTGGTTTATTTTGTTGCTTTGGTCTCAACTAATGTTGGTTAAGCACCCGTGTTCATTTATATCAGCTGAGCCCCCCCCCCCCCTTCTCTTCTTTTCCAATATTATCTCTGTACTATGACATCACTGTGAGTATTATCCTTGTACTATGACATCACTGTGTGCATTATCCCTGTACTCTGATATCACTGTGTATTATCTTTGAACTATGACATCACTGTGTATATTATCCCTGTACTGTGACATCACTGTGCATTATCCCTGTACTGTGACATCACTGTGTATATTATCCCTGTACTGTGACATCACTGTGTATATTATCCCTGTACTGTGACATCACTGTGTATATTATCCCTGTACTGTGACATCACTGTGTATATTATCCCTGTACTGTGACATCACTGTGTATATTATCCCTGTACTGTGAAATCACTGTATATATTATGCCTGTACTGTGACATCACTCTGTATATTGTACTGTGACATCACTGTGTATGTTATCCCTGTACTGTGACATCACTGTGTATATTATCCCTGTACTCTGATATCACTGTGTATTATCTCTGTACTATGACATCACTGTGTATATTATCCCTGTACTGTGACATCACTGTGTATTATCCCTGTACTGTGACATCACTGTGTATATTATCCCTGTACTGTGACATCACTGTGTATATTATCCCTGTACTGTGACATCACTGTGTATATTATCCCTGTACTGTGACATCACTGTGTATATTATCCCTGTACTGTGACATCACTGTGTATATTATCCCTGTACTGTGAAATCACTGTATATATTATGCCTGTACTGTGACATCACTCTGTATATTGTACTGTGACATCACTGTGTATATTATCCCTGTACTGTGACATCACTGTGTATATTATCCCTGTACTGTGACATCACTGTGTATATTATCCCTGTACTGTGACATCACTGTGTGTATTATCCCTGTACTGTGACATCACTGTGTGTATTATTCCTGTACTGTGACATCACTGTGTGTATTATTCCTGTACTGTGACATCACTGTGTGTATTATCCCTGTACTGTGACATCACTGTGTATTATCCATGTGCTGTGACATCACTGTGTATATTATCCCTGTACTGTGACATCACTGTGTGTATTATCCCTGTACTGTGACATCACTGTGTGTATTATCCCTGTACTGTTACATCACTGTGTATATTATCCCTGTACTGTGGCATCACTGTGTATATTATCCCTGTACTGTGACATCAATGAGTATATTATCCTGTCCTGTGACATCACTGTGTATATTATCCCTTTACTGTGACATCACTGTATAAATTATCCCTGTACTGTGACATCACTGTATGTATTATCCCTGTTCTGTGACATCACTGTGTGTATTATCCCTGTACTGGGACATCACTGTGTATATTATCCCCGTATTGTGACATCACTGTGTGTATTATTCCTGTACTGTGACATCACTGTGTGTATTATCCCTGTTCTGTGACATCACTGTGTGTATTATCCCTGTACTGGGACATCACTGTGTATATTTTCCCTGTACTGGGACATCACTGTGTATATTATCCCTGTACTGTGACATCACTGTGTATATTATCCCTGTACTGTGACATCACTGTGTGTATTATCCCTTTACTGTGACATCACTGTATAAATTATCCCTGTACTGTGACATCACTGTGTGTATTATCCCTGTACTGTGACATCACTGTGTATATTATCCCTGTACTGTGACATCACTGTCTAAATTATCCCTGTACTGTGACATCACTGTGTATATTATCCCTGTACTGTGAAATCACTGTATATATTATGCCTGTACTGTGACATCACTCTGTATATTGTACTGTGACATCACTCTTTATATTATCCCTGTACTGTGACATCACTGTGTATATTATCCCTGCACTGTGACATTACTGTGTGTATTATCCCTGTATACTGAGACATCTCTGTGTATATTATTCCTGTACTGTGACATCACTGTGTATATAATCCCTGTACTGTGACATTACTGTGTATATTATCCCTGTATACTGAGACATCACTGTGTATATTATCCCTGTACTGTGACATCACTGTGTATATAATCCCTGTACTGTGACATTACTGTGTATATTATCCCTGTACTGTGACATCACTGTGTGTATTATCCCTGTATACAGAGACATCACTGTGTATATTATCCTGTACTGTGACATCACTGTGTGCATTATTCCTGTACTGTGACATCACTGTGTGCCTTATCCTCAAGCAGTAGATTAAAAAAAACAAAAAAACAAAACATGATCTCTCGATTTTCTGAACTTCTTTTTCAAGTCATGTTAGATTGGGAGCCCAGTCTAAGTTTTGCCCCATGGTCACTAGTTACTCCCCTGACTCTAGGAGAGCTGAGTGATGGCCCTGCAGGGTGGAGAAACTAGCCAAGTTTGAATACGGATTTACTGCTTTAAAAAAATAATAATAATATGGCGGCATTTTATATGTGTGGTAAAATGCTAATGGAATAATGGAAGGCCCCGTGCGCTACGGTATTTTACTGTATTATTTCAACAAATAAGGCCGATGGGGGAAATGGGACACTGTTGTAGGAGGGAAATAACATAAATAAAGCAGCCGGCCGTGTCTTTGAAGGCCAAGCCTCTCCCTCCGGCCTGTACTTTTGGGAAGAGGTGGTAATTCGCAGCAGACTCTTACATTTCACGACAGGATGCAGAACCCCAGCATCATGTGACAAACCTCCTAAATATTACCACATGTTCTGCTGTTTGTCTCATCACCATTATAGAGATCTAAGGACAGAGATGAAGAGACTATATAGGGGAGATTTCTCAAAACCCGTCCAGAGGGAAAGCTGCTGAGTTGCCCATAGCAACCAATCAGATCGCTACTTTCATTTTTGAAAAGGCCTCTGAAAACTGAAAGAAGCGATCTGATTGGTTGCTAATGGTAACTTAGCAACTTTTCCCTAGGACGGGTTTTGATAAATCTCCCCCTATATGTCTTCTCCACTCTAAGCACAATCTAGATTTTTACCTACTGCCTGATGGGGGCGCTGTCACATCGACTGGGACAAGTGCGTGACAACAACCTTTTCCACTCCAACAGAAGTTGTCACCCGGTTTCCCAAAGGTTCGGCTGGGTTCACACTGAGTTGTGTCACATGTAGGGATGCCACCTGGCCGGTATTTTGCTGGCACAGCCAGTATTTTGGCCACCCTGCCGGAATTTTTATATTAAAAATGCTGACAATGCAATGGCTGGTATTTATTTAACCAATCCTCCAACTCCCGGAATGTTGCACCATAACCTATTCCAGTGTTTCCCAATCAGAGCACCTCCAGCTGTTGCAAACTACAACTCCCAGCATGCCCCGATACAGCCTGTGCCTCAGCAGCTGCCCCAAATGAAAACTACAACTCCCAGCATGTTGGACTCTATAGTAGTATATAGTGTATATAGTATAGGTCAGTGTTTCCCAACCAGGGGTGCCTCCAGCTGTTGCAAAACTACAACTCCCAGCATGTTGGACTCTATAGTAGTATAAAGTATAGGTCAGTGATTTCCAACCAGGGGTGCCTCCAGCTGCTGCAGAACTACAACTCCCAGCATGTAGGACTATATATTAGTATATAGTGTATATAGTATAGGTCAGTGTTTCCCAACCAGGGGTGCCTCCAGCTGTTTCAAAACTACAACTCCCAGCATGTAGGACTATATAGTAGTATATAGTATAGGTCAGTGTTTTTCAACCAGGGGTGCCTACAGCTGTTGCAAAACTACAACTCCCAGCATGCCCGGACAGCCGTTGGCTGTCCGGGTGTGCTGGGAGTTGTAGTTTTGCAACAGCTGGAGGTGCTCTGATTGGGAAACACTGACCTATACTATATACTACTACATAGTCCAACATGCTGGGAGTTGTAATTTTCGTTTGGGACAGCTGCTGAGCAACAGGCTGTATCAGGGCATGCTGGGAGTTGTAGTTAGAAACTAACTGCAATTTCCGAATTTAATAAAAAAAAATGCGATCAAAAAGTCACATCAAAACAATGGTACTGTTAAAATCTACAGATCGGGGCGCAAAAAATGAGCCCTCATACAGGCCTGTATACGGAGAAAAAAAAGTAATAGGGGTCAAAATAGGACAAAATTTCCCCCGCATATGTGTATCCTGTGAGGTCACGCATACATAATTAATTATGCAAATTAACATGTTTGCAAGAAAGGTGGCAAACCTAGTCACATGTGATAGCGTGTAAGTTGAGAAAGCTCCTGACGTCCATGCCAAATGCGTCCAGAAGTTACTTGGAAGCCAAAGAATGTGTTATTTTCCTTCATTTCCTTTAATAAGGACTATGTTAGTCCATCCAATGTGATCCTTAAAAAATGTATCCATTAAACTGATGTTATATTAGATAACACCTTTATTGAGACAACGCGGCACTGCCTCACTTCCTATTCGAGTTCACAGTCCAGAGAGACAATATCAAATAGACAGTATCAGATAGACAGTCCAGATAGACAGTCCAGATAGACAGTCCAGAGAGACAGTCCAGATAGACAGTCCAGATAGACAATATCAGATAGACAGTCCAGAGAGACAATATCAGATAGACAGTCCAGAGAGACAATATCAAATAGACAGTATCAGATAGACAGTCCAGATAGACAGTCCAGATAGACAGTCCAGATAGACAGTCCAGAGAGACAGTCCAGATAGACAGTCCAGATAGACAATATCAGATAGACAGTCCAGAGAGACAATATCAGATAGACAGTATCAGATAGACAGTCCAGATAGACAGTCCAGAGAGACAATATCAGATAGACAGTCCAGAGAGACAATATCAGATAGACAGTCCAGATAGACAGTATCAGATAGACAGTCCAGATAGACAGTATCAGATAGACAGTCCAGATAGACAGTCCAGAGAGACAATATCAGATAGACAGTCCAGAGAGACAATATCAGATAGACAGTCCAGAGAGACAATATCAGATAGACAGTCCAGAGAGACAATATCAGATAGACAGTCCAGAGAGACAGTATCAGATAGACAGTCCAGATAGACAGTCCAGAGAGACAATATCAGATAGACAGTCCAGAGAGACAATATCAGGTAGACAGTCCAGATAGACAGTATCAGATAGACAGTCCAGAGAGACAATATCAGATAGACAGTCCAGAGAGACAATATCAGATAGACAGTCCAGAGAGACAATATCAGATAGACAGTCCAGATAGACAGTATCAGATAGACAGTCCAGATAGACAGTATCAGATAGACAGTCCACTCAAGAAATGCGGAGACAGCACGGCCAGAGTAGTCACACAGCAGGTGGGTGCAAGCCAAGTTTCCAACAGTCCCAGTCGCAGACTGTACAGGTAAGTATCCAATGCAGGTATAAGGCAGCACACCGAGTAGTGTTCAAATAAAGTGCAGTTTAATGTCCAGATACAACGTTTCGGCAGTATCACACTTAACACAGTATGCTTGAGAAAGGCAGTGTGATACTGCCGAAACGTTGTATCTGGATATGGGACATTAAACTGCACTTTATTTGAACACTACTCGGTGTGCTGCCTTATACCTGCATTAGATAGACAGTCCAGATAGACAGTATCAGATAGACAGTCCAGAGAGACAAAATAAGATAGACAGTCCACAGAGACAATATCAGAGAAACAGTCCAGAGAGACAGTCCAGATAGACAGTCCAGAGAGATTATAACAGATAGACAGTCCAGATAGACAACCACGCAGACCTGATATGTTGACAGACCTTTAGGGGGCTATCTCGTCCAATAGGTAAAGATACCATAAACAATATGTCCCGATAGATATGAAATTAAACTTCTTTATTAGATCATAATCTAATAAGCCTACATCCCCCACAGGCATCTTTTAAATGATGTATCTGGAAACTCCAGTAATGTCCCTGGTCTTTTATGGGCACTATCTCAGGAGATTCCCCATTATCTTCTCTCCCTTAGCTCCATGCAGAGTGTCGGACTGCACAGAGTAACCAGACATGCATTTTACATTAGGATCTACCCGGTCAACATAGGGACTATCTATATACAGTATGGACAGTGACATCATCAGAGCTTCTTCTGGGCTTCCAATGTAGGAGCAGGCAATGTATCCCAATGTATAGAGAGTGGAATACAGGGCTGGTTCTGCCTATAGGCAAAATAGGCAGCCGCCTAGAGGAACCTCTTGATGGGGGTGCCACTCTGCCTGCTGCAAGTAAGTTAGTAAGCAGCTGCTGTTTGTCCGAAGCACCAGCCCAGCCAGCACCATTGTCAGCCCAGTCCAGCCTTCTGGAGGAGCGAAATGCCAGCTCCGAGGCAGACAGGCAGGTCAGGTGCGTCCATTATTTTGACATCGCGCACGCCTCCAACCTCCTCGCCTCTCCTGAGAGATCACATCTGTCCCATCACGCATGCACGCCTCCCAACCTTCTCGCCTCTCCTGAGCGATCACATCTGTCCCATCACGCACACATGCACGCACGCCTCCCAACCTTCTCGCCTCTCCTGAGCGATCACATCTGTCCCATCACGCATGTACGCCTCCCAACCTCCTCGCCTCTCCTGAGCGATCACATCTGTCCCATCACGCACTCCTCCCAACCTCCTCGCCTCTCCTGAGCGATCACATCTGTCCCATCACGCACGCACGCCTCCCAACCTTCTCGCCTCTCCTGAGCGATCACATCTGTCCCATCACGCACACACGCACGCCTCCCAACCTCCTTACCTCTCCTGAGCGATCATGTCTGTCCCCCTCGGAGGAGTACTGATTTCATCGGCAACATGCTCCTCAGAGGCAGACAGGCATGGTCGCTGATGTCCTCTGCCTCATGACGTCATAACTCTGTCTCCTCCCCTCCGCCACCGGTCAGACTATAGAGGACAATGATGGCACTACTGACCGTCAATGGGGGCTTGTGTGCAGATTCTTACAGAATGTGTATGTTTGTTACAGTGTGTCACCCCGCTAGTAAGATGATTACATGAGGAGGAGGATTGTTACAGTGTGTCACCCCAGAAGCAAGAAGATTACACAAGGAGGAGGTTGTTATAGTGTGTCACCCCAGTAGGAGATTACATGGGGAGGGGGTTTGTTGCAGTGTGTCACTCTAGTAGTAAGGTAATTACATACAGAAGAGGTTTGTTACAGTGTGTCATCCCAGTAGTAGTGCAAGATGAGGAGGTTTGTTACAATGTGTCACCCCAGTAGTAAAAAGTTTATATGACGAGGAGGTTTGTTACAGTGTGTCACCTCATTAGTAAGGTGAGGCATGTCAATGGGTGGGGTCAAGGGGGGGAAAAATTTGCTTTTGCCTAGGGTGGCAAAAATCCTTGCACCAGCCCTGGTGGAATACATTCTACTCTTCTGTTGGAGGTAAACATTGGTAATCCTCCAGACGTATACCTCCAATGGAAGGCTAAAGTACATTGTGAGCAATGTATTTTTCAGTGATCCATCCCTAGATCTTGAACTAGCTCTCTACTCGAGGAGTCTAAAAAAGCCACGCCTATCCAGAAACCATCCCTGATGAAGACCCTTGTCTTCAAAACATGTTGGATTTTTTAAGATTTTTGTTAGCCCTGGTAGTGTCATCACAAATCAGAGGCAGCACTAGGCATCATCAGTTGGTAGAGACGCCACCGGCCAGAGCTAGTCTACTGTATACAGCATGCTGCCCCCTCATGGAGGCTTCCAGGACCAGCCTTATGACTATGGACATATCTCCTCTGCTATGAATCAGCAGAGGCAGGTCATTTTTATGTTTTCGTACATGCGCAAACATGGATGATCCAGCCATAAACGTATAAGTGGGAATTAGTGGAAGTTAGCAGTCAGTTGAACAAGTATAGGGCTGTTGGCTATGATACCCTTAAAGGTGTATTCCAGGAAAAATCAACTGGCTCCAGAAAGTTAAACAGATTTGTAAATTACTTCTATTAAAAAATCTTAATCCTTTCAGTACTTATGAGCTTCTGAAGTTAAGGTTGTTCTTTTCTGTCTAAATCCTCTCTGATGACACCTGTCTCGGGAAACGCCCAGTTTAGAAGCAAATCCCCATTGCAAACCTCTTCTAAACTGGGCGTTTCCCGAGACACGTGTCATCAGAGAGGATTTAGACAGAAAAGAACAACCTTAACCTTAGTGATGTCGCTATGGACCACAAAGAATTGTACCATGAAGTAAAACTAGGATACGCCATCACTTGCTGCATGGTTGGAGCTTGACCAACTGGAATGAGTGAAAACGTCATAGTGCTCTATGGAGCTCTATAGTTTCTATTGAAATGTGTTCCCTGCATAGTGCCACCCCCCATTTGAGTATTTTGCAGGTACAGCCGTCTAGCTCCATTCAAGTATTATAATTTTTTGCTGTTCTTAACAGAATTTAAAGATATGCTTTACAGCAAGCCTCATAGACATAGGCGACAAGTGACTGAAGCTGTCCCATAGATGTGAATGAAATAGGTGTCTGGGAAAGGGAAAGGTTAAAAGGTTATTTTAGGGAGGGGGTAGGCTAATCGGTGTGCAACAGTTATTGTGTGTATCTCTGTAATCAATTTATTAGTGATGATAAAGGGGAGACTGCTTGGAAGTGATCTGTACAGACCAGGAAGTCTCAACATAGTTTTAGACCTAGTGGCCAGGATGCGAACTGCAAGATTTCAGGATTATTTCAAAATATAGATAGTATTGAAAAGTGGAAAATTTAAAAAAAATTTAAAATTACCAAAAATTCTTAAAAAAGGAAATGTTTAACCAAAAAACTAGATTTAAACATTTTCTGATTGCACGTTCCCTTTAAAGGGGTATTCCATGAAAAAAAACATTTGTAAATAACTGTTAATCCCACCAGTACTTATCAGCTGCTGAAGTTGAGTTGTTCTTTTCTGTCTGACCACAGGGCTCTCTGCTGACAGAGCAGGATAGGCATGCGATGGGGATTTGCTCCTACTCTGGACAGTTCCTGAGACAGACAGAAGTGTCAGCAGAGAGCGCTGTGGTCAGAAAGAAAAGAACAACTCAAATTCAGCAGATGATAAGTACTGGTGGTATTAAAGTTTTTTTTTTTTAAATAGAAGTTATTTACAAATCTGTTTAACTTTCTGGAGCTAGTTGATATTGAAAAAAAAAACGTTTTTTCATGGAATTCCGCTTTAAGATGAAAACCTTATAAATATAATAATATATATTAATGGCCCTCTTCTCCGTTATCAGGTTTATTACAGGGAGATAATGAAGGGACACGCTTTGTGACTGCAGTAAAGTTACCGAGCGTGCAATCCAGCTGCTATTTAATGTATAGGAATCCTCCGAATATTTTTCCTTTAATGACACATTGAATGAATACAGAAGAGACAGACAGATGGTAGGTATTAGAATTTACATGGGAATACGTATATTTGTTCGGCATCCTAAGATAAACAGACTAAATTGTCTCGGTAACGGGCCGTAATAAAACGAAACAATCTGTTGGGTGGAAAAAGTGATGCATAGTGACTGTAAGTTAGCAATGGGGATGGCTTTGTAGAAAGTGAGGGGAATATTCTAGTTACTACAGATACGTACAACTCACTGTATACCGCTATATAGTGCCTCATTAGAGGGGTTGGAGGCCGTGATTGTGATGTCCCGGACACGCCCCCTCGTGATGTCACGCCACGCCCTCTCCATTCATGTCTATGGGAGGGGGCATGTCAGTTGACACACCCCCTCCCATAGACATGAATGGAGGGGCGTGGGCGTGACATCACAATAAGTGTGGGAATGACATCACAACCATTGCCGCAGGAATCCAGCATTTGTTTAGAACACCGGGTGCTTCGGGAGATCACATGGGCCCCAGCAGCAGGACCCCACGATCAGACATCTTATCCCCTATCAGTTGGATAGGGGATAGGATGTCTAGCAGTGGAGTACCCCTGTAAAGATATCAATGACACTTCTGTGAAATCATACTGTCCACTCAGGAAGCAACACTGATTGACAATCAATTTCACATGCTGTTGTGGAAATGGAACAGACAACAGGTGGAAATTATAGGCAATTGGCAAGACACCCCCAACAAAGTAGTGGTTCTGCAGGTGGTGACCACAGACCACTTCTCAGTTCCTATGCTTCCTGGCTGATGTTTAGGTCACTTTTGAATGCTGGCGGTGCTTTCACTCTAGTGGTAGCATGAGATGGAGTCTACAACCCACACAAGTGGCTCAGGTAGTGCAGCTCATCCAGGATGGCACATCAATGCGAGCTGTGGCAAGAAGGTTTGCTGTGTCTGTCAGCATAGTGTCCAGAGCATGGAGGCCCTACCAGGAGACAGGCCAGTATATCAGGAGACGTGGAGGAGGCCATAGGAGGGCAACAACCTAGCAGCAGGACTGTTACCTCGCATTTGTGCAAGGAGGAGCCGGAGGAGTACTGCCAGAGCCCTCTAAAATGACCTCCAGCAGGCCACAAATGTGCATGTGTCCACTCAAACGGTCAGAAACAGACTCCATGAGGGTGGTATGAGGGCCCGACGTCCACAGGTTGGGGTTCTGTTTACAGCCCAACACTGTGTAGGACTTTTGGCATTTGCCAGAGAACACCAAGATTGGCAAATTCGCCACTGGCACCCTGTGCTCTTCACAGATGAAAGCAGGTTCACACCGAGCACATGTGACAGACGTGACAGAGTCTGGGGACGCCGTGGAGAACGTTCTGCTACCTGCAACATCCTCCAGCATGACCAGTTTGAATGTGGGTCAGTAATGGTGTCGGTGGCATTTCTTTGGGGGGCCGCACAGCCCTCCATGTTCTTGCCGGAGGTAGCCTTACTGCCATTAGGTACCGAGATGAGATCCTCAGACCCCTTGTGAGACCAAATGCTGGTGCGGTTGGCCCTGGGTTCCTCCTAATGCAAGTCAATGCTAGACCTCATGTGGCTGGAGTGTGTCAGAAGTTCCTATAAGAGGAAGGCATTGATGCTATGGACTTGCCCACCCGTTCCCCAGACCTGAATCCCCTTGAGCACATCGGGGACATCATGTCTCGCTCCATCCACGTTGCACCACAGACTGTCCAGGAGTTGGCGGATGCTTTAGTCCTGGTCTGGGAGACCATCCGCCACCTCATCAGGAGCATTCCCAGATGTTGTAGGGAGGTCATACGGGCATGTGGAGGCCACACACACTACTGAGCCTCATTGTGACTTGTTTTAAGGACATTACATAAAGTTGGATCAGCCTGTAGTGTGGTTTTCCACTGTGATTTTGAGTGTGACTCTATATCCAGACCTCCATGGGTTGATAAATTTGATTTCCATTGATAATTTTTGTGTGATTTTGTTGTCAGCACATTCAACTATGTAAAGACGAAAGTATTTCATACAATTAGTTCATTCATTCAGATCTAGGATGTGTTACCTTAGTGTTCCCTTGATTTTTTTGAGCAGTGTATTATGTGTCAGTAGCTGTGCCTCACAACATAAATACATAGTACCTTGCAGTGCGCAGTAATAGTAATATACAGTGACCATATAATCTAAGAACAGTCAAAGATATTGTATAAAGAAATATGAAGACCAAGCGGATCTGAGACGCCTTCTTTAGCAGGTTACATACTCCAAAGGTCAACCCTGACCTGGTCTTAGTGTATATGTGCAGACATTGCAGGTATAATGCCGACATACTGAGTAAAGAGCAGGTGCCATGAATGTTTTATATCAGTAGGTGACACATAAATAAAAACATGTTTAATAGGTAATGACATTCACTAATGGGTTACCAGGGAATATCACGGCACCTGCATTACCTCCCCGGAGAGCCCTGAGAATGTGTAAATTACATGGAAACAAGCCTCCACGGCAGACAACTGTATATCTGTTGTACTAGTAGCTATGCCTAGAAGGTATTGTTTTTCTATGTTTGTGTGTAAAATTTTTAAAAGGTTTAAAAATATATATGTTTCAAAAAAAGATTCTCACTCCAAGAAGGAGTATTGCTTAGCCAGAGGAGAAAGCTGAACAAAGACCCCTCTGCATACACTAATTGCTTTAGTGACCTATGGTCGGAGTTACTGCTCTATGGCTTAACATGTCTCAGAACCTACCTACAACTGCACATAGGGTATGGCGCCACAAGCTTGTGAGTATAAAGTACAAGTATTTTCACCACAGTAGGCCGACCTGTGTAGGCTCTTCCCAGCAGACAGCACCAATTGGACTATATCATGTCTGCAGCTGCATTACACTAGTAATTTCACTTGAATGGGTACTCCACCCCTAGACATCTTCCTATGGATAGGGGATAAGATGTCTGATGACAGGGGTCCCGGAGCTGGGACCCTGCAATCTCTGTGCAGCACCCGGGTCGTGGCAGTGGCGAGGGTCGTGATGTCAAGATCACGCCCCTCATGATTTCACGCCACTCCCCCTCAATGCAAGTCTATCTCCCATAGACTTGCATTGAGGGGGCATGTTGGGACGTCACGAGGGGCGTGGCCGTGAGGTTACGACCCCCGACAACCGCTCCAAGAGTTCGGAACAAAATGTTCTGAACGCTGGGGAAGCAGAGTACTCCTTTAAACATGCAACAATCACCCCAAAGACATTCTAGTCAGTTAATCTGCTATTAAAAGCAACTCTTAAAGGGACAGCGACCAACTTCTAACTCATCTGCTTAAACCACGTTAAATGCTACTCTGTGCTCAAGAGACTGTGTTATCATTAGATCTGCACAGAACATTCAGCAAAGTTCTGAGTTGCTTTCACAAGTTCTGAGTTGCTTTATGATCAGGTTAGCAACATCACCTGGCCATGTGACATCACCATCTGCATTCCCAATGGACTACTGCTCCCAGGTAGCCTGCAATATAACCGCCCCCGTGTGCTGCACACTTACTCAGGTGATATTGGATATTACTGATGGTACTTTATGCCATTCTTGTCCTTCACAAGGAGCCCTCTGTCCTCAGCTGTCTCTTTGGCTTCCTCTCTTCACTCTCTGTCATTGATAGGAATCACGTTGTCGATTTTTCTTTCTTGGCTCAAACAGCAGTCCCACAGGTCACGACTCCTCCGCAGTCCCAGCTTCTAACGTCAATGGTGCCCCAACTCCGTACGTCCAGCTCTCTTCTCCTCTAACACAGGTCGCTGTAGCAGTGGTGGTTCTCTCACAGGCCAGGAGCCCCCATTGTCACTTCACAACTTGTCTTCACACTTCAGCGCCAAACACAACAACTACATGTGATGTCAAGTCACCCGTCTCAATGGGAGCAGGAAGAGTCGCCCACAAAATGGTCACATGTTAGTCTTCCACCAATCCTTATTACTTGCTTGAGTAGTAAAAGCCACATGGGGTCCATAGCCAAATTTTCTTGTCATCACGTCCCCAAACCGCACAAATAGCAAAACCAGATATACATACAACATATTACAGTACAGTTATACACCAACAATTGGTACCCCCTATAACCAGACTCCTATGGAGTCTATAGAAAGGAAGGATGTCCAGCACTTTCGGTGTGTAGAAAACAATTCCGGCAGTTAGCATATACAGGAGTTCGGAACACCATAAAAACACGATAGAGATGTTTATTGTGTTCTTAACTCCTGTGTATGATAACTTAAATAAAGCCGGAATTGTTTTCTAGACACCAAAAGTGCTGGACATCCTTCCTTTCTATTGTACCTAACTGAAGCCATGGGCGGTGTGGGTGGGTCTGAACACAGGGGTGTAAACTTGGAGGGGTGAGCGGTTACCTGCTTTTACCATTTTAAAGGGAAACTCTGCCACTGGACAATGTTACACACTGTGCTCTGGCTGCAAGCACTGGCCGTGAGCGCAGTGTCACTGTGTCCCCGACCGCCGGCGGGGCTGTGATTCGCATCTCGGGACGCGCCCGCATGCGAATCCCAGCAAGTCTCTCACCACACTCTGCTCCTGAAGCTCCTTCTGTCTCTCAGCTCCGGCCGCGCACGTCTCCGGCCGCGCTGGAGCTCTGAAATATAAAGGGCCAGTACGCCCATAATTGGTGAATACACCTGACACCACATTATAAGTTGTTTGCACCTCCCACACTTCCCCGCCGGATCTACAGTGAATATCGCCTGAGAAAAAGCGTTCCTATTGCCTGTTAGTGTTGCTCGCGAATATTCGCAATGCAAATCTTATTCGCATATTCGCGAACTCGCAAATATTCGCGAATATAGCACTATATATTCGCAATTACGAATATATATATATATATATATTTTTTTTTTTTCACAGTACACATCACAGTGATCATCCCTCTCTGCCTCCAGCTTGTGTGGTGTAAAGAAGGCTCTAATACTACTGTGTGAGACTGGCGTGCAAATTTTCGCATATGCAAATTTTTGTATGTGCTAATTTTCGCACATGCAAATTTTGGCATATGCAAAAATAAAACGTGAATATTATGAATCTGCGAATTTAGCGAATATATGACGAATATTCATTCATATATTCACAAAATATCGCAAATTCGAATATGGCCTATACCGCTCAACACTATTGCCTGTTTGCCATAACCGTGTATCCAGACCGTGTATCCAGTCTGAAAGCGATTCAGCGCTTCCTTGGCTTTGCCAATTATTATCAGCAGTTTATTCCTCACTATTCCACCTTGGTTGCCCCCATCATTTCTCTTACCGAAAAAAAACTGCTATCCGAAAGTCTGGACTCCAGAGGCCGAAGAAGCGTTCAAACACTTAAAGTTTACCTTCGCTTCTGCTCTGGTGTTGTCAAGACCAGATCCGGACAAGCCATTTACTTTAGAGGTGGATGCATCTTCAGTTGGTGCAGGAGCAGTCTTGACACAAAGATCTTCAAAAATGAAGGACTGTGACTTGCATATTTTTCTCTAAAACCTTCTCTTCAGCGGAGAGAAATTATACTATAGGAGACCATGAGCTCCTGGCTATTAAGTTGGCCTTGGAAGAGTGGCAACATCTCTTAGAGTGCTCAGTGCATCCAATAACCATCTATATGAATCACAAGAACTTGCTCTATCTTCAGTCTGCCCATCGTCTCAACCCTCGACAGGCTTGCTGGTCCCTGTTCTTCTCCAGGTTTAACTTTTTTATTCATTTCTGTCCAGCATAGAAGAATTTTTGGGCTGACGCTCTATCTAGATCTTCTGAGGTACCAGACCTGGAATTACATCTTCAACATATTGTTCCTGCTGATCGACTTATTTCCGCAGCACCAGCAAGTCTTCAGCATCTGCCCCCTGGGAAGACTTATGTATCTCCTCGTCTGAGAAAACGAATCATGAGATGGGGTCATTCCTCTCTGTTGGCTGGTCATGCCAGTGTCCGTAAATCCTCGCAACTAATTTCCCAACAGTATTGGTGGCCCGCTCTGAAATGGGATGTCATTGACTTTGTTCGTTCCTGTTCAGTCTGTGCCCGGGACAAAACAGCACGTGCCAAGCCTGCCGGTCTTCTACATCCTTTGCCTGTTCCTGCCCTGCCCTGGACTAACACTGCAATGGACTTCATTACTGACCTGTCATCTGGATTGTTGTGGATGGATTTTCTAAAATGGCTTACCATGATGGTTTATCATCTGCACCTCAACTAGCTAAATTGGTCCTTTCCCATATCCTCTGTCTTCATGGATTACCGACACATATTGTCTCCGACCGGGGAGTCCAGTTCGTCTCCAAATTCTGGAGTGCACTCTGCTCACATCTTCAAGTTAAGTTGTATTTCTCCTCTGCCTATCATCCCCAATCTAATGGTCAAGTTGAGAGGGTGAACCAGATCTTGGGAGATTACCTTCGCCACTTTGTTTCTGCCCGCCAAGACAACTGGGCCGATCTACTACCCTGGGCTGAGTTTTCTTACAACCATAGGGATACCGAATCCACAGGAACTTCACCCTTCTTTGTGCTCTATGGACTTCATCTTCGTCCACCTTTGCCCTTGTCTTCTCCCTCCGGTGTCCCTATTGCAGATGAACTTGTACGGAACTTCACCTCCATCTGGAAGAAGACTCCTCTCTCCCTTTTTCGTGCCATGTATGAAATCTCAAGCGGACAAGAAAAGGCCCTCCTCCTTAATACTCACCCGGGGACAAAGTGTGGTTGTCATCTAAATATATCCTCTTCAAAGTACCCTGTTACAAACTGGGTCCACGCTATTTGGGTCCCTTCAAGGTCAAGAAACCCCTAAATCCAGTGGCTTATTCTCTTCATCTGCCTTCCTCCTTTCGGATCCCAAATTATTTTCACGTCTCCCTCTTGAAACCCACCATCCATAACCGCTTCTTTAAAAAGGACATTCTTCCTACTTCCATCTCGGGTACCTCCAAACTCAGCAGAGGAAAATGTTTCTTTCTTGTAGATTGGGAGGGATTCGGACCAGAGGAGAGGTCTTGAGAACCACAGGATAACATCCTAGATAAGGATCTTCTCAAAAGATTCTTGAGCCATAAAAGGAGAGGGAGACAAAAGGGGGGTTACTGTTATACACTGCGCTCCGGCCGCAAGCACCGGCCGTGAGCGCAGTGTCCCTGCAAACTCCGCTCTGTGCTGTATGACTGACAATCACAGCCGCCACGCGCCATTTATTCATGTCTATGAGAGGAGGCGTGATGTCTGTGTACTAGCCATCATGCCTCCTCCCATAGACATGAATGGAGGTGGCGTGACATCACGATCACAGAAGCCCCAGGCTTCCGTGATCATAACGCCGCAGCTCTGGCATGGAGATCGCGGGAGTCCCATCGGCCGGGTCCCCTGCAATCAGACATATTATCCGCTTTCTTTTGGAAAGGGGATAACATGTCTAGGGGCGGAGTACTCCTTTTATACCTCTGGTGAGCATATAGAACCAAATATATAAACACACAACACAATTCACCAGAGAAATTCTAGCTTCAAAGTGTAAATCTTTATTGATACATATATTATAAAAATAAATAAAAAATATTTAAAAGTTTATGTAAAAAGATGCACAAAACGACAGAAACAATAAGTAGTACTGGGGAAAGAAACATGATATAATATATATGCCTAAAACCATGCATTGTTCTAATATCCAGTTAGTTGGACAAAAAAAACAATAGATAAGTAAGAAATACCTCTTTGGGTAAGGGAGCTATTACAGATAAGGAGATGGAGTGAATAATATAGGGGGAGATTCATCAAAACTTGTCCAGAGGAGAGGTGGGGAAGGATTTTTTGCAAAAACGCCATAGAAAACACCAATTTGGCGTTTTTCAGTTTGGCTTTTTTTTTTAATCCTTTTGGCATTTTTCAGCAATTTTGGGCTCAGAGGCTGGTTTTTCAAAACGCCCTAAAAAACCTAGTCTGGCGTTTTTTGCACAGAAATCGTTGCGTTTTCCTCCCATAGAGGTTTATGGGAGAACAAAAACGCCAAGAAAAATGCCATGTTGGTTTAACGCAGGAGAAAGCCGCTCCGCATCTCTGCAATAGATAGGATGATCGCAGCGGGTGTCAGTAGTGACATCTGCTGTGATCTGTCCTTAACTGCAAGTACACTCTGCTCCCTGCTGGGAGCTGTAGTACCTGCATTAATAGACAGATCGCTTCGAGGGTAACTTCTGACACCTGTTACGATCTGTCTATTAATGCAGGTACTACAACTCCCAGCATGGAGCAGAGTGTGCTCCATGTTGGGAGTAGTAGTACTTGAAGTTAAGGACAGATCACAGCAGGTGTCACTCCTGACACCCTCTGTGATCGTCCTGTATAATGTATAGATGCGGCCGGACGCTCTTCTATGGTCCTCTGCACTGCCGTATATATATACCTATTCATATTTCCCACAGAGAGTTGTGATTGGCTGGAACCATCTGGCCAATCACAGCTCTCTGCGGGAAATATGAATAGGTGTACATATATGGCAGTGCAGGGGACCATAGAAAAGCGGCTCGCCGCATCTACACATTAAACAGGAGGATTGCAATGGACCCGTGACAATCTGTCAATTAGTACAGGTACTACTACTCCCATCATGGAACAGTGTGTTCCAAGCTGGGAGTAGTAGTACCACCTAAAAAATTTTGAAAAAAAAGTGAAAAACACACACAGACACTACATTTTTTATTATTGTCGGCTACATTTTTATTGCCCTACCCACCCACATAAATTGATCCCGGTTTAAAAATTAATAAAAATTTTGTTATAAAAAAGATACATTTCGTTAAATACAAATTTTCCCATCACTACTGTATCTTTTTTTATAATTTTTTTAATTGTACCCTACAAAATTTTTATAAAAAAAAGGTATCTCCATCACTTTTTTGGATCGCTAAAGTCCAAAAAGTGCAAAAAAAGCCAAAGTTAAAACCAACATGGTGTTTTTCTTGGCGTTTTTGCTCTCCCATAGACTTCTATGGGAGGAAAACGCCACGATTTCTGTGCAAAAAACGCTAAACTAGGTTTTGTTGGGCGGTTTGAAAAACCAGCCTCTGAGCCCAAAATTTCTGAAAAACGCCAAAAGGATTAAAAAAACGTAAATCTGAAAAATGCCAAGTGGATTTGGCATTTTGCAGTTTACTATTGATTTGCAGCTAACATCTGGACACGGCGTTTTTTCGCTGAAAAAACTCCATGCGGAGAGGTGGGGAGGGTTTTTGCAAAAGAAAACCTCCCCACCTCTCCTCATCACCCCCAAACCCCCCCACCTCTCCTCATCACCCCCAACCCCCCCACCTCTCATCATCACCCCCCAATCCCCCCCACCTCTCGTGATTAACCACAACCCCCCCCACATCACAAACCCCCTCCCCACATTTCGATCCCCCCCCCACCCCCACTGCTTGATTGTCTCAAGACTCACACAACCCCAATGACAACTGCCCCTGCCCCCGGAACCTTGGGCAGCATCCGAGTACCCAGCCTGCTGCAGTAACAAGTAGGAGAATGGCAGGGGGGCCTATGGGTTACGCTACTGCGTGCGGGTTTCAAGGACTGGTGGATAAGACGTGATGCAGGGGAGCGTCCAGGAAAAGTGGCGTTTTTTACAGCATTTTTGCAAAAAAAATCCTCAGTGGAATTCCAGCCTTAGCCTGTTAAAGAAATTGGGGGAGATTTATTAAAACCTGCACAGAGCAGAGAAGTTGCTGAGTTGCCCATCGCTCCTTTCATTTTTAAAAAGGCCACTGAGAAATGAAAGTAGCGATCTGATTGGTTGCTATGGGCAACTAAACAATTTTTCCTCTGGACTGGTTTTGATAAATCTCCCCCATTTTGTGTAAATTTATGCCCTTGATGTCTGGGACTTAAGGGGTACTCCGCCACAGGCATCTTATCCACTATCTAAGGGATAGAATGCTAGATTGCGGGGGTTCCGCTGCTTTTTTTTCCCATTTCGCTGTACATTTTACGGTAAAATAAAAGGTGTCCTTAAAAAGTACAATTGGTTGGGCAAAAAACAAGTCCTCCTATAGGTCTGTGGATGGAAAAATAAAAGAGTTATGGCTGAAAAGGCAAAAATGAAAACTTGTTACGTCCTCAAGGGGTTAGGCATGGTCCTTGTTTGTCACAATAGTCCTTGTAGCAATCACATTGTCACATTGTGACAGCACAATATACAGCATAGGTTACCTACGCAATACATCATACCACATGTTACACTAACATTCCTGCACACATATCAGATGATATAACTTTTTGATTGAAAATAACTTTATTAGCAATCAATCGTCAATCAAATATACAATAAATAATACATTCACCATACATAGCACGACAACACAATACACAGCACAGGTTCTCTACGCTATACATCATACCCCATGCTACACTAACATTCCTGCACAAATATCAGATGATATAACTTTATGATTAAAAATAACTTTATTACCAATCAATCGTTAATCACATATACAATAAAAAATACATTAATCATACATAGCACAACAGCACAATACACAGCACAGGTTTCCTACGCTATACATCATACCATATGCTACACTAACAGTGCTGCACACGTATCAGATGATATAACTTTATGATTATAAATAACTTTATTAGCAATAGGCAATCATATATACAATAAATAATAAATTTGCCATACATAGCACAACAGCACATTATACAGCACAGGTTCCCTACGCTATACTTCATACCACATGCTACACTAACATTCCTGCACACATATCAGATGATATAACGCAAATTGCTTTTAAAGGGATATTCCAGGCAAAAACTTTTTTTTATGTATCAACTGGCCCTGGAAAGTTAAACAAATTTGTAAATTACTTCTATTAAAAAAATCTTAATCCTTTCAGTACTTATGAGCTTCTGAAGTTAAGGTTGTTCTTTTCTGTCTAAGTGCTCTCTGATGACACCTGTCTCGGGAAACGCCCAGTTTAGAAGAGGTTTGCTATGGGGATTTGCTTCTAAACTGGGCGTTTCCCAAGACACATGTCATCAGAGAGCACTTAAACAGAAAAGAACAACTTTAACTTCAGAAGCTCATAAGTACTGAAAGGATTAAGATTTTTTAATAGAAGTAATTTACAAATCTGTTTAACTTTCCGTAGCCAGTTGATATATAAAAAAAAGTTTTTTTCCTGGATAACCCCTTTAAGGGTTCCTCCATGGTAATAAGCTTGGGAATCACTGATCTATAGTATTTTGGGATCTTTCAGCTTTCTAAAATATCTTTTCCTTTTGCTGCCAGGCCGTCGGAATATTTAGCTTTATTGTATACTGGATAAAAGGAATCTGGATATATATATATATATATATGCTCTTCACTTATCGGACCAATATATGGAGGGTTAAATTTATTTATCAACCTATAGATCCCTATTAATAGGAATCCAAAAATCCCTAATTTCCCATATATATTATCTTTATGGTGAACCCACAAGCTTTATTAAAGTAATTGTGCATAAACATATAATGAAGACTCACATGAATTAAAAATTAGCAGAGCGGCAGCTCAGTGTTTGAACTAGTATATATCTACTGTACATCACGGCCAGTGTACTCCAGCCTATTCTGATTGGCTATACTAAAGTGGAGATGCCCGGCGTGTCTGCAGTACACGCTGAGCAATTTCTGAGCTACTGCTTTGCTTTATATTAAAAATGAGTCCCTACTCTGCCCCCCTCGACATGTTTCGCTGCCTCTGCAGCTTTATCAAGAGGTAGCGGGCATATGAGCGCGGGCGTTCTCTGAGTTGTATTTATAGACTACCTTGATGTTCATTTGATATCCTGGCAGCCTATCGCAAGGTGCCTCAATTGCTATTCACATCATGATTGGACAAGGCTATGATTGGCACCTCTGATGACCATTCAAAGGTGAGAAGGTATCTGCCAATCGTATACGGGTGTCCGCTTTGCTTCTCGGATTGGTTAGGAGACAAGTCCATCATATGCGCATTCTCATCTTTGCGGTGGAAGAGATCTCGAGATTACGGACCTGCGCGATCTCGTCTGCGCTGGTACTTCGTTCCGATTGCCGGTATTAGGTCTTAATGCGCCTGCGTATATCGGTATCTACGTCATCTGCGCGAATTTAATATGCGCAAGAACTTAGTTTTTGGGGGCATTTTACCTATTAGATGTTCTTCCTTACAGGTATTGGTGATTAGTAGGAATCCAGATTCTTATGTGATGTCAATTAAGATTTCTAAGATGTAACCCTAGGGATATACACCAAAGAGATGTGACAGAATTAAAATTCTGTGGCATCCAAAAACCCAAGTTGGGCCCAAGAGGGGGCAATATTGACAAATTGCTACTAAAAATGGAAGCAATGTGGATACACAGACTGAAAGCATTGAGCCCTCAGGGTATTAACGAGGGTTTTACCTTTACAGCCTTTCTATGACCAGCCATCAATTGTAAAAAGTTCTTTATTCTTTAAAAAATATACTAATTATAACCAATATGTTCAGATAATGAGACTTACCTTAAAACCTATGAAATGATTACCAACAATAATCATCAGTAAGGCAAGCCTGAAATCAGTCTCTATTCACAATTATAAATAAATGAGGAATCAAAATAATAAAAATAATTAAAATAAAAATTACACATTGTAAATACTTACCATGGTTACTGGAACAAGATGTGGTGGACATGAGTGCGGTGTGTTCGCTGGTTGGGGGATGGCCCTCGGTGGTGGGGGGTCACGATGACAACGGGCTAAAAGACGAAAAGTTTAAGACACTAAGAATCGGCATTACCAATATTATATTAATTTATATTAATTAATATTCAGTAGGGTGGATAATATGAAAGAATAAGCAGTAGGAACCTCCTATAATTTAATATCAGAGGGACAACCATGTAGTACCATATAGGCAAAAATTACAATACCCTTTTTTCACAAGGACTTTCTCATAAAATTACTACTCTTATAAGTCAATATAGAATGTACTGAATAAATATATTCAAGATTTAATAAGATCACCAAAAAGCACTTCAAAATACAGACTTGATGTATTACACAATATATCAAGAGAAGTCCTTTGTATATATATGATGAACCAAACAGATTACATCTTAGAAATCTTAATTGACATCACATAAGAATCTGGATTCCTACTAATCACCAATACCTGTAAGGAAGAACATCTAATAGGTAAAATGCCCCCAAAAACTAAGTTCTTGCGCATATTAAATTCGCGCAGATGACGTAGATACCGATATACGCAGGCGCATTGAGACCTAATACCGGCAATCGGAACGAAGTACCAGCGCAGACGAGATCGGGCAGGTCCGTAATCTCGAGATCTCTTCCACCGCGCAGATGAGAATGCGCATATGATGGACTTGTCTCCTAACCAATCCGAGAAGCAAAGCGGACACCCGTATACGATTGGCAGATACCTTCTCACCTTTGAATGGTCATCAGAGGTGCCAATCATAGCCTTGTCCAATCATGATGTGAATAGCAATTGAGGCACCTTGCGATAGGCTGCCAGGATATCAAATGAACATCAAGGTAGTCTATAAATACAACTCAGAGAACGCCCGCGCTCATATGCCCGCTACCTCTTGATAAAGCTGCAGAGGCAGCGAAACATGTTGAGGGGGGCAGAGTAGGGACTCATTTTTAATATAAAGCAAAGCAGTAGCTCAGAAATTGCTCAGCGTGTACTGCAGACACGCCGGGCATCTCCACTTTAGTATAGCCAATCAGAATAGGCTGGAGTACACTGGCCGTGATGTACAGTAGATATATACTAGTTCAAACACTGAGCTGCCGCTCTGCTAATTTTTAATTCATGTGAGTCTTCATTATATGTTTATGCACAATTACTTTAATAAAGCTTGTGGGTTCACCATAAAGATAATATATATGGGAAATTAGGGATTTTTGGATTCCTATTAATAGGGATCTATAGGTTGATAAATAAATTTAACCCTCCATATATTGGTCCGATAAGTGAAGAGCATATATATATATATATATATATCCAGATTCCTTTTATCCAGTATACAATAAAGCTAAATATTCCGACGGCCTGGCAGCAAAAGGAAAAGATATTTTAGAAAGCTGAAAGATCCCAAAATACTATAGATCAGTGATTCCCAAGCTTATTACCATGGAGGAACCCTTAAAGGGGTTATCCAGGAAAAAAACTATAGGTTGATATATATATATATATATATATATATATATATATATATATATACACAGTGGGGGACACGTATCAAAGATTTTACCCCTGTTTTGTGTGTATTTTTTTGCGCAAAATTTTGCGCAAGCCCTTTTTTTTGCGCATTTTTTTGCGCACGTTTTGGTAGAGCATGTCCTCCAGATGTGGCCGAAACAGGGTACCTTGGAGCTGCATATATAGTACACATGGATTTATTACCTGCGTTCTTTTCCTTTGCACCAAAAATTTTGACGCAAGTGCGTCTTTTTCCCCATAAATATAAGCCAACTTTAACTGCACGTAGCGAAATCCTTTCTATTTCTGAAGGAAAGTTCTACTAAGGAACCACCGGAATGTTTTTACTTTCCTATCTCAATTCCTCCTTTGGTTTGCTTTATATTGCTTTTTACTCCTTGGTTATTCCAAAGCACTTTTAAAATAATTTGCATATAGAATATTTGTTTACAGTTCAGTTATTCATTAGATCACTTGTATATTGTTATTTTATGATCCAACAATTTAATACATTTACATAGGAAATGTTTGATAACTTATCATTGAACAAGATCCGTCACATTAAAATAGCTTTGTAATCCACTTAACACTGTAGATCATTTTCCTTTTTAAAATTTACTGCTTTCCGTTATACTTTTCCCCAGCGCCCGGTAAGATGGTGGCTATCACTGATAGCCAGCCATCTTACCATGTGACCACGGGGGGTTTCATCCCCCCCCCAGCGATCGCTGCTATCAGCTAGTCAAATCAGAATACTTAGCAGCGCGGTGTGTGAGTCCGGATCACGGGGAGCGGGACACACATCGCTCTGCTAAGTGTCCCTTACCCGTCCCCCGGCGTCACTTACCCGGCCATGCGGTGTCTCGAGCGGTCCCGGTGCGAGCGGCGTCCTCCAGGCGGTCCCGGGGGTGGTGCGTCCCCGCGTTGAGTTTGCAGCAGCAGCAGGGCGGCATCTTCATTGGCAGCAGTGAGATCGCCGTAAAGTGATCTCACTGCTGCCTCTGGGAGTTTCAAAACTGCAACTCCCAGCATACCCAGACAGCCTTTGGCTTTCTGGGCATGCTGGGAGTTGTAGTTTTGCAACATCTGGAGAGCCATAGTTTGGAGACCACTGTATAATGGTCTCCAATCTGTGCTCTTCCAGATGTTCCAAAATTACAAATCTCAGCATGCCCACTCTGTCGAGGCATGCTGGGAGTTGTAGTTCTGTAACATCTGGAAGACCACAGATTGCAGACCATTATACAGTGGTCTACAAACTGTGGACCTCCAGTTGTTGCAAAACTACCACTCCCAGCATGCCCATACTGCCCAAGCATGCTGGGAGTTGTAGTTTGTCAACATCTGACCCTTCAGATGTTGCCGAAATACAACTTCCAGCATGTCTGGCCAAGCAGGGAATTATAGTTTTGCAACAGCTGGAGGCACACTAGTTGGGAAACATTGTTCGTTTCCTAACTCTTTTTCCCAACCCGTGTGCCTCCAGCTGTGCCTCCAAACTATAACGCCCAGCATGCACTGACAGACCATGCATGCTGGGAATTGAAGTTGTGCAACAGCTGGAGGCACACTGGTTTGGAAACACTAAGTTAAGTAAAAAACGTTCAAGTGTTTTGCAACCAGTGTGCCTTCAGCTGTTGCATAACTACATCCCTCAGCATGCACGGACTGCCAAAGGGCATGCTGGGAGTTGTAGCAGTATGCCTCCAGCTGTTGCATAACTACAAGTGTCCTTCTGCTGTCACTGCATACTGAAATTTGAAGTTTTTGCAACAGCTGAAGCAGACTGGTTGCGAAACACTGAGTCTGTTTCCGTGTTTCGCAACCAGTGTGGCTCCAGCTGTTGCAAAACTACAACTCCCAGCATGCATGGACAGCCAAAGGGCATGCTCGAAGTTGTAGTTTTGCAACAGCTGGATGTTTCCCCCCCCCCCTCCCCCCCATATGTGAATGGACAGGGTACACTCACATAGGCGGAGGTTTACAGGGAGTGCTGCAAGATTGAGATGCAGCAAACTCGCTTTCAACCCCCGACCTTGTGACTGTACCCTAAAAACACTACACTACACTACACTTAAATAAAATAAGTAAAAAACACTATATATACACATACCGCTACACAGCCCCCCTCCCCAATAAATATGAACAACGTCTGGTACGGCACTGTTTCCAAAATGGAGCCTCCAGCTGTTGCAAAACAACAACTCCCAGTATTGCCGGACAGCCGTTGACTGTCCAGGCATGTTGGGAGTTTTGCAACAGCTGGAGGCACCCTGTTTTGGAAACACTGGCATAGAATACCCCTATGTCCACCCCTTTGCAAAACCCTAATTTAAGCCTCAAATGCGCATGGCGCTCTCACTTTGGAGCCCTCTCGTATTTCAAGGCAACATTTTAGGGTCACATATGGGGTATCGCCGTACTCGAGAGAAATTGCCTTACAGATTTTGGGGTGCTTTTTCTCCTTTTACCCCTTATGAAAAGGAACAGTTGGAGTCTACACCAGTATGTTAGTGTATAACAATAAAATTATTTACACTGACATGCTGGTGTTGCCGCATACTTTACATTTTCACAAGAGGTAAATGGGAAAAAAGATCCCCATTTTTTGGGACACAATTTAGCCGGAGTACGGAGATACCACATATGTGGGCGCAAAGTGCTCTGCGGGCGCACAACAAGGCCCATAAGGTAGAGTGCACCATGTACATTTGAGGTGATTTGCACAGGGGGGTCACAGATGCTAAATGAAGAATAAGGACATTGGTATAATTGATGTGTTATAATTGGGTGCAAAAAGTGGTATTATTGTGAGATTAAAACTCTACATAATGAAGAAAAAAATTTTTAAAACTAATAACGAGGACACACTTACTGTTTAGGTGCAGAAACGCTGCAGACAAAGCTCCTACTAAATAGAGCTGCGGTGTAAATTTATGCTCTGAGGAGAATTCTAAATTTAAACGCAATTCAAGAAAGTAGCTGCACAAGAATGATAAATGTAACGCAGCTGCGCCAAATTTACACAACAGTCAGAGGGGTAAAAAACTTCTATTATACACTGGAAATGATACATGTCCCCCAGTATGTGTGTATTGTGTGTATAGAGGTCTATAATATATGCACATGTTGTCTATATAGTATTCTGGAGGACAGACACTGTAGTATGGTAATATATACAAGTGTCGGCTCTTGGCTTTGTTATGGTAAATGCATGGACAGGAAGCATAGGTGAGACCCCCGAGTGTGGTAATGTAAGCGGGAGACAGCAATATACTCTCACACTCATCTCCTAGTGCATGAAATATACATGTGAGGGCAGTATGTGTGTATATTCCTCCTCTCACGGGACATTGTAATACGTATAATATCTGGGAATATGGGGCCTTGCTGTGGGCTCTAACAAAATACACACTTGGGCAAGGGGCATAGCCTAGACTGGCATTTGGTTGGTTGGTACTAGAGATGAGCGAACTTACAGTAAATTCGATTCGTCACGAACTTCTCGGCTCGGCAGTTGATGACTTTTCCTGCATAAATTAGTTCAGCTTTCAGGTGCTCCCGTGGGCTGGAAAAGGTGGATACAGTCCTAGGAGACTCTTTCCTAGGACTGTATCCACCTTTTCCAGCCCACCGGAGCACCGGAAAGCTGAACTAATTCATGCAGGAAAAGTCAGCAAACGCCGAGCCGAGAAGTTCGTGACGAATCGAATTTACTGTAAGTTCGCTCATCTCTAGTTGGTACCTTGTATATTTCCTTCTATTGATGCCCAAATAATACAGTGACCATTGTCTAATCGATAAGCTAGGGCAGTGTTTCCCAACCAGTGTGCCTCCAGCTGTGGCAAAACTACAACTCCCAGCATGCCCGGACAGCCTTCGGCTGTCCGGGCATGCTGGGAGTTGTAGTTTCGCCACAGCTGGAGGAACACTGGTTGGAATGTTGCTGCATCCTAACACTTTCCGTTAGCCAACAGCTACTCCACTTAAAGGAGTATTCCAGGCAAAAACTTTTTTATATATATCAACTGGCTCTGGAAAGTTAAACAGATTTGTAAATTACTTCTATTAAAAAATCTTAATCCTTCCAAAAGTTATTAGCTTCTGAAGTTTTCTGTCTAACTGCTCAATGATGATGTCATGTCCCGGGAGCTGTGCATGATGGGAGAATATCCCCATAGGAACTGCACAGCTCCCGGGACGTGAGTCATCAGAGAGCAGTTAGACAGAAAACAGCAACTCAACTTCAGAAGCTAATAACTATTGGAAGGATTAAGATGTTTTAATAGAAGTAAATAATAAATCTGTTTAACTTTCCGGAGCCAGTTGATATATAAAAAAAGTTTTTGCCTGGAATACCCCTTTAAAGGGGTACGCCGGTGAAAACCTTTTTTCTTTTAAATCAACTGGTGGCAGAAAGTTAAACATATTTGTAAATTACTTCTATTAAAAAATCTTAATCCTTCCAGTACTTATTAGCTGCTGAATGCCACAGAGGAAATTCCTTTATTTTTGGAACATTGATGACATCACGAGCACAGTGCTCTCTGCTGACATCTCTGTCCATTTTAGCAACCATGCATAGCAGATGTATGCAAAGGGCAGCATGGTGGCTTAGTGGTTAGCACTGCTCCCTTGCAATGCTGGGGCCTTGGGTTCAAATCCCACTAAGGACAACAATAAATAAAGTGTTATTATTAATATAATAATGTCAGCAGAGAGAACTGTGCTCGTGATGTCATCAGAGAGCATTCCAGAAAGAAAATAATTTTCCTCTGTAGTATTCAGCAGCTAATAAGTACAGGAAGGATTAAGATTATTCAATAGAAGTAATTTACAAATGTGTTTAACTTTCTGCCACCAGTTGATTTAAAAGAAAAAAGGTTTTCACCGGAGTACCCCTTTAACTCCCCTGTGCATGTGTTTTTAACAGACAAGTCATTTGCACACTTATCTGCAGCATATCTCAAGATAAACAAAGTTGGATCACGTTGAGCCTCATCCTACTTTTCAGTGAAGGTTTTGCGCACCTCCGTGTACATAATGGGGGTGCGGGTCATTTACTAACATGATCACGACTCCCCTATTTTTTTTATTTTTTTTTACAGGTTTTGCACCCAAATTGCGTCACACATTTCGTAGGCCAAATTTTGCAACAAAAAAACAAAACGAAAAAACAAAATCTGACCGACTCTCTCCCTCTCTCCCTAAAAGAGGGGCATGTGTCCGACAGTTTTGAAAAATCCCCCCAAAAATGTACCAATGTTTCCACATAAAATGTGGTGGATTTGAGCTGATCAGATCAGAACAGGTGTAAAAAAAAGAATAAAAAAGCAAAAGGTAATGAAAAAGCGCCAAATTACCGTTAAAAAAAACAACTGTCGGGAACAAAAATAGAACTCATAAAGAAAAATAAAAAACCTGCACTTTTTGCTCTTATGTGTAAGTGCACCTTAAAATGTCCATGTGTTTTTTTTTTTTTTTTGGCATGTCAAAAGTTTTGATCCGTCGGGGGCTGAATGTGCAGACCCCCACCGATCATTGGAACGAGCACGGAGCAGTGCGCCTTTGTGCGCTTCACTCCCTGATATCTGTCCAGTTGCACTAGATGGGCTCCATTGGCTGCCACCTGGGCATGCTGGGCGTTGTAGTTTTGCAATAACTGGGGATCCACAATTTGAAGGCAACTGGTTTAGATACTGAGCCCATCCTTGTAGGATGATAAGAAGGGGGTTGGATACTTTTCATGCACAGTCTGCCCTGCAGGACAGCTATATCCATGTACTCCATACAGTGTAATGGGCCTTATCTGTGCATTGTCACAAGGATATACAGTATATCTAGATATATCTCATGGATGACAAGTTCACATCATGGTATGCCGGGGGCAGGAGGCCCAGACTAGTGGAGCCTGATAATAATGGCTGTTTACACAATAGGCCATCGCTGTATACTATTCATCTAGACTAAGGGTATACAGCCCAGAGAGGAGAGGGGGAGGGGGGCTGCTTACAAAAAAGGGATTTTCCTTGGAATTTCTACAAGGCAGGAAACATATGGGCAAGTATGTAACCTCATAAATCAGAAGTCCTGTACATATCTGCAATATCTCCCTCGTCCTAGTGCCAAAAATATCTTTATTATTGTGATGTCACCATCCGATAATCCGTGAGTCAGATGGTGGCTGCGGGTAGTGATGGTGAAGGGTCCTCTTTTCTTTCTGCCTTGGATTTCCTCCTCAGATATTCTACTTATTTATCTCATATCTATCTATCTATCTATCTATCTATCTATCTATCTATCTATCTCTATATCTCATATCTATCTATCTATCTATCTCTCTCCTATCTATCTATCTATCTATCTCATATCTATCTATCTAATATCTATCTATCTATCTATCTATCTATCTATCTCATATCTATCTCTATATCTCATATCTATCTCCTATCTATCTATCTCCTATCTATCTATCTATCTATCTATCTCATATCTATCTCTATATCTCATATCTATCTCATATCTATCTATCTCCTATCTATCTCCTATCTATCTATCTATCTATCTATCTATCTATCTCATTTCTATCTCTATATCTCTATCTATCTATCTATCTCATATCTATCTCTATATCTCATATCTATCTATCTATCTATCTCATATCTATCTATCTATCTCATATCTATCTATCTATCCATCTATCATCTAGATTTTACAGCATTGTGCAGAGATTGTCCCCTCCTATGGCACCGGCCCCGCTGGGGCTCAGAATGTTAGTTCCCTATTTCAGGTGTATAAAAGGGACATTTCACAAGAAGCCAATGTATATAAAATCTCATGCGCACCTACATTGTCCAGTACCTACATGTGATGGCATCCCCCATGCCCCCAGGCTGTACCAACACGAGTCCCACCTAGTGCGAGGATGAGCCATGCTGTAATGTGATGATGTCAGGTAACCACAATGAATGGTGTCTTTACAGACGATACTGAGCTTGTAACATCTTGTATTACTTACCTGCTGCACTGCACAACCAGGTCCCCATATAGGGACAGCATTAAACCAAGTTCACATCTGCGCGGAAGTCAGATCCAGACACAAGCAATGAAGCTGGACAGTCTGTTATACAATGGACACCAACAGGTCCCTAAGGGTCCCATAGACTATGAATGGACACCAAAAGGTCCCTACGGGTCCCATAGACTATGAATGGACACCAGAAGGTCCTGAAGGGTCTCATAGACTTTGAATGGACATCAACAGGTCCCTACGGGTCCCATAGATTATGAATGAACACCAGCAGGTCCCTACGGGTCCCATAGACTATGAATGGACACCAACAGGTCCCTACGGGTCCCATAGACTATGAATGGACACCAACAGGTCCCTACGGGTCCCATAGATTATGAATGGACACCAGCAGGTCCTGAAGGGTCCCATAGACTATAAATGGACACCAGAAGGTCCTGAAGGGCCCCATAGACTTTGAATGGACACCAACAGGTCCCAATGGTTCCCATGAACTTTGAATGGACACCAACAAATCCTGACAGGTCCCATAGACTACGAATGGACACCAGCAGGTCCTGAAGGGTTCCATAGACTTTGAATGGACACCAGCAGGTCCTGAAGGGTCCCATAAACTTTGAATGGACATCAACAGGTCCCTACGGGTCCCATAGATTATCAATTGACACCAGCAGGTTGTGAAGGGTCCCATAGACTATGAATGTATACCATAAGGTCCTGGAGGGTCTCTTAAACTATAAATGGACACCAAAAGGTCCTGAAGGGTCCCATATACTTTGAACAGACACCAACAGGTCCCATGGACTTTGAATGGCCACCAACAGGTCCCAATGGGTCCCATGAACTTTAAATGGACACCAACAAATCCTGACAGGTCAGATAGACTATTCATGGACACCAGCAGGTCCTGAAGGGTCTCATAGGGGGAGTTTTATCAAAACCTGTGCAGAGGAAGAGTGGTGCAGTTGCCCATGGCAACCAATCAGATCGCTACTTTCATTTTGCAGAGGCCTTGTCAAAAATGAAAGTAGCGATCTCATTGGTTGCTATGGGCAACGGGGCAACTTTTCCTCTGGACAGATTTTGATAAATCTCCCCCATAGACTTTAAATAGACACCAGCAGGTCCTGAAGGGTCCCATAGACTTTAAATGGGGTCTGTTGGGTTTCCGCCTGGTGTCCATTGTTTTTTAGGAGATGAGTGGAGAAAATAAATGACCTTTTCTTCTCCGCTCATCTCTCCTCTGGACATAATCTGCAGACAGAGCTCCAACAGAGAGGTGAACAAACCCCAAATGACCATTCACACCCCATTAATGTCACAGGCCTCTGCCGGGATCCATTGGTGTCTGTTGTGCTGCTCTGTTTTTCCTGGAGTCTGTGACAAGATGAGAAGCCCAACATACAGACACCCCAAAAAGTGACCCCACCATATTGTGCCCCGTAAAAGTAGTATATACTAGAGGAAGGCTGCATGGAGTCACTAGGCCATTCCCTTCAGGCCCTTGACATGAATGGGGCCACTGCAGTGCATCACAGTACAGGTTATATCTGCTTATAAGTGCCCACCCAGCTTTCCCAGAACCAGACAAAACTAAGAAACTAAAAAGAATATTACAAGATCTATAGACTGTAAACTTATAACTGTGGTCTTCATGTCTCATAATAGAACACAGAGCAGGTTGTTGCCCATAACGACCACCCTGATTGGTTGCTATGGGTAACAGAGTGATACACGGGAGCGCCATGTAGGGAAGGAATGCGCCCCCTACTGTACGGCGGATCGGGGGAGGTGATCCTGTGATCAGAGGATTCCCCGCAGCCCCCATTGTAGAGTGTGATCCCCGCCCCCTCCTCTATGTGCAACAGGCGGACAAGATACAGAAAGGAGGAAGGCGGCGGCCGGTATACCGGACAGAACGTGCGGACAGATCCCAGGTATACCGGACAGACAGAGCGGACAGATCCCAAGTATACCGGACAGAACGTGCGGACAGATCCCAGGTATACCGGACAGACAGAGCGGACAGATCCCAAGTATACCGGACAGAACGTGCGGACAGATCCCAGGTATACCGGACAGACAGAGCGGACAGATCCCAAGTATACCGGACAGAACGTGCGGACAGATCCCAGGTATACCGGACAGACAGAGCGGACAGATCCCAAGTATACCGGACAGACAGAGCGGACAGATCCCAGGTATACCGGACAGACAGAGCGGACAGATCCCAGGTATACCGGACAGACAGAGCGGACAGATCCCAGGTATACCGGACAGAACGTGCGGACAGATCCCAGGTATACCGGACAGACAGAGCGGACAGATCCCAGGTATACCGGACAGAACGTGCGGACAGATCCCAGGTATACCGGACAGACAGAGCGGACAGATCCCAAGTATACCGGACAGACAGAGCGGACAGATCCCAGGTATACCGGACAGACAGAGCGGACAGATCCCAAGTATACCGGACAGACAGAGCGGACAGATCCCAGGTATACCGGACAGACAGAGCGGACAGATCCCAGGTATACCGGACAGAACGTGCGGACAGATCCCAGGTATACCGGACAGACAGAGCGGACAGATCCCAGGTATACCGGACAGACAGAGCGGACAGATCCCCGGTATACCGGACAGACAGAGCGGACAGATCCCAGGTATACCGGACAGACAGAGCGGACAGATCCCAAGTATACCGGACAGACAGAGCGGACAGATCCCAGGTATACCGGACAGACAGAGCGGACAGATCCCAAGTATACCGGACAGACAGAGCGGACAGATCCCAGGTATACCGGACAGACAGAGCGGACAGATCCCAAGTATACCGGACAGACAGAGCGGACAGATCCCAGGTATACCGGACAGACAGAGCGGACAGATCCCAGGTATACCGGACAGACAGAGCGGACAGATCCCAGGTATACCGGACAGACAGAGCGGACAGATCCCAGGTATACCGGACAGACAGAGCGGACAGATCCCAGGTATACCGGACAGACAGAGCGGACAGATCCCAGGTATACCGGACAGACAGAGCGGACAGATCCCAGGTATACCGGACAGAACTTGCGGAGACTGGGACCTGATCGGCGCCGAGATTGTACAGAAACCAGGATCTGATCACCTACATACAGCCCTCCCGATCTGATCACCTACATACAGCCCTCCCGATCTGATCACCTACATACAGCCCTCCCGATCTGATCACCCCCGATCTGCTCCCGGGATTGTACCATCTACCAGGATCCATCACACGATGATCACAATGTTCGGTGAGTACCCGGTGTATCCTCTATACATAGTCCAGGTGGAGGCAGAAGGATCCAATACTGCAGAGAATGATCACAGGATGGACGGGAGAAATTAGGAGGGAACCGAAACTTTGTATCTTTGATGGAATAAATGTAACATGTATTTTTTCGTTACCCCGGAGTACTACAGTTTACTTTATGTGGCTATCTATCTATCTATCTATCTATCTATCTATCTATCTCATATCTATCTATCTATCTATCTCATATCTATCTATCTCATATCTATCTATCTCATATCTATCTATCTATCTATCTATCTCATATCTATCTATCTCATATCTATCTATCTCATATCTATCTCATATCTATCTATCTATATCATATCTATCTCATATCTATCTATCTATCTATCTATCTATCTCATATCTATCTATCTATCTATCTATCTATCTCATATCTATCTATCTCATATCTATCTATCTCATATCTATCTATCTATCTATCTCATATCTATCTATCTCATATCTATCTATCTCATATCTATCTATTTATCTCTCATATCTATCTATCTCATATCTATCTATCTATCTATCTCATATCTATCTATCTATCTCATATCTATCTATCTATCTCATATCTATCTATTTATCTCTCATATCTATCTATCTATCTCATATCTATCTATCTATCTATCTATCTCATATCTATCTATCTCATATCTATCTATCTCATATCTATCTATCTCATATCTATCTCATATCTATCTCATATCTATCTATCTATCTCATATCTATCTATCTATCTATCTCATATCTATCTATCTCATATCTATCTATCTATCTCATATCTATCTATCTCATATCTATCTATCAATCTATCTATCTATCTTTCTCATATCTATCTATCTATCTATCTCCTATCTATCTATCTATCTATCTATCTATCTACCTCATATCTATCTATCTATCTCATATCTATCTATCTATCTATCTATCTCATATCTATCTATCTATCAATCTATCTAACTATCTATCTATCTTTCTCATATCTATCTATCTCATATCTATCTATCAATCTATCTCATATCTATCTATCTCATATCTATCTATCTCATATCTATCTATCTCATATCTATCTCATATCTATCTATCTATCTATCTCATATCTATCTATCTAATCTCTATCTATCTCATATCTATCTATTTATCTCATATCTATCTATCTATCTATCTCATATCTATCTATCTATCTCATATCTATCTATCTGTCTCATATCTATCTATCTCATATCTATCTATCTCATATCTATCTATCTCATATCTATCTATCTATCTCATATCTATCTGTCTATCTCATATCTATCTGTCTATCTCATATCTATCTATCTCATATATATCTATCTATCTCATATCTATCTATCTCATATCTATCTATCTATCTCATATCTATCTATCTATCTCATATCTATCTATCTATCTATCCCATATCTATCTATCTATCTAGCTCATATCTATCTATCTCATATCTATCTATCTTACATCGATCTATCTCATATCTATCTATCTATCTCATATCTATCTATCTCATATCTATCTCATATCTATCTATCTCATACCTATCTCATATCTATCTATCTATCTATCTCATATCTATCTATCTATCTCATATCTATCTATCTATCTATCTACCTATCTCATATCTATCTATCTATCTCATATCTATCTATCAATCAATCTATCTTTCTCATATCTATCTATCTATCTCCTATCTATCTATCTATATATCTATCTACCTCATATCTATCTATCTCATATCTATCTCATATCTATCTATCTATCTCATATCTATCTATCAATCTATCTATCTATCTATCTTTCTCATATCTATCTATCTATCTCATATCTATCTATCAATCTATCTCATATCTATCTATCTCATATCTATCTATCTCATATCTATCTCATATCTATCTATCTCATATCTATCTATCTATCTATCTATCTATCTATCTCATATCTATCTATCTCATATCTATCGATTTATCTCATATATATCTATCTATCTATCTATCTCATATCTATCTATCTATCTATCTTTCTCATATCTATATATCTATCTATCTCATATCTATCTATCTCATATCTATCTATCTATCCCATATCTATCTATCTATCTATCTATCTAGCTCATATCTATCTATCTGTCTCATATCTATCTATCTCATATCTATCTATCTCATATCTATCTATCTATCTATCTATCTATCTCATATCTATCTGTCTATCTCATGTATATCTATCTATCTCATATCTATCTATCTTATATCGATCTATCTCATATCTATCTATCTATCTCTTATCTATCTATCTCATATCTATCGATATCATATCTATCTCATATCTATCTATCTCATATCTATCTATCTCATATCTATCTATCTATCTATCTATCTCATATCTATCTATCTATCTATCTCATATCTATCTATCTATCTCATATCTATCTATCTATCTATCTCATATCTATCTATCTCATATCTATCTATCTATCTACCTCATATCTTTTTATCTATCTCATATCTATCTCATATCTATCTATCTATCTATCTCATATCTATCTATCTATCTATCTCATATCTATCTATCTATCTATCTCATATCTATCTATCTCATATCTATCTATCTACCTCATATCTTTTTATCTATCTCATATCTATCTCATATCTATCTATCTCATATCTATCTATCAATCTATCTATCTATCTTTCTCATATCTATCTATCTCATATCTATCTATCTATCTATCTCATATCTATCTATCTATCTCATATCTATCTATCTACCTCATATCTATCTCATATCTATCTATCTATCTCATATCTATCTATCTATCTATCTCATATCTACCTGGTCAGGTGTTCTCTCTGTATCTCATGGTCCCGGTGATTCGCTCGGCCACCATCGATCATGCCTCCACCTTTGGGCGTAGTTAACCCCTTCATACTTGTGCAGAGTCACGTTGAGGTGCGCCGGTGACCCCCTCCCGCTGTGGCAGGAAGCCGCACTCCCTACATTTCTTATACAATATCCAAGAACAACACGGTGTGTTTTCCCTCGTCGGGAGCCCAAGGTGTCTTGCTAGGATTTGTGCTGCGCTCTGGAATTCTTGTTTTCCTCCTCAGTCTTGGAAGAGAAGTTTGTGGTCTTTGGCTCTGGATCCATTTTCTTTCATTGCAGCCACCCACATCTTAAGAATGGTCCGACCCTCCCGAGGACACACGGGGTCAGGGCTGGGTACTGGTGACCTTGTGCCACGTAAAGGGAAGCATTAGATCAGTGGTCTCAAACCGGGGCCCTCCAGATGTTGCAAAACTTCAACTCCCAGCATGCCCGGACAGCCAACGGCTGTCCGGGCATGCTGGGAGTTGAAGTTTTGCAACATCTGGAGGGCCACAGTTCGAGACCACTTTTACCCCTATGCAGATGGTTTGGCCCATCGGTGGTCCAGAAGCATAAACACACACTAGATGTTTTGGTAGATTTGTTGCAGATTTTGTTGTCACCATTGATTCCAATTGGCGACATCCACAACAAAATTTCGGCATCGTGAATCATTGTTGGCTGTCCGGGCATGCTGGGAGTTGTAGTTGTGCAACAGGTGGAGGCTCCCTGGTTGGGAAGCAGTGCCATAGAGTTTTTGGCAGGTGAACCACATGAATGGCATCAATTGGTACTAAGGGGCCCAAAGTGTGCCAAATTAAAGGGGTACTCCACTGGAAATTTTTTTTTAAATCAACCGGTACCAGAAAGTTAAGCAGATTTGTAAATTACTTCTATTAAAAAAATCTTAATCCTTCCAGTACTTATCAGCTGCTGTTATGATCCACAGGAAGTTCTTTTCACATTTCACTGTGGTCAGACTGAAAAGAAATTCAAAATGAAAAGAACTTCCTGTGGATCATACAGCAGCTGATAAGTACTGGAAGGATAAAGATTTTATCTATTTTTAATAGAAGTGATTTACAAATCTGTTTAACTTTCTGGCACCAGTTGATTTAAAAGAAAATGTTTTCCAGGGGAGCACCCCTCTAATGTCCCCCACCCCATTATACCACCACCAGCCTGAACCGCTGATACAAGGCAGGATGGACAACATGTTTACGCCAAATTCTGACCCTACCATCTGAATGTCGCAGCTGGAATCGAGACTCATCAGACCAGACAACGTTCTTCCAGTCCTTGACCTTTGTGAGTTGTAGCCTAGGTTTCTAAGCTAACAGGCGTGGTCCTTTGCTACTGTAGCCCAGCTGCTTTAAGGTTGGATGTGTTGTGCAATCAGAGATGGTATTCTGAATACCTTGTTTGTGACAAGTGGTTATTAAAGGGGTAGTCCAGTGGTGAAAAACGTATCCCCTATTCTAAGGATAACTTTCAGATTGCGGGGGGGCTTCCGACAGCTCAGGCCCCCTGGCGATCTCTCTGTACACGCCCCCTCAATACAACTCTATGGCAGGGCCGAAGATTGCCGAAGGCAGTGCTCCAGTTCTGCCATAGAGTTGTATTGGGGGGCGTGTAAGCCGCCGACGCTTCGTGCGGTGCTCAACATGCCCCCTTCCCACGGGCTGTCGGGGCCCCGTACAGTAGATCGCGGGGGGCCCCTACGGTCGGACCCCCCCCCCCCCCCGCGATCTGAAACTTATCCCCTATCCTTATGATAGGGGATACGTTTTTAACCACTGGATATCTCCTTTAAGTTACTATTGACTTCCTGTCATCTCGAACCAGTCTGCCCATTCTCTTCTGACACCAACAAGGCATTTTTGTCCCAGTACTGCCGCTTACTGGATATTCTCTCTGTTTTGGACCTTTCTTTGTAAACCCTAGAGATGGTTGTGCGTGATCATCCCAGTAGATCAGCAGTTTTTGAAATACTCAGACCAGCCCATCTGGCACCAACAACCATGGCACGTTCACAGTCACTTAAAGGAGATCTCCGTTGAAAATTAACTTATCCTTCGGATAGGGGATAGCTAGGGGAGAGCGTGATACAGCCGGAATGTGCTCCATTCATTCCTATTGGATTGCCCATAAGACCCGAGTACAGCCCTCGGGCATCATTGGCGCTCCCGTAGGAATGAATAGAGTGTGTGCCGCCTACCGGTTAACAACACGTGCTCCTCACTGAGAGTGTCAGGGTCCTGTCCCGATGATCCCGGGGTGGCCTCACCGGTCAGACCCGCACGATCAGCTACTATTCCCCAGTTAAGTTACTTTTCCCCAAAGTACCCCTTTAAATTTAGTTTCTTCCCCATTCTGATGTTTGGTTTTAACTTTATCAAGTTGTCTTGACCATGTCTACATGCCTAAATACATTGAGTTGCTGTCATGTGATTGGCTGATTAACTATGTATTTACTATATATTGTTTGTGTGTGTATATTTGTATCTTTGTATGTAAAGTTATGGCTGTAAATGTTGGCACCCCTGAAAGTATTTCTCACAGAAAAGGATTGCAGTAACACATGTTTTACTATACACATGTTTATTCCCTTTGTGTGTATTGGAACTATACCAAAAAAGGGAGGGAAAAAGCAAATTGGACATAATGTCACCAAACTCCAAAAATGGGCTGAACAAAATGATTGGCACCCTTTCACAATTGTGGAAAAATAAGATTGTTTCAAGCATGTAATGCTCCTTTAAACTCACCTGGGGCAAGTAACAGGTGTGGGCAATATAAAAATCACACCTGAAAGCAGATAAAAAGGAGAGAAGTTCACTTAGTCTTTGCATTGTGTGTCTGTGTGTGCCATACTAAGCACGGACAACATAAAGAGGAGAAGAGAACTGTCTGAGGACTTGAGAACCAAAATTGTGGAAAAATATCAACAATCTCAAGGTTACAAGTCCAACTCCAGAGATCTAGATTTGCCTTTGTCCACAGTGCGCAACATTATCAAGAAGTTTACAGTTCATGGCACTGTAGCTAATCTCCCTGGGCGTGGACGGAAGAGAAAATTTTTTGAAAGGCGTTAACGCAGGATAGTCTGGATGGTGGATAAGCAGCCCCAAACAAGTTCCAAAGATATTCAAGCTGTCCTGCAGACTCAGGGAGCATCAGTGTCAGCGCAAACTATCCGTCAACATTTAAATGAAATGAAATGCTATGGCAGGAGACCCAGGAGGACCCAACTGCTGACACAGACATAAAAAGCAACACTACATTTTGCCAAAATGAACTTGAGTAAGCCAAAATCCTTCTGGGAAAACGTTTTGTGGACAGATGAGACCAAGATAGAGCTTTTTGGTAAAGTACATCATTCTACTGTTTACCGAAAACGGAATGAGGCCTACAAAGAAAAGGACACAGTACCTACAGCGAAATATGGTGGAGGTTCAATAATATTTTGGGGTTGTTTTGCTGCCTCTGGCACTGGGGGCCTTGAATGTGTACAAGGCATTGTTACGCCGAGCGCTCCGGGTCCCCGCTCCTCCCCGGAGCGCTCGCTACACTCTCCTCACTGCAGCGCTCCGGTCAGATCCACTGACCCGGGGCGCTGCGATTCCGCTTCCAGCCGGGATGCGATTCGCGATGCGGGTAGCGCCCGCTCGCGATGCGCACCCCGGCTCCCGTACCTGACTCGCTCTCCGTCGGTCCTGTCCCGGCGCGCGCGGCCCCGCTCCCTAGGGCGCGCGCGCCGGGTCTTTGCGATTTAAAGGGCCACTGCGCCGCTGATTGGCGCAGTGGTTCCAATCAGTGTGTTCACCTGTGCACTCCCTATGTATACCTCACTTCCCCTGCACTCCCTTGCCGGATCTTGTTGCCATTGTGCCAGTGAAAGCGTTTCCTTGTGTGTTCCTAGCCTGTGTTCCAGACCTCCTGCCGTTGCCCCTGACTACGATCCTTGCTGCCTGCCCCGACCTTCTGCTACGTCCGACCTTGCTTCTGTCTACTCCCTTGTACCGCGCCTATCTTCAGCAGCCAGAGAGGTTGAGCCGTTGCTAGTGGATACGACCTGGTCACTACCGCCGCAGCAAGACCATCCCGCTTTGCGGCGGGCTCTGGTGAAAACCAGTAGTGACTTAGAACCGATCCACTAGCACGGTCCACGCCAATCCCTCTCTGGCACAGAGGATCCACTACCTGCCAGCCGGCATCGTGACAGGCATCATGAAATCTGAGGATTACCAACGGATTTTGGGTCGCACTGTACAGCCCAGTGTCAGAAAGCTGGGTTTGCATCTGAGATCTTGGATCTTCCAGCAGGACAATGACCCCAAACATACATCAAAAAGCCCCCAGAAATGGATGGCAACAAAGCGCTGGAGAGTTCTGAAGTGGCAACAATGAGTCCAGATCTAAATCCCATTGATCACCTGTGGAGAGATCTTAAAATTGCTGTTGGGAAAAGGCGACTTCCAATAAGAGATCTGGAGGAGCTTGCAAAGGAAGAGTGGTCCAACATTCCGGCTGAGAGGTGTAAGAAGCTTATTGATGGTTATGGAAGCCACTGATTTCAGTTATTTTTTTCCAAAGGGTGTGCAACCAAATATTAAGTTAAGGGTGCCAATAATTTTGTCCAGACCATTTTTGGAGTTTGGTGACATTATGTCCAATTTGCTTATATTTCCTCCCTTTTTGGTTTAGTTCCAATATACACAAAGGAATAAACATGTGTATAACAAAACATGTGTTACTGCAATCCTTTTCTGTGAGAAATACTTCATTTTCTAGAAACATTTCAGGGGCACCAACATTTACGGCCATGACTGTATAGAGTATCCCAGAATGCCTGGCGTGTAGTCTCCATTGTGGTGGTGCAGTGAGTCACATGTATTGCGGTTGTATATGTTGGAGATGCGGCTCCGCGGTCCTCGTCTTGTCTCAGTGTATGTACACGGGGTCTTGGCTGCGGAGTTCGTGACATTGCTCAATAACCAGAGAACACGCTGTATATCTGCTCTCTCAGAACGCCTAGACCAAAACCCAATGACATCAGCCGGGAAGCAGCCAAGAACATATTCTGTCGCCACAATCCCAAAATGCTTTCAGCGGGGGCGCATGATATCACCCGGGTGGCAGCCCGCCACATCCAGAACTGATAAGATCCTCACATTCCTTTATTACATCCTAAATACTGCAAGGAAAGTGCTGAGTGGACTGTTTATAGGGAGTCATAGAGGACAGTGGGGTGAGATAGGACTAAGGTAGGGATCAGGGACTGGGACTGAGGTGACGATCATGGACCATGGCTAAGGTGGCGATCAGGGATTATGACTAAAGTGGTGATCAGGGACTAGAGCTAAGCGGACTTACATAGCATCTGTATTATAGCTTGTATGGCAGTTCATTGAATGCAACTATAGACTACAGAGTTTGCTGCTATATCAGTGGTTTACAAACTTTGGCCCTCCAGATGTTGCAAAACTACAACTCCCAGTTTTATGAACCTGGACTAAGGTTGGGATCATGAACTAGGACTAAGGTGGTGATCTGGAACTAGGACTAAGGGAGTGATCACGGACAAGGATTTAGGTGTTAAAAAGGGACTAGGTCTTAGGTGGCGATTGGGGACTAGAACTAAGGTGGGTCATGGGGACTAATACTACCTTAGTCATAGTTCCTGATCCCCACCTTAGCCCTTCTACATAATCCCTACCTTAGTCCTAGTCTTTGATTGCCACCTTAGTCTTAGTCCCTGATCCCCACCTTAGTCCTAGTCCCTGATCCCCATCTCAGTCCTAGTCCCTGATCGCCATCTCAGTCCTAGTCCCTGATCCCCATCTCAGTCCTAGTCCCTGATCCCCATCTCAGTCCTAGTCCCTGATCGCCACCTTAGTCGTAGTCTTTGATTGCTACCTTAGTCCTAGTCCCTGATTCCTACTTTAGGATTGGGAATTAGCACTAAAGTGGGGACCAAGGATAGGACTAAGGTGGGGATTGAGGAATAGGACTAAGGTGGGGATTGAGGAATAGGACTAAGGTGGGGATTGAGGAATAGGACTAAGGTGGGGATTGGGGACTAGGACTGAGGTGGGAATTGGGGACTGGGACTAAGGTCGGTAGGGACTAGGACTGAGGTGGAGATTGTTGGAACCAGTCTTTCCATCCTTTTCACCCTACCATATGACAGTAGATCTTGCAACCTCCAGATGTTGTAAAACTACAACTCCCAGCATAACATGAGAGCAGCAGGCTCTTGGGCCATGCTGGGAATTGTAGTACACTCAGAGTCCCAAGTTGGAGTGAAGCGGTCCCCGGGGTTCTGTACAGGACCCAGCTGTATAGGGTGACACATCATATAGGCAGCTGTAGGTGTTGGTGTCGCTCCATTGTCTGGGAGGGAACATCTGCTCTGGATCAGTGTAAAAATGTAAACAGGGATTGAATGTAAAGCATCTGCAGATATACAGAACACTCACGCATTTCCCTACCCACCGCAGATCAGCGCCTGGGGGCTCATTACTAGTTGACCATATCCCAGGATGCACTGGGGGAAGGTCTGCAGCTACAGTGAGGGGTCAGGACTTCAAAGCTTCCTAGGACTCCGCTCCTGCTGTGTTATTGTGGATCGGAAAAGTACTTTACATTTACTAAGAAGCGTAGAAAAAATACCCCTTCAGGGCAGTTTAGATGGTGGTTATATGGGCACGGCAGGGTTAGGGTGGTTTAGATGGTGGTTATATGGGCACGGCAGAGTTAGGGTGGTTTAGATGGTGGTTATATGGGCACGACAGGGTTAGGGTGGTTTAGATGGTGGTTATATGGGTACGACAGGGTTAGGGTGGTTTAGATGGTGGTTATATGGGCACGGCAGGGTTAGGGTGGTTTGGATGGTTGTTATATGGGCACGGCAGGGTTAGGGTGGTTTAGATGGTGGTTATATGGGCACGGCAGGGTTAGGGTGGTTTAGATGGTGGTTATATGGGCACGGCAGGGTTAGGGTGGTTTAGATGGTGGTTATATGGGCACGGCAGGGTTAGGGTGGTTTAGATGGTGGTTATATGGGCACGACAGGGTTAGGGTGGTTTAGATGGTGGTTATATGGGCACGGCAGGGTTAGGGTGGTTTAGATGGTGGTTATATGGGCACGTCAGGGTTAGGGTGGTTTAGATGGTGGTTATATGGGCACGGCAGAGTTAGGGTGGTTTAGATGGTGGTTATATGGGCACGACAGGGTTAGGGTGGTTTAGATGGTGGTTATATGGGTACGACAGGGTTAGGGTGGTTTAGATGGTGGTTATATGGGCACGGCAGGGTTAGGGTGGTTTGGATGGTGGTTATATGGGCACGGCAGGGTTAGGGTGGTTTAGATGGTGGTTATATGGGCACGGCAGGGTTAGGGTGGTTTAGATGGTGGTTATATGGGCACGGCAGGGTTAGGGTGGTTTAGATGGTGGTTATATGGGCACGGCAGGGTTAGGGTGGTTTAGATGGTGGTTATATGGGCACGACAGGGTTAGGGTGGATTAGATGGTGGTTATATGGGCACGGCAGGGTTAGGGTGGTTTAGATGGTGGTTATATGGGCACGTCAGGGTTAGGGTGGTTTAGATGGTGGTTATATGGGCACGGCAGAGTTAGGGTGGTTTAGATGGTGGTTATATGGGCACGACAGGGTTAGGGTGGTTTAGATGGTGGTTATATGGGTACGACAGGGTTAGGGTGGTTTAGATGGTGGTTATATGGGCACGGCAGGGTTAGGGTGGTTTGGATGGTGGTTATATGGGCACGGCAGGGTTAGGGTGGTTTAGATGGTGGTTATATGGGCACGGCAGGGTTAGGGTGGGAGAATCCGCAATCTGGGGTTCTGCTGAAGCGGACTTGGATCACATAGTATCTGTATTGTAGCTTATATGGCGGTACATTGAATCCCTGCAACTACAGACTACAGAGCCACAGTCTGTTTGCCGCTATATTTCAGTGGTGTCCAAGCTGTTGACCTCCAGATGTTGCAAAACTACAACTCTCAGCATGCCCGGACAGCAAACGGCTGTCCGTGCATGCTGAGAGTTGTAGTTTTGAAACAACTGGATGGCCACAAGCTGGACAACTAAGATCTATTTTCATACAATAGGATGTATTATAATGTACACAGGCGGAAAATATGGGTTTGGGGTCCCACCTTAGTCCTAGTCCCTGATCCCCACCTTACTCCTAGACCCTGATCCCCACTTTAGTCCTAGTCCCTGATCCTCACCTTACTCCTAGATCCTGATCCCCACTTTATTCCTAGTCCCTGATCCCCAATTTATTCCTAATCCCTGATCCCCACTTTAGTCCTAGTCCCTAATCCCCACCTTAGTCCTGGTCCCTAATCCCCATCTTGGTCCTAGTCCCTGATCCCCAATTTAGTCCTAGTCCTTGATTCTTATTTTAGGCCTAGTCTCCGAGGTCCAGGTTAGTCCTAGTCCCTGATCCCCACTTTAGTCCTAGTCCCTAATCCCCACTTTAGTCCTTGTTCCCAAAAGCCACTTTAGTCCTAGTCCCTAATCCCCATCTTGGTCCTAGTCCCCAATCCCCACTTTAGTTTCCTCGTCCTTGATCCCTTACCTTAGGCCTAGTCCCCGATCCTCAGGTTAGTCCTAGTCCCTGATCCCCACTTTAGTCCTAGTCCCTAACACCCACTTTAGTTCTTGTTCCCAAAACCCACTTTAGTCCTAGTCCCTAATCCCCATCTTGGTCCTAGTCCCCAATCCCCACTTTAGTTTCCTAGTCCTTGATCCCTTACCTTAGGCCTAGTCCCCGATCCTCATGTTAGTCCTAGTCCCTGATCCCCACTTTAGTCCTAGTCCCTAATCCCCACCTTAGTCCTCGTTCCCAAAACCCACTTTAGTCCTAGTCCCTGATCCCCACTTTAGTCCTAGTCCCTAATCCCCACTTTAGTCCTTGTTCCCAAAACCCACTTTAGTCCTAGTCCCTAATCCCCATCTTGGTCCTAGTCCCCAATCCCCACTTTAGTTTCCTAGTCCTTGATCCCTTACCTTAGGCCTAGTCCCCGATCCTCATGTTAGTCCTAGTCCCTGATCCCCACTTTAGTCCTAGTCCCTAATCCCCACCTTAGTCCTCGTTCCCAAAACCCACTTTAGTCCTAGTCCCTAATCCCCATCTTGGTCCTATTCCCCAATCCCCACTTTAGTCTCCTAGTCCTTGATTCTTACCTTAGGCCTAGTCCCCGATCCCCAGGTTAGTCCTAGTTCCTGGTCCCTGTGAGAGGCAGTATCAGGAGATCAGGTCAGAGGGACAGGTTGTGGATGGCTTTGTACATCATGGTGAAGAGTTTACACTGAATTTGTTGGGCAACAGGTAACCATCGAAGGGGTTGGCAAAGGGGAGAGGCAGAGGAGCGAGGGGAGAGGTGGATTAGTCGGGCAGTTGAGGATGAACATCTGCTGCAGGGGGGGAGTCAGGTGACCCCCATACACTTTAGATGGTTGGTTCGTCTTGTCGGAAAACGGCTGATTTGGTTACCATTAATCTAATATATATTACCGAGTTTAGGTTACGTTCATTCGATGGATTAAACCCTGACTCATATTTGTGAGCTTCGGATTTCTCATGTGGGAGGAACTGAGTCTTAGATGGGTCGGATTGCAGAAGACGAGCGCCGATCTCAGAATTTGGCGCTAATTTGTTATGTCTTCACAAGAGGCGATCAATGGTGCGGCCCTTTAAATGAACCGTTATCGTTCGCATATCCCCTGTTTACACCGAGCAATATGTGGCTGATAGCCAGGATTATATTGGCCGTACAAAAGACGCGATCAGACGATAAATGAGCGTTGGAAGCCATTATTCTTTGGAACGCTGATTGGCCAAATAATCCGCCCGTGTAATACGGCCTTTACTATTTGCTCCTATTCTTAGAGCTTTGTCCTATAATGATGGTCCCTATAATCTGTGCTGATCTATATCTCTCCAATTGGCAGTAAACATTGGGTGGGGGTCATTGTCTGCCCCCTCCCCCCCTCGCACTGATGAGATTTACAACAATCCCTGATCCACACGACAGTTCCTCTGTATACAAAGGGTCCGGCCTGCGCCCTCCCCATTATTTGGAGAAGGGCTTTGTGAGTGTGAGGAGCATCAGATAAGTCTGTTGTCATAGCCCGGGCCTTGGTTATTCTGGAGATCAGCGGTGGGGCCTTTGTTATTCTGGAGATCAGCGGTGGTCACTTAGATAAACACCGGGGGCCGTCCAGTCCGAGCTCTGGTTACAGTAACGAGATCCTTGTTTTTATTAGGAAATGGTCAGAGTCATGGATTAGTCACGGGAACTCTGAAATGCTCCATGTCCAACATTTACTTTCTAGACCAGTGTTTCCCAACCAGGGTGCCTCCAGCTGTGGCATAACTACAACTCCCAACTTACAACTTAAAGGGGTACTCCAGATGAAAAAAAAATGTTTTCAGATCAACTGGTGGCAGAAAGATATACAGATTTATAAATTACTTCTATGTAACAATCTTAATCCTTCCAGTACTTATCAGCTGCTGTATGCTCCAGAGGAAGTTGTGTAGTTCTTTCCAGTCTGACCAAAGTGCTCTCTGCTGCCACCTCTGTCTGTGTCAGGAACTGTCTTTGACCTTTTTCATGCTCGGTGACCTTTTTCAGTGGTCAGTCTACAAGGAGTGGGGGGGGGGGCTGATCTGTAAGCAACAGCTGTTGTGTATACCTCTTATATATACTGGTGTCTGCTTCTACTCTAATCCTGTCTGTGATGATAAAGAGGAGACTGATGGAAAATGATCTGTATTGAATAGTAAGCCTCAGCCTTAGTTAAGTCCCCTTCACATATGTCCGTCGTCAGGTGGCGTTTCCTTCTGGCGCTATAGAAAAAGCATTGTAGAGAAACTGATGATAAAACTGATCCTATTCATTTGAATGGGACAGTTGACAATTATCTGACATCTCAATTTGGACGCGGGATGTTTGGTTGGACACGCGGGATGGTTGGACACGCGGGATGGTTGGAACGCATCTTGCTGCGTTCCCCTCTGTGTTGTTCAGAAATAATGGACGCCGGATGCTAAACAACCACGTTGTCATCAGTTGCGTTGAGTTTTAGGCTGGCTTCTCCTAGCCGGATCCCAGACATATGTGAACCCAGCCTTATAAGCCTAGTGGCCAGAATAGAAACTGCAAGATTTCAGGATTTAATATATAAATATAAAATGGAAAATGAAAAAAAAAAATAACAAAAAATTATTTAAAAAATATGGTTAAAATAAAAACTTGAAATAACTTGATTTAAACAATAGGGGGTAATTTATTCACACTTTTTTCTTTTTCCATTGGGCGGATCACTAGTGTGCGCCCAGTGCAGCTGGTTGGAGATTATCATGAAGCCTGCGACTAAGGGTGCGCTAATGTGACGCGCACTTGTAAGTCAGCGTGGGGCGGCTATCTGCACCTGGTCCTGATTGGAGTGGCCGTTGTGCAAAACTGTGCGACTATTGCCAAAGTCGCACATCATAGATAAGTGTGTAAACTGTTTGCCTTGCCAACCATGGTCAAACCCCACCCATAATTCCCCCTGGTAAGTCACATTATAAAAGCCCTTCACTTACATCATTGTCACCGCCCTGTGTACATGGGGAGATGTGTGGCTCATCAACCATGATTTTTAGGGCCCATAAAGGTGTAATTCACTATTTTAAAACATCCCCCAGGGGCCCCGTCCCTCCCTGTGCATGGAGCGGTGTGTTGGCAATGGGAGCGCCGAAGATACAGTGCTTGGGTATATCCAGGACTCTCATAGACAGTCCATAGAGCTCTTGCCGACACACTGCTCAATGTATCGGTAGTGATGGGGCTCTGTTATTGAGATCATGGAAGTCGGGAAGGTCACAGAGGTCGGATCCCCTTTTCCTGTTTACATGTTGGGAAGCCAAAACTAGGCTGGATCCGCGCAGACCGAGGGTACAAGCCCTTACTACAGCAGGGCCAGCGATCAGCTGATGAATGAGCAGCTAATAGAGAACGTTGTATTGCCTTGCTAAAACAAATCATTGGTTGTCTGTCGCACATCTCCTCATTAGTGCGGCAGGAATGACCCAGCTATGATTGGTGATGCCCTTCCAGCCCCATAGTCGAGCCTTGTAATAGACGTAGTAAACGAGCATTGATCCATGAGATTGGTGCTCATTACAGACTATGGTAGGCCGACTAATCTGATACCATGGGCTCTGATCTCATAGCATGGGCTCGGATCTCATAGCATGGGCTCGGATCTCATAGCATGGGCTCGGATCTCATACCATGGGCTCTGATCTCATACCATGGGCTCTGATCTCATACCATGGGCTCTGATCTCATACCATGGGCTCTGATGGCATACCATGGGCTCTGATGGCATACCATGGGCTCTGATCTCATACCATGGGCTCTGATCTCATACCATGGGCTCTGATCTCATACCATGGGCTCTGATCTCATACCATGGGCTCTGATCTCATACCATGGGCTCTGATCTCATACCATGGGCTCTGATCTCATACCATGGGCTCTGATCTCATACCATGGGCTCTGATCTCATACCATGGGCTCTGATCTCATACCATGGGCTCTGATCTCATACCATGGGCTCTGATCTCATACCATGGGCTCTTATCTCATACCATGGGCTCTGATCTCATACCATGGGCTCTGATCTCATACCATGGGCTCTGATCTCATACCATGGGCTCGGATCTCATACCATGGGCTCGGATCTCATACCATGGGCTCGGATCTCATACCATGTGGGCTCTGATCTCATACTATGGGCTCTGATCTCATACCATGGGCTCTGATCTCATACCATGGGCTCTGATCTCATACCATGGGTGTCACGATGCCGGCTGGCAGGTAGTGGATCCTCTGTGCCAGAGAGGGATTGGCGTGGACCGTGCTAGAGGATCGGTTCTAAGTCACTACTGGTTTTCACCAGAGCCCGCCGCAAAGCGGGATGGTCTTGCTGCGGCGGTAGTGACCAGGTCGTATCCCCTAGCAACGGCTCAACCTCTCTGGCTGCTGAAGATAGGCGCGGTACAAGGGAGTAGACAGAAGCAAGGTCGGACGTAGCAGAAGGTCGGGGCAGGCAGCAAGGATCGTAGTCAGGGGCAACGGCAGAAGGTCTGGAATCACAGGCAAGGAACACACAAGGAACGCTTTCACTGGCACTAGGGCAACAAGATCCGGCGAGGGAGTGAAGGGGAAGTGAGGTGATATAGGGAAGTGCACAGGTGTAAACACTAATTGGAACCACTGCACCAATCAGCGGTGCAGTGGCCCTTTAAATCGCAAAGACCCGGCGCGCGCGCGCCCTAGGGAGCGGGGCCGCGCGCGCCGGGACAGAACTGACGGGGAGCGAGTAAGGTACGGGAGCCGGGGTGCGCATCGCGAGCGGGCGCTACCCGCATCGCGAATCGCATCCCGGCCGGAGGTGGTAACGCAGCGCCCCGGGTCCGTGGAACCGACCGGGGCGCTGCAGTGAGGGAAGTGTAGCGAGCGCTCCGGGGAGGAGCGGGGACCCGGAGCGCTCGGCGTAACAGTACCCCCCCCCTTGGGTCTCCCCCTCTTCTTGGGGCCTGAGAACCTGAGGATCAGACTTTTGTCCAGGATATTGTCCTCAGGTTCCCAGGACCTCTCTTCTGGACCACAACCCTCCCAATCCACTAAAAAAAAAGTTCTTCCCCTGACCTTTTTAGAGGCCAAAATCTCTTTAACAGAGAAGATGTCCGAGGAGCCGGAAACAGGAGTGGGAGGAACAGATTTAGGAGAAAAACGGTTGAGGATGAGAGGTTTAAGAAGAGAGACGTGAAAGGCATTAGGGATACGAAGAGAAGGAGGAAGAAGAAGTTTGTAAGAGACAGGATTAATTTGACACAAAACTTTAAAAGGACCAAGATAGCGTGGTCCCAACTTATAGCTCGGGACACGGAAACGGACATATTTAGCGGAGAGCCATACCTTGTCTCCAGGGGAAAAAATGGGAGGAGCTCTTCTTTTCTTATCTGCGAATCTCTTCATGCGAGAAGAAGCCTGTAAGAGAGAATTTTGGGTCTCTTTCCATATGGTGGAAAGATCACGAGAAATTTCATCCACAGCGGGCAGACCAGAGGGCAAGGGGGTAGGGAGGGGGGGAAGAGGGTGACGGCCGTACACCACGAAAAACGGAGATTTGGAGGAAGATTCAGAGATTCTGAAATTATACGAGAATTCGGCCCAAGGTAGAAGATCTGCCCAGTCATCCTGGCGGGAGGAAACAAAATGTCGTAAATAGTCACCCAAGATCTGGTTAATTCTCTCTACTTGTCCATTGGATTGAGGATGGTATGCAGAAGAAAAATTTAATTTAATCTTGAGTTGTTTACAGAGAGCCCTCCAGAATTTAGACACAAATTGGACGCCTCTATCCGAGACGATCTGTGTAGGCAACCCGTGAAGACGAAAAATGTGTACAAAAAATTGTTTAGCCAACTGAGGCGCTGAAGGAAGACCAGGAAGAGGGATGAAATGTGCCATTTTGGAGAATCGATCAACGACCACCCAAATAACAGTGTTGCCATGGGATGGGGGTAAGTCAGTAATAAAATCCATACCAATCAGAGACCAAGGTTGTTCGGGGACAGGTAGAGGATGAAGAAAACCAGCGGGCTTCTGGCGAGGAGTCTTATCCCGGGCACAGATAGTGCAGGCTCGCACAAAGTCCACCACATCAGTCTCTAGAGTCGGCCACCAATAGAAGCGAGAGATGAGTTGCACAGATTTCTTGATGCCTGCATGACCTGCGAGATGGGAGGAGTGACCCCATTTGAGGATCCCAAGGCGTTGGCGTGGAGAAACAAAGGTCTTTCCTGGAGGAGTTTGCCTGATGGAGGCTGGAGAAGTGGAAATCAGGCAGTCAGGAGGAATGATGTGTTGAGGAGAGAGTTCAATTTCAGAGGCATCTGAGGAACGAGAGAGAGCATCGGCCCTAATGTTTTTATCAGCAGGCCGAAAGTGAATTTCAAAATTAAATCGGGCAAAGAACAGAGACCACCTGGCCTGACGAGGATTCAGCCGTTGGGCAGACTGGAGGTAGGAGAGGTTCTTGTGATCGGTGTAAATAATAACTGGAAATCTTGATCCCTCCAGCAGATGCCTCCATTCCTCAAGTGCTAATTTAATGGCTAGAAGCTCTCGATCCCCGATGGAGTAGTTCCTCTCCGCCGGAGAGAAGGTCCTGGAAAAAAAACCACAAGTAACAGCATGCCCGGAAGAGTTTTTTTGTAGAAGGACAGCTCCAGCTCCCACTGAGGAGGCATCAACCTCCAATAGGAAGGGTTTAGATGGGTCAGGTCTGGAGAGCACGGGAGCCGAAGAAAAGGCAGACTTGAGTCGTTTAAAGGCGTCTTCCGCTTGAGGAGGCCAAGACTTGGGATCGGCATTTTTTTTTGTTAAAGCCACAATAGGAGCCACAATGGTAGAAAAATGTGGAATAAATTGCCTGTAATAATTGGCGAACCCCAAAAAACGTTGGATGGCACGGAGTCCGGAGGGGCGTGGCCAATCTAAGACGGCAGAGAGTTTATCTGGGTCCATTTGTAGTCCCTGGCCAGAGACCAAGTATCCTAGAAAAGGAAGAGATTGGCATTCAAACAGACATTTCTCTATTTTGGCATAGAGTTGATTATCACGAAGTCTCTGAAGAACCATACGGACATGCTGGCGGTGTTCTTCAAGATTGGCAGAAAAAATCAGGATATCGTCCAGATATACAACAACACAGGAGTATAGTAGATCACGAAAAATTTCATTAACAAAGTCTTGGAAGACGGCAGGGGCGTTGCATAGACCAAAGGGCATGACCAGATACTCAAAGTGTCCATCTCTGGTGTTAAATGCCGTTTTCCATTCATCCCCCTCTCTGATGCGGATGAGATTATAAGCACCTCTTAAGTCCAGTTTGGTAAAAATATGGGCACCTTGGAGACGATCAAAGAGTTCAGAGATGAGGGGTAGGGGGTAGCGGTTCTTAACCGTGATTTTATTAAGACCGCGGTAGTCAATGCAAGGACGTAGAGAGCCATCTTTTTTGGACACAAAGAAAAATCCGGCTCCGGCAGGAGAGGAGGATTTACGGATAAAGCCCTTTTTTAAATTTTCTTGGACGTATTCAGACATGGCAAGAGTCTCTGGGACGGACAGAGGATAGATTCTGCCCCGGGGTGGAGTAGTGCCCGGGAGGAGGTCAATGGGACAATCATAAGGCCTGTGAGGAGGTAGAGTCTCAGCTTGTTTTTTGCAAAAAACGTCCGCAAAGTCCATATAGGCCTTAGGGAGACCGGTTACATGAGGAAGCACAGGGACACGGCAAGGTTTACTGGGAACCGGTTTTAAGCAGTCCTTGGAACAAGAGGGCCCCCAACTCTTGATCTCCCCAGTGGACCAATCCAGGATTGGGGAATGGAGTTGAAGCCAGGGAAGTCCAAGAAGGATTTCAGAAGTGCAATTGGGGAGGACCAACAGTTCAATCCTCTCGTGATGAGATCCGATGCACATTAGAAGGGGCTCCGTGCGGAAACGTATAGTACAGTCCAATCTTTCATTGTTTACACAATTGATGTAGAGGGGTCTGGCGAGACTGGTCACCGGGATGTTGAACCTGTTGACGAGAGAGGCTAAGATGAAATTTCCTGCAGATCCAGAGTCCAAGAAGGCCACAGCAGAGAAGGAGAAGGCAGAGGCAGACATCCGCACAGGCACAGTAAGACGTGGAGAAGCAGAGTAGACATCAAGGACTGTCTCACCTTTGTGCGGAGTCAGCGGACGTCTTTCCAGGCGGGGAGGACGGATAGGACAATCCTTCAGGAAGTGTTCGGTACTAGCACAGTACAGGCAGAGATTCTCCAGGCGGCGTCGTGTCCTCTCTTGGGGTGTCAGGCGAGACCGGTCGACCTGCATAGCCTCCACGGCGGGAGGCACAGGAACAGATTGCAGGGGACCAGAGGAGAGAGGAGCCGGGGAGAAGAAACGCCTCGTGCGAACAGAGTCCATATCCTGGCGGAGCTCCTGACGCCGTTCGGAAAAACGCATGTCAATGCGAGTGGCAAGATGGATGAGTTCATGTAGGTTAGCAGGGATTTCTCGTGCGGCCAGAACATCTTTAATGTTGCTGGATAGGCCTTTTTTAAAGGTCGCGCAGAGTGCCTCATTATTCCAGGATAATTCTGAAGCAAGGGTACGGAACTGTACGGCATACTCGCCAACGGAAGAATTACCCTGGACCAGGTTCAACAGGGCAGTCTCAGCAGAAGAGGCTCGGGCAGGTTCCTCAAAGACACTTCGAATTTCCGAGAAGAAGGAGTGTACAGAGGCAGTGACGGGGTCATTGCGGTCCCAGAGCGGTGTGGCCCAAGCCAGGGCTTTTCCAGACAGCAGGCTGACTACGAAAGCCACCTTAGACCTTTCAGTGGGGAACTGGTCCGACATCATCTCCAAGTGTAATGAACATTGGGAAAGAAAGCCACGGCAAAACTTAGAGTCCCCATCAAATTTATCCGGCAAGGATAGTCGTATTCCAGAAGCGGCCACTCGCTGCGGAGGAGGTACAGGAGCTGGCGGAGGAGATGATTGCTGGAGCTGTGGTAGTAACTGTTGTAGCATAACAGTCAGTTGAGACAGCTGTTGGCCTTGTTGCGCAATCTGTTGTGACTGCTGGGCGACCACCGTGGTGAGGTCAGCGACAACTGGCAGAGGAACTTCAGCGGGATCCATGGCCGGATCTACTGTCACGATGCCGGCTGGCAGGTAGTGGATCCTCTGTGCCAGAGAGGGATTGGCGTGGACCGTGCTAGAGGATCGGTTCTAAGTCACTACTGGTTTTCACCAGAGCCCGCCGCAAAGCGGGATGGTCTTGCTGCGGCGGTAGTGACCAGGTCGTATCCCCTAGCAACGGCTCAACCTCTCTGGCTGCTGAAGATAGGCGCGGTACAAGGGAGTAGACAGAAGCAAGGTCGGACGTAGCAGAAGGTCGGGGCAGGCAGCAAGGATCGTAGTCAGGGGCAACGGCAGAAGGTCTGGAATCACAGGCAAGGAACACACAAGGAACGCTTTCACTGGCACTAGGGCAACAAGATCCGGCGAGGGAGTGAAGGGGAAGTGAGGTGATATAGGGAAGTGCACAGGTGTAAACACTAATTGGAACCACTGCACCAATCAGCGGTGCAGTGGCCCTTTAAATCGCAAAGACCCGGCGCGCGCGCGCCCTAGGGAGCGGGGCCGCGCGCGCCGGGACAGAACTGACGGGGAGCGAGTAAGGTACGGGAGCCGGGGTGCGCATCGCGAGCGGGCGCTACCCGCATCGCGAATCGCATCCCGGCCGGAGGTGGTAACGCAGCGCCCCGGGTCCGTGGAACCGACCGGGGCGCTGCAGTGAGGGAAGTGTAGCGAGCGCTCCGGGGAGGAGCGGGGACCCGGAGCGCTCGGCGTAACAATGGGCTCTGATCTCATACCATGGGCTCTGATCTCATACCATGGGCTCTGATGGCATACCATGGGCTCTGATCTCATACCATGGGCTCTGATGGCATACCATGGGCTCTGATCTCATACCATGGGCTCTGATCTCATACCATGGGCTCTGATCTCATACCATGGGCTCTGATCTCATACCATGGGCTCTGATCTCATACCATGGGCTCTGATCTCATACCATGGGCTCTGATGGCATACCATGGGCTCTGATCTCATACCATGGGCTCTGATCTCATACCATGGGCTCTGATCTCATACCATGGGCTCTGATCTCATACCATGGGCTCTGATCTCATACCATGGGCTCTGATCTCATACCATGGGCTCTGATCTCATACCATGGGCTCTGATCTCATGCCATGGGCTCTGATCTCATACCATGGGCTCTGATCTCATACCATGGGCTCTGATCTCATACCATGGGCTCGGATCTCATACCTTGGGCTCTGATCTCATACCATGGGCTCTGATCTCATACCATGGGCTCTGATCTCATACCATGGGCTCTGATCTCATACCATGGGCTCTGATCTCATACCATGGGCTCTGATCTCATACCATGGGCTCTGATCTCATACCATGGGCTCTGATCTCATACCATGGGCTTGTATCTCATACCATGGGCTCGGATCTCATACCATGGGCTCTGATCTCATACCATGGGCTCTGATCTCATACCATGGGCTCTGATCTCATACCATGGGCTCTGATCTCATACCATGGGCTCTGATCTAATACCATGGGCTCTGATGGCATACCATGGGCTCTTATCTCATACCATGGGCTCTGATCGCATACCATGGGCTCTGATCGCATACCATGGGCTCTGATCTCATACCATGGGCTCTCATATCATACCATGGGCTCTGATCTCATACCATGGCCTCTGATCTCATACCATGGCCTCTGATCTCATACCATGGCCTCTGATCTCATACCATGGCCTCTGATCTCATACCATGGGCTCTGATCTCATACCATGGGCTCTGATCTCATACCATGGGCTCGGATCTCATACCATGGGCTCTGATCTCATACCTTGGGCTCTGATCTCATACCATGGGCTCTGATCTCATACCATGGGCTCTGATCTCATACCATGGGCTCTGATCTCATACCATGGGCTCTGATCTCATACCATGGGCTCTGATCTCATACCATGGGCTCTGATCTCATACCATGGGCTCTGATCTCATACCATGGGCTCTGATCTCATACCATGGGCTCTGATCTCATACCATGGGCTCTGATCTCATACCATGGGATCTGATCTCATACCATGGGCTCTGATCTCATACCATGGGCTCTGATCTCATACCATGGGCTCTGATCTCATACCATGGGCTCTGATGGCATACCATGGGCTCTTATCTCATACCATGGGCTCTGATCGCATACCATGGGCTCTCATCTCATACCATGGGCTCTGATCTCATACCATGGGCTCTGATATCATACCATGGGCTCTGATCGCATACCATGGGCTCTGATCTCATACCTTGGGCTCTGATCGCATTCCATGGGCGCTGATCTCATACCATGGCAAAAAAAAGTAGTGTCCTGCTAGATCGTATACCTTATATACGGAGGACGTTGGCATGTATATGGGGTTTAAAGCGGTACTCCATCCCTAGACATTGTTACGCCTAGCGCTCCGGGTCCCCGCTCCTCCCCGGAGCGCTCACGGCGTCTCTCTCCCTGCAGCGCCCCGGTCAGTCCCGCTGACCGGGAGCGCTGCACTGTCATGGCCGTCGGGGATGCGATTCGCACAGCGGGACGCGCCCGCTCGCGAATCGCATCCCAGGTCACTTACCCGTCCCGGTCCCCTGCTGTCATGTGCTGGCGCGCGCGGCTCCACTCTCTAGGGCGAGCGCGCGCCAGCTCTCTGAGACTTAAAGGGCCAGTGCACCAATGATTGGTGCCTGGCCCAATTAGCTTAATTGGCTTCCACCTGTTCCCTGGCTATATCTGATCTCCTCCCTTGCACTCCCTTGCCGGATCTTGTTGCCTTGTGCCAGTGAAAGCGTTTAGTGTGTCCAAAGCCTGTGTTACCTGAACTTCTGCTATCCATCCTGACTACGAACCTTGCCGCCTGCCCCCGACCTTCTGCTACGTCTGACCTTGCCTCTGCCTAGTCCTTCTGTCCCACGCCTTCTCAGCAGTCAGCGAGGTTGAGCCGTTGCTAGTGGATACGACCTGGTTGCTACTGCCGCAGCAAGACCATCCCGCTTTGCGGCGGGCTCTGGTGAAAACCAGTAGCCTCTTAGAACCGGTCCACTAGCACGGTCCACGCCAATCCCTCGCTGACACAGCGGATCCACAACCCGCAAGCCGAATCGTGACAGACATCTTATCCCCTATCTAAAGAATAGGGGATAAGATGTCTGATCGAGGGGGCCCCGCTGCTGGGACCCCAGCGATCTCTGTGCAGTACCCATCATTTGTTTAGAACGCTTGGAGCAGGCGGCGGGGGTTGTGACATCACTGCCACGCCCCTCGTGACATCACATCACGCCCCCTCAATGCAAATCTATTGGAGGGGGTGTGGCAGCTGCCATACCCCCTCCCATAGACTTGCATTAAGGGGGCATGACGTGATGTCACGAGGGGAGTGGCAGTGATGTCACAACCCCCACCGCCTGCTCCAATCGTTCGGAGCAAAATGTTCCGAACGCTGGGGCAGCGGAATACCCCTTTAAAGGGGTACTCCTCTGGAAAACATTTTTTTTTTAAATCAACTGGTGCCAGAATGTTGAACAGATTTGTAAATTACTTCTATAAAAAAAATCTCAATCCTTCCAGTACTTATAAGCTTCTGTATGCTCCACAGGAAGTTCTTTTCTTTTATTATTTCCTTTCTGTCTGACCACAGTGCTCTCTGCTGACACCTCTGTCCATTTTAGGAACTGTCCAGATTAGGAGCAAACCTATCCTGCTCTGGACAGTTCCTGACGTGGTCAGACAGAAAGGAAATTATAAAAGAAAGGAACTTCCTGTGGAGCATACAGCAGATGATAAATACTGGAAGGATTAAGATTTTTTAATAGAAGTAATTTACAAATCTGTTTAACTTTCTGTCATCAGTTGATTTACAATTTTTTTTCTCCCAGTGGAGTACCCCTTTAAGGCTTCATGCATGTGGCAGAACAGTGTGCCCATAACCTGTGTGGATCTTTGCCCTGCCTTATACATCTTTTACCTTTATATATGTGAATGCTTTTGTACTGAGATCAAGGTGCAGATAATATTTCATTATATGACGGAATCTCGCTCCCTCTGTTATTATATTATTACTCCACCTTGAAATAAAAGTTCAACCTTGGGTCTAGTCACTGAACCAGGTTGGATTTGATATGTGGCCTCACTGACCTCCAAGAACTGGGAAAGGAGGTCACAGTGGTGGGGACTTGGTCGATGATCTGTCCTAAGTGTAGGACATTAAAGGGGTACTCCAGTGGAAAACTTTTTTTTTTTAAATCTTATTTAAATCTTTAAAAAATCTTAATCCTTCCAGTACTTATTAGCTGCTGAATACTACAGAGGAAATTATTTTCTTTTTGGAACACAGAGCTCTCTGCTGACATCATGACCACAGTGCTCTCTGCTGACATCTCTGTCCATTTTAGGGACTGTCCAGAACAGCATATGTTTTCTATGGAGATTTTCTCCTACTCTGGACAGTTCTTAAAATGGACAGAGATGTCAGCAGAGAGCACTGTGCTTGTGATGTCAGCAGAGAGCTCTGTGTTCCAAAAAGAAAACCATTTCATCTGTAGTATTCAGCAGCTAATAAGTACTGGACGGATTAAGATTTTTTTTTTATATTAGTAATTTATAAATCTGTTTAACTTTCTGGCACCAGTTGATTTAAAAACAAAAAAAGAAAAGTTTTCCACTATAGTAACCCTTTAATGTAATGTCTATAAAAACCCAGGATCACAGTTCAGTGTAATGTAAAAGATGAGGACCCTGCACCTTCTTTCTAGCTGTCCCTGGGGTTCACAGCACTCAGGCCCCCAGCCTTATGTTGATGTCTTCACCCTTAAAGGGGTACTCCACTGGAAAACATTTTCTTTTAAATCAACTGCTGCCAGAAAGTTAAACAGATTTGTAAATTACTTCATAGCAAACCTCTTTTGCTCTGGACAGTTCCCGACGTGGACAGAGGTGTCAGCAGAGAGCACTTGTGGTCAGGCAGAAAGGAAATTAAAAAAGAAAATAACTTCCTGTGTATTATACAGCAGCTGATATGTACTGGAAGGATTTTTTTTTTATTTTTTTTTTTTATAGAAGTAATTTGCAAATCTGTTTAACTTTCTGGCACCAGTTGATTTAAAAGAAAAAGTTTTCCAGTGGAGTACCCCTTTAAGGACTTGATATTAAGATAGGAAACCTTTGTGGAGGAAATGTATAGTGCCACACAATGTGGAGAGACTGTGTCATTGGCACGCTTTCTGCCTGTTCATAGGGGAAGTGACATTTTTACTATATTACTCTGCACATGAATCACAACACGAGAGACCGAGAACAAAGTGATGGGGAAATTACGAATTCTGAATGACGCCGAGGTGCCCCACTGCAGGACGAGACTGGTAGGTGCCAAGGCTCTTGTGCGGCAGATAGGAATCGCTGCCTGAACTCAGATTGGTGAAATCTTAGGATCCCAGCAGGCTGGAGTATAATGAACGTCTCTTAGGTTCTCGGCTTTCTTCATGGCTTCATGTCAAAGAAATTGATCATTTATGTTTCATTATGATCAGTGGTTTTAATGCTTTTGCCATACAGTGGGCAGAAGGACCATTCATGGTGCAGTCTCATAGGGCACTACTATATTACTTGGTGGCTTTTCCATGCTGTGGGTTTAGGGACCATAAATGGTACATTTTGTCATGCTTTGGGCTCAGAAACCATACATAGTGGTTTTTGCAGTGTGCAGTGTGCTTAGGGACCATACATGGTCCAGTCTCATAGCCCAGTACTATGTTATATGGTGGCTTTTACCACACTGTGGGCTTAGGGACCATACATGGTTGCTTTTACCACACTGTGGGCTTAGGGACCATACATGGTTGCTTTTACCACACCGTGGGCTTAGGGATCATACATGGTTGCTTTTACCACACTGTGGGCTTAGGGACCATACATGGTTGCTTTTACCACACTGTGGGCTTAGGGACCATACATGGTTGCTTTTACCACACTGTGGGCTTAGGGACCATACATGGTTGCTTTTACCACACTGTGGGCTTAGGGACCATACATGGTTGCTTTTACCACACCGTGGGCTTAGTCATACATTGTTGCTTTTGCCATACAGTAGGTTTAGAGACTATACATGGTAGCTTTTGCCATGCTGTGGGCTTAGAGACCATACATGGAGCAGTGTCATAGTCCAGTATTATTTTTCATGTTGGCTTTTGCCATGCTGTGGGTGTAAGGACCAAACAGCAGGGACCATCGATTGTGCAGTCGTGTAGCCCAGTGCTATGTTACATTATGGCTTTTGCCATGCAGTGGGCTTAAGGACCATACATGGTGTTTTTTTCTATGCTGTGGTCTTAGGTACCATCAATAGTGGCTATTACCATGCTGAGGGCTTAGGGACCATAGAAGGTGACTTTTGACATGCTGTGGGCTTAGGGACCATACATGGTGGCTTTTGCCATGCTGTAGGTTTAGAAACTATACATGGTAGCTTTTGCCATGCTGTAGGCTTAGGGACCATACATGGAGCAGTGTCATAGTCCAGTATTATTTTTTATGTTGGTTTTTGCCATGCTGTGAGCGCAGGGACCATCGATGGTGCAGTCTTGGAGCCCAGTGCTATGTTACATTATGGCTTTTGCCAGGCAGTGGGCTTAGGCACCATACACGTTTGTGTTTTTTCCATACAGTGAGCTTAGGGACCATGGATGGTGAGTCTTGTAACCCACAGATAACCAAAGATTACTCAAACCCCCACTGCCCCTATTGATTGTTGCCATTGTGGCTTGTCCGGAGCGTTGCTTATCCTATCAATGTGGTTACAGTATTCTCCAGGCTGTCGTCCTCTCCTGGCAGGAGGGTGTTAACTGTAACCTGAGCACGGAGCGGAGAGGTGTGCTCCTCTAGAAAGGTGAGGTCCTCCCTTCAGTCACACCTTGCTGGTAGCTGGTATTTGGAAATAGTCAGGGCTGTGACCGGCAGGCAGTGGCTTGTATGTCGGGAGTTATGCTGTGCGCCCCAGAGGCGGAGGAAAGGCAGCTTTTCACGACCTAATGGAACGACTGAAGGAGCTGAGGGCAACGACAGGATGACTACTCCAACCATGAGCAGTGGTAAGAGGAGCAATGGACGCTCAGAGAAGACCTTGGTGTGGACAGGGAAGGAGGACAGTACATGGGGGGAAGGTATACTATACAGTGTATGACATGGAGTAGACTGGGAGAGGCACCGAGACAAGAGGTGGAGGGGAACCCAACTTCAGAGGGTCTACACTGAGGTCTTTTTGGGCCACGGTTGTCGTGAGGGGTTTAGGGATGTTCTGGAGACAAGGATACGTGTGGGAGTGGAGGTGTCCTACAGCATTTACAAGACAGGAACACAACACGAAACTGCATGGGGGTGGCTATAGGTGTATATATAGCTGTATATATATATATTTGTAGACCGTGTGAAGGAAAGTACGAAGGTGCTTTTCATGGTCATAACTATTAGGTCTTCTGTCGGGCTAATGGAGATAATAACCTTCTAACCATTCCTCAGTCACCTCCATTCACGGAACGTTGAAGGACAACTAATATGGCCACCACACAGGTTCCTACTCAGCTTTCCTAGATTCCTGAACATGCAGCCATGTCGTTACCCATCTTTTCTAGAAAGAGATAAGATGACAGTGGCGCCCGGCCTCTGGGTTTCCCATTGATCCTAAGGACGAAGGGGCCCGCAGCATGGATCTAGGGCTTTATGGATGTACAGGAATGTGCACGGCCCGATTGACTTGAATGGAACTGTGCTGTAGTCATTGGCTTCCAAACTGTGGCCCTCCAGATGTTGCAAAACTACAACTCCCAGCATGCCCGGACAGCCAACGGCTGTCCGGGCATGCTGGGAGTTGTAGTTTTACAACATCTGGAGGGCCACAGTTTGGAGGGCACTGCGTGGATCGCTATGGGCTGTGCATGGAAGAATAGTATAGCACCTCCTGAGGCTGTGTGATGGATCTTCATTTAATACACGTGTTTTAGACATTTTGCGCATCAATTTATGAGAGGGCGGGGCTTCCGTGACTTTGCGGTTAAGGGGACATGACAAGACGAGCCACCGATTTTTTTTCTCCAAACATCCGCAAGTTGGAATAAACGTTAATAAATAAGAAGTTGTGAGGTTTATTTTTATTGGTTTATTTTTGGCAGTCATTTTTATTGCCCCTGTTGTAGCAACACGAGCTAGCGCCCTTCATACAACCCATTATGGTTTTTATATATGGAATAAAAATTAGACAGGTCTACGCTTGAGACTAGACTGCCTTAGCGAGGAATCTGCTGTGTGGAATTAGTTGCTGATTTAGACGTGGTTTTTCGGGATAAACTGGGGTTTCATGAGTTTTTTTTAAAGCTCCCATTGAGTTCAATGAGATCTTCCATGTTAAACTGCTCTAAAAGGTGACTTGCCAATTGCTTTTATTGTCATCATATTTTTCTTTCTTTTAACATTTTGGATTGAAATCAGTGGGAGATATTTTTTTTAGGTAAAACCACAGTTTTTAGCAGTTACGGTATTTTTGCCATTTTTTTTTGCCTGTGTGAACATGCTCTAAGGCTGCGCTAAACATATGGAATAGAGATGTCCGTTACCATTACCGGACATTTGCACTAGTACTTTTACTCATGCAAATGTTCTGGATACCGATCCCGATATCTGCTGACCATAAAAAATCCCTCTCACCTTCCCTCCGTTCCCACGCTGTGGCCACTTCATCATTCGCTCTGTTATCTGGAGTGGTGCAGGACCATCCTCGCAATGTGTGGGGTGCAGAAGAAGGTCCTATACCGCTAAGAGAGTGGAGGATGCAGGGGTCTTACTGCGAGAGCAAAGGGAAGGTTAATGTTTATTTTTAATTCATTTCTTTTCGAGGGGACTTATTGGAGACAACTACTTAATAGGAGGTACCCTGCCTATCTTACTACTTATCTTACTGGGGGCTTCTATCTAAAAGTAGAGGGTTTCCTACCCACCTACTTGGGGTTTTAACCTAATAAAGGAAAATCCGTATTTACAAATCCTCTGGAGGTTTCTACCTGAAAGGAGATTCCCTACCTACCCACCTGCTGGGGGGCTTCTACCTAAAAGAGGAGCATTCCCTACCCACTGGGGGCTTCTACCTAATAGAGAAGATTTCCTAGCTACCTACTGGAGGCTTCTACCTAAAAGCAGATGATTCCCTACCTACCTACCTGCTGGGGGCTTCAACCTAATAAGGGGAATCCCTACTTGCCTATCTTCTGGGGACTTCTACCTAATAGGAGGTTCCCTATCTTCTTACCTACCTACCTTTGTGGGCTTCTTCTTAATAGGGGGATTGCCTATCTAAAAACTTGGGGCTTCCTACCTAACAACTTGAGGTTTCTACCTAATGGTGGAGATTCCCTACCTAACTTCTGGGGGCTTCTACTTAATAGGGGGGATTACTTACCTACCTACTGGGGGCTTCTACCTAACAGGGGAATTCCCAATCTAACTACTGGGGTCTTCTACCTAATAGGAGTATTCCCTACCTAACTACTGGGGGTTTCTACCTAACAGGGGAATTCCCAACCTAACTACTGGGGGCTTCTACTTAATAGGAGTATTCCCTACCCAACTACTGGGGGCTTCTACCTAACAGGGGAATTCCCAACCTAATTACTGGGGGCTTCTACCTTATAGGGGAATTCCCTACCTAACTGACTGTCAGTGAGGTCCTCATGTTTTGCCTAAGGCTTCACTAAGTCTAGAACCACCTCCAGTAAAACAAAGTATCGGTACTCGTAGTCATTAAGAAAAATGGTCTCCGGACATTCCGAACACCAAACAGCTGTGATATATTTGCCTCATACTGCCTAGTTCCAGTTTACACTGTCTACCTCTAATAAACTTTAGACACCACGTTATACATAGTGCAGGGCCCTTAGGGCCGGAACATGATCGGCATTATATCTTTCGAGATTTTTGAACCCTTTTGTCCTGTTCCTCCCTCAGGACCCGCGTTATTGTTTTAGTTTGGCCTAGAAGTATGGGTCCATTCAAGCGGATCATATACCGCCCATACATCGCCCATGGCAACACCTATATGTGGTGGCCCAATCCTTCCCTTTTCTATCAGTCTTGGACTTGTATTCTGGTCTTGTATTTTGGTGTCCAGTTCCCGGACCTCCTGTAGTTCAGCAGAACCTAGAACCCTGTGGTGATCCATGCTTGGTTCAGCTGAAGGTCCGAAAATGGCTTTCAAGATGGCCGTCAGGGCCAATTCTGAGCCACATTTAGCTACATATAGGCAGGTATATACCTTCTTTGGCAAAGCATGCTGAGACTTGTAGTGGATAGACAACCCACTCTTTAAATGTCGCCGCCCTGGCTGCTAATTTGCGTACTGTATTTCATGTCATATCATGTAGCATAGCAGCCATCTCAATAAATATCTGACCCGTAGTCATGTCTGCTTGTCTAGTGTTCTTTCAAACCAGCATGCTTCCAGCTGTTGCCAAACTACAACTCCCAGCATGGCCGGACAGCCTTCGGCTGTCCGGGCATGCTGGGAGTTGTAGTTTTGCAACAGCTGGAGACACCCTGGCTTGCACACACTGGTCTTCGATGTTCCTTTTTTTGGCCCAGTTATTTAACAGAGCTAATTTCTTCCAAAAACAGCACCACCCATGTCCTCAGGTTGTGTGTGGTATAACAACTTGGCTCCATTCACTTTAATGGAACTGAGCTGCAATACCACACACAAACAGAGGACAGGGGTGGTGCTGTTTTTGGAAGAAATAAGTATCTGACCCACAATAATGTCTGCTTGTCTAGTGCAGTTCTTTCAAACCAGCGTGATTCCAGCTGTTGCAAAACTACAAAAAGTTGTAGTTTTGCAACAGCTGGAGACACACTGGTTTGAAGACCACTTTTTAGGGAACTGAGCTGCAATACCACACACAAACTGAGGACAGGGGTGGTGCTGTTTTTGAAAGAAATTAGCTCTGTTAAATAACTGGGGAAAAAGAAAGGAGCATTAAAGACCAGTGTGTCCAAACCAGTGCCTCCAGCTGTTGCAAAACTACGCAACATAAACCTCAGATGCAGATGTGAACAGATCTCAATGCTGTTCATACACTGTCAATAGCTGACGGCCTAATGCTCATTTGACTGACGGCTTTTCCTCCCCCAGACACTTGCATGCTTAGTTTGGCTGAGTGTGCACATGCTTTTATTCAGGATAGTCTTAAAGTTGCTGGTAGACAACTGGCAACGACTTATCTTCATTGAAAATAAGGGGTCGGGTAGTTAAATTCAACATGCTGAATCCTTTTTTACCCCCCCCCCCCACGTAATTTGTCGTGAAGAGTCAAAATCTCATAGGTATAAGATGGCTGACGGGTCCCCCCAAATTTTTGAATCTGGCTCTTTTGTATATGGGATCTAGGGAGAAAACTTATTAGATTTTGTCTTCATTTTTCGCTTATTTTGTTCGCATGTGTTGTTTTTTACAAACATTTTGCACGTTTTAAACACCTTTGTATCTCAAGTGATTTTGGAAAGAGTGACTGCAGGTGGCGGAAGAACATGCCGGCGCTAGGACCGCACTGAAATGGGCCTTCTCCATAGACGGCAATACATTTCCGAGCAAACAAGTCAATTCTTTGTGTGGTTTTCGGAATTAGAAATTTCGTGTTTCCACCGTGGAAATTTTGCATGTTTAGTGTGCAGCAGAATCCCATTAAAAACGATTGGACGGATGGAACGGAGTGGAATTTTTCCACTGAATTTGTTGCAAGAACATGGGCGTAAAGGTACATAGATTGGAAACCACTAGCGTAGACAGAAGTTGGGAATTGCGTACGGTGCCTCGGCCTTTGTGAGAGTCTTCTCAGATCTTGTTGGAAATTCTGTGGAGCTGATAAATGTGCGGAGACACAATACAACTACTTATCTTATCTCTCGTGTGTACTGATCGGTTCAGCGTCCTCTCATTACTCATCGTTACCTGTCCGGATTATATTGTCTTTGTAGCCTAATAAATATAAGCATCAAGCTACTTTAGAGGACAATAGACAGTGTGGGTGGCACCTGGGTATCTGGGGCCAGTTCTCCTGAGACAATCACAGGGCGGGGGGTATTGTCACACTGATAGGTGTCCCCGACATGGCCTACACAGGGCTTCTGTGCAAAAACAGTATATGGGCTCCTTGCAGCCCTTAGCTACTTCCCAACAAGGGAGCCCCCCATCAATGTATAGCAAGCCCCTCACTGTTGTGCAGTCTTTTGGGGGTCAATAAGTTATTGGAATAGTCCCTTAATAGTCCCTGCCATCTAACAAACAGCAGAACTCTCAGTTATTTCATGTTGTACAGTCAGGTTATTAAATAAAGGGGGTTCCCCATTGCAGAACCCCTATATCAGTGGTCTCCAAACAGCGGCCCTCCTGATGTTGCAAAACTACAATTCCTAACATAGAAGTCTATGGGAGCAAAAAAAAAAGAAAAGAAAAAAATGCCATGTGGGTTTTTTCTGGTGCCCCCCCCCCCCCCCCCCACATTCAAAAGAAATCCTTGAGTCACAGGATGAGACAGGAATCACATGACTTGTCATGGTAAGAAACACAAGGAAAATAAATGGCAAAACTAAAAGCCAAAATAAACAAAAGGCCATAAAAACTGCATTCTGGGAGGGCAAAATAACAAGGCATTTTTTGTGGTGTTTTTTTCAGGCCAAACAAAAAAAAAACAACGTAAGTTCTGTCTGCTTGGCCATGTTCACACAATTGGAAATGTACTGAAAATGTCCATTATTTCGGAAGAATCCACTTGGGAATGCATTGCCTTTTATGGGGAGCGGTCCTTGTGCCGGTGGAACATTCAAATTTGCGGAATTTTCCAAATGTTCTCAAATTTTCCACCGTGTAACCATGGCCTAAACACTTTTCTCAGATTCACTATTGCTTGTGGATTATGGTAATAATCTGATATCAGCCAATTGCTGAGAATGCAGTTACTTAAAGGGGTACTCCAGTGGAGCACATTGGATTTAAGAACAGATTTATAAATTACTTCTATCTAAAAATCTTAATCCTTCCAGCACTAATCAGCTGCTGTATATTACAGAGGGAGTTCTATTCTTTTTGAATTTCCTTTCTGCCTGACCACAGTGCTTTCTGCTGACACCTCTGTCCATCTCAGGAACTGTCCAGAGTAGAAGCAAATCCCCATAGTAAACCTCTCCTGCTCTGGACAGTTCCTGACATGGACAGAGGTGTCAGCAGACTGGACTGGTGTGGTCAGACTGAAAAAAAATTCTGAAACTTCCTGTGGAGCATACAGCAGCTAATAAGTACTGGAAGGGTTAAGATTTTTAAATAGAAGTCATTTACAAAACTGTTTAACTTTCTGGCACCAGTTGATTTAAAAAAAAAATAATGTTTTTCACCAGAGTACCCCTTTAAACTACCATATACATGCTTGGCTGACCGTGAATGTGTTGTTATTGGGAAGAGGAGAGAAAGGCACTGCCAGACACCACTGCCTGATTTAGGGTGCGTTCACGCGCTTTTTATTTTTGCAGGTTTTCCGCTGCGTATTTGAAAGGGGGTGGGCTCTGCACCAGTTGATTTAAAAAAACAAATGTTTTCCACCGGAGTACCCCTTTAATAGTAGTATAAGAAGATAATGGCGGATGTATTTATTGCTCTATTCATGACTGTCTAGTCCAGTGTTTTCCAAGCAATGTGCCTCGAGCTGTTGCGAAACTACAACGTCCAGCCGAAGGCTGTCATCTGATAAAACTATCTTTCTTTATCTGTCTTATCTCTCTGTGTTTGATATTTTTAGCTGTGTGTGCATATTGTTTCTGTCCTGTGGTTTTCACACATTTGCATCTCTTAGTCTTTAACTTAATTCACTTGCAAAACCCAATTGTGCTATTGTTCTCCTCAGAAAGGTATAAAGTAAGAAAGAGGGGGAGAGGAGGCACTTTGTGATTTTATTTCTATCCTATGTTTGTTATTATGTGAAGGAAAGGCCATCATTGGATCACTTTGCTTCTGAACTATTAACGGTTCCATTTGATGGACTTTGGGCTCCAGTCAGACTGTTTTTGACTTTTTTTTTTAGTGGCCCAGGTATAATATTTTTAACAGGCCCCAAAAATATAGTAAGTTATTGTTGGGACTTGTAGTGAAGACCATGGCCACCAGAAACCTCATCATAAACAATATGGACTGCGGAAGAGTTTTCTCCTGGAAAGTCTCCAGGTCCATTTATGGAATTTTTTTTTTTTTTTTTACAATTTTAAATTCTTATTTATTTTTTTTGTTCCAGGTTTTACAGACCCTCTTAAAATGAAGCATTGTTACTTCAATGAAAGTATCGGCTTCTTCTACAACAACAGCGGGAAAGACCTTACGTCGGAATGGAGGCCGAAGGACATTCTGGTGGTTGCCCTGGGACTTACCGTGTGCGTCTTCGTGCTCCTGACCAACATCATGGTCATCACGGCCATCGTAATAAACAAGAGATTCCACTATCCCATCTACTATCTTTTGGGGAACCTGGCGGCTGCAGATCTATTTGCTGGAGTAGCCTACATGTATCTCATGTTCCATACCGGTCCAAGGACTAAAAGCCTAACTGTGAAAACCTGGCTCCTCCGACAGAGTCTACTAGATACCAGCCTCACAGCCTCGGTGGCCAACCTACTGGCCATAGCTGTAGAGCGGCACCAGACGGTCTTTGCCATGCAGCTCCACAGCAAGATGTCCAACCAACGCGTCTGCATCCTCATTGCCTGCATCTGGCTTGCGGCCTTGTTGCTGGGCCTCATCCCATCTTTTGGGTGGCATTGTATTTGTAACATTGAGACATGTTCGCACATGGCCCCACTCTACAGCCGGAGTTATCTTATCTTCTGGGCAGTATCCAACTTGGTAGCATTTCTCATCATGATGGTGGTATACATGCATATCTTTGTCTACGTCAAGAGAAAGATGGCCAGGATGTCCAGACACACGTCTTTCCACCCCAAGTACCGGGAGACCATGATCAACTTGATGAAGACCGTGTTTATCATATTAAGTGAGTGATATGTGATTTGTTTTATGCTATAGATAATTTGGCTATGAGTTCCCAGTTTAGAAAATGTTCATATATCCTATTAGGGAATTCGAGAGGGTGTCCACTATTTTGGATCCTTATCTCTTCACCAGAGTAGAGAGCTGCTACAAAGAGAGTCTCTTTTTCTGGAGGACCTTTCCTGTCCTGCATTAGGCAGACAAACCATTAATTTGAATGTGTTTTGTGTAATACTTAATTTCACCTGTGGTGGTGCTGTAGGTAAACTGAGCACTTACTGCCAGGTTTCCCTGTAGATTATAGCTGATTGCTGGGGGTCCCAGTAGAAGGACACTTTGGGGGAGATTTATCAAAACCTGTCCAGTGGAAAAGTTGCTGAGTTGCCCATAGCAACCAATCAGATCGCTTCTTTCATTTTTCACAGGCCTTTTCAAAACTGAAAGAAGCGATCTGTTTGGTCGCTATGGGCAACTCAGCAACTTTTCCTCTGGACAGGTTTTGATAAATCTCCCCCCAAAGTTTGTGCTTATTGTAAAAAAAAAAAAAATTCTAAGGCGTATGGGTTGGTCAAAATTGAGAACTTCCTTTAAGTGATTGATATAAATGCTACCTGTCAGGCAGGAGTTGGGCCCCATTCTCAAATAAGTAAGAACCTGCATACTCACCTTCCCCACCGCTGCTGCTGCTGTCAGATCTTCTTTCTGCTTCCTTATGTGGTCTTGTACTTCCTGCTTCATCCTGCTCAGCTTTGTGACTGGTTAAAGGGGTTATCCACCATAAGGTGACTGACTGTAGTACTTGCTTGCCAGAACTGGGTATTTCCTGTTGGATTTTGTTCTCTAAACTACACATCCCACAGTTCCATGCTTGAAAGTTTGAGATCACTTTCCTTCCTCCCACACATCAGCCACCCCACCCATTGAAACACAGTGTTTTCTAACCAGGGGGCCTACAGCTGTTGAAAAATTGAAGCAGGACAGGCTCCCTCTGATCACCTGACTAGTGATGTCAGGTCTTGACGAACTGCAACCTGGGAAATCCCGAGACATGAGTAATTTTGTATGCTGTTAAAAATAAGTATTGGGGCGATAATCACAGAAGAATTGTGAGACTAATGTCACACACAGGTACAGACACTATATTATGAACTACACTAACTTTACAGCCTCTGCAGAATAGTCAAAATAAATTAAAAATCCTGGAATACCCCTTTAAGAGGGAGCAAAATATCACCACAAGGAGAAAAACAGCAGGGACCGAATATCTAACAGTGGCAGCATTGGGGCAGCAGGAGAGGTAAGTATGCCAACTTTTATTGTTTAACTGCTTAGGGGGGGGGGGGGGTGTCACGATGCCGGCTGGCAGGAGGTGGATCCTCTGTGCCAGAGAGGGATTGGCGTGAACCGTGCTAGTGGACCGGTTCTAAGTCACTACTGGTGTTCACCAGAGCCCGCCGCAAAGCGGGATGGTCTTGCTGCGGCGGTAGTGACCAGGTCGTATCCACTAGCAACGGCTCAACCTCTCTGACTGCTGAAGATAGGCGCGGTACAAGGGAGTAGACAAAGGCAAGGTCGGACGTAGCAGAAGGTCGGGGCAGGCAGCAAGGATCGTAGTCAGGGGCAACGGCAGGAGGTCTGGAACACAGGCTAGGAACAAACAAGGGAACGCTTTCACAAGGCACAAGGGCAACAAGATCCGGCAAGGGAGTGCAGGGGAAGTGAGGTATATATAAGGAGTGCACAGGTGAACACACTAATTAGAACCACTGCGCCAATCAGCGGCGCAGTGGCCCTTTAAATCGCAGAGACCCGGCGCGCGCGCGCCCTAGGGAGCGGGGCCGCGCGCGCCGGGACAGGACCGACGGAGAGCGAGTCAGGTACGGGAGCCGGGATGCGCATCGCGAGCGGGCGCCACCCGCATCGCGAATCGCATCCCGGCTAGAGGCGGTACCGCAGCGCACCCGGTCAGTGGATCTGACCGGGGCGCTGCAGCAACGAGGATGAGGCGAGCGCTCCGGGGAGGAACGGGGACCCGGAGCGCTCGGCGTAACAGTACCCCCCCCTTGGGTCTCCCCCTCTTCTTGGGTCCAAAGAACCTGAGGATCAAAAACTCAATTCTTTCGTGATGAGGTCCGATGCACATTAGGAGGGGTTCCGTGCGGTAACGCACGGCACAGTCCAATCTTTCATTGTTAACACAATTGATGTAGAGGGGTCTGGCGAGACTGGTCACAGGGATGTTGAACCTGTTGATAAGAGAGGCCAAAAAAAAAATTTCCTGCAGATCCGGAATCCAAGAAGGCCATAGTAGAGAAGGAGAAGGTAGAGGCAGATATCCGCACAGGCACAGTAAGGCGTGGAGAAGCAGAGTTGACATCAAGAACTGTGTCACCTTTGTGCGGAGTCAGCGTACGTCTTTCCAGGCGGGGAGGACGGATAGGACAATCCTTCAGGAAGTGTTCGGTACCGGCATAGTACAGGCAAAGATCCTCCATGCGGCGTCGTGTCCTCTCTTGAGGTGTCAAGCGAGACCGGTCAACTTGCATAGCCTCCACGGCGGGAGGCACAGGAACGGATTGCAGAGGACCAGAGGAGAGAGGAGCCGGGGAGAAAAAACGCCTCGTGCGAACAAAGTCCATATCCAGGCGGAGCTCCAGACGCCATCCAGAAAAACGCATGTCAATGCGAGTGGCAAGATGAATGAGTTCATGTAGGTTAGCAGGAGTTTCTCGTGCGGCCAGAACATCTTTAATGTTGCTGGATAGGCCTTTTTTAAAGGTCGCGCAGAGAGCCTCACTATTCCAGGACAACTCGGAAGCAAGAGCACGGAACTGAATGGCGTACTCGCCAACGGAAGAAACACCCTGGGCCAGGTTCAGCAGGGCAGTCTCGGCAGAAGAAGCTCGGGCAGGCTCCTCGAAGACACCACGGACCTCAGCGAAGAAGGACTGGACTGTGGCTGTGGCAGGATCATTGCGGTCCCAGAGCGGTGTGGCCCCAGACAAGGCCTTTCCAGAAAGGAGACCACGGCAGAGTCTAGAGTCCTCATCAAATTTGTCCGGCAGGGACAAGCAGGGGTTAGGTGCGGCCGGTTTCTGCGGAGGAGTTGCAGGAGCCGGCGGAGGAGATGGTTGTTGCAGCTGCTGTGTCTGTGACTGAAGTTGCTGTATCTGCGGCAGCAGCTGCTGTATCTGTGACTGAAGTTGCAGTGTCACGGTGGTCAAGTATGCCAGCTGGTGATTTCGTTGGGTGATCTTTAGGGCTTGCTGGGCGACCAGTGTGGGGAGGTCGGCGACAACTGGCAGAGGAACTTCAGCGGGATCCATGGCCGGATCTACTGTCACGATGCCGGCTGGCAGGAGGTGGATCCTCTGTGCCAGAGAGGGATTGGCGTGAACCGTGCTAGTGGACCGGTTCTAAGTCACTACTGGTGTTCACCAGAGCCCGCCGCAAAGCGGGATGGTCTTGCTGCGGCGGTAGTGACCAGGTCGTATCCACTAGCAACGGCTCCACCTCTCTGACTGCTGAAGATAGGCGCGGTACAAGGGAGTAGACAAAGGCAAGGTCGGACGTAGCAGAAGGTCGGGGCAGGCAGCAAGGATCGTAGTCAAGGGCAACGGCAGGAGGTCTGGAACACAGGCTAGGAACAAACAAGGGAACGCTTTCACAAGGCACAAGGGCAACAAGATCCGGCAAGGGAGTGCAGGGGAAGTGAGGTATATATAAGGAGTGCACAGGTGAACACACTAATTAGAACCACTGCGCCAATCAGCGGCGCAGTGGCCCTTTAAATCGCAGAGACCCGGCGCGCGCGCGCCCTAGGGAGCGGGGCCGCGCGCGCCGGGACAGGACCGACGGAGAGCGAGTCAGGTACGGGAGCCGGGATGCGCATCGCGAGCGGGCGCCACCCGCATCGCGAATCGCATCCCGACTAGAGGCGGTACCGCAGCGCACCCGGTCAGTGGATCTGACCGGGGCGCTGCAGCAACGAGGATGAGGCGAGCGCTCCGGGGAGGAACGGGGACCCGGAGCGCTCGGCGTAACAGGGGGCACATCCAGCAATAATAGATTTGCCCAGAGAATCCCTTTGATAGATCAATCATAGTTTTCTAGTGACTATATTGGGTCCGTTTCCCGAATGTATATATTTTTTTCGAGGGACTCAAAAGCTCTGTCTACCATTCCATTGAGTCCATCAGAAAAGTTCTGTAAGTCTTGACATATACTGGAAACGTCCCCCTAAAACATGATGTCAGTGGGGCATAAAGAACTGCTGGACTGATGTAACATAGGTGGTCACATGACAGATATGTAGAGCTGTCATGATTCATTACAAGTCATGGAAGGTGCGGTGGTTGCCCCGGGATGTTGTCATCCAAGACCGGTGAGGTGGGTTCTTTCATCTACCATCAGTAAACATGAACTCATAGTAGAGCACCTTGGCCCTGATTTACTAAGAGTGTTGTTTAGGTTTCTTTGTGGGTTTTAATTCCCTACAATTTTTTTTTCACAGTATTTACTAAGCTTTCCCTATATTTTGCACTTTTCCCTACATTTTGCTTTTTTTTCACATGCTCTGATATGTAGGGTTTTCCTCAGCTCAAATCCACCACATTTACTGTGGAAACCTTAGTAAATATGTAGTTTTTTTGTGAAAATGTCGGGGACACGCCCCTTTTCGGTGACCACACCCCCTTTCCAGACGGTCACTCCCCCTTTTCTGGGTTTTCTTAGTAAAATGGAGAGTTAGTGTCACGATGCCGGCTGGCAGGAGGTGGATCCTCTGTGCCAGAGAGGGATGGCGAGGACCGTGCTAGTGGACCGGTTCTAAGTCACTACTGGTTTTCACCAGAGCCCGCCGCAAAGCGGGATGGTCTTGCTGCGGCGGTAGTGACCAGGTCGTATCCACTAGCAACGGCTCACCTCTCTGGCTGCTGAAGATAGGCGCGGTACAAGGGAGTAGACAGAAGCAAGGTCGGACGTAGCAGAAGGTCGGGGCAGGCAGCAAGGATCGTAGTCAGGGGCAACGGCAGGAGGTCTGGAACACAGGCTAGGAACATACAAGGAAACGCTTTCACTGGCACGATGGCAACAAGATCCGGCGAGGGAGTGAAGGGGAAGTGAGGTATAATAGGGAAGTGCACAGGTGATCAGACTAATTGGAACCACTGCGCCAATCAGCGGCGCAGTGGCCCTTTAAATCGCAAAGACCCGGCGCGCGCGCGCCCTATGGAGCGGGGCCGCGCGCGCCGGGACAGGACCGACGGGGAGCGAGTCAGGTACGGGAGCCGGGGTGCGCATCGCGAGCGGGCGCTACCCGCATCGCGAATCGCATCCCGGCTGGAGGCGGTATCGCAGCGCCCCGGGTCAGTGGATCTGACCGGAGCGCTGCAGTGAGGAGAGTGTAGCGAGCGCTCCGGGGAGGAGCGGGGACCCGGAGCGCTCGGCGTAACAGTACCCCCCCCCCTTGGGTCTCCCCCTCTTCTTAGAGCCTGAGAACCTGAGGAGCAGACTTTTGTCTAGGATATTGTCCTCAGGTTCCCAGGATCTCTCTTCTGGACCACAACCCTCCCAATCCACTAAAAAAAAGGTTTTCCCTCTGACCTTTTTGGATGCCAGAATTTCTTTGACGGAGAAGATGTCCGAGTAACCGGAAACAGGAGTGGGAGGAACAGATTTGGGAGAGAAACGGTTGATGATAAGTGGTTTAAGAAGAGAAACGTGAAAGGCATTAGGAATACGAAGAGAAGGAGGAAGAAGAAGTTTGTAAGAGACAGGATTAATCTGGCACAAAATTTTGAAAGGACCAAGATAGCGTGGTCCCAACTTGTAGCTAGGGACACGGAAGCGGACATATTTAGCGGAGAGCCATACCTTGTCTGCAGGGGAAAAAATGGGAGGAGCTCTTCTTTTCTTATCCGCGAACTTCTTCATGCGTGATGAAGCCTGTAAGAGGGAATTTTGGGTCTCTCTCCATATGATGGAAAGGTCACGAGAAATTTCATCCACAGCGGGCAGACCAGAGGGCAACGGGGTAGGGAGGGGGGGAAGAGGGTGACGGCCGTACACCACGAAAAATGGGGATTTGGAGGAAGATTCAGAGACTCTGAAGTTATACGAGAATTCGGCCCATGGAAGAAGATCTGCCCAGTCATCCTGGCGGGAGGAAACAAAATGTCGTAAATAATCACCCAAGACCTGGTTAACTCTTTCTACTTGTCCATTGGATTGAGGATGATATGCAGAAGAAAAATTTAATTTAATCTTGAGTTGTTTACAGAGAGCCCTCCAGAATTTAGACACGAATTGGACGCCTCTATCCGAGACGATCTGCGTAGGCAACCCGTGAAGACGAAAAATGTGTACAAAAAATTGTTTAGCCAACTGAGGCGCTGAAGGAAGACCAGGAAGAGGGATGAAATGTGCCATTTTGGAGAATCGATCAACGACCACCCAAATAACAGTGTTGCCACGGGAAGGGGGTAAATCAGTAATAAAATCCATACCAATCAGAGACCAAGGCTGTTCGGGGACAGGCAGAGGATGAAGAAAACCAGCGGGCTTCTGGCGAGGAGTCTTATCCCGGGCACAGATAGTGCAGGCTCGCACAAAGTCCACAACATCCGTCTCCATAGTCGGCCACCAATAGAAGCGAGAGATGAGTTGCACAGATTTCTTGATGCCTGCATGACCTGCGAGATGGGAGGAGTGACCCCATTTGAGGATTCCGAGGCGTTGGCGTGGAGAAACAAAGGTCTTTCCTGGAGGAGTTTGCCTGATGGAGGCTGGAGAAGTGGAAATCAGGCAGTCAGGAGGAATGATGTGTTGCGGAGAGAGTTCAACTTCAGAAGCATCCGAGGAACGAGAGAGAGCATCGGCCCTAATGTTCTTATCGGCAGGCCGAAAGTGAATTTCAAAATTAAATCGGGCAAAGAACAGAGACCACCTGGCCTGGCGAGGATTCAGCCGTTGGGCAGACTGGAGGTAGGAGAGGTTCTTGTGATCGGTGTAGATAATAACTGGAAATCTTGATCCCTCCAGCAGATGCCTCCATTCCTCAAGTGCTAATTTAATGGCTAGAAGCTCTCGATCCCCGATGGAGTAGTTCCTCTCCGCCGGAGAGAAGGTCCTAGAAAAAAAAACCACAAGTAACAGCATGCCCGGAAGAATTTTTTTGTAGAAGGACAGCTCCAGCTCCCACTGAGGAGGCATCAACCTCCAATAGGAAGGGTTTGGAAGGGTCAGGTCTGGAGAGCACGGGAGCCGAAGAAAAGGCAGACTTGAGCCGTTTAAAGGCGTCTTCCGCTTGAGGAGGCCAAGACTTGGGATCGGCATTTTTTTTGGTTAAAGCCACGATAGGAGCCACAACGGTAGAAAAATGTGGAATAAATTGCCTGTAATAATTGGCGAACCCCAAAAAGCGTTGAATAGCACGGAGTCCGGAGGGGCGTGGCCAATCTAAGACGGCAGAGAGTTTGTCTGGATCCATTTGTAGTCCCTGGCCAGAGACCAAGTATCCTAGGAAAGGAAGAGATTGGCATTCAAACAGACATTTCTCTATTTTGGCATAGAGTTGATTGTCACGAAGTCTCTGAAGAACCATACGGACATGCTGGCGGTGTTCTTCTAGATTGGCAGAAAAAATCAGGATATCGTCCAGATATACAACAACACAGGAGTATAAAAGATCACGAAAAATTTCATTAACAAAGTCTTGGAAGACGGCAGGGGCGTTGCACAGGCCAAAGGGCATGACCAGATACTCAAAGTGTCCATCTCTGGTGTTAAATGCCGTTTTCCACTCATCCCCCTCTCTGATGCGGATGAGATTATAAGCACCTCTTAAGTCCAGTTTGGTAAAGATGTGGGCACCTTGGAGGCGATCAAAGAGTTCAGAGATGAGGGGTAGGGGGTAGCGGTTCTTAACCGTGATTTTATTAAGACCGCGGTAGTCAATGCAAGGACGTAGGGAGCCATCTTTTTTGGACACAAAGAAAAATCCGGCTCCGGCAGGAGAGGAGGATTTACGGATAAAGCCCTTTTTTAAATTTTCCTGGACGTATTCAGACATGGCAAGAGTCTCTGGGGCGGATAGAGGATAAATTCTGCCCCGGGGTGGAGTAGTGCCCGGGAGGAGGTCGATAGGACAATCATAAGGCCTGTGAGGAGGTAGAGTCTCAGCTTGTTTTTTGCAAAAAACATCCGCAAAGTCCATATAGGCCTTAGGGAGACCGGTCACAGGAGGAACCACAGAGTCACGGCAAGGGTTACTGGGAACCGGTTTTAGGCAGTCCTTGGAACAAGAGGGCCCCCAACTCTTGATCTCCCCAGTGGACCAATCCAGGGTTGGGGAATGAAGTTGAAGCCAGGGAAGTCCAAGGAGAATTTCAGAAGTGCAATTGGGGAGGACCAAAAGTTCAATCCTCTCGTGGTGAGATCCGATGCACATTAGAAGGGGCTCCGTGCGGAAACGTATGGTACAGTCCAATCTTTCATTGTTTACACAATTGATGTAGAGGGGTCTGGCGAGACTGGTCACTGGGATGTTGAACCTGTTGACGAGAGAGGCCAAAATAAAATTTCCTGCAGATCCGGAGTCCAAGAAGGCCATAGTAGAGAAGGAGAAGGCAGAGGCAGACATCCGCACAGGCACAGTAAGACGTGGAGAAGCAGAGTAGACATCAAGGACTGTCTCACCTTTGTGCGGAGTCAGCGTGCGTCTTTCCAGGCGGGGAGGACGGATAGGACAATCCTTCAGGAAGTGTTCGGTACTAGCACAGTACAGGCAGAGGTTCTCCATGCGGCGTCGTGTCCTCTCTTGAGGTGTCAGGCGAGACCGGTCGACCTGCATAGCCTCCACGGCGGGAGGCACAGGAACAGCTTGCAGGGGACCAGAGGAGAGAGGAGCCGAGGAGAAGAAACGCCTCGTGCGAACAGAGTCCATATCCTGGCGGAGCTCCTGACGCCTTTCGGAAAAACGCATGTCAATGCGAGTGGCTAGGTGAATGAGTTCATGTAGATTAGCAGGGATTTCTCGTGCGGCCAGAACATCTTTAATGTTGCTGGATAGGCCTTTTTTAAAGGTCGCGCAGAGGGCCTCATTATTCCAGGATAATTCTGAAGCAAGAGTACGGAATTGTACGGCGTACTCGCCAACGGAAGAATTACCCTGGACCAGGTTCAGCAGGGCAGTCTCAGCAGAAGAGGCTCGGGCAGGTTCCTCAAAGACACTTCGGATTTCCGAGAAGAAGGAGTGTACAGAGGCAGTGACGGGGTCATTGCGGTCCCAGAGCGGTGTGGCCCAAGACAGGGCTTTTCCAGACAGAAGGCTGACTACGAAAGCCACCTTAGACCTTTCAGTGGGAAACTGGTCCGACATCATCTCCAAGTGCAGGGAGCATTGGGAAAGAAAGCCACGGCAAAACTTAGAGTCCCCATCAAATTTATCCGGCAAGGATAGACGTAAACCAGAAGCGGCCACTCGCTGCGGAGGAGGTGCAGGAGCTGGCGGAGGAGATGATTGCTGAAGCTGTGGTAGTAACTGCTGTAGCATAACGGTCAGTTGAGACAGCTGTTGGCCTTGTTGCGCTATCTGTTGTGACTGCTGGGTGACCACCGTGGTGAGGTCAGCGACAACTGGCAGAGGAACTTCAGCGGGATCCATGGCCGGATCTACTGTCACGATGCCGGCTGGCAGGAGGTGGATCCTCTGTGCCAGAGAGGGATGGCGAGGACCGTGCTAGTGGACCGGTTCTAAGTCACTACTGGTTTTCACCAGAGCCCGCCGCAAAGCGGGATGGTCTTGCTGCGGCGGTAGTGACCAGGTCGTATCCACTAGCAACGGCTCACCTCTCTGGCTGCTGAAGATAGGCGCGGTACAAGGGAGTAGACAGAAGCAAGGTCGGACGTAGCAGAAGGTCGGGGCAGGCAGCAAGGATCGTAGTCAGGGGCAACGGCAGGAGGTCTGGAACACAGGCTAGGAACATACAAGGAAACGCTTTCACTGGCACGATGGCAACAAGATCCGGCGAGGGAGTGAAGGGGAAGTGAGGTATAATAGGGAAGTGCACAGGTGATCAGACTAATTGGAACCACTGCGCCAATCAGCGGCGCAGTGGCCCTTTAAATCGCAAAGACCCGGCGCGCGCGCGCCCTAAGGAGCGGGGCCGCGCGCGCCGGGACAGGACCGACGGGGAGCGAGTCAGGTACGGGAGCCGGGGTGCGCATCGTGAGCGGGCGCTACCCGCATCGCGAATCGCATCCCGGCTGGAGGCGGTATCGCAGCGCCCCGGGTCAATGGATCTGACCGGAGCGCTGCAGTGAGGAGAGTGTAGCGAGCGCTCCGGGGAGGAGCGGGGACCCGGAGCGCTCGGCGTAACAGTTAGTTAGATTTTTTTCAATTCTGGTACAAATTCTGGTGCAAATTCTGGCACAGACAGAATTTCTGGGGCAATGTGCCAGAATCTGGCGCACAACCCGACAAAACCTGTTGGGTTTGCAATAGTAAATGAGGGCCCTTATGTTCTTCCTTGACAAACATTGTATATACCATATATCACCTCAGACTTCCCCTTCTTGAAGGAAGGACGTATACTTGTCAGCCTATAGGTATGAGAAGGGTGCCGGTCACGGCTTTTGTCATCGTCCTCGAAGTATCAGAGGTCTACAAACCTATTCCGGGTGGTAAGGCACATTAGGTGGTAAGGCACATTAGCGTGAAGGTTCACTTACCACATTGTTTGACCCGGTGGTTCATAAACGGGCCTCCGCTGATCTCTGGGGTGAAGAGGCTCACTGATTTCAGCAGAAGATGACCAAGCTCCGAATATCATCAAATGGACACAAGGCCTGGGAGGGTCCTGAAGACCATTTCATTTTAGAGATTATGGGGGTCCAAGGTCAGTGACAACACAGTCAATATTACTATGACATCTCTAGAGTCATTAAAGGGGTACTAAATGTTCCGAACGCTGTTTTTACGTTGCGGGGGTCGGTCACTCCCTTTTGTAAAGTCATGGCCACACCCCCTCAATGCAAGTCAATGGGAGGGGGTGTGACGGCAGTCACGCCCCCTCCCATTGACTTGGATTGAGGGGGCATGGTCATGATGTCATGAGGGACACGTGCCGACCCACGCAGCGCGAAAAAAAAACATTCAGAACATTTAGTTCCGAACGCTGGCCAGTGGAGTACCCCTTTAAAAGGTTATCCTATTAGCTTAACCCTTGTTAATATATTCTGCTAGGGCATGTAGATTTGGTAGCCGGATGAGGACTCTCTAAAAGGATAAGCACAACCATAAATGATATGGCCTCCTAATAATTTCACTGGATGTCATGGAATACCAAATTTCTAGCAGCGAACCCCTCCGTGTGCAGGGAGGTGCTTTAGCAAGAGGATTGTCATGATGGACCATAGTACTCTTCTGTGGTGCACTGCTATGTACCTGTGACTGAATATGATGTTATATTTTACGGTATATTTTAGTTTCTCTTAAATTCCGTATAACTGTAATCCTGGAAATAGTATCATGTTATGTGGTGCCAGGCCCTGGCCGAGGACGAGAACTAAAGGGGAGAGACGCACAATGAGACCTGTGACCAGGACGGCCCCATAGACTTACATTATGAGTCCGTCCTGGTCAGGTGACAGAGCCAAGAGAGAATGTGCTAAGCACGCACTTCTCTCAGCTCGTTATCCTAATCAGTCAGGGTCTAAATTTTTTATATGACAGTGCCCATTCCCTGAGGATCAGCTCAACTTTGTCCTGTGTCTGCAAGACAATTAATACAAGTCTATGAAGGGGGGGAGGAGGTAGTTCTGCCCACTAACCCTTGGAGAACTGCAAATTATAGATGAAGCATGCAGAGCAGAAATCTGCCAAAAAAATTAAATAAAACACCATATACAAGTTTTATAATGACCATAAATAGATAAGGTCTGCAGAGCAGAAATCTGGTGAAAAATGTCATATACATGGTATATAATGGCCAGAAATAGTGCTGCTCCTCATGTACACACAGGGCAGCATATCTTGAAAAGTCAGTGCCCATTCTCTGGAAATCAGCTTTGTCATGTGGTTGCAAGACAAGCAATACAAGTCTATGGAGGGGGAGGAGAGAGCTGAAGACAAGCAATACAAGTCTATGGAGAGGGGAGGAGAGAGCTGAAGACAAGCAATACAAGTCTATGTAGAGGGGAGGAGGGAGCTAAAGACTAGCAATACAAGTCTAGGAGAGGTGAAGAGAGAGCTGAAGACAAGCAATACAAGTCTATGGAGAGGGGAGGAGAGAGCTGAAGACAAGCGATACAAGTCTATTGAGGGGGAGGAGGGAGCTAAAGGCAAGCAATACAAGTCTAGGGAGGAGGGAGCTGCAGACAAGCAATACGAGTCTAGGGAGGAGGGAGCTGAATTACAGATAAAGCCTGCAGAGCAGTAATCTGCTAAAAAATATCATACACAAGTTATATAATGAACATAAATAATGCTTCACACAGGGCAGCATATCCTGAAAAGTCACCTGAAAGGACAGTGCCCATTCTCTGAAAATCAGCTTTCTCATGTGGTTGCAAGACAAGCAATACAAGTCTATGGAGGGGGAGGAGAGAGCTGAAGACAAGCAATACAAGTCTATGGAGGGGGAGGAGGGAGCTGAAGACAAGCAATACAAGTCTATGGAGGGGGGAGGAGAGAGCTGAAGACAAGCAATACAAGTCAATGGAGGGGGAGGAGAGAGCTGAAGACAAGCAATACAAGTCTATGGAGGGGGGAGGAGGGAGCTGCAGACAAGCAATACAAGTCTATGGAGGGGGAGGAAAGAGCTGAAGACAAGCAATACAAGTCTAGGGAGGGGGGAGCTAAAGACAAGCAATACAAGTCTATGGAGGGGGAGGAGAGAGCTGAAGACAAGCAATACAAGTCTATGGAGGGGGGGAGAGAGCTGACGACAAGCAATACAAGTCTAGGGAGGAGGGAGCTGAAGACAAGCGATACAAGTCTAGGGAGGAGGGAGCTGAAGACAAGCAATACAAGTCTAGGGAGGAGGGAGCTGAAGACAAGCGATACAAGTCTAGGGAGGAGGGAGCTGAAGACAAGCGATACAAGTCTAGGGAGGAGGGAGCTGAAGACAAGCTATACAAGTCTAGGGAGGAGGGAGCTGAAGACAAGCAATACAAGTCTAGGGAGGAGGGAGCTGAAGACAAGCAATACAAGTCTAGGGAGGAGGGAGCTGAAGACAAGCAATACAAGTCTAGGGAGGAGGGAGCTGAAGACAAGCAATACAAGTCTAGGGAGGAGGGAGCTGAAGACAAGCGATACAAGTCTAGGGAGGAGGGAGCTGAAGACAAGCGATACAAGTCTAGGGAGGAGGGAGCTGAAGACAAGCGATACAAGTCTAGGGAGGAGGGAGCTGAAGACAAGCGATACAAGTCTAGGGAGGAGGGAGCTGAAGACAAGCGATACAAGTCTAGGGAGGAGGGAGCTGAAGACAAGCGATACAAGTCTAGGGAGGAGGGAGCTGAAGACAAGCGATACAACTTAATGTAAGGGGGAGCTCAACCCACCAGCCCTGGGAGAACTGCAAATTACAGATAAAGCCTGCAGAGCAGTAATCTGCTAAAAAAAAAAAATACCATACAAGTTATATAATGGACATAAATAATGCTGCTCCTCATGTACACACACAGGGCAGCTTATCCAACTTATATTTAGGTTGCTGACTCTGACTCCTCTGGTTCCGGCATGTTGAAATCCAAAAGTGCAATCCTTCTCTACCCCCTCCCAAAAGTTGGGATGCCACCATAGACTAAGATGGTGACCTTAAGATATATGCTCCATGTACTATGCCAGGTAAGTAACTAATAAAACATGCACTTCTCCTGCATGGCAGGACTTGTCATGGTACCTGCAGGCTTGACTTTTTATTATGGTGTCAGATTTCAGAAAAGATTGTGGGGAGAAGAAAGAGCGCGCTTGTCATCTGCTTCTAATCTTACACTAGTTTGTAATGCGCCAAATGTTAGGTTAGGACTTTGCATGGAAAATAATTCCCTAATGCAGTGTTTCCCAACCACGGTGCCTCCAGCTGTTGCAAAACTACAACTCCCAGCATGCCCGGACAGCCGAAGGCTGTCCGGGCATGCTGGGAGTTGTAGTTTTGCAACAGCTGGAGGCACCCTGGTTGAAAACACTGCCCAAATGTCATGTTATTCCAGAGGTTTATGGTCTTTTTAGTGGGTACAAGGGTTAGCGATATTGCAGCAATCATTTCATTGGGACAGAACTTTATAAACCACACACTAATCTCATATAATACACCACTGTAGCTGTAGCTAGGACATGTCCCCTTTAAATGTGGTGCAAAATGTACAGGAAACTGAATGCTTCTCCACTAACCAGGCGCCAGCGCTTGTGGTATGTAAATCCCCGGTACATTCTTGTGTCACCCTATGTCTCATCTCCTTTATTACACACTTTTAACACTTCTAGCGAGCCTTTTATAGAACTATAAGTCTTAGCATGCCCTGATCACTGTCATCATGACACATTATTTAACCCTTTACTGTACGCGGCGGTGCTCAGTCATACCTATAAGTAAGGATTTGGGTCGGAGACGCTTTTAATAATAATAATTCGGCACTGATTCATTTTATATAGGGGTCAGGGCTGTAGCAGTCAGTGCAAATACTCCGGATTGACCTAAATAATAATATTCTATTATAGCAAAGCCCTAAATTATACATTTACTGTATCACCGGAAATTCTTTCTTCATACTAAAGATGGCCATACAGATTAGAAAAATGGCAGCCACCGATTTATATGGGACTATGTACCTATTATGGGAGGTTTCGAAGATGGTGGGCATGCGTGTGTATTGGGGGTCAGAAGGAATAGCTGTTGGGTGAGCATGCGTGTGTATTGGGAGTCAGAAGGAATTGCTGTTGGGTGAGCATGCGTATGTATTAGGGGTCAGAAGGAATAGCTGTTGGGTGAGCATGCGTGTGTATTGGGAGTCAGAAGGAATTGCTGTTGGGTGAGAATGCGTGTGTATTAGGGTTCAGAAGGAATTGCTGTTGGGGGAGCATGCGTGTGTATTGGGGGTCAGAAGGAATAGCTGTTGGGTGAGCATGCGTGTGTATTGGGGGTCAGAAGGAATTGCTGTTGGGGGAGCATGCGTGTGTATTGGGGGTCAGAAGGAATAGCTGTTGGGTGAGCATGCGTGTGTATTGGGGGTCAGAAGGAATAGCTGTTGGGTGAGCATGCGTGTGTATTGGGGGTCAGAAGGAATAGCTGTTGGGTGAGCATGCGTTTGTATTGGGGTTCAGAAGGAATAGCTGTTGGGTGAGCATGTGTGTGTATTGGGGGTCAGAAGGAATAGCTGTTGGGTGAACGTGTGTGTGTATTTGGGGTCAGAAGGAATGGCTGTTGGGTGAGCATTCGTGTGTATTGGGGGAAATAGCTTTTATTAGAACCAAGCATGTATGTGTAAGGGAAGGTAGGTCATAAGAAATATTTGTTGACTCAAACGAGCGTGCATGTATATGGGAGGGAGGGTAGTCAAAAGAAATAGCTGTTGGCAAAGCATGTATGTGGTGTATAGGGTAGTCGTGAGGAATAGTTGTTGGCCGAGATGATCATGCACATGTATTGGGGGGATTTCAGGAACAATAGTCGTTGGCTAAGTGTACATGTATATGGAGGAGTTCAGAGGAATAGCTATTGGCCAAAATGAGTGTGCATGTCTATAGAGGGAGTCAGGAAGAATAGTAATTGTCTGAGTGTACATGTATATGGAACAGTTAGGAAAGAATAGTTGTTGGCTGAGTTTGCACATGTATGGAAGAGGTCAGGAAGAATAGTTATTGGCCGGTGTGCTTGTACATGATGGGGGTCAGGAAGCATGTATATATGGAGGGGGTCGGAAGGAATAATTATTGTCCGAGTGTGCATGTATATGATGGGGTCAGAAAGAATAGTTATGGGCTGAGCGTGCATGTATACTGAGGGGTCCAGAGGAATAGTTATGGGTGGAGCGTGCATGTATATGGAGGGGGTCAGTAAGAATAGATGTGGCTGAGTGAGTATATATATATGGTAAGGGTCTGGAAGAATAGTTGTGGCTGAGTGAGTATATATATATATATATATATATATATATATATATATATATGGTAAGGGTCTGGAAGAATAGTTGTGGCCGAGCATGCATGTATATGGGGGGGTGGGGGGAGGGTGCAGAAGGAATAGCTGGAGTTGGATGAATAGTTGTTGGCCGAGCTGATCTGCACATGTATAGAGGGGGGGGGAAGTTCAGGAAGAAGAGTTGGTGGCCTACTGTGCATGTGTATGGGGGGGGGGGGCAGGGAGAAGTAGTGGGTGCCAGGATGAATAGATTGTATATGGAGGGGGTCAGGAAGAATAGATTGTATATGGAGGGGGTCAGGAAGAATACATTGTATATGGACGGGGTCAAGAAGAATAGATTATATATGGGGGGTCAGGAAGAATAGTTTGTATATGGAGGGGGTCAGGAAGAATAGATTGTATATGGAGGGGGTCAGGAGGAATAGATTGTATATGGAGGGGGTCAGGAATAATAGATTGTATATGGAGGGGCTCAGGAAGAATAGATTGTATATGGAGGGGGTCAGGAAGAATACATTGTATATGGACGGGGTCAAGAAGAATAGATTATATATGGGGGGTCAGGAAGAATAGTTTGTATATGGAGGGGGTCAGGAAGAATAGATTGTATATGGAGGGGGTCAGGAGGAATAGATTGTATATGGAGGGGGTCAGGAATAATAGATTGTATATGGAGGGGCTCAGGAAGAATAGATTGTATATGTAGGGGGTCAGGAGGAATAGATTGTATATGGAGGGGGTCAGGAGGAATAGATTGTATATGGAGGGGGTCAGGAGGAATAGATTGTATATGGAGGGGGTCAGGAAGAATAGATTGTATATGGAGGGGGTCAGGAGGAATAGATTGTATATGGAGGGGTCAGGAGGAATAGATTGTATATGGAGGGGGCCAGGAAGAATAGATTATACATGGAGGGGGTCAGGAGGAATAGATTGTATATGAAGGGGGTCAGGAAGAATAGATTGTATATGGAGGGGGTCAGGAGGAATAGATTGTATATGGAGGGGGTCAGGAGGAATAGATTGTATATGGAGGGGGTCAGGAATAATAGATTGTATATGGAGGGGTCAGGAGGAATAGATTGTATATGGAGGGGGTCAGGAGGAATAGATTATATATGGAGGGGGTCAGGAAGAATAGATTACACATGGAGGGGGTCAGGAGGAATAGGTTGTATATGGAGGGGGTCAGGAAGAATAGATTATATATGGAGGGGTCAGGAATAATAGATTGTATATGGAGGGGGTCAGGAAGAATAGATTGTATATGGAGGGGGTCTGGAAGAATAGATTGTATATGGAGGGGGTCAGGAAGAATAGATTGTATATGGAGGGGGTCAGGAAGAATAGATTATATATGGAGGGGTCAGGAAGAATAGATTGTATATGGAGGGGGTCAGGAAGAATAGATTGTATATGGAGGGGGTCAGGAAGAATAGATTGTATATGGAGGGGGTCAGGAGGAATAGATTGTATATGGAGGGGGTCAGGAGGAATAGATTGTATATGGAGGGGGTCAGGAGGAATAGATTGTATATGGAGGGGGTCAGGAGGAATAGATTGTATATGGAGGGGGTCAGGAAGAATAGATTGTATATAGAGGGGGTCAGGAGGAATAGATTGTATATGGAGGGGCTCAGGAGGAATAGATTGTATATGGAGGGGGTCAGGAGGAATAGATTGTATATGGAGGGGGCCAGGAGGAATAGATTGTATATGGAGGGGGTCAGGAAGAATAGATTGTATATGGAGGGGGCCAGGAGGAATAGATTGTATATGGAGGGGTCAGGAGGAATAGATTGTATATGGAGGGGGTCAGGAAGAATAGATTGTATATGGAGGGGGTCAGGAGGAATAGATTGTATATGGAGGGGGTCAGGAGGAATAGATTGTATATGGAGGGGGTCAGGAAGAATAGATTATATATGGAGGGGGTCAGGAGGAATAGATTGTATATGGAGGGGGTCAGGAGGAATAGATTGTATATGGAGGGGGTCAGGAAGAATAGATTGTATATGGAGGGGTCAGGAAGAATAGATTATATATGGAGGGGGTCAGGAGGAATAGATTGTATATGGAGGGGGTCAGGAGGAATAGATTGTATATGGAGGGGTCAGGAGGAATAGATTGTATATGGAGGGGTCAGGAGGAATAGATTGTATATGGAGGGGGTCGGGAGGAATAGATTGTATATGGAGGGGTCAGGAGGAATAGATTATATATGGAGGGGGTCAGGAAGAATAGATTATATATGGAGGGGGTCAGGAAGAATAGATTATATATGGAGGGGGTCAGGAATAATAGATTGTATATGGAGGGGGTCAGGAGGAATAGATTGTATATGGAGGGGGTCAGGAGGAATAGATTGTATATGGAGGGGGTCAGGAAGAATAGATTGTATATGGAGGGGGTCAGGAAGAATAGATTGTATATGGAGGGGGTCAGGAAGAATAGATTATATATGGAGGGGGTCAGGAGGAATAGATTGTATATGGAGGGGGTCAGGAATAATAGATTGTATATGGAGGGGGTCAGGAAGAATAGATTGTATATGGAGGGGGTCAGGAAGAATAGATTATATATGGAGGGGGTCAGGAGGAATAGATTGTATATGGAGGGGGTCAGGAATAATAGATTGTATATGGAGGGGGTCAGGAAGAATAGATTGTATATGGAGGGGGTCAGGAAGAATAGATTGTATATGGAGGGGGCCAGGAAGAATAGTTCTGGATGAGTGTACATATATACGGAGACGGTCGAAAAAAAATATTTATTCTCTCAGTGTGCATGTATATGGAGGGGTCGGAAAGAATAGTGATGGGCTGAGCGTGCATGTATATATATTAAGGGGTTTCAGAAGAATAGTGATGGGCTGAGCGTTCATGTGCATGGATGGGATCAGGAGGAACAGTGTCATTCATATAAGAAGTATATGGCAGCATTAAATATTTCCTATTAATAACCTGTCACCGTTCTGATCAGAGAAGACTTTTGGAGGGAAGAACAGGTTATTTAGCCTTGAGGCGTCTGATTTGGAGAAATGTGAGCAGCCGCCGGCAGCTGTAACCTCTGTATGAGGAAACTGATAGAGTATAAAGAGGGGACGGGTGACACGATCAGCCCCACCAGGCACGGGGCGGCATCTATTGTCCGCCTCCACTTCAATACATTTGCTGTTATTTTCTTTGCACACAAGTGACTGAGAAGACAGCCGGTCCAGGTGTAGGAAGAAGTGTCTTATCCCCACCCCCCTCCCCTTCCATTCAGTCACATGAACGCTCAGCCAAGATGAGCATTCATGTGTATGGGGGATCTGAAGTGATAATTGTTCCGCTGTCTAGGTTAACTATGACTACCATGGGCAGCTTGTCTTATGATGTGTAACTCTGTACGGTGTATTTGCGCAGTATACTGCTGTTTACCGTAGGATCGTCCATGGCCGCGCCTCAGTAGTCTCAGTACTTATAGAGTTATAGAACTGTACAGGGGTTAATCCTGTTTTGCTAAACAGCGCCTCTCTTTTCTATAGGTCATGTCTGGTATTGCCTCATTTTTTTTTTTAGAATACTTTTCAAAAAGCCTCTTTAATTTACAGCAGGTCTCCATTGGATATGCCCCCCACTATTTCTCGGGACACCACTGATAAATAATACTTGACAAAAATCCCTATATGACGGTATAGTCCTGTAAACCGGACTACAAAAGGGCAGAGTTTATACAAATTCCACCCAAAAGTGGGCAAGTGGGACTGTCTTGTTGCAAAACTACAACTCCCAGCATGCCCGGACAGCCTTCGGCTGTCCGGGCATGCTGGGAGTTGTAGTTTTTGCAACAGCTGGAGGCACCCTGGTTGGGAAACATAGTCTCTGTTGGCCATTGTAATAAATAAGAACTCTCCATTTTGGACTCCTCTATAATGTCCATATGACCTAACAGTCCTGTAGGCCGCCATTATTATATCCGCCCCAATTTCCGGCCAGACAGCACTGTCTGATTCAACAAGCCCAATTTCTCTTAAGCTATGCTTACACGGCGGAATATCGGAATTGCAGAAATTCCGCATTGTGAACATGGAGCCTAGGAGCGATCAGGCTTGTTAAAGGAGTACTCCAGAGAAAACTAACTTATCCCCTATACACAGTATAGTGAATCAGTAGCCGATCACTGGGACGGGACCCCGGCGCTCTCACTGAGGAGCGCGCGTCATCTACCGGTAGACGGCAGTCACTCCATTCCTATGGGAGCGGTGGTCATGCCCGAGAGCTGTACTCGGGTCTTTTCGGCACTCCGACAGGAATGAATGGAGCACGTGCCGGCTGTAGCACGTGCTCCTCACTGACGGAGATCTCCTTTAAGGGTGCGTTCGCACGCTTTTAGTTTTTGCGGGTTTTCCGCTGCGTATTTGAAAGGGGGCGGGCTCTTCTCGGCTGTCCGAAGCAGATTTTCCGCAGCGGAATTTACGCTGCGGAAAATCCGCCGCAGTCCCTACTGACTTCAACGTGGGCTTGCGGCGGATTTTCCGCAACGGAAATTCCTCCGTGAAAAATCTGCTGCGGCCAGCCGAGAAGCCCCTTTCAAATACGCAGCGGAAAACCTGCAAAAACAAAAAGCGTGTGAACGCACCCTAAATCAGGCAGTGGTGTCTGGCAGTGCCTTTCTCTCCTCTTCCCAATGACAACACATTCACGGTCAGCCAAGCATGTATATGGTAGTTTAAAGGGGTACTCTGGTGAAAAACATTATTTTTTTTTTAAATCAACTGGTGCCAGAAAGTTAAACAGTTTTGTAAATGACTTCTATTTAAAAATCATAACCCTTCCAGTACTTATCAGCTGCTGTATGCTCCACAGGAAGTTCTTTTCTTTTTGAATTTCTTTTCTGTCTGACCACAGTGCTCTCTATCAATGTCAGGAACTGTCCAGAGCAGGAGCAAATCTCCATAGCAAACCTCTCCTGCTCTGGACAGTTCCCGACATGGACAGAGGTGTCAGCAGAGAGCACTGTGGTCAGACAGAAAAGAACTAGACAACTTCCTGTGAATCATACAGCAGCTGATAAGTACTGGAAGGATTAAGATTTTTATATAGAAGTAATTAACAAATCTGTTTAAATTTCTGGCACCAGTTTATTTAAAAAAAATAAAAAATAAAATAAAATAAAATAGTTTCCCACCAGAGTACCCCTTTAAGGTGTATTGGCACCTATACGATCTTCCTAGATTGTAACATGTTCTGCTGACTCGGGAGCCTGGAGCTCATATACTGCTGAATGGACAAAGCCTGAACTTTTCCCTCAAGCCGCATTCTTGCCTTATCTGAGGAGATTGTGGAGAGATCCTCCTTTCTAGAGTCACTGGGGAGCAGGCAGTGGTGTGAGGAGACGCAGCAGCTGTGTTTGTGGGATTTATTTCTCCAGATGTCTTCCGTCATGTTCTATTCATGTCTGTCCCCCTCCTGTTTCCTTTCATCCAGACGTTCTCATTTGGGGTATCCTCCGTGACCCCGCCAGACAAGGTCCTGCCTGCAGTTTTCCCGCTCATTTGTGTCACCTGGGTTCAGTTTGTCAAAAAGATTCCACAGCATAAGACCAGATGGGCCGGTGTGTGGGGATAGGACGGCTCTTGGATTGGGCGTGTGGGATCAGATTCCTTGGGAGATAAGTCCCACTGGAGACGTGTCCCAGATGCTCCGCTTCCTATAGACACAAGTACATTCCAGCCAGTATGCATTTTCTATGGGGAACGCAGGGATAGCTAAACAAAGTCACCAAAGTCATCAAATTTCCCGGCGTTGTGAAGTTTTAAAATTTTTGCTCAGCATCGCAAAGTAAGAATTCCGCCTTAAAGGGTTTATCCGGAAAAAAACTTTTTTTCAATTATAAACTGGCTCCAGAAAGTTAAACAGATTCGTAAATTACTTCTCCTTTCAGTACTTATGAGCTTCTGAAAGTGAGTTGTTCTTTTCTTTCTAAGTGCTCTCTGATCACGCGTGTCTTGGGAACCGCCCAGTTTAGAAGCAAATCCCCATAGCAAACCTCTTCTAAACTGGGCGGTTCCCGAGACACGTGTCATCAGAGAGCACTTAGAAAGAAAAGAACAACTCAACTTCAGAAGCTCATAAGTACTGAAAGGATTAAGATTTTTTTAATAGAAGTAATTTACAAATCTGTTTAACTTTCTGGAGCCAGTTGATATATATATAAAAAGTTTTTTTCCTGGATAACCCCTTTAAATTAAAGCCCATAGACTTCTATGGGATTCCGCACTCCCATTCAACCTTCTGAAATTCCGCTTGCGGAATTTCAGAAGGTTGAATGGGAGTGCAGAATCCCATAGAAGTCTATGGGCTTTAATTTGAGGCAGAATTCTGCTAGCGTGAATAGATTGTGTGAATAGACCCTAAGGCTGAGTTCACACTGTACTAGGCACTAGGACCGCATTGCCGTCCCCATAGATGTCAATGCATTTCTGAGCAGATCTCCCAAAAGATCCACCCAGAAATGGGGATGGCAATGCAGTCCGCGCGGTCCTAGTGCCGCCGGCTCGATCTCCAGCAGAAATTCTGCTCAGAAACTCCACAGTGTTAACTTAGCCTAAGGCTCCTTTCACACTGACGTCAGGAACGCGGAGAGAATAGCGGGGGAAAAATACATCATGCAATGTCTTTTTCTCTCCCATCAAAAAACTACAGCGCCCGACAGACCCCATGATATTAAATGGGACCTGTTGTTGCCCGTTGTGCCCCATCCGGATAACGTACATTAAAGGCAAAGAAAAAAAAAAAGCCCTAGCGGATCTTTTCCGACGGGGCACAACAGTAATCTGTAATATACAGTCATGGCCGTAAATGTTGGCACCCCTGACATTTTTTAAGAAAATGAAGTATTTCTCACAGAAAAGGATTGCAGTAACACATGTTTTGTTATACACATGTTTATTCCCTTTCTGTGTATTGGAACTAAACCAAAAAAAGGGAGGAAAAAAAGCAAATTGGACATAATGTCACCAAACTCCAAAAATGGGCTGCACAAAATTATTGGCACCCTTTCAAAATTGTGGAAAAATAAGATTGTTTCAAGCATGTGATGTTCCTTTAAACTCACCTGGGGCAAGTAACAGGTGTGGACAATATATAAATCACACCTGAAAAGCAGATAAAAAGGAGAGAAGTTCACTTAGTTTGAACTTGAGTAACTTGAGTAAGCCAAAATCCTTCTGGGAAAACGTCTTGTGGACAGATGAGACCAAGATAGAGCTTTTTGGTAAAGTACATCATTCTACTGTTTACCGAAAACGGAATGAGGCCTACAAAGAAAAGAACACAGTACCTACAGTGAAATATGGTGGAGGGTCAATGATATTTTGGAGATGTTTTGCTGCCTCTGGCACTTGGTGCCTTGAATGTGAACAAGGCATCATGAAATCTGAGGATTACCAATGGATTTTGGGTCGCACTGTACAGCCCAGTGTCATAAAACTGGGTTTGGGTCCGAGATCTTGGGTCTTCCAGCAGGACAATGACCCCAAACATACGTCAAAAAGCCCCCAGAAATGGATGGCAACAAAGCGCTGGAGAGTTCTGAAGTGGCTGCAATGAGTCCAGATCTAAATCCCATTGATCACATGTGGAGAGATCTTAAAATTGCTGTTGGGAAAAGGCGCCTTCCAATAAGAGAGACCTGGAGCAGTTTGCAAAGGAAGAGTGGTCCAACATTCCGACTGAGAGGTGTAAGAAGCTTATTGATAGTTATAGGAAGCCACTGATTTCAGTTATTTTTTCCACAGGGTGTGCGACCAAATATTAAGTTAAGGGTGCCAATAATTTTATCCCGCCCATTTTTGGAGTTTGTTGGGACATTGACCCAGATTTATCAAACTGTGTGAGAGAAAAAGTGGAGTGATTTTCTCACAGCAGTCAATCACAGCTCAGCTTTCACTTTACCTCAGCTAGTTACCTGAGCTGTGATTGGTCGCTGTGGGAAAATCACTCAATTTTTTCTCTCACACAGCTTGATAAATCTGGGCCATTGTGTCCAATTTGCCTTTTTTTCCTCCCTTTTTTGGTTTAGTTCCAATACACACAAAGGGAATAAACATGTGTATAGCAAAACATGTGTTACTGCAATCCTTTTCTGTGAGAAATACTTCATTTTCTTGAAAAATTTCATTTTGAAACATTTACGGCCATGACTGTACTTACCCTATCAATTTTGTTTTGCCCTCCCTCAAAATGACCAAAGCTGCTTTTTGCTTTGTAATGCTGGGTTCACACCACGTTTTTGCAATACAGTTCTCATATACGTTTTCACTTTGAAAACCGTACGGAACTGTATTGAAAACCGTATGCCAAAAGATGCATCCGGTTGTGTCAGTTTTGCATCCTGTACGTTTTTTTTCCCGTACCCAAAACCGTAGCCTACCATGGTTTTTGGTCCGGGTGAAAAACCGTATTGAAACGTAACTAACGTATATATATATTTTTTTTTTACATGGGAGTCAATGGGAACCATACAGAGCGTATGTGCGGTTCCATCCGGTTTTCACCACACGATTTTTGACTTTGCACAGTTTTTTTCTTGTAATTTCAATCAATCAAAAATTTTATTCATAATGGAATGAAAAGTTAAAAACTTTATAAAAACTGTATGCGGATAAAAATTTGTACACACGTTTGGATACAGTTTAGTCCGGTTTTGAGGAATCCGTTTTTTTTAATCAAAAACCTGATACGGGAACTGTATTACAAAAATGTGGTGTGAACCCAGCCTATACATGACTTTGGTTGGTAGTAGGGATCGACCGATTATCGGTTTGGCCGATATTATCGGCTGAAATTCACGATTTGGGACGTTATCGGCAATTACCTTGCCGATAATCCGATAATGCACCGCGCCGCACCCCACACCACCACGCTGCACAGCACCCCTCACCACCGCACTGCGCCGCACCCCCCACCACACCGCCCCGGCCAGAGACCACCGCCGCCGCTGCCCCATTGCCTCCCCCATCCCTGGTTTTATAATTACCTTTTCCCGTGGCCCGGGGTCCGCGCTATTTCTGGCTCCTGCGCCGTCCTGTGTTACACTGTGCGCTGCGCAGCGCAATGACGAGTGACATCCTCAACGCGACGTCACCGTCATTGGGCACAGTGACAGCTCAGGACGACGGCGGCGGAGACAGAAGTAGAGCGGACCCCGGGAACAGGTAATTATAAAACCGGGAATGGTGGAGGCAACGGGGCAGCGGCGGCGGTGATAGGACTCAGGACAGGCAGGTGGAGAGAAGCTGGCGGCGGTCTCTGGCACCCCCACCGAACCGTCCTGGCCAGAGACCGTCGCCGCTGCCCCATTGCCTCCCCCGTTCAGGGTTTTATAATTACCGTATTTATCGGGGTATACCACGCACCGGCCTATAACACGCACCCTCATTTTACCACGGATATTTGGGTAAAAAAAGTTTTTTACCCAAATATCCATGAAAAAATGAGGGTGCGTGTGTGCACGTGTATACCCCGATATACCCCCAGGAAAGGCAGGGGGAGAGAGGCCGTCGCTGCCCGCTTCTCTCCCCCTGCCTTTCCTGGGGTCTAGAGCGCTGCTGTCGGCCCTTCTCACCCCCTGGTTATCGGCGCCGCTGCCCGTTCTGTCCCCCTGACTATCGGCGCCGGCGCCGATAGCCAGGGGGAGAGAAGCGGCGCCGACAGCCAGGGGGAGAGAAGGGGCAGCGGCACCCATTTCCGGCGCTGCTGCCCCGTTGCCTCCCCCTATCCCCGGTGGCATAATTACCTGAGTCCGGTCCGCGCTGCTCCAGGCCTCCGTCGTGCGTCCCCAGCGTCGTTGCTATGCACGGCGCGGCGCTCTGACGTCATGCGCCGCGCCGTTCAGCGCATAGCAATGACGCCGGGGAAGCACGACGGAGGCCTGGAGCAGTGGAGCAGCGCGGACCGGACTCAGGTAATTATGCCACCGGGCCACCGATAACCAGGGGGTGAAAAGGGCCGACAGCAGCGCTCTAGACCCCAGGAAAGGCAGGGGGAGAGAAGCGGGCAGCGACGGCCTCTCTCCCCCTGCCTTTCCTGGGGGTGTATCGGCGTATAACACGCACACAGACTTTAGGCTAAAAATTTTAGCCTAAAAAGTGCGTGTTATACGCCGATAAATACGGTACCAGTTCCCTTGGTCTGGGGCAGGAGCAAAAAATTCCCATAGCAAACCTCTCCTGCTCTGGACAGTTCCTAACATGGACAGAGGTGTCAGCAGAGAGCATTGTGCAAGCATTGTGGTCAGACAGAAAAGTACTACACAACTTCCTGTGGAGCATGCAGCAGCTGATAAGTACTGTAAGGATTCAGATTTTTAAATAGAAATAAAAAAGTTTTTTTTTTTACACCCCTTTAGGGTCTATTTACACATACAGTATTTTGCGCAGATTTGATGCACAGATTTGATGCGCAGGATTTCATGCTGTGTTCCGTCATTCAGTTTACATTGAAAACTGCAGCAGAAAATCCTGCGCATCAAATCTGCGCAGAATACTGTACGTGTGAATAGACCATTAAAGGATTTTTTGGGGGGTGAAATTTCTCTGTGTAGTGTTCTTTGGAGTCCATAGCTGCATACCCAGCCACACTATCCCTCAAGTAGACATATAGGGAGATTTATCAAAACCTGTGCAAAGGAAAAGTTGCCCAGTTGCCCATAGCAACCAATCAGCTCTCTTCTTTCATTTTTAACAAGGCCTCTGCAAAATGAAAGAAGAAATCTGATTGGTTGCTATGGGCAACTGGGCAACTTTTCCTCTGAACAAGTTTTGATAAATCTCCCCCATAATAGAGATTTATCAAAACCTATCCAGAGGAAAAGTTGTCCAGTTGCCCATAGCAACCAATCAGATCGCTTCTTTCATTTTTAACAAGGCCTCTGCAAAGTGAAAGAAGCGATCTGATTGGTTGCTATGGGCAACTGGGCAACTTTTCCTTTGCACAGGTTTTGATAAATCTCCCCTGTCCCCATACATGTTCTCCTACCATGTCTATTGCAGTATTTCTCAACTATGGTGCCTCCAGCTGTTGCAAAACTACCACTCCCAGCATGCCCGGACAGCCGTTGGCTGTCCGGGCATGCTGGGAGTTGTAGTTTTGCAACAGCTGGAGGCACCCTGGTTGGGAAACACTGGTCTATTGTGTATAGGGAACAGTATATATGGCTCCACTGGTCAGCGTGACCATGTGGCGCCTGCTATGAGACGATGCCAGGCAGAATAAGTTGAAACATCTGGATTTTAAGAGCAGGGTTCTGCATCACAGGGAATAAGTGACCGAAATGTTTGCACAGCTGGAGACAAGCAGCGCCCCATGTTGCTTTCATATAGGAGTGACTCAGCGTCACCGCGCGGTGACACATACGGACAAACCTTGGCACGCCAGGCCTGGATACTGACACGAAGGCAAAATCTAGAAAAACAAAAACAATTGTACATCCACTGAAAGAAAAGGAATATTCAGCAAAATAATGACCCGGCAGATTGACGTCATATACGTGAACCACTAAGAGGGTGCAAGGGCACCTACATACACCCGGTACTTTGTATCCCAACCAGGGTGTCTCCAGCTGTTGCAAAACTACAACTCCCAGCATGCTGGGAGTTGTAGTTTTGCAACAGCTGGAGGCACCCCGCTTGCGAAACACTGGAACAGATGCAAATTTGTATTCACATGGTATCTCTCATAGCCATCCAAAGGGAACGAATACAATGTATCACTTGTTTGCTGTGAACAATGGCCGTACTTAATAAGGACACAGCCCATTTTGACCTTGAGGACAAGGGCCAATTTTCCTTTTTCTTTTTCCCCTTTTTGTTTTTTTCCCCTCCTCGCCTTCTAAGAGACATTACTCTTTTTACTTTTCCATCCACAGATCCATAGTAGGGCTTGTTTTTTATTTATTTATCTTTTTGTACAATTCTACTTTACAAGGACGCTTTTCATTTTACCATAACATGTACCGCAAAAAAAAATAATAATAATAATAATATAAAATAATAATAATCAGGAGAAATTGGGAAAAAAATGCAATTTTGCTACTTTTGCTTCTTACTGTGTTTTTACTTAGGGCACTTTTTGTAAACTGGCTATTTCCTGTTGGAGTTTGTTCCCTCAAACTACAAGTCCCATGACATCTTGTTTGTAGGTTTGAGGTCTTTATTTCTCCTCCCACACATCAGCCACCCCACCCATTGAAATACACCTATGATCCCTTCCATGTAATAGACTAGTGTTTTCTAACCAGGGTGCCTCCAGCTGTTGCAAAACTACAATTCACTGCAGAATGATCTCCCTCCCACCCAGTGGTCGCTCTACGCATTGAAGCAGACAGGTTCCCTTTGGACGCCTGACTAGTGATGTTGTGTCTCGGGGCGCACCCCAACCTGACAAAACTTGAGATGTCACTTATTTTGTATTATGTTAAAAATAAACATTGGGGCAAAAATCACAGAAGAATTGCGAGACCACCATAAACCCCAGGTACAGACATTATTAGAGTTGAGCGAATTTACAGTAAATTGGCTCATAGCGAACCTCGCAGCTCGGCTGTCGATTACTTTAGTCTGCGTAAATTAGTTCAGTTTTCCAAGGACTCTGGTTGCCTGGAAAAGTCTGAGATGACAGTCTTAGGTCTCCTAGGTCTGTATCCACCTTTTTCAGGCAACTGGAGCCCTTGGAAAGCTGAATTAATTTATGCAGACTAAAGTAATCAACAGCCGAGCTGCGAGGTTCGCTATGAGCCAATTTACTGTAAATTCGCTCAACTCTAGACACTATATTATGAACTACACTAACTTTAAAGCCCGTGTAGCATAGTCAAATAAAAAAAAAAATCCCGGAATACCCCTTTAACACAATGGCAAAGAAGGATTGAGATTTTTTTTAAGCTGCTGCCGGAGGAGTCTGACAATAGCTTTCTCCCCATTTAGTACACATGCATGCTCAGCCAAGCAAAGTGTGCTTGCACATCAGGGTTTAGCAGAAATATTTCTGCTGACAGTGTGCTCCTTTGTGAATGACCAGCTTTAGTTAGTCATAAGAAGCTCATTAAATGCTACATTACACAACATATAGGGCCCAACAGCTAGACGTGTAGGAGCCCTCAATCTGGAGCATATATAGGACATTCAGCATCAAGGGTGGATTAATTACATTTAACTCCGGTTTTGCTGGACTCTGGCACACACCCATTTTATAGGACAGAGTTGACTCTAGTTAACTTTCCGAGAACAAGTCATTGGGGTGTGACCAATAAACAGGTTTAGATGCCGGAGAAATGAAGGTCAAAGGCCATAGAGGAGAAAAAGGCTCTGTGACCAATTACTTCCCAGTCTCTTCATCTCTTGATGTATTCAGGCTTATTGGAGACATTCTTACCCACATTCTGAATATTTTCCATATGAGTTATGCAATGGAAAAATAGAGAATTATTAAGTGGTGCAAAAAACTTTCGGTACATGGTGTAACACCATTAGGAACGCTCTTGGCGTCACCCACATGGGAGCACTGCTTTAAATAAGAATAGCGCTCTAGTCATCATGGACTTTTATGGGAGCAGATGTGGGATCATGATGTTTTCGATAAGTTTCCTGATATTGAGAAGTATTGTGGGTAGAGACTTGTTTTTATGGATCATGTAAGCGTGCCAAGTACAATAGGATCTTTTTTTCATAAACCCTTGGGTGGACCTTGGAGCCAGTCAGATCCAGTGAGCAGACAAGATCTCCCATAAATACCTGGCATCCAGAAGAAAATGTCTACCTCTATATCTGTTTAAAGGGGTGTTCCGGCCAAATATATGTTATCCCCTATCCAAAGGATAGGGGATGAGATGTCTGATCGCGGGGGGCTCGCCGCTGGGACTTCACGCCACACGCCCTCCATTCATGACGTCACTTCTCCAATCCCGGAAACAAGGAGGTTTCCGAGACTGGAGACGCAGCCCCGCATAGAATGCGGGTGCTGCACGGAGATCGCGGGGGTCCCAGCGGCGGACCTCCCGCGATTAGACATCTTATCCCCTATTCTTTGGATAGGGAATAAGATGTATTTGGCCGGAATACCCCTTAAAGAGCTAAGAACTGGGCTATGTAGTGGTTGGAAAAGGTGGGAGCTAACAATACTTTTCATAGGCTATAACCTTGAGTCGTCGTATAATATAGAACAGGATCAACCTCTTATGAAATGGCACTCATGGTGCCTGACTGTCCTAAAGTGATGTATGGAACACACCTTCTTCATTTACATCCGAATTGTGCCACTTTGGGCCCACAAACAAACAGAGCCACATCCAGACCTATTGGCGCATAGAGTTTTGACAATGTATGGCAAAGTTATTACCCAAAAATGTACTATGTGCTTTGACTATGCTCAAAAGTAGGTGATTGTATTCTTCATATTGCGGATGAAGGGTCCTTCATGGTGTTGCCATCTGTACTATATTAAGATTTTCAGACACATAAAAGCAAAATTGTCCAAAGCTGTCGATTTTGGTGGGACCAGCAGACTATGTATATTGGGGTTTGTTGACTCTTCCCCGACAGATGATGTCAAAAGACATGTTGAATTTTAAGAGGTAGATAAGTTACCACTAGAGGTGGCTTTGGTTTATTTCCCCCTTCCCACTGAAAACACATACCTCCTCAGCCAAACGGAGTGTGCATTTATATGGGGAGGACGGGTGAAAGAGCCATCAACCTAACAAGAATTAGTAGATATTAGAAAGTGGCACTCATCAGGTAGGAGAGATAAAATCTTCAATGCTTTATTACAATCATTAAAACATCATGCGGCTTTGGCACTTCAGCAGAGGGAGGAGAGAAGATATGGTTAAGGATAGCGGTAGCTACTTCATGTCATAATGTGCTTTGTGAGGCTTTAACCATATCTTGTCTCCTTCCTCTGCTGAAGTGCCGAAACCGCATGATGTTTTAATGATTGTAATAAAGCGTTGAAGATTTTATCTCTCCTCCCTGGTGAGTGCCGCTTTCTAATATTTTATTTACAGTATTTATGAAGTGGTCTTGGTTCTACAATACTTACTATTAAGCAGATGTTACGATCTTACTGTGACGGCTGAGTAGTGGATCCGCTGACCTGTGTGAACAATGGCTGAACCGCACGAGGGAGCAGAGTATAAGGTGCTGCTGGTTTTCACCAGAGCCCGCCGCAAAGCAGGATGGACTTGCAGCAGCAGTTGACATCCAGATCCCTACCCCTGGTAAGATCCGTCCACACAGGTTGCCCAGATGGAACTTGGCACAGATGGTTAGCGTAGTCAGGAAGAAGCACAGGTCAGAAGGCAGGCAGCAAAGGAGCAAGGTCAAGTCACAGGCTAGAGGTCAGGAACACAAATATGGCACACTATACATAACGATTTCTCTAAGGCACAAGACACGAAGATCCGGCACCATGATGGGGAGGTGCGGGACTTATATAGAGTCCGCCCAGCAGGTGACCAATTATGGGCGTACTGGCCCTTTAAATCTAGCAACACCGGTGTGCGCCGGTGAAGCAGAAGGACCGGGGACAGCAGGAGGTGAGGAGACATCCAGGACTCGTATGCAGGCGTGTTCCGCATAGCGAGTCCCGGAGCCACCGCAGGCACTAGATCGGGGGGCGCTCACAGTTGGATAGAATGGCCAGAGCGTTGTCCCTAGCAATGCCTGGGACACGCTGGTGGGAACGTCCCACACAGCAAGTCCTGGGACCAAGCATGACGGGAGAGGGGGCGCTCACGGCCAGAATGAATATCCGGAGCGCTGCCCCTAACAGCGGGGTACCTCCAATCAGTCCCCCATCAACTGCTAGTTTACACGTATACTGAATATCCTACTCCTACCCCGGCAGGTAGTAGTTGGTTCATGCCTCCTTTTTACAAAGGATTCTAACAAGAATTAGGTTGACAACTATTGAATGTGTATGGGCACCTTTACACTTACATCATACATTGTTTATATTGTGTGTACATTGATTATATTGCTGTTATTATCTCCAATTCTTACACCTGTCTTCACTATCTCTTCTAGGTGCCTTTGTGATCTGCTGGACTCCAGGCCAAATTGTTCTCCTTCTGGACGGCTTGGGGTGCAAAAGCTGCAATGTCCTGGCTGTTGAGAAATACTTCCTGCTCCTCGCTGAGATCAACTCCGTCATCAATCCCATCGTGTACTCCTACAGAGACAATGAGATGAGGGCTACCTTTAAGCAGATCCTTTGCTTCTGCTGCAATCGAGGGTCCAAGTACTCACCTTCCGTCAAGTCAACGAATACGGAGAGGAGAATATTGGCTGACAATGGACATATGGTTCGGGATTCCACACTATAAAACCACTTTGGTGCCGACTCTGAATTAACTCCTTGGTCACCAGGACTGCATCCCATGGAGAAGGTGCTACTGTGGTACAATGGGCACCATTGATAACCCATGGGGAGAAATCACTATTAGACTGAGTAGATGATAATAACTGGGACAGAACAATTTTCCTTGGCTTTCCCCATAAATTCCTTTATGATGGGATGAATTATTGTCACTGATCCAAGGAGAAGTCATCTTACCTCAGCATCTGAGCTCAGTGAATCTAGAACAATAAAGCGCACTGATGTCTTCTGAATTAGGTGAGGCCTTAGGATGCCTATTAAGGACATGTACATAAGTTATTTTAAAGAGAGGAGAAAGAAGAAGATTTTAGATAATATAATGAAAGTGAGCGATATCATTTTTGGGGAATAAACTGGAAAGATATGAATCTTTTTTCAGTAGAATATATGATCCACTGAAGGTTGACGTGGCTTATAGTTCCTTGATCCTCCATGGTGGAATCATGGCAGAAGACGCTTTATAAAGAGTATGAACCCTACATGCAAAGATCATACAAGGCAAAATGTTGGTGATGGTTGTGGAGTCAGATTGTTGCAGAACACATGGTAGCAAGACTCTTTATAAAGGTTGCTACACCCTAATGGAACTGATCCAGGTGGTCTATACACTTTTTGTCATGGTGCCCCAAATCCAGCTTCTGGAAATACAAGTGCAAAACAACTCAAAGCACTGTTGTTGCCCCCGGCAACCAATCGAATCTAAAATAATAACCCAAAAAAGATTGGTTGCTATAGACATTTTTTTTTATGTAGATTTTGTTTTTATATAATATTCCAGTTGTTTAGGGTACAAGCTGGACTATGAGCAAGAAGTACACTGTCTACATAAAGGGGTTTTCTGGGTCTTAAACACTGATGACGCTAGGATAGGCCATCGTTGTGGGATGAGCAGCAGTAGCGTATACAGCCATCCATACACCCGAGCAGTGTCCCATCATTGTTGGGGTCTCAGAGGTCAGACTTTCAGACAGAGAACCTATGTAAATCTGAGAAAAATGTGCTGTAAATTGACATGTTAAAGGGGCTATCCATGTAATGGTCTGGAGATCGTGGGGGGGTCCCTGCAGTCTCCTGAATGGGTCCTTGCCGTGCAATATGGCCCCCGCCTTCCAAGGTGTACTAGTCACTGCAGTGATGTGTTGCTTAGCCAATCACCGACTGAAGCAGGACGAGTGGCCCTTCACTGTAGAGACTAGTACACTTTGGAAGGTGGGGGGCAGAGTACTCTGGGAGGAGTTGGACCCTGTTCTTGAGATCAAGGGGGGACCCCCTAAAACTAGACACTGGATAACCCCTTTAAAGAAAAGTGGTCAGAAGAGGACAATATATGTTTAGGTGACTGAAGATATGAAGCGGCATATCTACGTTAAAGGGGTACTCCGCCCCTAGACATCTTATACCTTATCCAAAGGATAGGAGATAAGATGTCTGATCACGGGGGTCCCGCCACAATCTCTGTGCAGCACCTGGCGTTCTTTTAGTGGGGTGGTGATGTCACTGCCACACCCCTTGTTACATTACTCCACGCCCCCTCAATGAAAGTCTATTGGAGGTGACGTAACGTTGTCACAACCCCCGCCGCCCGCTCCAAGCATTCAAAACAAAATGTTCCGAACACTGGGGCAGCGGAGTACCCCTTTAAGGAGTTGTATGAGAAATGGCACCACTCTTGTCCATGGGCTGGGTCTGGGGTTACAGCTGTTGCTGAAGTAGGGTCGGCACTTCGTATATACTTGGTGCCTGCAGATAGAAAACCCAAACACAATAGAAAACTAATTTCTATTCACCATAAATTGTATACACAAACGACTCACATGACACATTTTGGCAATAGCCATTGTCAATTACAGTTGACACAGGCTATTGCCGAAATGCATCCTGCGAGTCGCTTCTGCGAACAACTTATCGTGAATAAACACGAAAATCTAATTCAAGAAATGGTGAGTGCTGAGATTCTTTTCTATTGGTGTCAGCTGAGCACCTTTAAAGGGGTTATCCAGGAATTGAAAAACACGTCATTTCTTTCCAAAACAGCTCCCCGTCTGTCTCCAGATTGTGTGTGGTATAACAACTTGGCTCCATTCACTTCAATAGAACTGAGCTGCAAAACAACACCCAACCTGGAGACAGACAGGGATCGGTTTTGAAAGAAATTACCTGTGTTTTTCTATTCCTAGACAACCCCTTTAAAGTGAATAAGAGTGTTGCTGTTTCTGGGGGGGAAAAAAATCCCTTTTATCCATTTTCCCTTCAAGCACCTTCTATTATATGTAAAAAAAAATTATATACATAAATGTATATATATATATATATATATATAAACATATATTTTGTCACTGAACTTTATATATTTTTTTTATTGTTAAATCTCCTTGTATCGTTTTGTTATTTAATGTCCTCTATTTTTTTACACAGTAAAAAAAAAAAATACATATAAAATTCTATTCTTGGTCTCCTTATCACTGTTTAGTCCATAATCTAGATAGAAACATTGATCCTAAATTCACATGCGTAACGTGTATTAAAGGGGTACTCCACTGCCCCAACGTTCAGAACATTTTGTTCTGCACGGGTGCGGACTGCGAGGGTTGTAACATCATGGCCATGACGTCACACACCCTCAATGCAAGTCTATGGGAGGGGGCGTGGCCTCCTCCCATAGACTTGCATTGAGGGGGGGTTGGCGTGATGCCACGAGGGGTGTTGCTATGACGTCACGACCCCCGCAGCCCGCAACCAGCGTTTGGAACAATACGTTCCGAACGCTGGGGCAGTGGAGTACCCCTTTATTGTATTTTATTTCACGCCCTTATTTTCTTCCGTAATCACCAAAAAATAAACATAAAATCTGTCAATTTTTTTGCCAATTATGGATGAAAATGAGTGCACAAAATAAATACATTTTAAACAGTTTGAAGTTGCACAGGTTATTTTACTGCAACATATGACAATAATATGCCATGGAGTCCTAGATATAGGTTTAAAAAAATATATAAAGGTTTCACTCATAGAAACCAAGGCCAAGAAAAAGTGTCAATGGAACCCGTCATCCAATCAGATAACAGCTTGTCTCCAGAGCAATGCTGCCTAAGGCATGTGCCTAGTTGGCTTGTATCTTAAATGCCATCACATCTGCTTTAATAAAACCGCTTTTATTTTTACATTAGTTTGAGTATTATAAATTTGCCTTTTTGCTCTTTGCAGTGGATTGTCATGGTTGCACATAGTCCATCAAACCCTCTAGCTCAGTGCTTCCCAACCAATGCGCCTCCAGCTGTTGAAAAACTACAACTCCCCGACAGAGTACCTGTCACCAAACTAAACTTTTAATATATTGTTCCTTATGTAATTATAAGACACTTTGTTATTTACTTGCTGTTAAAATTCTTAACCTTTATATGTTTTTAATATGATTGATAAAACGGCCACTAGGTGGCTCTGTTCTGTTCCTTGCTTCAAGTCTAACAGTTAGTTTGGTCTCCTCCCGGCCTGGCAGGAGGCTAAACTCAGGAGGTGCATGGGGGGCAAGGAGAGGCACAGCTTTCTTAGACTTCAGTGACTTTGTGCCTGCTGGGGAGCGCCCACTTTCTCCTGCCGGGAGCTCACACAATGTGAGCAAGGGGAAAGGTATGTACACAGCTTTTTAAAACTCTGAAAACTTTTTAAAGGCAGGAGGGGTGTTAGGAGTATTTAGGGAATATAATCTGAGTTAGATTATAAAATATGGTTTGATGACAGGTCCTCTTTAACATTGGTTACAGATTGGATGCATGATGAATGAAAAAGGACTTTACATTCTCTTATACACTGTTATTACTACTGCAGGGTCTGTGGTGGCAGGAAGTGACACAAGAGAACACTAAAGATAGTGCTGGAGCTTTATAAAAAGTTGTCTAGAGGAAATGTTGCCGAGTTGTCCATAGCAACCAATCAGATTTCTTCTTTCATTTTTGAAAAGGCCTCTGAACCTTTGAAAAATGAAAGAAGCAATCTGATTGGTTGCTATTGGCAACTCAGCAACTTTTCCCCTGGAAAGGTTTCCATAACCCCCCCCCCCCCCCCCCCCCAGTATCTCTGTGTCAAACAACACCCCTCAGGGCCTATACTACACATACGAAATGTATCAGTCCCTTTAAAGACTGACACAAAGCATACAAATGTAAAACATCTACAACAATCTTCACTGAGCACCTAAAAAAAAATCTGATCTTCACTGAGCACCCATAAAAGTTCACGCCATAACTCCCTCCACAGAGCCCCTCCCATGAGGTGCATAACATACATGCTAAAGTATCTACTCCTGATGAGAAGAAGATATAAGTGAACCACCATTTGGTAATCACATGTAATTTCCTGATCCTGCACTATACTCTGTGATCAATGCCAGGAAGAAAAAGGGTAAGGGATCAGTTTCAGGATGTAAACAAGTTGAGATCTATGCACAGATTATAAGCAATATTTGCTACAACCATATAAATCTCAAATATTAAGTTGCCTTTACATAAAACACAAATGAGGAACAATCTGTGTGTACTCCAGGAAATAAACATTTGAATAGTATACAACCTAATGCAAATGAGATTTTCAGTCCCTGGCTGTTTAGCTCTAGTTATATCAGGAGACAGTCTGGCACAGATGATAAGATCTTGACCATTTGCACCACCAGGGCTGTAGCTTCCATGAGGCACAGGGGGTGCAGCTGCCAGGCACAGAGGGCGCAGCTGCCAGGCACAGGGGGCGCAGCTGCCAGGGCTGAATTTGCCTGCCAAGATAAAGAGGCAATGCCCAATAAGCCAGTCTTCCCCTTGTCGCTGCCCAGGGGCAAGGAGTCTGTCTGTAAATAGTAGCCCCTACTCCTGTACATACATTATGCCAATAGTTTAGCTTCCTACATATAGGGTCTCCTGTGCTGTACAGCGAAGTAACCTTATGCTGCAGGCTGCACAATGATGTCATTTACACGTGAAAGAGCAGAAGATGAAAAGAACCCAGCCTTAGTGTGGGAGTGTTTTTTTTTTTTTTTTAGGAGGATACCTAAGGGGGGGCTGGGTTGAGGGAAGAATTACCTACCTACTTGCTAAGGTATCAACCCAATGGGAGGGATTCCCTAGCTTCCTACTGGGGGGCTTCTACCTAATAGAGGAAGGGGGATTATCTACCTATTTATTGGGCTTCTACCTAATAGTGGTAACATTTCCTACCTACTGGGGGCTTTTACCTAAAGGGAGGAACTAGCTATCCACCTTTCCCCCTAACACACTTACCTACTCACACATACTATGCAGAGCACTATCAGACATGAGAGAGTACAGAGGAGTCCTATCAGACAGGGGAGAGCACAGAGGTGTGCTACCAGACAGGAGAGAGCACAGAGGAGTACTATCAGACAGGAGATAGCACAGAGGAGTACTATCAGACAGGAGAGAGCACAGAGGAGTCCTATCAGACAGGATAGAGCACAGAAGAGTCCTATCAGACAGAAGTGAGCACATAGAAGTCCAATCAGATAGGAGAGAGCACAGGGGAGTGCTACCAGACAGGAGAGAGCACAGAGGAGTCCTGTCAGACAGTAGAGAGCACAGAGAAGTTTTATCAGATAGGGGAGAACACAGAGGAGTGTTATCAGATAGGAGAGAGCACAGAGAAGTCCTATCAGACAGAAAGAGCACAGAGAAGTCCTATCAGACAGAAGAGAGCACAGAGGAGTGCTATCAGACAGGAGAGAGCACAGAGGAGTACTATCAGACAGGTGAGAACACAGAGGAGTATTATCAGGCAGCAGAGAGTAAAGAGGAGTCCTATCAGACAGGAGAGAGCACAGAGGAGTACTATCAGACAGGCGAGAGCACAGAGGAGTGGTATCGGATAGGAGAGAGCACAGAGGAGTGCTATCAGACAGGAGAGAGCACAGAGGAATACTTTCAGACACCAAGTTGTACATAGGTTTTGTATATATAATGTTCTGTTGCTTTAATGTTTTGATCACAAGATTGTTACCCAGGAGGCTCCAGTGACCAGGTGACCCCCCCCCCCCCCAAGTGATCTATGGGCTCCTTGCACAGCACCCCAATATAACCAGGGGAGGGGCTACAATCTCTCTCTTAGTTCCTGAGGTCAAGTGCAGTAAAGTTGTTCCAGCATATGTGTCCAGAGCATTGGAGGCCTCAAGCCTAAAGTCCTACAGCCATAAGTCGGTCAGCAGTCAAGTCATCTTATTGTCAGTCACCATCTCTGTCAAGTCCATCTGTAGTCACTCTGGCCTTCATTAAAGTCAGTCTAACTACTTCAAGTCCCCGCAAGCCTGTGAGGTCCCCCTGTGTCACTGGTCACCTCTCTGGGATATTTGGCTGTACTACAAAGACTATATCACCTGTCTTGCCTCAGTAAAGCTGCTGTTATCCTTAATCTGGCGTTGGTGTCTCCATTGCCCCTGCCTAACCCAGGCTAAACCACACCCTGGTGTCATGGTAAGAAGGGGTTATTACCATCTCCCCCTTGGGCCATAACATCTGCCCTGCAGCTACATCTACCCTGCACCTTAGAGCCCGACACCACAACTTTTTGGCATCACGAACAGGATTCGGGTGTGTGCCATTTACCACAAGCCACAGGTCCTCCCCCCTAGTCTGAACTGTGTCCGAAACTGTCTGTAAAAGTCGTATCCCGATGCAACAGAATTTGCGCCAGAAAAAGTGTACGGGACTGTCACGATGCCGGCTGGCAGGTAGTGGACCCTCTGTGCCAGAGAGGGATTGGCGTGGACCGTGCTAGTGGACCGGTTCTAAGCCACTACTGGTTTTCACCAGAGCCCGCCGCAAAGCGGGATGGTCTTGCTGCGGCGGTAGTGACCAGGTCGTATCCACTAGCAACGGCTCACCTCTCTGGCTGCTGAAGATAGGCGCGGTACAAGGGAGTAGGCAGAAGCAAGGTCGGACGTAGCAGAAGGTCGGGGCAGGCAGCAAGGATCGTAGTCAGGGGCAACGGCAGAAGGTCTGGAAACACAGGCAAGGAACACACAAGGAACGCTTTCACTGGCACTAAGGCAACAAGATCCGGCAAGGGAGTGCAAGGGAAGTGAGGTAATATAGGGAAGTGCACAGGTGAAAACCCTAATTGGAACCACTGCGCCAATCAGCGGCGCAGTGGCCCTTTAAATCGCAGAGACCCGGCGCGCGCGCGCCCTAGGGAGCGGGGCCGCGCGCGCCGGGACAGAACAGACGGGGAGCGAGTCAGGTAGGGGAGCCGGGGTGCGCATCGCGAGCGGGCGCTACCCGCATCGCGAATCGCATCCCGGCTGGCAGCGGGATCGCAGCGCCCCGGGTCAGAGGACGTGACCGGAGCGCTGCAGCGGAGGGAGTGAAGCGAGCGCTCCGGGGAGGAGCGGGGACCCGGAGCGCTCGGCGTAACAGTACCCCCCCCCTTGGGTCTCCCCCTCTTCTTGGAGCCTGAGAACCTGAGGAGCAGACTTTTGTCAAGGATGTTGTCCTCAGGTTCCCAGGATCTCTCTTCAGGACCACAACCCTCCCAGTCTACTAAAAAAAAATTTTTCCCTCTGACCTTTTTGGCAGCCAAAATTTCCTTGACCGAGAAGACGTCCGAGGAGCCGGAAACAGGAGTGGGAGGAACAGATTTGGGAGAAAAACGGTTGAGGATGAGTGGTTTGAGAAGAGAGACGTGAAAGGCATTAGGGATACGAAGAGAAGGAGGAAGAAGAAGTTTATAAGAGACAGGATTAATTTGACACAAAATTTTGAAAGGACCAAGATAGCGTGGTCCCAACTTGTAGCTAGGGACACGGAAGCGGACATATTTAGCGGAGAGCCATACCTTGTCTCCAGGGGAAAAAACGGGGGGAGCTCTTCTTTTCTTATCCGCGAACCTCTTCATGCGTGAAGAAGCCTGTAAGAGAGAATTTTGGGTCTCTCTCCATATAATGGAAAGGTCACGAGAAATTTCATCCACAGCGGGCAGACCAGAGGGCAAGGGGGTAGGGAGGGGGGGAAGAGGGTGACGGCCGTACACCACGAAAAATGGGGATTTGGAGGAAGATTCAGAGACCCTGAAGTTATACGAGAATTCGGCCCATGGAAGGAGATCTGCCCAGTCATCCTGGCGGGAGGAAACAAAATGTCACAAATAATCACCCAGGATCTGGTTAATTCTTTCTACTTGTCCATTGGACTGGGGATGATATGCAGAGGAAAAATTTAATTTAATCTTGAGTTGTTTACAGAGAGCCCTCCAGAATTTAGACACGAATTGGACCCCTCTATCCGAGACAATCTGCGTAGGCAACCCGTGAAGACGAAAAATGTGTACAAAAAATTGTTTAGCCAACTGAGGCGCAGAAGGAAGACCAGGAAGAGGGATGAAATGTGCCATTTTGGAGAATCGATCAACGACCACCCAAATAACGGTGTTGCCACGGGAAGGGGGTAAATCAGTAATAAAATCCATACCAATCAGAGACCAAGGCTGTTCGGGGACAGGCAGAGGATGAAGAAAACCAGCGGGCTTCTGGCGAGGAGTCTTATCCCGGGCACAGATAGTGCAGGCTCGCACAAAGTCCCCAACATCCGTCTCCAGAGTCGGCCACCAATAGAAGCGGGAGATGAGTTGCACAGATTTCTTGATGCCCGCATGACCTGCGAGATGGGAGGAGTGACCCCATTTGAGGATTCCGAGGCGTTGGCGTGGAGAAACAAAGGTCTTTCCTGGAGGAGTCTGCCTGATGGAGGCAGGAGAAGTGGAGATCAGGCAGTCAGGTGGAATGATGTGTTGCGGAGGGAGATCAACTTCTGAGGCATCCGAGGAACGAGAGAGAGCATCGGCCCTAATGTTCTTATCGGCAGGACGAAAGTGAATCTCAAAATTAAATCGGGCAAAGAACAGAGACCACCGGGCCTGGTGAGGATTCAGCCGTTGGGCAGACTGGAGGTAGGAGAGGTTCTTGTGGTCGGTGTAGATAATAACAGGAAATCTTGATCCCTCCAGCAGATGCCTCCATTCCTCAAGTGCTAATTTAATGGCTAGAAGCTCTCGATCCCCGATGGAGTAGTTCCTCTCCGCTGGAGAGAAGGTCCTAGAGAAAAAACCACAAGTGACAGCATGCCCGGAAGAATTTTTTTGTAGAAGAACAGCTCCAGCTCCCACTGAGGAGGCATCAACCTCCAATAGGAAGGGTTTGGAAGGGTCAGGTCTGGAGAGCACGGGAGCCGAAGAAAAGGCAGACTTGAGTCGTTTAAAGGAGTCTTCTGCTTGAGGAGGCCAGGACTTGGGATCAGCATTTTTTTTGGTTAAAGCCACGATAGGAGCCACAATGGTAGAAAAATGTGGAATAAATTGTCTGTAATAATTGGCGAACCCCAAAAAGCGTTGGATAGCACGGAGTCCGGAGGGGCGTGGCCAATCTAAGACGGCAGAGAGTTTGTCTGGATCCATCTGTAGTCCCTGGCCAGAGACCAAATATCCTAGAAAAGGAAGAGATTGGCATTCAAACAGACATTTCTCAATTTTGGCATAGAGTTGGTTGTCACGAAGTCTCTGAAGAACCATACGGACATGCTGGCGGTGTTCTTCTAGATTGGCAGAAAAAATTAGGATATCGTCCAGATATACAACAACACAGGAGTATAACAGATCACGAAAAATTTCATTGACAAAGTCTTGGAAGACGGCAGGGGCATTGCACAGTCCAAAGGGCATGACCAGATACTCAAAGTGTCCATCTCTGGTGTTAAATGCCGTTTTCCACTCGTCCCCCTCTCTGATGCGGATGAGGTTATAGGCGCCTCTTAAGTCCAATTTAGTGAAGATGTGGGCACCTTGGAGGCGATCAAAGAGTTCAGAGATGAGGGGTAAGGGGTAGCGGTTCTTAACCGTGATTTTATTAAGACCGCGGTAGTCAATGCAAGGACGTAGGGTGCCATCTTTCTTGGACACAAAGAAAAATCCGGCTCCGGCAGGAGAGGAGGATTTACGGATAAAGCCCTTTTTTAGATTCTCCTGGACGTATTCGGACATGGCAAGAGTCTCTGGGGCAGAGAGAGGATAAATTCTGCCCCGGGGTGGAGTAGTACCCGGGAGGAGGTCGATAGGGCAATCATAAGGCCTGTGAGGAGGTAGAGTCTCAGCTTGTTTTTTGCAGAAAACATCCGCGAAGTCCATATAGGCCTTAGGGAGACCGGTTACTGGAGGAACCACAGAGTTACGGCAAGGGTTACTGGGAACCGGTTTTAGACAGTTCTTGGAACAAGAGGACCCCCAACTCTTGATCTCCCCAGTGGACCAATCCAGGGTTGGGGAATGAAGTTGAAGCCAGGGAAGTCCAAGGAGAATCTCCGAGGTGCAATTGGGGAGGACCAAAAGTTCAATCCTCTCATGATGAGATCCGATGCTCATAAGAAGGGGCTCCGTGCGGAAACGTATGGTACAGTCCAATCTTTCATTATTTACACAATTGATGTAGAGGGGTCTGGCGAGACTGGTCACCGGGATGTTGAACCTGTTGACGAGAGAGGCCAAAATAAAATTTCCTGCAGATCCAGAGTCCAAGAAGGCCACTGTAGAGAAGGAGAAGGCAGAGGCAGACATCCGCACAGGCACAGTAAGACGTGGAGAAGCAGAGTAGACATCAAGGACTGTCTCACCTTTGTGCGGAGTCAGCGTACGTCTTTCCAGGCGGGGAGGACGGATAGGACAATCCCTCAGGAAGTGTTCGGTACTAGCACAGTACAGGCAGAGGTTCTCCATACGGCGTCGTGTCCTCTCTTGAGGTGTCAGGCGAGACCGGTCGACCTGCATAGCCTCCACGGCGGGAGGCACAGGAACAGATTGCAGGGGACCAGAGGAGAGAGGAGCCGAGGAGACGAAACGCCTCGTGCGAACAGAGTCCATATCTTGGCGGAGTTCCTGACGCCTTTCAGAAAAACGCATGTCAATGCGAGTGGCTAGGTGAATAAGTTCATGTAGATTAGCAGGAATTTCTCGTGCGTCCAGAACATCTTTAATGTTGCTGGATAGGCCTTTTTTGAAGGTCGCGCAGAGGGCCTCATTATTCCAGGACAATTCTGAAGCAAGTGTACGGAATTGTACGGCATACTCGCCAACGGAAGAATTACCCTGGACCAGGTTCAACAGGGCAGTCTCAGCAGAAGAGGCTCGGGCAGGTTCCTCAAAGACACTTCGGATTTCCGAGAAGAAGGAGTGTACAGAGGCAGTGACGGGGTCATTGCGGTCCCAGAGCGGTGTGGCCCATGACAGGGCTTTTCCGGACAGAAGACTGACTACGAAAGCCACCTTAGACTTTTCAGTGGGAAACAGGTCCGACATCATCTCCAGATGCAGGGAACATTGGGAAAGAAAGCCACGGCAAAACTTAGAGTCCCCATCAAATTTATCCGGCAAGGATAAGCGTATCCCAGGAGCGGCCACTCGCTGCGGAGGAGGTGCAGGAGCTGGCGGAGGAGATGACTGCTGAAGCTGTGGTAGCAACTGTTGTAGCATAACGGTCAGTTGAGACAGCTGTTGGCCTTGTTGCGCTATCTGTTGTGACTGCTGGGCGACCACCGTGGTGAGGTCAGCGACAACTGGCAGAGGAACTTCAGCGGGATCCATGGCCGGATCTACTGTCACGATGCCGGCTGGCAGGTAGTGGACCCTCTGTGCCAGAGAGGGATTGGCGTGGACCGTGCTAGTGGACCGGTTCTAAGCCACTACTGGTTTTCACCAGAGCCCGCCGCAAAGCGGGATGGTCTTGCTGCGGCGGTAGTGACCAGGTCGTATCCACTAGCAACGGCTCACCTCTCTGGCTGCTGAAGATAGGCGCGGTACAAGGGAGTAGGCAGAAGCAAGGTCGGACGTAGCAGAAGGTCGGGGCAGGCAGCAAGGATCGTAGTCAGGGGCAACGGCAGAAGGTCTGGAAACACAGGCAAGGAACACACAAGGAACGCTTTCACTGGCACTAAGGCAACAAGATCCGGCAAGGGAGTGCAAGGGAAGTGAGGTAATATAGGGAAGTGCACAGGTGAAAACCCTAATTGGAACCACTGCGCCAATCAGCGGCGCAGTGGCCCTTTAAATCGCAGAGACCCGGCGCGCGCGCGCCCTAGGGAGCGGGGCCGCGCGCGCCGGGACAGAACAGACGGGGAGCGAGTCAGGTAGGGGAGCCGGGGTGCGCATCGCGAGCGGGCGCTACCCGCATCGCGAATCGCATCCCGGCTGGCAGCGGGATCGCAGCGCCCCGGGTCAGAGGACGTGACCGGAGCGCTGCAGCGGAGGGAGTGAAGCGAGCGCTCCGGGGAGGAGCGGGGACCCGGAGCGCTCGGCGTAACAGGGACTGTTGTGACTGCAAAGTGTTACTAGCAGTGCTTGTGAAATAGAGGGGGAGGTGAAGTAAAGACTGTTAATTGTCACTGTGGAGTGTAAGAAGTTAGCACCTGAAAGGGTTAACGTAGTCTGGTGTTTCCCGTGAGCGGTCGCAGCACTGCCCCGTGTTGCACGGGGGAAGACTTTACCAACCGGACCACAACAGGAAGTTCCTTGGGTGCAGCTATATTGGTGGTGGCTGCGTCTGGCTCCACTGTCCCCAGTCAAGCACCCGCTCAGCATATACTAACGATCATCATTAGCAAGTCTCCGGTATCGGGGGCGAGTTGCGTTAACCCCTAGTGCCCAGCAGCGTTACTGGGTACCTGCCACATAGTGGGGAAATCATCCAGAGTGTTCTCATCAGCCAAGACTAAGCCGCTGCAGCCCCTCACCAAGCAAGGGACAGCGCACTCAAGTCATCTTAAAGCGACAGCACACTCAATTCATCTTAAAGCGACAGCCCACTCAATTCATCTTAAAGTGACAACACGCTCAATTCTTCTTGGAGTGACGGCATACTCAAAAGGTCTACAAGATGTCAGCACCCAGCTCTCCAGATCAACCAAGCGACAGTGCCCCTTCAACTCCAGCAGCTGGATCAGCTGCTGTCCCAGCGGCCGGAATACTGCCAGTCCTGCCTGCTGTCACCATCAACAACCTGGGTGTTCCAGTGTCAGCATCAGTATTCATGGGGAACCGTTTTCGCCCTACCTACAGTGAAGACCCCTTCACCCTGAGGGATTTCAAGAAAAGGATCCAGAGTGTGTTTGTCTTTTACTCTTTCCCTCCTAATCTACAGGTGCCATTGCTCACAGGACAACTGCAGGGGTCAGCACTAGAGGAAGTCCGCACCTGGCCAGCTTCCGAGAAGGCAACTGAAGAGCAAATCTTTGAAGGCGTGAACCAGGTATTTGAATCATGTATGAAAGGCAACAGAAGCCAGGTGAGACTTTAAGAGCTTATGCTGTAGCCCTACAGAATGCCCTAGAGAATGTCCAAAAACTAGATGGTACAAGTCTTGAGCAGGGCAACAAGGTGTTAATGGACAGATTTATCGATGGGGCTCATAATAAGTGGGACAAAGCCCAGTTGAGAATGTTAGCAGTCCAAAACCCTAATTTGTCCTTCCCCGCTTTTAAGAGACTGGCTATTCAAGTGATTGAGTCCAGGACTGAGTTAGAGGAAGTTTGTACCCCTGTCCAGGAGCCACTAGGGGCGGTAGTTAGGCCCATACCACCACCATCACCGGCCCCCACCCCAGTATTATCTGCTTTGCCAGTCACCACAGCCTCTGACCTACAAAGTGTTAAGCAGGACCGGTTGACTGAGGCTGTGAAGGAGCTTGCCACCCAGGCCGCTCCACCTGACTGTGAACAGCCACCAGATAGAAAACCTGTCCCTGTTCCTGCTCCCCGCAATTTTAACCCCAGCAATCCTCTGCCCAATAGGCCCTCGGGGACTCAAAGGCCCTTTTGTACTGTCTGCAAAAAGTCAGGACATTGGAAGATGCAGTGTTGGGATTTAAACGGATTTCCCCTGAGGTCGTGGACCGGACCTCAGGAAAACAGTCACTGGGTCCAAACCCGAACAAGTCAGGACTCGCACTTTATGTTGCCTCCTGCCCCTATGTAAAAAATTGTTGTAGATGGTGTACAGTTGGAGGCGTTGATAGATACAGGGTCACAAGTATCTGCTATACCTAAAAATGTTTTCTATAAGTATTGGGATGCCAGTTTATTGTGTGAGCCTGATGATGTTGACTTCAGAGTAGTGGTGGGTAACAGGAAACGAATACCCAGACATGGATGTTGGGTACCAACCATTCAGTTGGGAGAGCATGTACTTAGAGGGCAGGGAGTGATTGTAACTAATGTGTCAGATAAAGGATCTGCTGAGTTTATATTGGGGATGAACATTATGAGAAACTGTTTAGCTGAATAAGTAGATTCCTTGCATGCCTCTCTCCCCTACATGTCTCCTTCCGGCCAGCGGGTTGCGCAGCACCACTTGAAAGTTCTACAGGCGGAGCAGAAGTTTGCCAACAAGCAGGGTGAAATCTGCAGAGTACGAGTCCAAGATATCAGGTCGGTGACCCTACAGCTCAACACAGAGACCATCATCTGGTGCTGTGCATGTCCTGGAGTAAGGAACAAGGACTATCAAACCCTGCTGGAGCCTATCCAGTTGAAAGATCATCCCCTTGTTCGAGCTGCGAGAAGCCTTGTCACAGTTACCAACGGGAGAGTCCCCATCCGGTTAGTAAACCTGTCTGATGCTGCTACTGTGTTACTTAAATACACACCAGTTGCCCAGCTGTATCTTAAAGAGGCGGATGTCATTCAAGAGAGTCAGAGTCCCTAGGCGCCGCCCCTCGTGTTGGTCCAGAAAAAAGATGAAACTATTCGCTTTTGTGTTGACTACAGAAAGTCAAACAAAGTCACACATAAAGGCGCTTATCCTCTACCCAAAATTGAAGATTCACTCACAGCCCTCGGGTCGGCTGCTTACTTCTCCACTCTGGACTTAACCAGCGGATGTTGGCAAGTGCTTATGGTCGTGGAGGACCGAGAGAAGACCCCCTTTTTAACACCCATGGGACTGTTTGAGTTTAAGAGTTTGCCGTTTGTGTTATGTAATGCCCCTGCTGCATTCCAGCATTTGAGGGAGCGGTGCCTGGGCCATTTGAATTTTCAAAGTGTCCTGTCGTACCTGGACGATGTCATTGTGTATTCCAAGTCCTACCAGGAGCACCTCAATCATCTGTCAGACGTCTTCCAAATCCTGATCACGCATGGGCTGACGATCAAACTGTCAAAGTGTCGTCTGCTTAACCCCTTAAGGACCAGGCCATTTTTCACTGTAGGAGCAGAGTGTTTTTTTGCACATCTGACCACTTTCACTTTAAGCAGTAATAACTCTGGGATGCTTTTACCTTTCATTCTGACTCCGAGATTGTTTTTTCGTGATATATTCTACTTTATGTTAGTGGTAAAATTTTGTCGATACTTGCATAATTTCTTGGTGAAAAACTCCAAAATTTGATGAAAAAATTGTAAATTTTGCATTTTTCTAACTTTGAAGCTCTCTGCTTGTAAGGAAAATAGATATTCCAAATAAATTATATTTTGATTCACAAACACAATATGTCTACTTTATGTTTACATCATAAAGTTGACATGTTTTTACTTTTGGAAGACATCAGAGGGCTTCAAAGTATAGCAGCAATTTTCCAATTTTTCACAAAATTTTCAAAATCCGAATTTTTCAGGGACCAGTTCAGGTTTGAAGTGGATTTGAGAGGTCTTCATATTTGAAATACCCCACAAATGACCCCATTATAAAAACTGCACCCCTAAAAGTATTCAAAATTACATTCAGTAAGTGTGTTAACCCTTTAGGTGTTTCACAGGAATAGATGCAAGGTGAAGGAGAAAATTCAAAATCTTCATTTTTTACACTCGCATGTTCTTGTAGACCCAGTTTTTGAATTTTTACAAGGGGTAAAAGGAAAAAAATTGTCTCAAAATTTGTAACCCAATTTCTCTTGAGTAAGGAAATACCTCATATGTGTATGTCAAGTGTTCAGTGGGTGCACTAAAGGGAAGGGAAGGAGCAACAATGGGATTTTGGAGAGTGAGTTTTTCTGAAATGGTTTTTGGTGCCAGGACAGCAAAAAAAAACAACATGGCATACTATTTTGGAAACTACACCCCTTAAGGAATGTAACAAGGGGTACAGTGAGCTTTAACGCCCCACAGGAGTTTGACGACTTTTCGTTAAAGTTGGATGTGTAAATTAATTTATTTTTTTTTTCACCAAAATGCTGGTTTTCCCACAAATTTTACTTTTTTACAATAGGAGAAAATGCCCCCCAAAATTTGTAACCCCATCTCTTCTTAGTATGGAAATACCCCATGTGTGGACGTCATTTGTAGACTGCGGGCGCACTACAGGGCCCAGAAGAGAAGGAATCACATTTGGATTTTGGAAAGCAAATTTTTCTGAAATTGTTTTTGGGGGGCCTGTCACATTTAGAAAGCCCCTATGGTGCCAGGACAGCAACCCCCCCCCCCCCCCCACATGGCATACTATTTTGGAAACTACACCCCTTAAAGGGGTATTCCAGGCAAAAACTTTTTTATATATATCAACTGGCTCCAGAAAGTTAAACAGATTTGTAAATTACTTCTATTAGAAAATGTTAATCCTTTCAGTACTTATGAGCTTCTGAAGTTAAGGTTGTTCTTTTCTGTCTAAGTGCTCTCTAATGACACCTGTCTCGGGAAACACCCAGTTTAGAAGAGGTTTGCTATGGGGATTTGCTTCTAAACTGGGCGTTTCCCGAGACAGGTGTCATCAGAGAGGACTTAGACAGAAAAGAACAACCTTAACTTCAGAAGCTCATAAGTAATGAAAGGATAAATATTTTTTAATAGAAGTAATTTACAAATCTGTTTAACTTTCTGGAGCCAGTTGATATATATAAAAAAGTTTTTGCCTGGAATACCCCTTTAAGGAACCTAACAAGGGGTACAGTGAGCTTTAACGCTCCACAGGTGTTTGACAACTTTTCGTTAAAGTTGGATGTGTAAATGAATTTTTTTTTTCACTAAAATGCTGGTTTTCCCCCAAATTTTTCTTTACTACAAGGGGTAATAGGAGAAAATGCCCCCCAAAATTTGTAACCCCATCTCTTCTGAGTATGGAAATACCCCATGTGTGGACGTCAAGTGCACTGCGGGCGCACTACAGTGCTCAGAAGAGAAAGAGTCACATTTGCAAATTTTGCTGAAATGGGGGGGGGGGGGGGGCATGTCGCATTTAGGAAGCCCCTATGGTGCCAGAACAGCAAAAAAAAAAAACACATGGCATACTATTTTGGACACTTCACCCCTCAAGGAACATAACAAGGGGTACAGTGAGTCTGAGTGGGATGTGAAAAGGAAAAATTTGAAGAAAATGACATCGTAAATTTGTAGATGCATTTATTTGGAGTAAGGACATACCTCATATCTTGATGTAAGCAGCTCTGAGGGTGCACGCCAGGTTTTGGAGGAGCAGGAGGGCATTCAGGGTCCTTGAGCTTTTGCATTGCTGCCTATGGAGCCAGAACAGGGTAAATAACTGGGGTACACTAAAAACTAAAATAGGGTACAGTGGGACATAAAATTATAAAACAGATTATGTTCACAGAATGATGACCCAGAGCATAGCCAAAACTAAAAAATATGCCCACCCCAAACCCTGTTCTCTGAATCATCATTCTGGAAATGTGATGTGTGTGGCCGTCCCTAACCTGTTGCCTCAAATGAGCACCCCACTCAGGTGGAGAGAGAGCGCTGCGCATTTGAGGCAACATAAAAAAGTCCCCGATGATAGTAACTCAGTGACCCATGACCCATTTTTGGAAAAAATACTCCCAGAGGTCTTATCAGGTTATTTTTTTTTTTTATAAAAGAGTTTTTGGGACAATTTAGTGGTTTTATGGGGTTGAAATTTGCAATGTACTCTGGACTTGGTACATTGGGGTCAAAATATGGAAAATTAAAATGAAAAGGGAAAATTTAGTACTGCATGGAAGTGTGATACTCCCTGAAGCAGTTTTTAATGCAGAGGCCCGGATGATCGGGGCAAGTGTCACATTGAGTGGTGGTGTCCTTCCATATCCCCCTCCTGTTACACACTCTGCATCTTTTCTGGGTTCGTCCCTTCTTTCCAGTGTGGGGGACTTCACCTGGAAAGTGTTGGCCTGGGACGATCCTGGCACCTATAACTTCAGTTCCTTGGTAAGTCCGGCCTGCTCTTTCCCGGTCCCCAAAGATCAGGACCTTTAGGACTTCTTCTTGGAACTGAAGGTATGTGTCACGATTCGGCTGGCAGGAGGTGGATCCTCTGTGCCAGAGAGGGATTGGCGTGGACCGTGCTAGTGGACCGGTTCTAAGCTGCTACTGGTTTTCACCAGAGCCCGCCGCAAAGCGGGATGGTCTTGCAGCGGCGGTAGCAACCAGGTCGTATCCACTAGCAACGGCTCAACCTCTCTGACTGCTGAAGATAGGCGCGGTACAAGGGAGTAGACAAGAGCAAGGTCGGACGTAGCAGAAGGTCGGGGCAGGCAGCAAGGATCGTAGTCAGGGGCAACGGCAGGAGGTCTAGAACACAGGCTAGGAACACACTGGGAAACGCTTTCACTGGCACGATGGCAACAAGATCCGGCAAGGAAGGGAAGGGGAAGTGAGGTTAAATAGGGAAGTGCACAGGAGAATTGTCTGATTAAGCCAACTGCGCCAATCAGCGGCGCAGTGGCCCTTTAAATCGTAGAGACCCGGCGCGCGCGCGCGCCCTAAGGAGCGGGGCCGCGCGCGCCAGGACAGGACCGACGGAGAGCGAGTCAGGTACGGGAGCCGGGGTGCGCATCGCGAGCGGGCGCCACCCGCATCGCGAATCGCATCCCGGCTGGGAGAGGTATCGCAGCGCACCCGGTCAGCAGGTCTGACCGGGGCGCTGCGATTGCGAGGATGTTGCGAGCGCTCCGGGGAGGAGCGGGGACCCGGAGCGCTCGGCGTAACAGTACCCCCCCCCTTGGGTCTCCCCCTCTTCTTGGAGCCTGAGAACCTGAGGACCAGACTTTTGTCTAGGATGTTGTCCTCAGGTTCCCAGGATCTCTCTTCAGGACCACAGCCCTCCCAATCTACCAGAAAAAATCTTTTTCCTCTGACCGTCTTGGAGGCCAGTATCTCCTTTACGGAGAAGATGTCAGAAGAACCGGAAACAGGAGTGGGAGAAACAAGTTTGGGAGAGAAACGGTTGATGATGAGTGGTTTAAGGAGAGAGACATGGAAGGCATTGGGAATACGAAGAGAAGGGGGAAGAAGGAGTTTGTAAGAGACAGGATTAATCTGGCACAAGACTTTGAAAGGACCAAGATAGCGTGGTCCCAGTTTGTAACTGGGGACACGAAAGCGGACATATTTAGCGGAGAGCCATACCTTGTCTCCGGGAGCAAAGATGGGGGGAGCTCTTCTTTTCTTATCGGCAAACTTTTTCATGCGAGATGAAGCCTGTAAAAGAGAATTTTGGGTCTCTTTCCATATGGTGGAAAGATCACGAGTCACTTCATCTACAGCGGGCAAACCAGAGGACAAGGGAATAGGGAGGGGGGGAAGAGGGTGACGGCCGTACACCACGAAAAATGGGGATTTAGCAGAAGATTCAGAGACTCTAAAGTTGTACGAGAATTCGGCCCAAGGTAGAAGATCTGCCCAGTCATCCTGGCGGGAGGAAACAAAATGCCGTAAATAGTCACCCAGGACCTGGTTAATTCTTTCTACTTGCCCATTGGATTGAGGATGATAAGCAGAAGAGAAGTTTAATTTAATCTTGAGTTGTTTACAGAGAGCCCTCCAGAATTTTGACACGAATTGGACACCTCTATCCGAGACAATCTGCGTGGGCAAACCGTGAAGACGAAAAATGTGTACAAAAAATTGTTTTGCCAACTGAGGCGCTGAAGGAAGACCAGGAAGAGGAATAAAATGTGCCATCTTGGAAAATCGATCAACGACCACCCAAACAACAGTGTTGCCACGGGATGGGGGTAGGTCTGTAATAAAGTCCATACCAATCAGAGACCAAGGCTGTTCGGGGACAGGCAGAGGGTGAAGGAGACCAGCAGGCTTCTGGCGAGGAGTCTTATCCCGGGCACAGACAGTACAGGCCCGCACAAAATCAACAACATCTGTTTCCAGAGTCGGCCACCAATAGAAACGAGAGATGAGTTGCAAGGACTTTTTGATGCCCGCATGGCCTGCGAGGTGGGAGGAGTGACCCCATTTGAGAATCCCGAGACGCTGGCGTGGAGAAACGAAGGTCTTCCCTGGAGGAGTTTGCCTGATGGAGGCTGGAGAAGAGGAGATCAGACAGTCAGGAGGAATGATGTGTTGCGGAGAGACCTCTACTTCCGAGGCATCCGAGGAACGAGAGAGAGCATCGGCCCTAATGTTCTTGTCGGCAGGGCGAAAATGAATTTCAAAGTTAAAACGGGCAAAGAACAACGACCACCTGGCCTGGCGAGGATTCAGCCGTTGGGCAGACTGGAGATAGGAGAGATTCTTGTGATCGGTGAAAATGATAACTGGAAATTTTGATCCCTCCAGCAGATGCCTCCATTCCTCAAGTGCCAATTTAATGGCCAGTAGTTCTCGATCCCCGATGGAGTAGTTCCTCTCCGCCGGAGAGAAGGTCCTAGAAAAAAACCCACAAGTAACAGCATGCCCGGAAGAATTTTTTTGTAGAAGGACCGCTCCAGCTCCCACTGAGGAGGCATCAACCTCCAATAGGAAGGGTTTAGATGGGTCAGGTCTGGAGAGCACGGGAGCAGAAGAAAAGGCAGACTTGAGCCGTTTAAATGCGTCTTCCGCTTGGGGAGACCAGGACTTAGGATTGGCATTCTTCTTGGTTAAAGCCACGATAGGAGCCACAATAGTGGAAAAATGTGGAATGAATTGTCTGTAATAATTGGCGAACCCCAAAAAACGTTGGATAGCACGGAGTCCGGAGGGGCGTGGCCAATCTAAGACGGCAGAGAGTTTATCTGGGTCCATTTGTAGTCCCTGGCCAGAGACCAAGTATCCTAGGAAAGGAAGAGATTGACATTCAAACAGACATTTCTCCATTTTGGCATAAAGTTGATTGTCTCGAAGTCTCTGAAGAACCATGCGGACATGCTGGCGATGTTCTTCTAAGTTGGCAGAAAAAATCAGAATATCGTCCAGATACACAACAACACAGGAATATAAGAGATCACGAAAAATTTCATTAACAAAGTCTTGGAAGACGGCAGGGGCGTTGCACAGGCCAAAGGGCATGACCAGATACTCAAAGTGTCCATCTCTGGTGTTAAATGCAGTTTTCCATTCGTCCCCCTCCCTGATGTGGATGAGATTATATGCACCTCTTAAGTCCAGTTTGGTAAAGATGTGGGCACCTTGAAGGCGATCAAAGAGTTCAGAGATAAGAGGTAGGGGGTAGCGGTTCTTTACCGTGATTTTATTAAGTCCGCGGTAATCAATGCAAGGACGTAGGGAGCCATCTTTTTTGGACACAAAGAAAAATCCAGCTCCGGCAGGAGAGGAGGATTTGCGGATAAACCCCTTTTTTAAATTTTCCTGGATGTATTCAGACATAGCAAGAGTCTCTGGGGCGGACAGAGGATAAATTCTGCCCCGGGGTGGAGTAGTGCCCGGGAGGAGGTCAATAGGACAGTCAAAAGGCCTGTGAGGGGGTAAAGTCTCAGCTTGCTTTTTGCAAAATACGTCAGCATAGTCCATATAAGCCTTAGGGAGACCGGTTACAGGGGGAACCACAGGGTCACGGCAGGGAGTACTGGGAACCGGTTTAAGACAGTCCTTGAAACAAGAAGTACCCCAGCTCTTGATCTCTCCTGTGGACCAATCAAGGGTTGGGGAATGGCGTTGAAGCCACGGTAGTCCAAGGAGAATTTCGGAAGTGCAATTGGAGAGGACCAAAAACTCAATTTTTTCGTGATGAGGTCCGATGCACATTAGGAGGGGTTCCGTGCGGTAACGCACGGCACAGTCCAATCTTTCATTGTTAACACAATTGATGTAGAGAGGTCTGGCGAGACTGGTCACTGGGATGTTGAACATGTTGATGAGAGAGGCCAAAATAAAATTTCCTGCAGATCCGGAATCCAAGAAGGCCTTAGTAGAGAAGGAGAAGGTAGAGGCAGATATCCGCACAGGCACAGTAAGGCGTGGAGAAGCAGAGTTGACATCAAGAACTGTCTCACCTTTGTGCGGAGTCAGCGTACGTCTTTCCAGGCGGGGAGGACGGATAGGACAATCCTTCAGGAAGTGTTCGGTACCGGCACAGTACAGGCAAAGATTCTCCATGCGGCGTCGTGTCCTCTCTTGAGGTGTCAAGCGAGACCGGTCAACTTGCATAGCCTCCACGGCGGGAGGCACAGGAACGGATTGCAGAGGACCAGAGGAGAGAGGAGCCGGGGAGAAAAAACGCCTCGTGCGAACAAAGTTCATATCCTGGCGGAGCTCCTGACGCCTTTCGGAAAAACGCATGTCAATGCGAGTGGCAAGATGAATGAGTTCATGCAGGTTAGCAGGAATTTCTCGTGCGGCCAGAACATCTTTAATGTTGCTGGATAGGCCTTTTTTAAAGGTCGCGCAGAGGGCCTCATTATTCCAGGATAATTCGGAAGCAAGAGTACGGAATTGGATGGCGTACTCGCCAACGGAAGAATTACCCTGGACCAGGTTCAGCAGGGCAGTCTCAGCAGAAGAGGCTCGGGCAGGTTCCTCAAAGACACTTCGAATTTCCGAGAAGAAGGAGTGTACAGAGGCAGTGACGGGGTCATTGCGGTCCCAGAGCGGTGTGGCCCATGACAGAGCTTTCCCAGACAGAAGGCTGACTACGAAAGCCACCTTAGACCTTTCAGTAGGAAACTGGTCCGACATCATCTCCAAGTGCAGGGAACATTGTGAAAGAAAGCCACGGCAAAACTTAGAGTCCCCATCAAATTTATCCGGCAAGGAAAGTCGTAGGCCGGAAGCGGCCACTCGCTGCGGAGGAGGTGCAGGAGCTGGCGGAGGAGATGATTGCTGAAGCTGTGGTAGTAGCTGCTGTAGCATCACGGTCAGTTGAGACAGCTGGTGGCCTTGTTGCGCTATCTGTTGCGACTGCTGGGCGACCACCGTGGTGAGGTCGGCGACAACTGGCAGTGGAACTTCAGCGGGATCCATGGCCGGATCTACTGTCACGATTCGGCTGGCAGGAGGTGGATCCTCTGTGCCAGAGAGGGATTGGCGTGGACCGTGCTAGTGGACCGGTTCTAAGCTGCTACTGGTTTTCACCAGAGCCCGCCGCAAAGCGGGATGGTCTTGCAGCGGCGGTAGCAACCAGGTCGTATCCACTAGCAACGGCTCAACCTCTCTGACTGCTGAAGATAGGCGCGGTACAAGGGAGTAGACAAGAGCAAGGTCGGACGTAGCAGAAGGTCGGGGCAGGCAGCAAGGATCGTAGTCAGGGGCAACGGCAGGAGGTCTAGAACACAGGCTAGGAACACACTGGGAAACGCTTTGATGGCAACAAGATCCGGCAAGGAAGGGAAGGGGAAGTGAGGTTAAATAGGGAAGTGCACAGGTGAATTGTCTGATTAAGCCAACTGCGCCAATCAGCGGCGCAGTGGCCCTTTAAATCGTAGAGACCCGGCGCGCGCGCGCCCTAAGGAGCGGGGCCGCGCGCGCCGGGACAGGACCGACGGAGAGCGAGTCAGGTAGGGGAGCCGGGGTGCGCATCGCGAGCGGGCGCCACCCGCATCGCGAATCGCATCCCGGCTGGGAGAGGTATCGCAGCGCACCCGGTCAGCAGGTCTGACCGGGGCGCTGCGATTGCGAGGATGTTGCGAGCGCTCCGGGGAGGAGCGGGGACCCGGAGCGCTCGGCGTAACAGTATGTCCCTGTGTTGCCAGCGTTCCGGTACAGTACAAAAAAGTTGTAAATGGCAACCTGTACCAAGTAGACCGCAACTTTTTTGTACCATACACGAGTTTTCCGCATGGCGTTGTATGGCTTGAGGACTTGATCAGAAAGATCAACTCCCCCATATACCGATTGTAGTCCAGAATACAATCGGGCTTGAGGACCGTTGTTGTGGTACCTCGCACAGGGACAGGTGAGCTGCCGTTACCATGAATAGTGGTCAGCATAAGGACATCCCTGTTATCCTTATACCTGACCAGCAACAGGTTTTCATGGGTAAGGGCACGGGACTCACCCTTGGGCATAAGTGTCTGCAGAAAATTTAGAAGGGAGGCCTTTCTGGTTTTTCCGCACGGTCCCACAAGAGGATGTGGATCTGGCAGCAAGGGATGTGAACAGAGGGATGCTGGTATAAAAGTTGTCCACGTACACGTGGTAACCCTTATCCAGCAATGGGTGCGCAAGCTCCCAAACGATTTTCCCGCTAACACCCAGAGTGGGGGAACAATCTGGGGGTTCAATACGGGAATCTCGTCCCTCATACACTCTAAATTTGTAAGTGTACCCGGAGGTACTCTCACAAAGTTAATAGAGCTTCACGCCATACCGCGTCCGCTTTGAGGGAATATACTGGCGGAAGATGAGTCTCCCCTTAAAACTGATAAGAGACTCATCGACCGAGAGCTCCCTGAGGGCTACGTAGGCCTCCAAAAATTTGGCACCAAAATGATCTTTGACCGGCCTCACTTTGTAAAGCCGGTAATAGGTGGGATCACTTCAGGGTGGACATGCCTCATTATCTGCATTATGGAGGCATTTCCGCATTTCCGGTCTGGTAGAAGATGTCCCCGCTCCAGTACTGCCTGACACTTGGCTTTTTGACCAGGCCCATGTGCAGCAAGAGGCTCCAAAATGTCCTCATTTCTGCTGCATCAATGGCGTACCATTCACTGGGCCTGGCCAAAACAGAATCAGGGTGGTGGGCGATGAACTGCCTGGCGTACAGATTCATCTGCTCCACCATGTGATTGACAAAACTGTCATTGAAAAAATAACTGAAATAGTCAATTTCAGTGAATCCAGAATTGTCAATCCGGATTCCGTAGTCGCCAACAAACTCCGCAATCCGTGGCTAATAAGCCTCTGGGGGTCTCCAGACAGGTTCACCGGAAGGGGGCTCCGGTAAACTTGTCTGGGGGGTCGGACTTATAAGTACGAGCGGCATCCCCTCTCGCACTAGTGCCGGCCACTGGGCCACTTTCATGGGGCTGGTATGGCCTCGCCTGGCGGCGTCTCCGCCGCCATACAGGTGACTCATCATCAGTACTAGATGATGAGGAGGACGATGAAGAACACAGGAATGTTGGATCTTCATCGTCCTCACGGAGTTGGAGGCAAGAAAAGCGTATGCCTCCGCTGCCGAAAATGCCTGGCGAGCCATCACCTTTTTTCTACGGATGGGGGGGGGGGGGTAAGAGGTGTGTGTGGGGGGGGGGGGGGCAGGGGAGTATGTAGTGTGTGTTTGGTGTGACTGTATTATATAACGGTGTGTGATTACAAATCACACACAGTTATATGGGGTAAAAAAAAAAGCTGCTGCGGCCCAAGAAAAAGGGGGGGGGGGGGGCAAATCGCAGCGCCCTGAACCCCTAATAGGGCCCGGGTCACACTGAAAAAACTGCAGAGGACCTTTGGGGACCTATTAGGGGGTCAGGGGGGGGGGACTTTTTTTTTTTTTTACTTTCACTTTATTTTCCCTACCTTTCCCTGGGCTGGATTCTTTCCCTGTTCTATGGGGGCTTCTGATCTCCTGAGGGGGCTCCGATCTCGGCCGAGGGGGGGGGGGGGGTCCCGGGGGGGGGTCCCTGGCTTCCTCCTGCAGCTCTGACCGCTGACTGAACTCAGACAGCCGCGAGAGCTGTAGGAGGATGCTGTTAACCCCTCCCCTGCCGGCTGCTATTGGCTGGAAGATCGTCCAGCCAATAGCAGCGATCCTGGGGGGGGGGGGGGGGGTGACTAAATAGCCACCTCCCCATAGATACAGGAGGGGATTGGGGGTGTATCTCCAGGTCAGCGGGTCACCCGTGACCCGCATCACCGGAATCGCAGTAAATCGCAAGTGTGAATTCACTTGCGATTTTCTGCGATCGCCGACATGGGCATTTGCGCATTGGGCATTTGATTGATATCAGCAGTCACCCCCGTTAGGTCCCTGCCCGGTGCACGGCAGAGACCGAAATTCCCACGGACGTACGCGTACGTCCTTGGTCCTTAACTACCAGGATGCTTAGATGTACGCGTACGTCCATGGTCCTTAAGAGGTTAAACTTCAGGTACACAACCTAGGTCATGTTGTCAGCGCTGAGGGAGTCCAGCTTAATCCTGAGAAGGTAGAGATGGTAAAAAACTGGCCTACCCCATGCACGGTGATGTCAGAAGCTTCCTGGGATTTGCCGGCTACTACCGCCACTTCATTCCCCACTTCGCTCAGATTGCAGAACCCCTCACAGCTCTCCTCAGGGATACGACGAAGGAGAACTACAGTGACAGAGTACCTGTTGAATGGGCCAAAGAGCAAGAGACAGCGTTCCGAGCTCTTAAACACTTGTTGACAAAACCACCCATCCTGGCGTAGCCACACTACCGTCAGCCATTCCGGTTGTATACTGATGCCAGCTTTGAAGGTCTGGGAGTTGTCCTGTCCCAAGTCCAAGAAGGGCAAGAGCAAGTAATAGCCTATGCCAGTCATAACCTGCGAGGAGCAGAGAAGAATGATGCAAACTACAGCTCCTTTAAGCTGGAACTCCTCGCCATTGTATGGGCCGTGACTGAAAAAATTAAGGACTATTTGGCTGCTATGCCATTCACTGTCTACATGGATAATAACCTGTTGGCCTATCTGAATGCTGCCAAACTGGGTGTCATCGAGCAGCGTTGGGCCTCCAGATTGGCCAACTACAACTTCACCATCAAGTTCAGAAGCAGCAAGTCAAATGTCAACGCTGATGTACTGTCTCGGATGACCCCCTGCGAAGAACCACTTATCGAAGATGAGTGGGAAGACGTGGAGGTGCCTCCATTTTACCAGAAGTTCGTGAGTCAGAATGTTGCGACCACCCTTGGGAACGGTGCAACCAGGTCCCAGAAGGTCCAAGAAGACCTATATACCTGGAGGACTCTACAAGTCGAGTCATGGGGGATCTGTTGGACAACATTCTGATGAAAAAGGTACCAACCCGTCTACGCCGGGCCCAGTGCGACTACGAGTTGAAGCGTCAATGGCAACAGAGGAAGCGACTGTTCATGCAAAAGATACTGTTGTACCGAAATTCTTTGGATACGGTCTCTGGTGATTGACTTCTGGTTTCCCGAAGAGTCGCGGCGATGGTCCTCAACACATACCATGATCAGTCAGGACACTTTGGAATCCACAAGACCGAGGCTACTGTCAGACGAAGGTTCTACTGGATTGTGATGCGGAGCAACATCGAGAAATGGTGCAACGTCACTAAGAACATGCGCAAGGACACAAGAGAACCCTTCCATTCCATCCAGAGTGGAAGGACTAACCAGTTGGTCATGCTAGACCATGACAAGTTGTCTCCTACCTGGTCCAGGTACACTTATGCTCTTACCATGGTGGATCACTACTCTAAGTGGGTTGTTGTAGTGCCTGTCAAAGACCTTACAGCCAAAACAGCGGCTCAGATGTTCTATTCCAATTGGGTGCAAACCCTTGGCTGCCCGGAGTCTGTCCTGATGGACCAACGAATGGCATTCAAGGCACAACTTCCAGGAGCTGTGTCAGTTGCACGGACTACTGCTTACCTCCCTCAAGGAAACGGGCTCTGTGAGCACATCAATCAAGCTTTTATCCACATGCTGCGAGCAGCGTCTGTGTTAAGACACGAAGAGTGGCCTCGATTGTTGCCCGAATTGCTGGAAATTTATAACAATACGGTCCATTGTTCCACAGGATACACCCATATTTACCTGATGATGGGGCGGCATGGGCAGCTGCCGAAGGACCGAACGTTTGGACTTCAAGTTCCCTTCAATAATTCTCCGCAAGCTTCCATGGAGTGGGTCTCTGACCATCAAAGAAGAATTCATGAAGCAAAAGAGATTGTCAGCAAAAAGATGGGCGAGGCTCAGCAGAGGCAACAGCAGGACCATAACCGTCATACCTCTGCTAAACCCCTTCAGTTAGATGACAGGGTCTGGATGCGGAAATTATCGAGGTCCCACAAGCTGGATTCCATCTGGGAAATGGAGCCATACACAGTAACAGCTATACCCTACCCAGACTCTGATGTGTACGAGATCCTGAAACCTGGGGACGAGCCGCAAGTCGTCCACCGTAACCGGATAAAGTTATGCCACAAGGAAGACCTGCCTGAGCCTCCTGTACCTCCTCCACCAGCTGCCAGACCTGCAAGGGAGTACGTGCCAGGAGAGGGGATCCACCCATCCATGGATGTCCCCATGTTCTCTCCCAGCTAGCCTTCTGTGTCGAGCCATCCCAGGGGCCGGTGCAACTAACCCTAGTCGCCTCACCAGCTCCAGTTTTGTCACCATTGACACCAGTCTACACCCCGGTTTCCAGCTCTCCAGTGTCTGGCCAACCAGCCCGAGTCCTAAGAATCCAGAACCAGTTCCAATTCTGGAGTTTGACAAGAGCGCATCCCTCGCAACTCCTGTGATGACAAGAGCTCCTGAAGAGGTAGCCATTCCTGACAAGAAGTGGTGTTGCGTAGGTCCCAGAGGTCTACACAGGGCCAACTGCCAGCAAGATATCAAGATTAAAGTATCAAGTAAAGTCTAGTACTACAAATAGAGTTACTCAGTACATCTGTAGTCCAGTACATATATTCATCCCTCCACTAGGGCTGTAGCATTGACCATATAGCAGTCCACACAAATGTCTTTCATAAATTGTCATAAGTCTAATGTATAATATTCTCTTGTGTCTACGTGCTAGGGATGCTTTCCTGGCCAGAAGGTATTCCTGTCCTTGCTATGCACGTATCTAAAAAGTCAAAGGTAACAAGTATCCAATCTTCTCTAGAAATGTCTAGTCTAATCTATGTATCTAGTTGTGATAACCTGGGGGATATAGGGTATGGGGAGTGTAGCTGTGCAGGAATTAAAGGGTGCTTGTTAACCCTTGCTATTCATGACGCAAGGGTGAGGGCTCCTCAGTAACGCTTGTCCTACCGCCGCCCTTCCCAAGAGCGATAGGGAGGTAGAGAAGAATAGTTTTCTGAAACAGTATTAACTTTTACTGAAGGTTTTCTGCAAGCTTCAATAACGTAACAGTCTCTATGCATAACAACGGCTTTCCTTGGAGATTGACAAAGGTTGGGACTTTAGCATTTAGAGTCTTTTGGTAATGTGCGTTGTTCCACTGGATTTAGGTAGGGTATTTAGTTGCAGTCCAGTAGTCACGCTAGCATTATCGGGGATTTAGATTTGAACTCACGGTTTTGATTCAGCTAAGGTCGGCAGGTTTTTGAGGCCTAGCGTGTCTTTGAAAGTTGCGCAGAACCGTTCTGTTAGTCCGGCATCCACGAGAGCAGCAACCCAAGAGAGCGATAATTGGACACAGCTCCCTTTTGTGGGCAGGGGCTGGACTAATGCTAATTGGTCCATACTGATGTCAATCACCATTACAAAGATTTGTGGGTAACACGTGACCCAAGGACCTCCCAAGGTCCTCCAACATACCATAGAGGTTATTAGCATGGTCATATGACCGAAGGTCCTGCGACGCTGAACAAGGTAAGTACTATACACTACTATAAAATATATATAATTATTAAATATATACATATATTATCATTAGAGATAGACTTGAGGAGAGGTGACTAGGGGCTGTCCCACCTGAGGAACCCTACCTGAACGTAGTTACTCTGACTTTGGGGACCTCTACACTAGGTACTGTATGCAATACAGTACCGGGACACCACAAAGTGTTCTGGGGAGAAGTGTGTTATACCAAGGGACCCTAGGAGCCAAGGCATTGTGCAAAAAAGCCTCCAGCAACCCAATCCATCAGAATTGTGTCTAAAGTTATATATAATGTCGTAGTTATGTGTATAATGTCATAGTCATATTCTTCAGTAGTCATACAGTTAATAAGTTTCTACGTAAGTCTTCAGAACATGTATGGGCAATATATACAAGGACTCTTTATCGTCAGTTCAGCCTGGAAATGGACGTTAATTAAAAATGCCCCAGGACTGCATGTGGCCACTGTGGTCATTTCGCTCCTCCGCCCTCAAGGACTGGGCGTCGAGGGTGACTTCATTAAAGTGGGGGAGTTTGCGGTGTCCCAGTACGGGGTGATGTGGCCCATACTGTCCTCTGGCCTTGACAGGCAGAGTCCCTGCATGTCCCCAGGCCCCCCCTTACAGTTCACCATGCTGTACATAGGTTTTGTATATATAATGTACTGTTGCTTTAATGTTTTGATCACATGATTGTTACCCAGGAGGCTCCAGTGACCAGGTGACCCCCCAAGTGACCTATGGGCTCCTTGCACAGCCCCCCTATATAACCAGGAGAAGGGCTGAAATCCCTCTCTCTTTCCTGCTGAGGTCCAGTGCAGTCAAGTTGTTCCAGTGTCTGTGTCCAGAGCATTGGAGGCCTCAAGCCTAAAGTCCTGCAGCCACAAGTCGGTCATCAGTAAGTCAAGTCATCTTATTGTCAGTCATCATCTCTGTCAAGTCCATCTGTAGTCACTGTGGCCTGCATTAAAGTCAGTCTAACTACTGCAAGTCCCCGCAAGCCTGTGAGGTCCCCCTGTGTCACTGGTCACCTCCCTGGGATATTTGGCTGTACTACAAAGACTATATCACCTGTCTTGCCTCAGTAAAGCTGCCGTTATCCTTAATCTGGCGTTGGTGTCTCCATTGCCCCTGCCTAACCCAGGCTAAACCACACCATGGTGTCATGGTAAGAAGGGGTTATTACCATCTGCCCCTTGGGCCATAACATCTGCCCTGCAGCTACATCTACCCTGCACCTCAGGGTAGATGTAGCGCGGTTAGCCAGCGTGAAATAGCTATTACCTGCACTTGGTGGACTGCGTCCATATTTGTCCATTCCTGCTCCTGTATGTCTTAAATAAAGTCAAGAATTATTTTCACGTTACCCCACTGGTGAGTGCCTCCTACATCTTTTGTACGTGTATTAGTTAAAGAAGTTACCATGAACGAATACTCCTTGACATTGGTCTGTTTACCACTTTTAATTCCCAACAGCAGAACAAATGGACATATGGTGGCGATGAAGTTTTCATATCCATTTGCAGTTCTATCATTTCTTTTATGACTTCTTTGAGCACTGTTATAGGAAATCTCCACCACAGCTCATTTTGGAGTAGGCTATCTTTGATCGTCTGCTTGTTCCTTTATCCAATTGCCAAGTATCTGATGTCTCATTTTGGGGAATTTGATGACCGCTCTTCTTTGTATATATGTGCTTCAGAATATGTACACTTAGAAGGACACTGTCTGCTGTGAAGATCTAGGAGATCCCTGTAGGCTCTATTTAGAGAAGGTAAACCAGATGGTCTCTCTTGTCTTTTTCTGGGGTCTCTATGGGGTCTTTCTCTCTTAGGACAGCTTCTGTGTATAATAGAGGAAGGAACTTTATACCTTTGCTAAAAACAGCAATTCACATCAATGTCCAGACTTGACATTAGATAATGGAGGATTCTGTAGACAAACTGAAGGGCATTAAAGAGTACCTCTCATGATCTCATTACATTTTATAATCCTCCTATAACTTTTTTTAATTATTTTTTAGTTTTCTACCTTGATATTGCTCTGAATTTTCTGCTCAGTCTTAGTCAGATTCACAGACTGGGAAGGGGCGTTACCCAGGAAGTGTGACATCATCTGAAGCCATACAGGGGAGAACTTCCTCCCCCACTCCACTACACACAGCCCAGAGGAGTTCAGTGTGAGATGAGCCATGATTGGATAAGGCAGCAGCACCCCCCCCCCCTACCCCCAGCACTCCAGACTGCATTTCCTGATTTTGGAATTCTGCCAGGCCAGCAGGAGTCCAAAGTCTGGGCAAGAGATGGGGGGAGACACCTAGTGGCAACTTTTTTAAACACAAATAAAACATAGAAATCTCCATTTTTTAAACAAAGTACATTAGAAAGATTTTTTTTTGTTTACCAGAAGGGGTGCAACAGCAAAAAATATTTTTAATGACAGTGCCCATTAAAATATGCCCCCCCCCCCCAAACATTTACGTACAATGCATTTAGAAAATATTTAGACCCTTTCATCTTTTCACAACTTGTTTTTTTTTTTTTTTCAAATGCTAAAAAACTAAAAACTTTAATTTTTAATGGACATAACAAAATGTGGAAAAAGTGAAAGGGTCTGAAGAATTTCTGAACGCACTGTATATTAAAATAATTTGCTACAAGTGGTGTGACTGCTGGGCCTGGACAGAGGGGGCATCCTCATGTGTAGGCAGTCTTAACTGCATGACATACACAAGTATGCTCCTTCGAACCGGGTGTACATGTGTTTGAGGGATAGGTGTCAGTACACAGCTGATAGCTTTTGATGGTGTTTTGCCCCCTTGAGTGATTAAAAAGAGGAAGGGACCCCCTTTGCCACCCCATCGGCACCACTGTGACACAATCTCACAGAGACATGTCAAAAGTTTTCAACTGACAGGGTCACAGTGCTGAGACCCCACTGATCAAGAAAACGAGTAGGGAGAAGCACGTTGTTGCACACTTCACTCCCTGGCTTGAAGCAATAGACTCATAATGGGGCCACAGCATGCTTCTCTCTGCTTGTTCTCATGATCGATGGAGGTCTCAGTGCTGAGGCCTCGTCCGATCAATAATTATGACATGTCTCTGTCACACATCAAATGTTTTTCTAAATGACAGGAATATTTTAATGTGTATGGAGGATGCAGGGCTGTTCCCAGATGTCTGTGGTTGCAGGTTTTCTATGCGCTTATATTTTATCCTCTGAAGATAACTTGTGTCATACGTTTCTGGCTATTAGGAGGACTCAGAGCACCTAAAATTTGTTTTTCTTATACATGATCAAAATACCTTTTTTCTGTTGGTTTACATGAAAAAATCTTGGCTGGATATTCGCAGGCCCGGATGTCAAATCCGTATGTGGCTATCAGCTCTTCTCGGGACTTGGGGGCTTGTTCATCCTCCCGAAATCTATCATGTTTCCAGATCCCCTCGCAGCCACTATTTTTTTTAGTCCAAACTTTATTTTTCCTGTTACAAGATACAGAGTTAGACATGGCCTGAACTGTAGATTTTTTGCCCTCGTCTATGGTGGAGGACTGGTAACAAATGCCATGTCGGCAACACTGGTACCCATTCATGGGGTGACAATAGGTTGTTATGGCAGCCAAGAAAGAGCTTATTAAAAAGGCAAACAAGTCTACCATGTAAGTGATTATAATATGCCCCACCTGGCAGGTCAGTGTAAAAGAAGTATTGCAGTATAATATACAAAGCAATTAAAAGGGTTGTCAAACGAAAGAAACAACATGTGTGTGGTGTCAAAAAGTATAATAAATTAGTATTAGTATAATTACTAATATAATGTTATTAGCCATTCAGCACAGATCTCTCCATATCAGCTGTGCTCATTCCCTGTAGCTGTGATGTCACATTCAGAGCTCCATCCCTGTCTCCACCTTCCCTTCCGTCTACTCAGGGAGAGGCCAGTAATGTCATGAACAGGGGGGCAGGGAGAAGTGAGCCCAAAATCTATCCCTAAAAACCACCCTCCCTACCTACTTGCCCATCTGCCCTATACCACAGATTGACAACTTGGAGCCGTTCCCTTCCTTGCGCTAAAAAGCATGGGCATACGAGTCAAACAAAACAAACCAACTGTACATGTCGGGAAACAAATCAGGAACATAACAGGAATACAATAACCAACAAACAGTTATATAAATACAAACAAGGCAGGAAATAGCATACTAACATACAGTTCAGAAACCGGGAACAAGATTAACGGCAGACATGATAATAGAAGACTTGATATGAGGATAAGTTTACAGAAGACAAAACCAGGAGATGCAGGGATAAACAGGTTAACTGAATGTCAGAACACTAAACCAGGAAATCAAGAGCACTGTTCACACTGGACTCAGAACAAGGAACACACTAAACACCCCACTGCATGGAGGGACATCAATACCAAAGCCAAATAGGCTCCTAGCTAGTGGGCACTCTCCACAGAGTAATCAGATTACTAGCCTTGGGGGAAATAAAAATCCTAAATACAAGCAAACACGGGTACAGATACAAGACTCACTTACTCCTAGATAGATGGATTAGTCCAAGGCTCAGAACAGAATTCTATCCTAAGAGATGTAGGATCAAACAAGGTATAAACAAGACTGACCAAACGCACAGTGTGAATACAGAATAAGGCATCAAAAGGCAAATGCAGAATGAACATACAAAATACTAAAACCCGACAAATGTACTAAAATAAAGCAGGCTAAAATCTATATATCAGACAGAACAAATAACCTTGGTTGAAATTCAGGATTTGTGCACAGACAGACATAGTAAACATAATGCCAACATAGTAAGAGTACAGGTATAATAACCAGCACAGAACAACACCTTGAGGCCTTTTATATTCTCCCAGTGCTGAAATCATGAAGGTTAACTCTACCCATCCCAGGGGGAATTAAGACAGAAACTGTTCAGACACAAACAATGTCTGAACAGGACCCAAAGCAGAAAATTCAAAATACAAATAACTGGCTAATAACAAGTAATGTGAAGGGGGGAGCTCATATTACTGCTCATAAGATTTAAAGGGGAATTAACGTATCCCCTATCCACGGGTTAAGGAATAAGTAGCTGATGGTGGGGGGTTCGACCGCTGACCCTGCCCCCCCCCCCCCCTGCGCAATTTTCTGCACAAGACCCAATCCTGCTCAGTCAGGAGCTTGTGTTGTCTACCTCTAGATGGCACACGCTCCATTTAAATTAATGAAGCACGTGCCGTCTAGAGGTAGACAACATCTGTTCCTGACTGAGCGGGACTGGGTCCCGTTTAGGAGAACCCCCCTAGCCGCCCCCCTTTCCCCGCAATCAGCTACTTATCCCTAATCCTGTGGATAGGGGATAAGTTAATTATAGCAGCAGTACCCAGTAAGGGGTTTCCAGTGAAAGACAACTTATCTCCTATCGATAGATACATGTTAATAATCCAGTATGGGGAACAAAACCAACAACCCAAGATACAGAGCTAGAGGCAGGGCCTAAACTTTAGTTTTTCTGCCCTCGCTTACGGTGGAGGAGGACTGAAAACAAATACCATGTTGTTTTACCCTCACTATCTCACCTGGGCACCTCATAATTTGTGCATCGTAGGTCATGTTCGAAGTAGTAACTCTGCTGAAGGATGGTTGGTGGCTCTTCCTTAATCACATGCTTTCGAGATGTCTTCTTTTCTGCTTTTTTCTTTTCAGGCTCTGAACTCCACTATAAATGGAATATGGACCTCACCAATATCATTTAAAGTCATGTAATTTCATGAAACATCTCAAGGATCTCTGTCAAACTACCATATAAAAAGTCTAAATGAGTCCACCCCAGTAGGATCCATCGTGTATGTGACGAGCGTGGGCAGCACTTTCTGATCATTGTCCTATCATATATGGAATAAGACTCCATGGCCCATGTATTGTTGATCACTGTAGATTTGTATAATTTATATTTTACCTTTCTACCCCTACTTTGCTGCTCCCATATTACTGCTTCCGGGGCTGTCCCTGGCTTTTTCTCTTCTGATAATGGGGAGTCAGGTGAGTTGATAATAAATTCTGTGCACTCATCCTCTGTGCAACAAGCTTGACAGTCCTGGATGGAACAAGATGAATAATGAATAGATGACAGCATAGAAGCATTTCCCACATTCATCCACTATGAAAAGAATATGGACTGCACCAATATTATCTAAAGGGCTACTCCGGTGGAAAACTTTTTTTTTTTAATCAACTGGTGCCAGAAAGTTAAACAGATTTGTAAATTACTTCTATTAAAAAATCTTAATCCTTCCAGTACTTATTAGCTGCTGAATACTACAGTGGGAATTGTTTTCTTTTTGGAACACAGAGCTCTCTGCTGAATCACGAGCACAGTGCTCTCTGCTGACATCTCTGTCCATTTTAAGAACTGTCCAGAGTAGGAGAAAATCCCCATAGCAAACATATGCTGCTCTGGACAGTTCCTAAAATGGACAGAGATGTCAGCAGAGAGCACTGTTCTCGTGATGTCAGCAGAGAGCTCTGTGTTCCAAAAAGAAAACCATTTCCTCTGTAGTATTCCGCAGCTAATAAGTACTGGAAGGATTAAGATTTTTTTATAGAAGTAATTTACAAATCTGTTTATCTTTCTGGCACCAGTTGATTTAGAAAAAAAAAGTTTTCCACCGGAGTACCCCTTTAAAGTTATGTAAAGGATGGTAACCTGTGAGGGACACGACCTAAATATTGATGAATTTCATGGAACATCTCAAGGATCTCTTTGCCAAACTACCATATAAAAGTCGAAATTAGTCTACCCCCAATCGGAACCATTATATTCATGGGGATAAGAGTTGCCAGCACTTTCTGACCTTTGTCCCATCACCTGTAAAACGGACCCATGTATTGTTGATCAATATTGATTCATGCCAACAATAAAGTATCCTGAGACTGTGTGGGGTGGCTTTTCATCTAAGAGAATGGGCTTACTCACACTTTTGCCCAAGAACACTCCCATGAACAAAGAATGGTATCGAAACATCTACCGAGAGAAACTTCTCCCAATGATCCAGGGAGGGATGAACAATGTTTTTTACAGCATGATGGAGACCATGTCACAAAGAAAAAGAGACTACTAAATGACTCATGAAAACTCGGGGAAAAAACATTAAAGAAGAAGTATTGTGGACAGAAAATACTCCGCAGGATAGGGGATAAGTTTTAGATCGCACCACGCTCCTTCCCATAGACTTGCATTGAGGGGGCCAGGGCATGACATCACAAGGGGGCGGAGCCGTGACATCACGATCATCAGACACAGAGCGATCTTTGCTCTGTGCAGCTAATGACAAGTTGGTGCTGCAGGACAGATTGCGGGGGTCCCCAGCCGCAGGACCCCCGCATTCAGAAACCCCACCAAAGGATAGGGGATAAGATGTCTAGGAGTGGAGTACCCCTTTAAGCTATACAATGGTCCCCCGACATATGATGGCCCCGACATATTATCGTTTCAACATACGATGGCATCTCAGAGGACATCGTATGTTGAATGCAGCATCAACATACGATGCTTCTGTGTGTTGGGGCCATTGCAAAAACAGCTATCTGGCAGCGCTGACTGCTTCACCTGCCGCCGGATAGCCGTTTAATGTGCCTCATGTGCCCCGCTCAATGATACTCACATGTCCCCGCCGCTCTGGCCCGTCAGTTTGCCGCTCCTCTGCTGCCGCATCACTTCGTCTCCGCTGCCCTACCCCATCGCTCTCCGTTGTCTTCATCATGTTGCCGCTCACCCCACCGTCCAATAGGGGCAGCGTGAGCAGCGATGTGATGATGGCGACGGAGAGTGACGGCGCAGGGCAGCAGCAACGTAGTGATACGGCAGCAGAGGAGCGGCGAACTGACGGGCCGGAGCGGCAAACTGACCGGCTGAAGCGGTGGACTAAGCGGTGGGCCGGAGCGGCAGGGATATGTGAGTATCATTGAGCATCATACGTGCCTCCATGTATAGTTTTAAAAGTGGTCCCTCAACATAAGATTGTTTCAACATACGATGGGCCGCCTGGAACCAATTATCATCGTATGTTGAGGGACCACTGTATATTGTATCCAGCACCATTTTTCTGTAGGTTATATGTTTTGTATAGTGCTTGTGGACTTTAGGCAGTTTTGGTTTGGCCCATGTATTTCTTGATCGATATAGATGAGTGTCATTTTTATTTTACCTCGCTTTTCCCACTTTGTTGCTCCACTTTTACTGCTTTCGGGGCTGTTTCAGGTATTTCCTCTTCTGTAGATGGGATGTGAGTAGAATTGTATTGAAATTGGATAATAAGTCCTGTGCATTCATTCTTTGTGCAACAAGAATAACAGTCCTCCTGCGCGGAATAAGACAAATAAAGAATAAAGTGTGTAAAGAAGTGCTATACCTTTAAGAAATGTTCCCATGTGATCTTCAGTTGTCATGTAAGTTATCATGTCATTGTTACCCAGGAGGTATCAGTGACCAGGTGACTTAAGGGTGACCAATGGGGTCCCACCAGAGTCTCCCCAATAAAAGTCCTGGGAGGAGTCTCTTCTCTCTCTTTCTGCTAATCTGAGGTCCAGTGCAGTTGAGTCTAGGAGTGTGTCTGGAGTCATAGGAGGCCTCAAGTCAAGTCTGCAGCCATAAGCTACAAATCTACAAGTACAGTGATCCCTCAACTTACAATGGCCTCAACATACAATAGTTTCAACATACAATGTTTTTTTCTGGACCATTGTAACTTGAAACCAGACTCAACATACAATGTACGGACAGTCCAGATCTGTGAAACATGTCACAACTGACCAATCAGAATGGGCATTTTACTGGTAAATCACCTGTATTACTGAAGTGCATGCACTGACTGGCTGTCTGGTAGCGCCCCCTACAGTACAGGGAGGAACTACAAGTTCTGTACTAATCCTTACCTGTGCCAGGGTTAGCTGCTTTTTTGGACACCAAGTAAGAGCGGCTCCATTTGGGACACTGTGTACTGTATAGGACCCTGAAGAAGCTCCTGTCCTCTACATAAACCATTGTTTCCCAACCAGGGTGCCTCCAGCTGTTGCAAAACTACAACTCCCAGCATGCCCGGACAGCCAACGGCTGTCCGGGCATGCTGGGAGTTGTAGTTTTGCAACAGCTGGAGGCACCCTGGTTGGGAAACACTGACATTGACAGTGATTTCCAGCTTCCAGCAGATCTTTCTTACGTTTATATACTTTATCTCTATTAGTTATCTACTTATTTTTCTTTAATCCTCACTTTTTCTCCTCACCTTTTCCTATTTTTGGATGACATTTTGTGGCTTCAGAACCAATTAACCAGGTTTCCATAGAGTTATGGTTTCAACAAACATTGGTAGTCCTGGAACCAATAATATTGTAACTTGAGGGACCACTGTAAGCTAAAGTCACAGCATTGTCAGTCATAAGTCAGTCAAGTCAAAGTCATTTGTCAAGTCAGCATGGCTTGCACTAAATTGTCCCAGTCCCAGCAAGCCCTTAAGGTCTCTGAAGTCACCGGTCACCTCCGTGGGCCCTGGCTGAACTGTATAGATTGTCTCATCTGTCACTCAGTAAAGCTACCGTTGTCCGTAACTTGGCGTCGGAGTCATTATTGCCCCCTTGCCTAGCCCAGGATCCAGTGGTATACCTTCGGGTGGTATTGAGGATAAACCACGCCCTGGCATCACGAATATAAGGGGTTGATGCCATCTGCCCCTAGGGTAATTCCTTCTGCCGTACATCACACACCCTCTACCACAGAAGCTTCCCCCTACATTCATCCAACTTGGGGCAACAAATGTCCCCACTCTCCCCCCACCATGGTCCTGGATTTTCTGCACTGAATTCTGCATGAATTTATAGCCAATACACTTCAATGGGATTCCGCTGTCCCATTCACACTTCAGAATTTCTGCGGCAGGAATTTCATTGAAGTGTATTGGCTATAAATTCATGCAGAATTTTCATGTGGAATTTGGTGCAGTATTCGGTGCACAAATACTGCCGTGTGAACCCGGCCTTAAAAAGGTGGCCTTCTTTTAAAGTAAATTTTTAATCCTGAACAAATTTTGCATGTATTCCACGCGCATTACACACGATTTCTGTACCAATTCCGCATTTTGCCAGAAATTCAAGCCCCACTGACTTCAATAGGATTCCGCAACCGAAGTCCACTGAAGCCATCATCTGATGCTTTAACTTGCTCATAAGATGACTAAATTAAAAATATACAGTATTTTTTGCCCTATAGGACGCACCGGCGTATAAGACGCACCCAATTTATAGGTGCAAAATCTAAAAAAAATAAAGATTTTGAACCCAATAGTGGTCTTCAACCTGCGGACCTCCAGATGTTGCAAAACTACAACTCCCAGCATGCCCGGACAGCCGTTGGCTGTCCGGGCATGCTGGGAGTTGTAGTTTTGCAACATCTGATGGTCCGCAGATTGAAGACCACTGCATAGGAGGTAATACTCACGTGTCCCCGCCGCTCCGGACCCGTCACTGCTGCCCTGGATGTCGCTCCATCGCTGTCGCCGTGTCCCCAACACTCTGGAACGTCTCTGCTGCCGGCCAGGTATCCTTGCTCTCCATCGCCGCCATCACGTTGTTACGCACGCCGACGCACGTGATGACGAGGAAGGAGTGCGCCGGCCATACAGGGGATCCCTGAACGGAGAAGACACCGAGGAGGCAGGTAAGGTCCCTCCCGGTGTCCTGTAAGCACTAACTCGGCTAAATCGTGGCGGTCCCGAACAGCCCGACTGAACAGCCGGGTTAGTGTCACTTTCCCTTCAGACGCGGAGGTCAGCTTTGATCACCGCGTCTGAAGGGTTAATACAGGGCATCACCGCGATCGGTGATGTCCTGTATTAGCCGTGGGTCCCGGCCGTTGATGGCCGCAGGGACCGCCGCGATAGGGGTGCATTCGCCGTATAAGACGCACCGACTTTTTCCCCCCAGTTTTGGGGAAGAAAAAGTGCGTCTTATACGGCGAAAAATACGGTAAATATCATCAATGTTCATTGATTTGAACCCTCTAATGAGCACAGCCCACCCTTCAGGGAACCCATCCGCACTTTGTAATTCCATTACAGAGGCGCCAAGGAGGTACCAAAGGGAGTTCCCCCCTCTGTAACAAAACACTTGACCACTACATCTAAGGGCATGTCCACACGGCTTATGATTCCCAGGCAGCGCCAATTTTGCTTTAAAAAACTATGCAGTGTCTTCTTGAAGACCTTACAAGACTTCGATGGGTGACATTTGGCTTCTTTCCGGTACAGTCACGCACCCAATCCTACAGAACTACTTACCTCAGATTCCTCTTTGGGCGTGGAGTAAATCACAACTGTCAAAAGCCAAACAGACAAAAAGTATAAGAAGTGCGGTAACAAAGACAAAGAAGCCAAGATTATACTGGACCCCCTTATAGTGCTGACCAGCCAAGACTGAAAGGCCCAGTGTTTTGTTTTCCCACTTTTCACCCATTCTGCATTTTCTTATTTGCTAACAATGTGGTTTGTCCAGACAGTCAGGTACATGCCATCAAATAGAAAAAGGGATGGGACTTAAAGGGGTACTCCGTGGAAAACTTTTTTTTTTTTTTTTTTGTAAATCAACTGGTGCCAGAAAGGTAAACAGATTTGTAAATGACTTCTATAAAAAAATCTTAATCTTTCCAGTACTTATTAGCTGCTCAATACTACAGAGGAAATGGTTTTCTTTTTGGAACACAGTGCTCTCTGCTGACATCATGACCACAGTGCTCTCATCTGACATCTCTGTCCATTTTAGGAACTGTCCAGAGCAGAATATGTTTGCTATGGGGATTTTCTCCTACTCTGGACAGTTCCTAAAATGGACAGAGATGTCAGCAGAGAGCACTGTGGTCATGATGTCAGCAGACAGATCTGTGTTCCAAAAAGAAAACCATTTCCTCTGTAGTATTTAGCAGCTAATAAGTACTGGAAGGATTAAGATTTTTTAATAGAAGTTATTTACAAATATGTTTAACTTTCTGGCATCAGTTGATTTAAAAAAAAAAAAAAAAAAAAAAGTTTTCCACGGAAGTACCCCTTTAACCCCTTAAGGACTCAGCCCATTTTGGCCTTAAGGACTCAGACAATTTAATTTTTACGTTTTTATTTTTTCCTCCTCGCCTTCTAAAAATCATAACTCTTTTATATTTTCATCCACAGACTAGTATGAGGGCTTGTTTTTTGCGCGACCAGTTGTCCTTTGTAATGACATAACTCATTATATCATAAAATGTATGGCGCAACCAAAAAACACTATTTTTGTGGGGAAATTAAAACGAAAAACGCAATTTTGCTAATTTTGGAAGGTTTTGTTTTCACGCCGTACAATTTATGGTAAAAATGACATGTGTTCTTTATTCTGAGGATCAATACAATTAAAATGATACCCATTATTATATACTTTTATATTATTGTTGCGCTTAAAAAAAATCACAAACTTTTTAACCAAATTAGTACGTTTATAATCCCTTTATTTTGATGACCTCTAACTTTTTTATTTTTCCGTATAAGTGGCGGTATGGGGGCTCATTTTTTGCGCCATGATCTGTACTTTTTTTTTATACCACATTTGCATATAAAAAACTTTGCATATAAAATGTATTAAAAAAGTAGGAATTTTGGACTTTTTTTATTTTTTTTCGTTCACGCCGTTCACCGTACGGGATCATTAACATTTTATTTTAATAGTTCGGACATTTACGCACGCGGCGATACCAAATATGTCTATAAAAAATGTTTTTTACGCTTTTTGGGGGTAAAATAGGAAAAAACGGACGTTTTACTTTTTTATTGGGGGAGGGGATTTTTCACTTTTTTTTTACTTTTACTTTTAAATTTTTTTACATTTTTTTTTACACTTGAATAGTCCCCATAGGGGACTATTCATAGCAATACCATGATTGCTAATACTGATCTGTTCTATGTATAGGACATAGAACAGATCAGTATTATCGGTCATCTTCTGCTCTGGTCTGCTCGATCACAGACCAGAGCAGGAGACGCCGGGAGCCGCACGGAGGAAGGAGAGGGAACCTCCGTGCGGCGTTCTGAATGATCGGATCCCCGCAGCAGCGCTGCGGGCAATCCGATCGTTCATTTAAATCGCGAACCGACGCAGATGCCGGGATCTGTATTGATCCCGGCACCTGAGGGGTTAATGGCGGACGCCCGCGAGATCGCGGGCGTCGGCCATTGCCGGCGGGTCCCTGGCTGCGATTAGCAGCCGGGATCAGCCGCGCATGACACGGGCATTGCTCCGATGCCCGCGGTTATGCTTAGGACGTAAATGTACGTCCTGGTGCGTTAAGTACCACCTCACCAGGACGTACATTTACGTCCTGCGTCCTTAAGGGGTTAAAGGGGTACTCTGGTGAAATTATTATTATTATTTTTTTTAATCAACTGGTACTAGAACGTTAAACAGATTTGTAAATTACTTCTATTAAAAAAAATCTTAATCCTTCCAGTACTTATCAGCTGCTGTATGCTCCAGAGGAAGTTCTTTTCTTTTTAAATTTATTTTCTGTCTGACCACAGTGCTCTCTGCTGACACCTCTGCCCATGTCAGGAACTGTCCAGAGCAGGAGAAAATCCCCATAGCAAACCTATCCTGCTCTGGACAGTTCCTGACATGGACAGAGGTGTCAGCAGAGAGTACTGTGGTCAGACAGAAAAGAACTTCTCTGTTGACATATCTGTTCATTTTAGGAACTGACCAGAGCAGCATATGTTTGCAATGGGGATTTTCTCCTATTCTGGACAGTTCTTAAAATGGACAGAGATGTCAGCAGAGAGCACTGTGCTCATGATTCAGCAGAGAGCTCTGTGTTCCAAAAAGAAAACAATTTCCACTGTAGCATTCAGCAGCTAATAAGTACTGGAAGGATTAAGATTTTCTAATAGAAGCAATTTACAAATCTGTTAAACGTTCTGGCACCAGTTGATATGTATAAATATATTTAAAAAAATGTTTTTCACTGAAATACCCCTTTTAAGGGCTTGGTCGACTCTCCAAGGACCATTTAGTATATTGTGGTACTCTCTGTTATGGGGGTATGTGACAGGACCTTATGTGCGGCATGTGGTGACACTGTATATGGGCCAAAGGCTGCAACACCGGTCACTTAGAAGTTATGCTAAAACCTAGAGAGTATGGGGGAGATTTATCAAAACCTGTGCAGTGCAAACATTGCCCAGTTACCCATAGCAACCAATCAGATCGCTTCTTTCATTTTTAACAAAGCCTCTGCAAAATGAAAGAAGCGATCTGATTGGTTGCTATGGGCAACTGGGCAACTTTTCCTTTGCACAGGTTCTGATAAATCTTCTCCTATATCTTTATGATATAATGTAATTTGTTATATTCTGCATTAGGCTGGGTTCACACCACGTTTTCTTAAATACGGTTCCCGTATACGGTTGGGAGGAGGGGGGCGGGGCTTAATCGCGGCGCCCGCACTCAGCCGTATTCGGGAACCGTATTTAATGCAAGTCTATGAGCCGACCGGAGTGAACCGCAGCCTCCGGTCGGCTTCATTTTCGGCCGTATGCGGTTTCCCGACCGCAGGCAAAAACGTGGTCGACCAAGTTTTTGCCTGCGGTCGGGAAACCGCATACGGCCGAAAACTAAGCCGACCGGAGGCTGCGGTTCACTCCGGTCGGCTCATAGACTTGCATCACGTTTTTGCCATACTGTTTTCAATCCGTTTTTCTAAAGAAAATCGTATGGCAAAAAAACGGATGGAACAGTATGGGAAAAAGTAAACCGTATGCGTTTTTAAACAGTATACTGTTTTTAAAAGTGCATACAGTTCCGTCCGTTTTTATGGAGAAAAAAAAACATACGTTTTTGAAAATGTTGTACATTTTTAATGGGAGGGGTCTTGGGTGGGGACTTTAGGATTCAAATGCGCATGTGCAAAGTAAAAACGTATAAGTTTGTTCCGTATGGAACCGTATACAATGTATTAAAAAAAACGTATGCGTTATTTTAACATGGACGTCAATGGAAACAATGGAAACGCACATGTATACGGTTCCATATGGGAAAAACGTATACATTTTTACTTTGCACATGCGCATTTGCATCCTAAAGTCCCCACCCAAGACCCCTCCCATTAAAAATGTACAAAATTTTCAAAAACGTATGTTTTTTTTTTTCTATAAAAAACGGATGGAACTGTATGCACTTTTAAAAACAGTATACTTTTTAAAAACGCATACGGTTTACTTTTTTCCATACTGTTCCATCCGTTTGTTTTGCCATACGGTTTTCTTTAGAAAAACGTATTGAAAACAGTATGGCAAAAACGTGATGTGAACCGTATACATGTGCGTTTTCCATTGACGTCCATGTTAAAAAAAAGTATGCGGTTGCAGTACGGTTTTTAAACCTGAGACAAAATCGTGGTCAACCGCGGTTTTGACTCCGGTTTATAAACCGTACTGCAACCCCATACGTTTTTTTTTAACATGGACGTCAATGGGAAACGCACATGTATACGGTTCCATACGGGAAAACGTATACGGTTTTTACTTTGCACATGCGCATTTGCATCCTAAAGTAATCACCAAACACCCCTCCCATTAAAAATGGACAAAATTTTCAAAAACGTATGGTTTTTTTTCTATAAAAACGGACGGAACTGTATACACTTTTAAAAACAGTATACAGTTTAAAAACACATACTGTTTACTTTTTCCCATACTGTTCCATCCGTTTTTTTGCCATACGGTTTTCTTTAGAAAAACGGATTGAAAACAGTATGGCAAAAACGTGATGTGAGCCCAGCCTTACTACTAAACGGCCCATAAATAGTGTTTGCACAGTAGAAGCGTCTTGACGGACTTGGTCTAGACCGGGTTCATGGTTGGCAGCACAATTACAAAGTGGTGACGGGTATGGTGGCGAGTACTGTGCATTACTATCCCTCTGTGTGGTCATACCGTGCTTCCTGGGTGCCGCCGGCCGCATGTTCCTCGGACGAGCTATCAACCACTTATTAACCATTTCCAAAAGGAGCGGGGCTCTTCAGTTATAGACAAAGGATGGCCATGGATGGCTTCATGCTGTGGATAAAACACAGTGTAACAGACAGTCCACAAAGTGCCGAAGATCCTGAGGCTGACATATTATTTGTGACTGATGCTAAAACAGTATATAACAGTGGTCTTCAACCTGCGAACCTCCAGATGTTGCAGAACTACAACTCCCAGCATGCCCGGACAGCCAACGGTTGGCACCCCTGGTTGGAAAACACTGACCTATACTATATACTACTATATAGTCCTACATACTGGGAGTTGTAGTTTTGCAACAGCTGGAGGCACCCCTGGTTGGAAAACACGGACCTATACTATATACTACTATATAGTCCTACATGCTGGGAGTTGTAGTTTTGCAACAGCTGGAGGCACCCCTGGTCGGAAAACACTGACCTATACTATACGCTACTATAGAGTCCAACATGCTGGGAGTTGTAGTTTTCATTTGGGGCAGCTGATGACTGCTTGTTCAAAACTACAACTCCCAGCATGTTGGACTATATAGTAGTATATAGTATAGGTAAGTGTTTCCCAACCAGGGGTGCCTCCAGCTGTTGCAAAACTACCATTCCCAGCATGCCCGGACAGCCTTTGTCTGGTTGGGAAACACTGGTATAGGTTTTGGTGCAACATTACAGGAGTTGGAAGATTGGTTGGATAAATATCGGCCATTGCATTGCCAGTATCATTAATATTAAAGAACTGACAGGGTGGCCAAAATACCCGCCAGGGGGCAACACTAGCTCCATCACCATTCCCTTACTTTGATCGTGTTTTGCAACCTCTATTGTAGTGAATGCGGTCTCCAGTGATCGTGTAGAAAAGGGATACATTAGTTGGAGAATCCCTTTAGTTGTACAAGGGGTTCCCCTTTATTGTTCACATCCCTCATCCAGAAGGATCCAGCATAGGTGTGAGTAAGCATGTCAGTGCTCTAAGCTGTGCAGAATACAGCCCCCCTGTTATATACTCACCCTTGTTTATTAGTGGATTTCAGTATAAATTGTGATTTAAAGGGGTACTCCGGTGAAAAACAATTTTTTTTCACATCAACTGGCTCCAGAAAGTTATACAGATTTGTAAATTACTTCTATTAAAAAAAATCTTAATCCTACCAGTACTTATCAGCTGCTGAAGTTGAGTTGCTCTTTTCTGTCTGACAACAGTGCTCTCTGCTGACACCTCTGTCTGTCTCAGGAACTGTCCAGAGTAGCAGCAAATCCCCATAGCAAACCTCTTCTACTCTGGACAGTTCCTGGGACAAGCAGAGATGTCAGCAGAGAGCACTGTTGTCAGACAGAAAAGAACAACTCAACTTCAGCAGCTGATAAGTACTGGAAGTAATTTACTTCTAAAGTGTTTTACTTCTTAAGTGTTTAACTTTCTGGAGCCAGTTGATATGAGAAAAAAAAAAATTCATGGACCCCCCCCCCAAAAAAAAAAAGCATGTGCAAACGCATTTCACTCTAGATACTAATATCGTGCACCAAAAGTGCGCCAAATTTTAGAACTGGACTCATTGCTGGCCACTTCAGAACTCTCCAGCGCTTTGTTGCCATCCCTTTCTGGGTGCTCTTTGACGTATGTTTGGGGTCATTGTCCTGCTGGAAGACCCAAGATCTCGAACACAAACCCAGCTTTCTGACACTTGGCTGTACAGTGCAACCCAAAATCCATTGGTAATCCTCAGATTTCATGATGCCTTGTACACATTCAAGGCCCCCAGTGCCAGAGGCAGCAAAACAACCCCAAAACATCATTGAACCTCCACCATATTTTACTGTAGGTACTGTGTTCTTTTCTTTGTAGGCCTCAATCAGTTTTCAGTAAACAGTAGAGTTATGCACTTTACCAAAAAGCTCTATCTTGTCCTCATCTGTCCACAAGACGTTTTCCCAGAAGGATTTTGGCTTACTCAAGTTCATTTTGGCAAAATGTAGTCTTGCTTTTTTATGTCTCTGTGTCAGCAGTGGAGTCCTGGGTCTCCTGCCATAGCATTTCATTTAATTTAAACATCGACAGATAGTTCACACTGACACTGATGCTCCCTGAGCCTGCAGGACAGCTTGAATATCTTTGGAACTTGTTTGGGGCTGCTTATCCACCATCTGGACTATCCTGAGTTGACACCTTTCATCAATTTTTCTCTTCCATCCACACCCAGGGAGATTAGCTACAGTGCCATGGGTTGCAAACTTCTTGATAATGTTGTGCACTGTGGACAAAGACAAATCTAGATCTCTGGAGATGGACTTGTAACCTTGAAATTGTTGATATTTTTCCACAATTTTGGTTCTCAAGTCCTCAGACAGTTCTCTTCTCCAGTTTCTGTTGTCCATGCTTAGTGTGGTACACACAGGTATACAATGCAATTACTAAGTGAACTTCTCTCCTTTTCATCTGCTTTGAGGTGTGATTTTTATATTGCCCACACCTGTTACTTGCCCCAGGTGAGTTTAAAGGAGCATCACATGCTTGAAACAACCTTATTTTTCCACAATTTTGAAAGGGTGCCAATAATTTTGTCCAGCCCATTTTTGGAGTTTGGTGACATTATGTCCAATTGGCTTTTTTTTTTTTTTTTTTTTTAGAAATGAGCGAACTTACAGTAAATTCGATTCATCACGAACTTCTCGGCTCGGCAGTTGATGACTTATCCTGCGTAAATTAGTTCAGCCTTCAGGTGCTCCGGTGGGCTGGAAAAGGTGGATACAGTCCTAGGAAAGAGTCTTCTAGGACTGTATCCACCTTTTCCAGCCCATCGGAGCACCTGAAAGCTGAACTAATTTATGCAGGAAAAGTCATCAACTGCCGAGCCGAGAAGTTCGTGATGAATCGAATTTACTGTAAGTTCGCTCATCTCTACTTTTTTTCCCTCCCTTTTTTGGTTTAGTTCCAATACACAAAAGGAATAAACATGTGTATAGCAAAACATGTGTTACTGCAATCCTTTTCTGTGAGAAATACTTTATTTTCTAACAAAATTTCAGGGGTGCTAACATTTACGGCCATGACTGTATATTCCAAAATGGCACCAATAAAAGCTACAAGTTTTCCCGTAAAAAACGAGCCATAACATTGCACCTTCAGCCAAAATTATTATTTTCTTTTTTTTTATGTGACAATGTATTAAAATGTAAAAAAATAAAAAAAACTATATAAATGTTAGTATCTCAGAATAATGGTTTACTGTTTTTTTTATCAAACGTTAAACAGAGTAAATTTAAAACACTATAAAATCTATAAATAAATAATATAATGACAATAATAATGATGATAATTAATAATAATAATAATAATAATAATAAAGAATAAAAAACTAAATATTTTTCTATTTTTCCTGCTTTAATTTCCCCTGGTTATTAAAAAGTAAACAATAAAATATATGAACCCCCAAAAAGGTGGAATTAAAAAGTACAACTTGTCCCGCTAAAAAAAATGAGCCCCCAAATGGCTTTGTTTGATGGAAAGATAAGAATGTTAGAAACTCAGAAGGCGACAATGGAAAAAAAAAAAAAAGCTTGCAAAGAAGTTGATATAAAACCAAAAAACAAAACAGGAATTATTAATAAACAAGGGCCTTTATTTTACGTCTCCCTTATACCGTGGAATGTATTTACCGAAAGAGGATGAAACTGATCCTGTCCCTTTGACGTAATAAAACAAAGAGATTTAGTGAGGGAAATGAATAAGTGGGTTTAGGACATTGTAAGGAGTCAGTGACTATTACTGAGTCACCGCACATGAAACTCTGAAAATTACACGTTATTATCCTGAGGAGACGGACGACAGATCATAAGAGAGATGTCATCTGTCCGGGAGCACTCAACAGCTACTAACCAAAGCCCCAGTGTTATGGGGTTACAGGGGACAATGTACTATTCACATCAACTACTACCTATCTAAGTGTTTTCCAAATGGTGTGCCTCCAGCTGTTGCAAGACTACACCTCACAGCAAGGGCTGTCACTCAGCCAAAACTGAGATTCTATCTAACATCTGCCTATTCATGCATATCATGTGTATCTATCTACGTTAGGGCAGATGTAGTCCTCTCCAAAACAGCCCCAAAGAAGCCCCCACAGGAACCATGATAATGTGGATTTCACTGCTATGTGGACACTGTGGTGGAACTGCTATAGGGTCACCATGGGTGACTGGCAGAGTTTTTGGGATACTATGGTAGAACTGCTATGGGGTCACAATGGGTGTCTGGCAGAGTTATTGGGATACTATGGTAGAACTGCCATGGGGTCACATGGGTGGCTGGCAGAGTTATTGGGATACTGTGGTAGAACTGCTATGGGGTAACCAATCAGTGGCTGGAGGAGTTATTGGGATACTATGGAAGAACTGCTATGGGGTAACAATGGGTGGTTGGCAGAGTTATTGGGATACTATGGTAAAACTGCTATGGGGTAACCATGGGTGTCTGGCAGAGTTATTGGGATACTGTGGTGTAACTACTATGGGATCACAGAGGGTGGCTGGCAGAGTTATTAGGATACTGTGGTGGAACTGCTATGGGGTCACAATGGGTGGCTGGCAGAGTTATTGGGGTACTATGGTAGAACTACTATGGGGTCACATGGGTGGTAGGTAGAGTTATTGGGATACTGTGGTAGAACTGCTATGGGGTAACCAATCAGTGTCTGGAGGAGTTATTGGGATACTATGGAACAACTGCTATGGGATCACATGGGTGGTTGGCAGAGTTATTGGGATACTATGGTAGAACTGCTATGGGGTCACAATGGGTGGTTGGCAGTTATTGGGATACTATGGTAGCACTGCATTGGGGTCACATGGGTGGCTGGCAGTTATTGGGATACTATGGTAGAACTGCTATGGGGTCACAATGGGTGATTGACAGAGTTATTGGGATACTATGGTAGAACTGCTATGGGGTCACAGTGGGTGGTTGGCAGAGTTATTGGGATACTATGGTAGAACTGCTATGGGATCACATGGGTGGTTGGCAGAGTTATTGGTATACTGTGGTGGAACTGCTATGGTGTCACAATGGGTGGTTGGCAGAGTTATTGGGATACTATGGTAGAACTGCTATGGGGTGACATGGGTGTCTGGCAGAGTTATTAGGAAACTGTGGTAGAACTACTATGGGGTCACAATGGGTGTCTGGCAGAGTTATTGGGAAACTGTGGTAGAACTGCTATGGGGTCACAATGGGTGGTTGGTAGAGTTATTGGGATACTATGGTAGAACTGCTATGGGGTCACAATGGGTGGTTGGCAGAGTTATTGGGAAACTGTGGTAGAACTGCTATGGGGTCACAATGGGTGGTTGGCAGAGTTATTGGGATACTATGGTAGAACTACTATGGGGTCACAATGGGTGGTTGGCAGAGTTATTGGGATACTATGGTAGAACTGCTATGGGGTCACATGGGTGGTTGGCAGAGTTATTGGGATACTGTGGTAGAACTGCTATGGTGTCACAATGGGTGGTTGGCAGAGTTATTGAGATACTGTGGTAGAACTGCCATGGGGTAACCAATCAGTGTCTGGAGGAGTTATTGGGATACTATGGAACAACTGCTATGGGATCACATGGGTGGTTGGCAGAGTTATTGGGATACTATGGTAGAACTGCTATGGGGTCACAATGGGTGTTTGGCAGTTATTGGGATACTATGGTAGCACTGCATTGGGGTCACATGGGTGGCTGGCAGTTATTGGGATACTATGGTAGAACTGCTATGGGGTCACAATGGGTGATTGGCAGAGTTATTTGGATACTATGGTAGAACTGCTATGGGGTCACAATGGGTGGTTGGAAGAGTTATTGGGATACTATGGTAGAACTGCTATGGAATCACATGGGTGGTTGGCAGAGTTATTGGGATACTGGTAGAACTGCTATGGGGTCCCAATGGGTGTCTGGCAGAGTTATTGGGAAACTGTGGTAGAACTGCTATGGGGTCCCAATGGGTGTCTGGCAGAGTTATTGGGATACTATGGTAGAACTGCTATGGGATCACAATGGGTGGTTGGCAGAGTTATTGGGATACTGTGGTAGAACTGCTATGGGGTCACATGGGTGGTTGGCAGAGTTATTGGGATACTGTGGTGGAACTGCTATGGTGTCACAATGGGTGGTTGGCAGAGTTATTGGGATACTATGGTAGAACTGCTATGGGGTCACATGGGTGGTAGGCAGAGTTATTGGGATACTGTGGTAGAACTGCTATGGGATCACATGGGTAGTTGGCAGAGTTATTGGGATACTATGGTAGAACTGCTATGGGGTCACAATGGGTGGTTGGCAGTTATTGGGATACTATGGTAGAACTGCATTGGGGTCACATGGGTGGCTGGCAGAGTTATTGGGAAACTATGGTAGAACTGCTATGGGGTCACAATGGGTGGTTGGCAGAGTTATTGGGATACTATGGTAGAACTGCTATGGGTCACAATGGGTGGTTGGCAGAGTTTTTGGGAAACTGTGGTAGAACTGCTATGGGGTCACAATGGGTGTCTGGAAGAGTTATTGGGAAACTATGGTAGAACTGCTATGGGGTCACAATGAGTGGTTGGCAGAGTTATTGGGATACTGTGGTAGAACTGCTATGGGGTTACATGGGTGGCTGGCAGAGTTATTGGGATACTATGGTAGAACTGATATGGGGTCACATGGGTGGTAGGCAGAGTTATTGGGATACTGTGGTAGAACTGCTATGGGGTTACATGGGTGGCTGGCAGAGTTATTGGGATACTATGGTAGAACTGCTATGGGGTCACATGGGTGGTAGGCAGAGTTATTGGGATACTATGGTAGAACTGCTATGGGATCACATGGGTGGTTGGCAGAGTTATTGGGATACTGTTGTGGAACTGCTATGGTGTCACAATGGGTGGTTAGCAGAGTTATTGGATACTGTGGTAGAACTGTTATGGGATGACATGGGTGTCTGGCAGACTTATTGGGATACTATGGTAGAACTGCTATGGGGTCACCGTGGGTGGTTGGCAGAGTTATTGGGATACTGTGGTAGAGCTGCTATGGGGTCACAATGGGTGTCTGGTAGAGTTATTGGGATACTGTGGTAGAACTGCTATGGGATCACAATGGGTGTCTGGCAGAGTTATTGGGATACTATGGTAGAACTGCTATGGGGTCACAATAGGTGGTTGGCAGAGTTATATGGTAGAACTGCTATGGGGTCACATGGGTGGCTGGCAGAGTTATATGGTAGAACTGCTATGGGGTCACATGGGTGGTAGGCAGAGTTATTGGGATACTGTGGTAGAACTGCTATGGGATCACATGGGTAGTTGGCAGAGTTATTGGGATACTATGGTAGAACTGCTATGGGGTCACATGGGTGGTTGGCAGAGTTATTGGGATACTGTGGTAGAACTGCTATGGGATCACATGGGTAGTTGGCAGAGTTATTGGGATACTATGGTAGAACTGCATTGGGGTCACATGGGTGGCTGGCAGAGTTATTGGGAAACTATGGTAGAACTGCTATGGGGTCACAATGGGTGGTTGGCAGAGTTATTGGGATACTATGGTAGAACTGCTATGGGTCACAATGGGTGGTTGGCAGAGTTATTGTGATACTATGGTAGAACTGCTATGGGATCACATGGGTAGTTGGCAGAGTTATTGGGATACTGTGGTGGAACTGCTATGGTGTCACAATGGGTGGTTGGCAGAGTTATTGGGATACTATGGTAGAACTGCTATGGGGTCACAATGGGTGTCTGGCAGAGTTTTTGGGAAACTGTGGTAGAACTGCTATGGGGTCACAATGGGTGTCTGGAAGAGTTATTGGGAAACTGTGGTAGAACTGCTATGGGGTCACAATGGGTGGTTGGCAGAGTTATTGGAATATTGTGGTGGAACTGCTATGGTGTCAAAATGGGTGGTTGGCAGAGTTATTGGGATACTGTGGTAGAACTGCTGTGGGGTCACAATGGGTGGTTGGCAAAGTTATTGGGATACTGTGGTAGAACTGCTATGGGGTTACAATGGGTGTCTGGCAGAGTTATTGGGATACTATGGTGAACTGCTATGGGGTCACAATGGGTGGTTGGCAGAGTTATTGGGATACTGTGGTAGAACTGCTATGGGGTCACCATGGGTAGCTAGCAGAGTAATTGGGATATTGTGTATAGAACTGCTATGGGGACTCTATGAGCAGCACATAATGTGCAGTCCAGCTGGGTGACTCAAAATAGGTCCTTCGAGAAAAGGAGGGTGGACTAGGCATTCTTCCCACTGCCTTCTAAATACTTCTGCATAGAGCAGGGTTTTCCAAACAGTGTGCCTGCAGCTGTTGCAAAACTACAACTCCTACAATTCTGGGAGTTGTAGTTTTGCAACAGCTGGAGGCACACTATTTAGAAAACACTGGCACTGAAATTAGCTAAGGAGCATCATGTGACCAAGGCATTACTCGTCTTTACACAGTATTTTGCCACACTTACATTCTTGTTTGTAGATAGTCAATAGCAGTCATTTACTATTTTAGGTCCATTGTACTTATAATATTGATAAATAATAATAATATTTATTTACATATATAGCATTAACAGATTCCACAGCACATTATAGTTTGGAGGGTGCAGATAAGAGGAGTGAGGTCCCTGCTCACAGGAGCTTACAATCTATGGGGGAGGGGTAGAGACAAAAGGCAGAACGTGCTTTATTGATACAAAGGTCCATGATTTATAAATAGGGGGAGGTCACATGATGGTGTTTGTGTTACATGTATTTAACTCCTCGTTAGAGATGAGCGAACTTACAGTAAATTCGATTCGTCACGAACTTCTCGGCTCGGCGTATGCTGACTTTTCCTGCATAAATTAGTTCAGCTTTCCTGTGCTCCGGTGGGCTGGAAATGGTGGATACAGTCCTAGGAAAGAGTCTCCTAGGACTGTATCCACGTTTTCCAGCCCATGGGAGCACCTGAAAGCTGAACTAATTTATGCAGGAAAAGACAGCAACTGCCGAGCCGAGAAGTTCGTGACGAATCGAATTTACTGTAAGTTCGCTCATCTCTACCCCTCGTCTTACGTACAGCGTACAGTATTAAGGGCACTCCATAAAAATAAATAAACAATTAAATAATAATAATAATCATAATAAGATAATAATGGTAATAATAGTAATAATAATAATCATAATATTAAAATGATAATATTAATAATAGTAATGATAATAATGATGATAATTTTATAATAATGATAATAAAATTATAATATTCATAAAAGTATGATAATGATAATAATATTGATAATAATAATCATAATAATAATAACACCAAGGCAATGCAATGTACAGAAGAGCAGAAAAGATTTTCTCTCAGCCACACAGGAAGCTGGAACATGGGACCTGCTCTGTAATGGGGACTTTGTAGCCAGCACTCCTATAGGGATAGTGTATCAAACATGGCTATGTGACCACAACTCATACAGAGGACACTGGGACTACCACTCATATGGAGGGACCCTGTGACTGCCACTATTATGGGGGGGGGGGGGGGGGGGGGGGGGTTGCTATAAGGGCACACTGTGATCTGCTTTCCTATGGGGGCACACAGTGATCTGCACACCTATGGGGGCACACTGTGATCTGCACACCTATGGGGGCACACTGTGATCTGCTTTCCTATGGGGGCACACAGTGATCTGCACACCTATGGGGGAACACTGTGCTCTGCACACCTATGGGGGCACACTGTGATCTGCACTCCTATGGGGGCACACTGATCTGCTTTCCTATGGGGGCAAACAGTGATCTGCACACCTATGGGGGCACACTGACATGCTATCCTATATGGGGGCACACAGTGATCTGCACACCTATGGGGGCACGCTGTGATCTGCTCTCCTATGGGGGCACGCTGTGATCTGCACACCTATGGGGGCACACTGACATGCTATCCTATATGGGGGCACACAGTGATCTGCACACCTATGGGGGCACGCTGTGATCTGCTCTCCTATGGGGGCACGCTGTGATCTGCACTCCTATGGGGGCACGCTGTGATCTTCTCTCCTATGGGGGCACGCTGTGATCTGCACTCCTATGGGGGCACACTGTGATCTGCACACCTGTGGGGACACACTGATCTGCTCTCCTACGGGGGCACACTGATCTGCTTTCCTATGGGGGGCACACTGTGATCTGCACACCTATGGGGGCACAGTGGCATGCTTTCCTATGGGGGCACACTGTGATCTGCACTCCTATGGGGGCACACTGTGATCTGCTCTCCTATGGGGGCACACTGTGATCTGCTCTCCTATGGGGGCACATTGTGATCTGCTTTCCTAAGGGGGTACACTGATCTGTTTTCCTGTGGGGGCACACTGTGATCTGCTATCCTATGGGGGCACACTGATATGCTTTCCTATGGGGGGCACACTGATCTGCTTTCCTATGGGGGGCACACTGGGATCTGCTCTCCTATGGGGGCACACTGGGATCTGCTCTCCTATGGGGGCACACTGATTTGCTTTCCTATGGGGGCACACTGTGATCTGCACACCTATGGGGCACACTTTGATCTACACTCCTATGGGGGCACACTGTGATCTGCACTCCTATGGGGGCACACTGTGATCTGCATACCTATGGGGGCACACTGTGATCTGCACTCCTATGGGGATACACTGTGATCTGCACACCTATGGGGGCACATTGTGATTTGCACTCCTATGGGGGCGCACTGTGATCTGCACTCCTATGGGGGCACACTGGGATCTGCTCTCCTATGGGGGCACACTGTGATCTGCACTCCTATGGGGGAACACTGTGATCTGCACTCCTATGGGGGCACACTGTGATCTGCACTCTTATGGGGGCACACTGTGATCTGCACTCCTATAGGGGCACACTGTAATCTGCACACTTATGGGGGCACACTGTGATCTGCTCTCCTATGGGGGTGCACTGTGATCTGCACTCCTATGGGGGCACACTGTGATCTGTACTCCTATGGGGGCACACTGTGATCTGCACTCCTATGGGGGCACACTGTGATCTGCACTCCTATAGGGGCACACTGTAATCTGCACACTTATGGGGGCACACTGTGATCTGCTCTCCTATGGGGGCACACTGTGATCTGCACACCTATGGGGGCACATTGTGATCTGCACTCCTATGGGCACACACTGTAATATGCACACTTATGGGGGCACACTGTGATCTGTTTTCCTATGGGGACACACTGTGATCTGCACTCCTATGGGGACACACTGTGATCTGCACACTTATGGGGGCACACTGTGATCTGCTCTCCTATGGGGGCACACTGTAATCTGCACTCCTATGAGAGCACACTGTGATCTGCACTCCTATGAGGGCACACTGTGATCTGCTCTCCTATGGGGGCACACTGTAATCTGCACTCCTATGAGAGCACACTGTGATCTGCACTCCTATGAGGGCACACTGTGATCTGCACACCTATGGGGGCACACTGTGATCTGCACACCTATGGGGGCACACTGTGATCTGTTTTCCTATGGGGACACACTGTGATCTGCACACTTATGGGGGCACACTGTGATCTGCACTCCTATGAGGGCACACTGTGATCTGCACTCCTATGGGGGCACACTGTGATCTGCACTCCTATGGGGGCACACTGTGATCTGCACTCCTATGGGGGGCACACTGTGATCTGCACACCTATGGGGGCACACTGTGATCTGCACACCTATGGGGGCACACTGTGATCTGCACTCCTATATGATCTACACTCCTATGGGGGCGCAGACTTGCACTGTTACATTGTGCCATATACTCAAGCTATAGTATGTAATGAATTATTCTTTCTAGTTCCTGGCACATTACATACATTACACTGTTATAATGTACAATAGTAACATCAGAATACCCTGGACGCTGCTTAAATATTCTTCCGATCACAGCCTGTCACACCAGCGCCACCTGCCGTCTCAATTATAAGATGCAACTACTGGCAATTTAGCAACCGACCAAACCATAGAGTAGACCGCCAACGGCCTAGAGAGTCTGTTTGAAACCAAAGAGCGAAGCGCTGCGGTACAGAGCGTGCGCGTCTCTTCCGCCGGAAGTTTCCATAGAAGTTTTGGTGGCTAATTCTTCACGTTGACGGTGGATTGCTGCAGCTGCTCCGGTAAGAGGAGTGTTATACCGGGCTGACGGACCTGTACATAGAAACACATCTGTTTAATAGCTTAGGATTAGTCCCTGCATGTCTTACATGTGACTGGTCGCTTATAACAGGTGATAGGGGAGCGTTTCCCAACCAGGGTGCCTCCAGCTGTTCCAAAACTACAACTCCTAACATGTCTGGACAGCCAAAGGCTGACGTCATATGATCAGTTATGATCTCCCAGTGTCACAGGTATTAGTAAGACCCTATGTGTCACATTTATTAGTGTCCCCTCATCTCCCCGTGTGTCACAGTTGTGCTCACTCATCTCCCTATGTGTCACTGACATTAGCGTCCCCTCATCTCCCCCTATGCCAGTTATTAGAGTCCCCTCACCCCTCTCGTGTCAGTCATTACTAACCCCTCATCTCAGTCATTCACCCCCTCCCCCCCCCCCCCCCCCCCCCCCCCAACACCACCGTAGAAAAAAAGGCGATGGCTCGCCGGGCATTTTCGGCAGCGGAGGGATACGCTTTTCTTGCCTCCGACTCCGAATCTGCCAGTGAGGATGAGGAAGATCCTACATTCCTGTGTTCTTCCTCCTCATCATCATCTAGTAGTGATGATGAGTCCCCCAGAAGGCGGCGGAGACGCCACCAGTCGAGGCCACGCACCCCCCATGAAAGTGCCCCAGTGGCTGGCACTAGTGCGAGTGGTGATGCCGCTCGTACTAGGAGTCCGACCCCCCAGATAAGTTTACCGGAGCCCCCTTCCCGTGAACCTGTCTGGAGACCCCCAAAGGGTTATCAGCCACGGGTTCCGGAGTTTGTTGGCGACTCCGGAATCCGGATTGACAATTCTGGATTCACTGAAATTGACTATTTCAGTTATTTTTTCAATGACCGTTTTGTCAATCACATGGTGGAGCAGACGAATCTGTACGCCAGGCAGTTCATCGCCCACCACCCTGATTCTGTTTTGGCCAGGCCCAGTGAATGGTACGCCATTGATGCAGCAGAAATGAGGACATTTTGGGGCATCTTGCTGCACATGGGCCTGGTCAAAAAACCAAGTGTCAGGCAGTACTGGAGCGGGGACATCCTATACCAGACCCCGCTGTACAGTATGGCCATGGCATGGAGGCGGTTTGAGGCCATTCGTAAATGCCTTCATTATGCAGATAATGCGGCATGTCCACCCCGAGGTGATCCCGCCCATGACCGGCTATACAAAGTGAGGCCGGTCATTGATCACTTTGGGGCCAAATTTTTGGAGGCCTACGTACCCCTCAGGGAGCTCTCGGTAGATGAGTCTCTTATCAGTTTTAAGGGGAGACTCATCTTCCGCCAGTATATTCCCTCGAAGCGGGCGCGGTATGGCGTGAAGCTCTATAAACTTTGTGAGAGTACCTCTGGGTACACTTACAAGTTTAGGGTGTATGAGGGACGAGATTCCCGTATTGAACCCCCAGAATGTCCCCCCACTCTGGGTGTTAGCGGGAAAATCGTTTGGGACCTTGTGCACCCATTGCTGGATAAGGGTTATCACGTGTACGTGGACAACTTTTATACCAGCATCCCTCTCTTCACATCCCTCGCCGCCAGATCCACGTCCGCTTGTGGGACCGTGCGGAGAAACCAGAGAGGCCTCCCTCTAAATTTTCTGCAGACGCCTATCCCCAAGGGTGAGTCCTGTGCCCTTACCTATGAAAACCTGTTGCTGATCAAGTATAAAGATAAGAGGGATGTCCTTATGCTGACCACTATTCATGGTAACGGCAGCTCACCTGTCCCTGTGCGAGGTACCACAACAACGGTCCTCAAGCCCGATTGTATTCTGGACTACAATCGGTATATGGGGGGAGTTGATCTTTCTGATCAAGTCCTCAAGCCATATAACGCCATGCGGAAAACTCGTGTATGGTACAAGAAAGTTGCGGTCTACTTGGTACAGGTTGCCATGTACAACGCTTTTGTACTGTCCCAGTACGCTGGCAACAAAGGGACATACATTCAGTTCCAAGAAGAAGTCCTAAAGGTCCTGATCTTTGCTGACCGGGAAAGAGCAGGCCGGACTTCCCAAGGGTCTGGAGTTATAGGCGCCAGGATCGTCCCAGGCCAACACTTTCCAGGTGAGGTCCCCCACACTGGAAAGAAGGGACGATCCCAGAAAAAATGCAGAGTGTGTCACAAGAGGGGGATTCGGAAGGACACCATCACTCAGTGTGACACTTGCCCCGATCATCCGGGCCTCTGCATTAAAAACTGCTTCAGGGAGTATCACACTACCATGCAGTACTAAATTTTCCCTTTTCATTTTAATTTTCCATAATTTTACCCCAATGTACCAAGTCCAGAGTACATTCCAAATTTTTAACACCATAAAACCACTAAATTGCCCAAAAAACTTTTATATAAAAAAAAAAAAAAAAAAAAAAAAACTTGATAAGACCTCTGTGTCACTGAGGTCACTATCATCGGGGACTTTTTATGTTGCCTCAAATGTCCCTTTTATGTCGCTCTCTCTCCACCTGAGCGGGGTGCACATTTGAGGCAACATGGTTAGGACGGCCACACACGTCACATTCCTAGAATGATTATTCAGAGCATAGGGTTTGGGGTGGCATATTCTTTAGTTTTGGCTATGCTCTGGGTCGTCATTCTGGGAACATAACCTTTTTTATGATATTACGCCCCCCTGTACCCCACTTTAGTAATTTAGTGTACCCCATTTTAGTAATTGTCCCTTGTAGCGTTTAGTAATTACCCCATGTAACGCTCCTTGGGGGGGGGGGGTCCCGCTGGTCTGGCTCCATAGGCAGCTATGTAAAAGCTCAAGGCCCTGACTGCGCTCCTGCTCCTCCGAGACCGGTGTGCACGCTGCTAACGTCCAGATATGAGGTATGTCCTTACTCCAAAGAAATGTATCTACAAATTTACGCTAACATTTTCTCCTGTTACCACTTGTGAAAATGAAAAATTTGGGGTAACCCCTTGCATTTTATTGTAAAAAATCAAATTTTTCCTTTTCACATCCCACTTTAATGAACATTTCTCAAACCCCTCTGGGGTGTTAAGGCTCACTGTACCATTTGTTACATTCCTTGAGGGGTGTAGTTTCCAAAATAGACATACCAAATAATTTATTTGGAATGTCTATTTTCCTTACAAGCAGAGAGCTTCAAAGTCCGAAAATGCTAAATTTTTAATTTTTTCATAAAATTTTGTAATTTTTTTACCAACAAATGATGCAAGTATCGATGACATTTTAACAACTAACATAAAGTAGAATATATCAGGAAAAAACAGTCTCGGAATCAGAATGATAGGTAAAAGCATCCCAGAGTTATTAATGCTTAAAGTGAAAGTGGTCAGATGTGCAAAAAACACTCTGGACCTTAAGGCTCAAATGGACCTGGTCCTTAAAGGGGTACTCCGCACCCCTAGACATCTTATCCCCTATTCAAAGGATAGGGGATAAGATGTCAGATCGCCCAGGGTCCCGCTACTGGGGACCCACCTGTACGGCTTCCACCTCACACCGGCAACGCTGGAGGCTTCGGATCCCGACCACAATGGCGGACGAGCGTGACATCACGACTCCGCCCCGTGTGACGTCACGCCCCTCCCATAGACTTGCATTGAGGGGGCGGGGCGTGACATCACACGGGGCGGAGTCGTGATGTCACGCTCGTCCGCCATTGTGGTCGGGATCCGAAGCCTCCAGCGTTGCCGGTATGAGGTGGAAGCCATACAGGTGGGTCCCCAGCAGGGGGACCCCAACAGCGTGACCCCGGCGATCTGACATCTTATCCCCTATCCTTTGAATAGGGATAAGATGTCTAGGGGTGCGGAGTACCCCTTTAAGGGGGTAAAGGAGTATCCCAGTGAAATAAAACTTATTTGGATAAGGGGATAAGTTTTTGATCACGGAGGTCTGAGGGCCTTATAGCGTGGACCCCGGGAACAGGTAATTATAAAACCGGGGATGGGGGAGGCAATGGGAATGGGGCAGCGACAGTGGTTAAACTCAGGACAGGCAGGGGGAGAGAAGCGGGTGGCGGCGGCGGTCTCTGGCTCCGAAAAAGCCGCTGCAGTTCATTGATTTAAAGCGAGGGGGGGGGGGGAGTGGTGAAATAGCCTATAACTTTTATACCGGAATATCGGTATAAGTTATCGGCTATCGGACAGAAAGTCCACAGATTATCGGTATCGGCCCTAAAAAAATGTATAGACATGTCATTGAAAACCGTATACCAAAAGTAGCATCTGGTTGTGTACGTTTTGCATCATTTACAGTTTTATTTATTTATTTTTATCCGTTTTTTTTCCTGTACACGAAACCGTAGTCTACTATGGTTTAATGTCCGGGTAAAAAACTGGATACAACCCGTGTACGTTTTTTTTTCTTTTTGAAATGGTGGTCAATGGGAACCGTACAGAACCGTGTGTGCGTACGGTTTCGTCCAGTTTGCACAATACGGTTTTGCAGTTTGCTCATGCGCAGTGCACGCCGAAAGTTCTTCCCACAAATAGAACAAGAAGAAATTTATTTAAAGGCAAACATAAAATCGTATCCGTATTTTTTTGTTTTTTTTAATTTATTAAACTGTATGCAACCGGACATCCGTTTTCAAACCGTATACGGTTTAAAACCGTACACGGGTGTATACTGTTCGGTTTGGTTTTGAGACGTACGTTTTTTTTTTTTACAAAAAACCTGATACGGGAACAGTATTGCAAAGACGAGATGTGACTGCAGCCTAAGCCTCATTCAAACAGCGCACATTTCAAACAACGACTCCAGGAGCTATGTAACAGTGTAGCTCGTGGGTCTGCGCCATATATGCAACTCCAATTTAAAGTCAATGGTAGGTATGCAAATTGTTGTACTTTCCCTGCTTCGGCCACTTTCAGCTTTTCCCGACCACCTCCGGCTGCTGCAAAACATTAGGAGCTAGCTGGAAAACCCAGGAGAGCTAAGGTGGGACAACAGCAAGAGGGACCCTGGTTGGAAAAAAATTGACATATGGTGTGTTTCCAGCCTTTGGCTGTCCGGGCATGCTGGGAGTTGTAGTTTTGCAACAGCTGGATGCACCCTGATGGGAAACACAGACACAGGGGATAGTAATAGGAAGCTGGGGCACTGTAGGGTTACCATGAAAACTGAGGCTCTAAGGACCCCAGACTTACCTAAAGGGATGATCTGAGATCCTGCCTCTCCGGCTGTTGCATAACTACAAGTCCCAGCATGCCCAGACAACCAATGGGGAAAAATTACCACAGCTTTTTGCTCCACAATGGGGACATATAGTAAAATGTGAGGACTCTGACCGTGTACCCATAGAGAGAATATATCTAATATTAATATACATTTTATCTCTAGGACTCATCATGATTGAAGTTGTCTGCAATGACCGATTAGGGAAGAAAGTGCGAGTAAAATGCAAGTATCCTTACATCCACTAGAGATTGTTACTGGAATGGTGGTGTACTCTACCATCTAAGCCAGTGTTTCCCAACCAGGGTGCCTCCAGCTGTTGCACAACTACAACTCCCAGCATGCCCGGACAGCCAAAGGCTGTCCGGGCATGCTGGGAGTTGTAGTTTTGCAACAGCTGGAGGCTTCCTAGTTTATGAAACACTGATCTAAGCGTTTGTGTCCGGGTACTTCTATCTGGTGCTAAGTACATGCTCCTTCCCTGGTCCTGCTGGATGGAGATGGTGCTGCTCCTGCATCCCAGTCTGCCATCTTTTCTTACATTTTAGTGCATGTAGTTGTTTAGATTTTTCCTTAACTTGGTGCTGCACAGCTCAGAAGACACCATCAAAGACCTGAAAAAGCTGATAGCTGCTCAGACAGGAACCCGGTGGGAGAAGATCGTCCTGAAGAAGTGGTGAGTACCAGGGATGAGCACTTACCAGGGTATTCAGCTGCTGCATGGAGATGGCAGGCACATAGTCCATCAAACCCTCTAGCTCAGTGCTTCCCAACCAATGCGCCTCCAACTGTTGAAAAACTACAACTCCCAGACAGAGTACCTGTCACCAAACTCAACTTTTAATATATTGTCCCTTATGTAATTATAAGACACTTTGCTATTTACTTGCTGTTAGAATTCTCAACCTTTATATGTTTTTAATGTGATTGAAAAAACGGCCACTAGGTGGCTCTGTTCTGTTCCCTACGCAAGTCAAACAGTTAGTTTGGTCTCCTCCCAGCCTGGCAGGAGATCAAACTCAGAAAATGTGTGCGTGGCATGGCGTGGCACAGCTCTTGCAGGCTTCAGTGACTTTGCGTCTGCTGGGGAACGCCCACTTTCTCCTGCCGGGAGCTCACACAATGTGAGCAAGGGGAACGGGCAGGAGGGGTGTTAGGAGTAATTAGGGAATGTAATCTGAGTTAGTTTAGAAAATATGGTTTGATGGCAGCATGCTGTGACTTGTAGTTTTGCAATAGCTGAAGGCACATTGGTTGAAAATCACCACTCTAGCCTAATGCAATGTATTTAGCATTTGTTTGAACAGGGTAGTTGTCGTGCTATATACATAACTCTGATTTACATCCTGTGTTATAATCCAGAGCTGCATTAAAACATTAGGATCATCATAGCTAAAGTCTTCCACCATGACCTGCTTATTCAGTGTCTGCAAAGACTCTGGTGACTTGAATTCTGGGAAATGTCCTCTTAACACCAGGGCCTGTGCAGTCCCCTAATGCAGGACTCTGGAGTATAATACAGGATATAACTCAGGATAAGTAATGTAATGTATGTACACAGTGACCTCACCAGCAGAATAGTGAGTACAGCTCTGGAGTATAATACAGGATATAACTCAGGATCAGTACAGGATAAGTAATGTAATGTATGTACACAGTGACCCTACCAGCAGAATAGTGAGTGCAGCTCTGGGGTATAATACAGGATATAACTCAGGATCAGTACAGGATAAGTAATGTAATGTATATACACAGTGACCTCACCAGCAGAATAGTGAGTACAGCTCTGGAGTATAATACAGGATATAACTCAGGATCAGTACAGGATAAGTAATGTAATGTATGTACACAGTGACTGCACCAGCAGAATAGTGAGTACAGCTCTGGAGTATAATACAGGATATAACTCAGGATCAGTACAGGATAAGTAATGTAATGTATGTACACAGTGACCTCACCAGCAGAATAGTGAGTACAGCTCTGGAGTATAATACAGGATATAACTCAGGATCAGTACAGGATAAGTAATGCATCTATATAATGACTAAACTTTTTAAATAGATATTCCTCTTTAAACTGCATTCAAATGTGGGTGTCTCCTATATATTTACCGGTCCATAGGTTTTTATATTTACAGCGACCATATCCTTCAGTAATTGTATATAAGATGTAAATGTTACATTTTCTGTGTATTCTCCATGTCTAGGTATACAATATTCAAGGATCACGTATCACTTGCTGACTGTATCCTTTTTGAATATGAAGACGTGCTACTTATGGTCTATTATGTTCCTATCCTCTGCTTGAGATATTCCTCTGTTTCCTAGGTGCTAACTGGTCAGTCGTCTTGAGTGACTGTGTGTAACACTATATATCTTTTGTAGTGTCCTCTGCAACCAACAATCATTTTCCGAATTCACTGTTTGCTGAAAGTCTTTGGGGCCGAACCTGTGGTGAGCAGTCAGGGTGGCGGCTCTTCTAGTAGAGTTGGCTATGGTGAATCCACTTTTCTCTAGGCAGAGTACATGTTTAATATGTTAATAAGGCTGCAGGAATCATAACAAAAAAATGGATACTTACCCCGCTCCCCCGTTCTGCCAGTTTTCCAATTGTAGGTCTCTGCCATGTTCCTCCTCTTTACTACTTCCACTGTCATAGGAAATACTTGCTCAGCATAGAAATCACCGGACAAGCGGGCAATTCCTGTCCTCATGACACATCAGTAGTAGTAGTAGAATCACTATGACTGAAATCGGTCAATTGAGAAATTAGCGGGGGAGCGGGCAGGTAAATGTACTTATCATGCTCCCTATATCCACAGCAACATATTACGATGCTCTTATATACCTTTATACATTTGCCATGTTGAATCTTTATCAAATATCCTGTGAATAGATTAAACAGTCATTCCTAAGGTTCCAATATTATTGTTTCCAGGACGACCATTGTATGTTGACACCATTGTAAGTTGAGACCATAACTCTATAGAAACCTGGTAATTGGTTCTGAAGCCCCAAAATGTCATCCAAAAATAGGAAAAAGTGAGCATTAAAGAAAAATAAGTAGATAACTAATATAGATAAAGCAAATCCTTATATATAAAAGTAATAAAGATCTGCTGGGAGCTATAGAGTGATCCCTCAACTTACAATGGCTTCAACATACAATAGTTTCAACATATAATGGTCTTTTTCTGGACCGTTGTAACTTGAAACCAGACTCCACATACAATGCTGCAGACAGTCCAGATCTGTGAAACATGTCAATGGTTGGAAGAACCGACCAATCAAAATGGGCATTCACTGGTAAAACTCCTGTATTACTGAAGTGTATGCAGTGACTGGTGTCTGGTAGCGCCTCCTACAGTACAGGGAGGAATTACATGTTCTGTACTCTTTACCTGTTCCAGGGTTAGCTGCCCCTTTGGACACCAGGTGAGGGCGGCTCCATGTTACTTTTTTAGGACACTGTGTACTGTACAGGACCCTGAAGAAGCTCCTGTCCTCTACATAGACAGTGATTACAGCTCCCAGCAGATCTTTATTACTTTTATTTGTAAGGTTTTGCTTTATCTGTATTAGTTATCTAATTATTTTTCTTTAATCCTCTCTATTTCCTATTTTTGGATGACATTTTTGGGGGCTTCAGAACCAATTACCAGGTTTCCATAGAGTTATGGTCTCAACTTACAATGGTCGTCCTGGAACCAATTAATATTGTAACTTTAGGGACCACTGTAATCACTGTCTATGTAGAGGACAGGAGCTTCTTCAGGGTCCTGTACAGTACACAGTGTCCTAAAAAAGTAACATGGAGCCGCCCTCACCTGGTGTCCAAAGGAGCAGCTAACCCTGATACAGGTAAAGGGTACAGAACATGTAATACCTCCCTGTACTGTAGGGGACTCAACCAGGCAGACAGTCAGTGCATACACTTCAGTAATACAGGGGTTTTACCAGTATAATGCCCATTCTGATTGATCAGTTCTCCCAACCATTGACACGTTTCACAGATCTGGACTGTCTGTAGCATTGTATGTTGAGTCTGGTTTCAATTTACAATGGTCCAGAAAAGACATTGTAACCTGAGGCCATTGTAAGTTGGGGGATCACTGTACTTGCCGTAGGCATACTCTCTCATGAGTACTAACAGCCATTGGGACAAGTCATTGAGCGCCTTGGGTACATGGATGTCGGTTTGTTGCTAATATGTCCAATTATGTCCAGACTAATAGTTCCTTAACAGATCCCTTCCAGATGAAATTCACGACGGGATGAACCTAGAGCTGTATTACCAGTAACCGGCACCTACTCATCACATCCCCCCCCCCCCTTTATTTTATGGTATTTACACACCGTCTGGAATCTGACTGCCCGGATCGGTGGAAGATCATTTCCTGTTATGTTATGATCATCAGAAAGACTGCAGCGGCCATTTTGGCTACACATTGTTTTTGGATACATTTTTTTTTTAAATAATAAAATATTGTTCTATACTGTACATAACAAATTAATCTGGCTTACTGTTCTTAAAGACTCTGTCAACCACTAAACCCGCCTCAAGCTAAAGAGATTAGCTGATTCTGAATCTGTATTTTTGATTTTTCTACTCACTTACATTACGCTACTACAGTGTTTTCTAACCAAGGTGCCTCCAGCTGTTGCCAAACTACACCTCCCAGCATGTCCGGACAGCCTTCGGCTGTCCGGGCATGCTGGGAGTTGTAGTTTGGCAGCAGCTGGAGGCACCTTGGCTGGGAAACACTGCTCTACTGTAAACCTACAAATCTAGGAGTCTGAGTAGTCCTCCCCATTATATTTCTGAGCTCTGTAGTCCCCCTCAAGGCATCAGCAGACACAAGTCTGCAGGAGAATGCAGGTGCGTAGAAAGTTTAGAGATATAGATATGAAATCTGGGTCTTCTAACCTATTGACTTTAGTTTAGGGAATGGGGAGGTGACTGAATCCATTTAATAGCTATTTCTAGCCCCTTTCAAAAAATTAAAGGGGTACTTCGGTGGAAAACATTTTTTTTTTTTTAGGTCTTTATATGTCAACTGGTGCCAGAAAGTTAAACAGCTTTGTAAATTACTTCTATTAATAAAATCTTTACCCTTCCAGTACTTTTTAGCAGCTGTATACTATAGAAAAAAATTCTGTTCTTGAATTAATTTTTTGTCTCGTCCACACTGCTCTCTGCTGACACCTCTGTCTGTGTCAGGAACTGTCCAGAGCAGCATAGGTTTGCAATGGGGATTTTCTCCTGCTCTGGACAGTTCCTGATACGGACATCAGGTGTCAGCAGAGAGCACTGTGGACAAGACAAAAAATAAATTAAAAAAAGAACAGAAATTCCTCTGTAGCATACAGCTGCTAAAAAGTACTATTTTTTAATAGAAGTAATTTACAAATCTGTTTAACTTTCTGTCACCAGTTCATTAAAAAAAATGTTTTTCCCACCGGAGTACCCCTTTAACCTACAGCAGGTAATGGCTGGAAAGAACATCGCCCCTCTGCATTGCTCCACACTGCCCAGTAGAAGTGCCCTCCACTCATTACAGGTGGGTGCAGTCAGTCATTGACCTTAGTGGTCACATGACTGCAGAAGGCAATGATTTGCAACACTGACTCCTGATGAATTTAGGGGGGTTGGTCATGGCAAGGCAGTATGGCACAGTGGTGGCTCTGGGTTGGGAGTACGTGGCATGGTATGTTGTTTTTTCTTTTTGGTTTTAAATTTACTTTTTTCCAAACATTTCCTGGTAAATTTTTTGCAAAGGAGCTTGGAATCCCCCATTAAAGGGGTACTCCGCTGAAAACCTTTTTTCTTTTAAATCAACTGGTGGCAGAAAGTTAAACATAGTTGTAAATTACTTCTATTAAAAAAATCTTAATCCTTCCTGTACTTATTAGCTGCTGAATACTACAGAGGAAATTCTTTTCTTTTTGGAATGCTCTCTGATGACATCACGACCATAGTTCTCTCTGCTGACGTTATTATAATAATAACGCTTTATTTGTTGTTGTCCTTAGTGGGATTTGAACCCAAGTCCCCAGCACTGCAAGGCAGCAGTGCTAACCACTGAGCCACCATGCTGCCCTTAGCATACATCTGCTATACATCTGCTATGCATGGTTGCTAAAATGGACAGAGACATCAGCAGAGAGCACTGTGTTCGTGATGTCATCAGTGTTCCAAATATAAAGGAATTTCCTCTGTAGCATTCAGCAGCTAATAAGTACTGGAAGGATTAAGATTTTTTTTAATAGAAGTAATTTACAAATATGTTTTAACTTTCTGCCACCAGTTGATTTAAAAGAAAAAAGGTTTTCACCGGAGTACCCCTTTAAAGAACTCCCGTTTAACAAAAACGTATCCCCTATCCTAACGATAGGGGATAAGTGTCACATCATGGTAAGGTCCGGCCGACTGCTGGGAACACCTGCGATCCCCCGCACTGCGTCCCCTCTCTCTGCATGAAAAGAGCAGTGTCGACCACAGCACAAAGCTGCCGCTGCCACGCCTCCTCCATGCATCTCTATGGCAGAGCCAGAGACTTCCAAGTGCAGTGCTCCAGCTCTCCCATAGACTGTTCAAGAGATCGCAAGGGTCCCAGCAGTCGGACACTTGGGATAGGGGAAAAGATTTTATCAAGGGGAGTTCTCCTTTAACCACTTAGGGGCCTAGGGCGTATGGATACGCCTTGACGCCCTGGTACTTAAGGACCCAGGGCGTATCTATACGCCCGTGGGAATTTCGGTCCCTGCCTGGCGAGGACCGGACCGGGGTGACTGCTGATATCATCAGACCGATCAAACCCCCCAATGTTGGTGATAGGTTTGACCCCCCCCCCCCCCATATGAATGTACAGGTTACATTCACACGGGCAGGTTTACAGTAAGTTTCCTGCTTCAAGTTGGGGCTGCGGCAAATTTTTCGCCAAAGCGCAAACTCCTAGCGGGAAACTCACCGTAACACGCCAGTGTGAATGTACCCTAAAAACACTACACTACACTACCAGATAATAAAGGGTAAAACACTACAAATACACCCCCTTAAACTGTCCGTCCGTCCCCCCCAAACAAAAATGAACGTATTGTATGGCAGTGTTTCCAAATGGAGCCTCCAGCTGTTGCAAAACAACAACTCCCAGCATTTCCGGACAGCCACTGACTGTCCAGGCATGCTGGGAGTTTAGCAACAGCTGGAGGCACCCTGTTTGGGAATCACTGGCGTAGAATACCCCTATGTACACCCCTATTCAATCCCTAATGTGGTCCTCAAATGTGCATGGCGCTCTCTCACTTCGGAGCCCTGTCGTATTTCAAGGAAACAGTTTAGGGCCACATATGGGGTATTTCCGTACTCGGGAGAAATTGCACTACAAATTTTGGGGGGCTTTTTCTCCTTTTACCCCTTATGAAAAGGAAAAGTTGGGGGCTACACCAGCCTGTTAGTGTAGAAAATGTTTACACTAACATGCTGGTGTTGCCCCATACTTTTATTTTCACTAGCGGTAAAAGCAAAAAAAAAGACCCCCAAAATTTGTAACACGATTTTTCCTGAGTATGGAAATACCCCATATGTGGGGGTAAAATGCGCTGTGGGCGCATAATAAGGCTCAGGAGTGAGAGTGCACCATGTACATTTGAGGCCTAAATTGGTGATTTGCACAGGGGTGGCTAATTTTACAGCGGTTTTGACATAAGCACAAAAAAGAAATACCCACGTGACCCAATTTTGGAAACTACACCCCTCACGGAATGTAACAAGGGGGATAGTGACCTGAACCCCCCTCAGGTGTTTGACGAATTTTCACTAAAGTTGGATGGGAAAATGAAGAATAAAAATGTTTCCACTTAAATGCTGGTGTTACCCTAAATTTTTCATTTTCACAAGGGAAAATAGGAAAAAGCCCCCCAAAATTTGTAACCCCATTTTTTCTGCGTATGAAACAACCCATATGTGGATGTAAAGTGCTCTGCTTGTGCACTTCAATGCTCAGAAGAGAAGGTGCGCCACTGAGATTTTGAAGCAAACATTTGTCCGGAATTGAAGGCCACGTGTGTTTACAAAGCCTCCATAGTGCCAGAACAATGGACCCCCCAACATGTGACCCCATTTTGGAAACTACACCCCTCATGTAGTGTATTAAGGGGTACAGTGAGCATTTACGCCCCACAGGTGTCTGGCAGATTTTTGGAACAGTGAAAAATGTAATTTTTTATTTGCACAGCCCACTGTTCCAAAGATCTGTCAAACGCCAGTGGGGTGTAAATACTGACTGCACCCCTAATTAAATTCTGTGAGGGGTGTAGTTTCCAAAATGGGGTCATGTGGAGGGTCCACTGTTCTGGCACCACGGGGGGCTTTGTAAATGCACATGGCCCCTGAGTTCCATTCCAAACAAATTATCTTTCCAAAAGCTTAATGGTGCTCCTCTTCTGAGCATTGTAGTTCGCCAGCAGAGCACTTGACGTCCACACATGGGGTATTTCCATACTCAGAAGAAATGGGGTTTCAAATTTTGGGGGGCATTTTTTCCTATTACCCCTTGTAAAAATGTAAAATTTGGGGAACAAAATTGCATTTTAGTGAAGAAATTTTTACACATCCAATGTTAACAACTTTCGAGTTAATTTCCCCCACTCTGCCCTTCGATCGAAGTTGGGGCAGAGCGGTGGGAACACGGGCGGCGAGGGGGGAGCATGGCCCGGCTTACCCGAACCGGCGGAGGCGGCATCCTGGAGTAGCGGCAGCAGCATCGACACAGGAGGAGCGGCCGGAAAGTGCGGCGTGGAGAAGGCTACAGTGAAGATCACGGTAAGTGTTCTTCTCTGTGGCCTTCTAAAAGCTGCAAAACTACAACTCCCAGCATGCCCAGACAGTCAAAGGCTGTCTGGGCATGCTGGGAGTTGTAGTCTTGCAACATCTGAAGTGGCACAGTTTGGAGACCACTATACGGTGGTCTCCAAACTGTAGCCCTCCAGATGTTGCAAAAGTACAATTCCCAGCATGCCCAGACAGTCAGGGATGCTGGGCGGGTAGTTCTGCAATATCTGGCCCTTCATATGTTGCAGAACTACAACTCCCAGCATGCCTGGATAGTCTGGGCATGCTTGGAGTTGTAGTTGTGCAACATCTGGAGGGCTACAGTTTGGAGACCACTACTTAGCGGTCTCCAAACTGTTCTTCCCCAGTTGTTGCATAACTACAACTCCTAGCATGCCCAGATTGTCCAGGCATGCTGGGAGTTGTAGTTCTGCAACATCTGAAGGGCCAGATATTGCAGAACTACCCGCCCAGCATCCCTGACTGTCTGGCCATGCTGGGAATTGTAGTTTTGCAACAGCTGTAGGCACACTGGTTGGGAAACACTGAGCTAGAGTCTGTTTCCTAACTCAGTGATTCCAACCCGTGTGCCTCAAGCTGTTGCAAAACAACTCCCAGAATGCACTGACAGACCGTACATGCTGGGAGTTGTAGTTTTGTAACAGCTGGAGGCACACGGGTTGGAATCAATGAGCTAGAGTCTGTTTTCTAACTCAGTGGTTCCCCAACAGTGTGTCTACAGCTGTTGTAAAACTACAACTCCCAGCAAGTACGGTCTGTCAGTGCATGTGATCCCCTGCCTGTGTGAATGTACCCTAAAAACACTACACTACACTAACAAATAATAAAAAGTAAAACACTACATATACACCCCCTTCCACGCCCCCCCCCACCCCCAATAAAAAACGTCTTATATGGCAGTGTTTCCTAAACGGAGCCTCCAGCTGTTGCAAAACCACAACTCCCAGTATTGCCGGACAGCCATAGACTGTCCTGGCAGGCTGGGAGTCTTGCAACAGCTGGAGGCACCCTGTTTGGGAAACAATGCTGTAGGGTTTTACTGTAGGTAACCGGGTCCGCCCCTATTGCAAATTCCTTATTTAGGCCTCAAATGTGCATGGTGCTCTCTCACTTCAGAGCCCTGTTGTATTTCAAGGCAACAGTTTAGGGGCACATATGGGGTATTTCCGTACTCAGGAGAAATTACGTTACAAATTTTGGGGGGATTTTTCTCCTTTTTACCCCTTATGAAAAGGAAAAGTTGGGGGCTACACCAGCATGTTGGTGTAAAAATAATTTAAATTTTTACACTAACATGCTGGTGTTGCCCCATACTTTTCATTTTCACAAGAGGTAAAGGGAGAAAAAGACCCCCAAAATTTCTAACGCAATTTCTTCTGAGTACGGAAATACCCCATATGTGTATGTAAAATGCTCTGCGGATGAACTACATAGCTCAGTGAGAGAGCGCCATGTACATTTGAGGCCTAAATTGTTGATTTGCACAGGGGTGGCTGATCGTTACAGCGGTTCTGACGTGAACGCAAAAAAAAAACCACCCACATGTGACCCCATTTTGGAAACTGCACCCCTCATGGAATGTAACAAGGGGTATGCTGAGCCTTAGCACCCCACAGGTCTTTGACTAATTTTCGTAAAATTTGGACATGAAAATAAAAAAATAAAGATTTCTCTGAAATGCTGGCGTTACCCCAAATTTTCCATTTTCACAAGGGGTAATAGGAAAAAGCCCCCCAAAATTTGTAACCCCATTTCTTCTGAGTATATAAATACCCCATATGTGGATGTAAAGTGCTCTGCGGACGAACTACAATGCTTGGAAGAGAAGGAGCGCCAATGGGCTTTTTGAGAGAGAATTAGGCTGGAATTGAAGGCAATGTGTGTTAACAAAGGCCACATGGTGCCAGAACAGTGGACCCCCCACCCCCCCCCCACATGTGATCCCATTTTGGAAACTACACCCTTCACAGAATGTAACAAAGGGTACAGTGAGCATTTACGCCCCACAGCTGTCTGTGTAAATGTAATTTAACAGCCCACTGTTCCAAAGATCTGTCAAATGCCAGTGGGGTGTAAATGCTCACTGCACCCCTTTCTAAATTCTGTGAGGGGTGTAGTTTCCAAAATAGTATGCCATGTGTTTTTTATTTTATTTATTTTTTTACTGTTCTGGCATCATGGGGCTTCCTAAATGCGACATGCCCCCCAAAAAACATTTCAGCAAAATTCGTTCTCCAAAAGCCCATTGTCGCTCCTTCCCTTCTGAGCCCTCTAGTGCACCCACAGATCACTTTACATCCACATATGAGGTAATTCCTCACTCAATAGAAATGGGGTTACATATTTTGTGGGGCATTTTCTCCTATTTCTCCTTGTGAAAATGAAAAGTTTGGGGTAACACCAGCATTTTAGTGTTAAAAATCAAATTTTTCATTTTCACGTCCCACTTTAACGAAAGTTCGTCAATCACCTGTGGGGTGTTAAGGCTCACTGTACCCCTTGTTATGTTCCGTGAGGGATGTAGTTCCAAAATAGTAGGCAATGTGTTTTTTTTTTTGTGCTGTTCTGGCACCATAGGGGCTTCCTAAATGCAACATGCCCCCCAAAAACCATTTCAGCAAAATTTGCTTTCCTAAAGCCAAATGTGACTCCTCTTCTGAACATTGTAGTTCTCCCGCAGAGCATTTTACGCCCTAACATGGGGTATTTCCATATTCAGAAGAGATGGGGTTACAAATTTTGGGGGGCATTTTCTTCCATTACCTTTTGTAAAAACTGTAAATTTGGGGGGGAAAACTGCACTTTAGTGAAAAAAATGTTTTTTCCATTTACACATCTGACTTTACTGAAAAGTCGTCAAACACCTGTGGGGTGTTAAGGCTCAATGTATCCCTTGTTACGTGCCTTGAGAGTTGTAGTTTCCAAAATGGTATGCCATGTAGGGTTTTTTCTGCTGTTCTGGCACCATACGGCTTCCTAAATGTGACATGCCCCCCAAAAACCATTTCAGCAAAATTTGCTTTCCAAAAGCCAAATGTGACTCCTTCTCTTCTGAGCATTGTAGTGAAGTAGAATGACTTCTTCAGGTATACAGTGCTTATCTATTCCTGGCCAAATTGAATATATGTTGCATGCATTATAGGAGAAATGAGACAACTGACCCACAGTTCAAGTTTTCCAAATCTCTTCTGTTTATTAAAGCATTTTACAAGGGTTTATAAGGCCTCAAGATTAACATAAATCAACACCCATATTATTGATCATCATTTAATGACATGTATGTGTACGTGTATGCAGTTTTGTCAAGCGCTAAGTTTATAGTCCTGTTTTTCTCTTTAAGCGCTGAGTAATCATAATTTCTTCCTCTTTCCCCCAGAAGGTCAGCCTGACATTTATTGATCGGTCATTATTGGGCAAACAATATCAGGCGTTTGTTCAGGACATGTGAAAACTACAACAGTGTGGGGGGCTCTCTATAATATATATGTAGTTTAGGATGGGTGCAATTCAGTGTAATACATGATACTACCCAAAGAAACAGCTACCACTGAAAGTAGAATGCACACCACTAGAAAATCTCAATACAATTACTTTTATTAGAATATACAAAACCAATGGGTCACGTCACAACTTTAAAACCATTTAAAAAGGCTCTCTTATGAGCCACAACACAGCCTCAGAGCAGGGTCATGACCCCCTGCTCAGAATTAATGACCCCGTCCTACTGCTAATGAATCTATACACACAATGTAAGCTCTGTGTGACTGGCAGTAAATGTAGACAGAAAATATACAAAAATGGCCAAGTCAGCACCACTAGAGTAACAGTACCTATATCATAATATGACAAAAAAGCAGTGGTGCCGTAATTCTGCCACGCTATTATATACAATACCACACATATACAGTCCACAGAGAACAGCGACACAGTGATGAAGCAGAGGACGGGGTCAATAAAAATAGCGACTTCCTCAGGGGTGTTGTTGTCAATCTGTGAAAAGACATCTTTTATATCCTGGTGGTGGATAACAATTAGTGTAAGTACCTGGCAGGTGCGGTCATAATCAAGTTTGTCCAGCATGGTGATGATGAGCTCCAAACCGGAACTCCACACCATTAGTTTACTGTGTGCAACCTTTTGTGCCTACCCGTATAGTTCCGGGAATCGGCACTGATGCACCGGTCACATGACCCGTGTCACGTGACGTACCTGAGACCGCGCGCACCACGTGACCACACCGGTATAGGATGCTCGGGTACAGCCCAATGTGCCGACCCGTATAGTTGAAAGTGGGCCGTGACATACTGATCACATGACCCATGTCATGTGACGCGCCTCTTACGACGCGCGCCATGTGACCAAGCTTTGTGAAATGCTTAGGGGTAAGATGGTATTCTAAGTACATAAGCGCGCATGCGCCCTACGTCACTTGCTGGTCCATTAGTATAATCAAAGTAAAAATAACCCCAAATTATAAAAGAAAACCTCCACCACAATACCTGTGAATAAAACCATGAATCTATGTGCAATTTTGTGTCTATTGTAATATATTTATATTATCTGTACCTTTTGTATAAATATTTTGAATACTTCTTCCCTTTATATATACCTATTACTTAAAACCACATAATTTAGTGAAACAATATACACAATATTGTGGCTAATTTATTATTTATCATTATTTTTATTTCTTATTTATTTTTAATTTAATTTTTTTTATTTATTATTATTTATTTTGTATTTGTTTTTATTTATTTTTATTTTATTATTTCATTATTTTGTTATTTATATATATAATATGTTACTTTTATAGTATATATCTATATCAATATTATTAGTTTTGTATTTTTATTATTTTTGTGTTTTTTATTTTTATTATTATTTTTTATTTTATTATTATTATTATTATTATTTTTTTTTTTATATATAAAGCTATGTCCCCCAAAAAACGCTACTGACGTAGTTTGTTAGTTGTGCCCCTAAACAAAAAAGGGGTGATAAACATATACATCATGTGACACTGTATACTGAAAAGGTGAAAAGTGAAAGCTTAGTGTAATCCCTAAAGGGCATAAACATACTCCCGGAAAGATAGGAGTGGGGGCAAAACAATAATTGAAGTAATGGCACATGTCCCTATACACGCTTGATATAGACCGTACCCGACAGGCACCCTTAGCTTCCACCACATGCAAACTTGACCCCATTAGACATATATAATATGCCAAATAATTTATATTTTTGTGTTCATAAATAATTATACATTCAATAGAAAATTACCAAAATATAAATAACAATAGCATACTTGTGCATTCAAAAGCATACCGCTTGGACCAATTCAACATCCATCTCTCGGGTCATTAGAATTTACCCAAGTTCAAGTCAATTTGTATGACCTGAGATCCCTCTGAGGCAAAAGTCTATGTCTTACAACACATATCTCTCCACAATTGGATGATAGTGTCCATAATTATTCTTGCTCCTTGATGCTCGTCGATCTCATCTGAGGTCATATCTCCTGTTGAAAAATAAATGATGGTCCAACTAAACTCAAACCGGATGGAATAGCATGCCGCTGCAAGATGCTGTGGTAGACATGCTGGTTCAGTATGCCTTCAATTTTGAATACATCCCCAACAGTGTCCCCAGCAAAGCACCCCCACACCATCACACCTCCTCCTCCACACCAGCACACCTGTGAAGTGAAAACCATTTCAGGTGACTACCTCTTGAATCTCAACAAGAGAATGCTAAGAGTGTGCAAAGCAGTAATCAAAGCAAAAGGTGGCTACTTTGAAGAACCAAGAATATGACATTTTCAGTTGTTTCACACTTTTTTGTTATGTATATAATTCCATATGTGTTAATTCATAGTTTTGATGCCTTCAGTGTGAATCTACAATTTTCATAGTCACGAAAATAAAGAAAACTCTGAATGAGAAGGTTTGTCCAAACGTTTGGTCTGTACTGTACATCGCCACCTCATAGTATCACATGTCATCACCACTGCCCCCACCGCTGTAGTAACACATCTCATCATCCCCTCACATATATAGTAACACACCCCATCACCCCCCTCATTCATATAGTAACACACCCCATTACCCCCTTACTCATGTAGTAACACACCCCATCACCCCCCTCATTCATATAGTAACACACCCCATCAGCCCCTCACCCATATAGTAACACACCCCATCACCTCCTCACCCATATAGTAACATACCCCATCACCTCCTCACCCATATAGTAACATACCCCATCACCTCCTCACCCATATAGTAACACATCCCATCACCTCCTCACCCATATAGTAATACACCCCATCACCTGCTCATTCATATAGTAACACACCCCATCAGCCCCTCACCCATATAGTAACACACCCCATCACCTCCTCACCCATATAGTAACACATCCCATCACCTCCTCATTCATATAGTAACACCCCCCATCACCCCCTCATTTTTGTATTAACATACCCCATCACCTCCTCACCCATATAGTTACAAACCCCATCACCTCCTCATTCATATAGGAACACACCCCATCACCCCCTCCCCCATATAGTAACACACCCCATCCCCCCCCTCACTCATGTAGTAACACACCCCATCACCCCCCCTTCCCTCACCTTTTTAATAACACAACTCTTATTTAGTAATTCCAGTCAGTCCATATACAGTCGGCCTTTTGGCTATGATCAAGTGTAGTATCTGTTCTTATCAGTTTCATGCCAGTGTGGGTCTGGTGAGGATGGGTGCTGCATGGAGGTGGCAGGTGTTCCAGGGCGTTTCTGAGGAATCAGCTCGACGGCTGCCCCGAAGTGACCTGTTTCCTACGGGTCTCGCCATAAGGCTGAGAGGGTCCAGAGCCGAGGTACTTTAGTGCCTCGGGGAGTGGTGACCTCGAGGTGCCAAAACTCACTGGGAGTATTGGCTCACTGAGTTGAAGCACGGGCACCATGATCTCTTCACCTTTGTGGCACTCACCTCTTGATTCCCGGCCTTCTGGCTAGGATCAGAGAAATTTTTATAGATCCGGCCGTATGTCCGGGCAGTATATCTGCACACATTCACTTATTTATTTATTTTTGTCTCACTGTGTCACTTTTTGCGTGTTGTGTGTCCACATGATTTGTCAGGATGCAGTAGCCCTTCTGGGTGTCCCTCCTGGCAGTCTAGGGGAGGTGTGTGTGGCCATTAGGTCCCGTACCTCCCTGCAAACACCCCGGGTACTCCTGATTTGGCAGGTTACCGACCGTTATCTGCTCTGCCGGCAGATACCTTGGCTAATGCCAAGGGGGATGCCAGGAGCATTTGTGGTCCTTTAGTAGCTTCGGCGAAAAGGGACATTGAACCTGAAACCTCGCAGGTACCTTGTGGTCCGGAGGCGATGGGTAAGGTTTGTTGGGGGGCCTCTCTCCTATCGGAGAAGGTCTTGCGATAGACCGCATCCTTTGTGCACGTTTTTTTTGTGTAACACGTTTGCACTTTTTCTTGCACTTTGGGTGATTCGAGAGCACATTACTCGGCTCTAAGATAAAAATATACAGTGAACCACTCCAGAAGACCAACCCTTTGGTGGTTATTTTCAGGGGTCAAGTGCTGGGTTAGAAAAAGTGTGGGAACTCCTGCTAATGGGAAAGGTGTTCCTGCTCTTAAAAAAAGTGCAGGAAGTCAGTTCCTGAGACTTGAGCCCTGGCTGTTTTATATAAGAAGACCATCCACATAGAAGATCACTTTTAATGCAATTTTGTGTGGTCTTTTCAAAGAAGTTGCACTGCATTAATTTCAATAATGGCATGTAATACTACATTTCTCCAGCAGTGGCCACTGCAGGTGAAGCGGATGGCCAACAGCAGCTTATCATTGTATTTTGCAGTAATAACATTAATAATTTATAATAATTACATTAAGTAAAAAAATAATAACAAATATGATTAATGGTAACAACAATAAAATAAAAATAATTATCAATAAAAATCTAAAAATAACAATAATAAACTATTATATTGCTATTATTCATAGTAATAATAATTACTTAATTAATAATGTTATATTGCTTCAATAGACTAGGATAAGTTAAAGGGAGCTGCTGTTGGCCACACATTTTACCTGCAGTGGCCACTGCTGGAGAAATGTAGTATTACATGCCATCATTGAAATTAATACAGTACAGCCGGAGAGAGATTTGAGAAGACTACACAATCTTGGTCACTATTCTTAATGTTAGGTGGCCTGAATATCTGTTGCATGAAACCTGGTCTGGATAGGGGTGGTTCTTTTATATATGTGGTCTTTTGGAGAGGTTTCACTGTAATAAAAACACTGTTATAAAAAAAAATAAAAAATTCTGTGACTTTTAACAAAAAACATTTCTAAATTGTTGTACTAGAAAGCTCAAATGATCCACATTGGTTTTAGCACAATTTTCTTGTCTGTTTGGCCAACAGTGTTACTGCTTTATTTAGAGTTTAGACCAATATAAATAAAAGTTTTAAGTGCCGTGACCCAGATTCGAACCGGGGTTGCTGCGGCCACAACACAGAGTACTAACCACTATACGATCACGGCTGTCTGAGTAAACTGTCATGTAAAGAGCTTCCTAAGGTTCAGTGACCTAAGACCGTGTCTGGATATTGGCATGGTGGCTACTGTTTGTCTACTAAAGTGTTCCACAGTGAAAACCCCCAGTGGTTACCCAACAAGATGAGCAAGGTCATTCTTTTGGCTGTGGAATTTCAGTGACTTAAAGGGGTATTCCAGGCAAAAACTTTTTTTATATATATCAACTGGCTCCGGAAAGTTAAACAGATTTGTAAATTACTTGAAATTAAAAAATCTTAATCCTTCCAATAGTTATTAGCTTCTGAAGTTATCTGTCTAACTGCTCAATGATGATGTCACATCCCGGGAGCTGTGCATGATGGGAAAATATCCCCATAGGAACTGCACAGCTCCTGGGACGTGAGTCATCAGTGAGCAGTTAGACAGAAAACAGCAACTCAATTTCAGAAGCTAATAACTATTGGAAGGTTTAAGATTTTTTAATAGAAGTAATTTACAAATCTGTTTAACTTTCCGGAGCCAGTTGATATATAAAAAAAATGTTTTGGGCTGGAATACCCCTTTAAGCCTCTGCCACTTGAAGGGGTACTCTGTTGCTAGACATCTTGTCCCCTATCCAAAGGATAAGGGATAAGATGTCTTGCAACGGAGTACCCCGTTAAATTCCAAAGTGTTGACTGTGCATCGGAATCCCATTGACAGCAATGGGTTTCTGCTGCCCCCAAATTTCCTAGCTCAATTTTTTATTGGAATTACACTCGAAAATTCCTCAGTCTGAACACCGACCTAAAGGGGTTATTCAAGAACATAAAACAGAGTTTATTTCTCCTAAAAACAGCACCACACCGATCCTTTAGTTGTGTGTGATATTACAACTTGGCTCCATTCACTTCAATGGAACTGAGCTGTAATACCACAAACATCCTGAGGACATGAGTGGGGCTGTTGCTGGAAGAAATCAGCTCTGTTTTTCTAATCCTGGATAGCCCCTTTAACACCATATACTGCCTTCTGAACAGGTTTTCATATGGTCTACATTGCACTTACATCTAAAGGCTTAAGCAGCTGGATAAAACCCATATAGACCCATATAGCTTTTTTCCCCCACTGATAAAGTTGTATTTAGGGTTATGTTTGCGGGACAAGTTGTACTTTTCATTTGCGCACTTTATTTTACCATATAATGTATTACAAATCCAGAAAAATTTATATGTAGGGATTTATAAAAAAAAAAATATATATATATATATATGAATGAAATGGCTCAGTACAAGCTCTATTTTTTTTTTTTTACCACATTTGTGTAGTTCTGGCTTTTTGCATTTTTTCTGGGATGCTGGGAGTTGTAGTTTTGCAACATCTGGAGGTCCGCAGGTTGAAGACCACTGGAATAGTGGTTAGTACTCTGCGTTGTGGCCATAGCAACCCTGGTTAGAATCCGGGTTAAGGAACTTTTAGTTTAAGATTTTTTTAGTGGTCTAAATAAAAATAAAGCAGAACAAACAGTGTTGGCAAAACAGCCCCAAAAGATAATGGTCCAGAATTAATGTAGATTGTCTGAGCTTTGTAGTACAACAATTTAAGAAGTTTATATACTGTACATAGTTACATAGTTTGTAAGGTTAAAAAAAAAAAGACAGTTGTCCATTAAGTTTAACCTAAAACCCTACTGTGTTGATCCAGAGGTTAACCCTAGATATGGTTCAAGGTTAAGCTTAGAGGTCATTCCCTTAGATATGTAAAAAAAAAATTAAGAGGTCTCCCACCATAATCAGGTAGAACCAGCCTGTCCACATATTTATTTAAATGATGGCATGTAATACTGCAATTCTCCAGCAGTGGTCACTGCAGGTAAAGTGTATGACCAACAGCAGCTACCTCCAGATTATCCTAGTCTATTACAGCAATGTAGTAATATTAGTAATGATGATAGATTAGTAATAATTTGATGTGGTGTATATGTAGATTAGGGATCGACCGATATCATTTTTTAGGGCCGATACCGATAATCTGTGACCATTCAGGCCAATAGCCGATAACCCGGTATAAATTATCGGCTATTTAACCCCCCCGCAGAAGCCGCTACAGATCATTGATTTAAAGCGGGCGCTTTAAATCAATGAACTGCAGCGGCTTTTTCAGGGCCAGAGACCGCCGCTGTCGCCGCCCGCTTCTCTCCCCCTGCCTGTCCAGGGGTCCTCCCTAGTCCAACCGCCACCCCCGCCGCTGCTCCATTGCCTTCCCCATCCCCGGTTTTATAATTACCTGTTCCCGGGGTTCTGGCTCCAGTGGCGTCCTCCTGAGCTGTCACTGTGTGCACTGATGTCGCGTTGAGGACGTCACTCGTCATTGCGCAGCACGCAGGACGCCGCAGGAGCCAGAAGTAGCGCGGACCCCGGGAACAGGTAATTATAAAACCGGGGATGGGGAGGCAATTGGGCAGCAGTCTCTAGCCGGGGAGGCGAAGCGGGACATTATCGGCATATCGGCAAGGTAATTGCCGATACCGATAATGTCCAAAATCGTGAATATCGGCCGATAATATCGGCCAAACCGATAATCGGTCGATCCCTAATGTAGATTTATTCAGATACTAATTTCTGGAAATCTGATCATACACATTCTATTGGGTAAACAATTTGCGTTTCCACTGCAGAACACGTAAGGGTAAAATCTAAAATAGGGTAAAATCTGTGGGCAAATTTATGCCGATATCCACTGTGACCAGACACTAGAAAGACCCCAGAAGCCATTCGATTGAGCTTTGCCACAACAGTCACGATCGTATAGTGGTTAGTACGTTGTGGCTACAGTAACCCCGCTTTGAGTCCGGGTGACAGCATTGTTTCCTTTTTTTATAGTTTTAATGTAAAAGCTGTCCGGGCATGTTGGGAGCTGTAGTTTTGCAACAGCTAGAGGCACCCTGGTGTGGAAACACTGCCGTATACTGATTGTACTCATGCACAGTACATGTCTCTTCCTGGTGAGCTGTAAGTATTGCTCCCTCCAGCTGCCCTCTGATTGGCCAGTATGTACCATGTGACCGTTCTCTTGACTCTATTCATCTGGATTGAATGTCTCAGCTTTATTCACAAGCAGTCCCATATGGTCTAGCGGTTAGGATTCCTGGTTTTCACCCAGGCGGCCCGGGTTTGACTCCCGGTATGGGAATGAATATTTTATTTATTTATTTTATTTGTATATTTTTTACTTGCGGTTTTAATAAACAAAAATGCATTTGCTCTTTTACATTTTATAAAGGAATTGTCATTTTAAGTTTTTTTTTTCTTTCTTTTTTTTTTTTGTGTGACTGAGCGAAATAGGTCTTTGACCATGACAAACTGTACTAAATATGAATGTAACAGAAATGAATCCAAGCACGCTATGTAAGACCAAATATATCGCACAGCCTTCAAATCAGAACGGAGAATATATCTTTTTCATATTTATGGTGAAGAATAAAACTTGTGCCCTGTGTGAGGATCGAACTCACGACCTTCAGATTATGAGACTGACGCGCTACCTACTGCGCTAACAAGGCAGCTGACTTTTGTTCTTAGAAACAGACCCTCTGGCCGATCTTAGGTGTTTTAGGAAGGTACTGGGGTTGGGGGGTTTGGTTGTGGATGTCAGGGGTCCTCCATTCCTGATAACGTTACATACCACAATGTATACAGCTATAGGGGGTACTATAATATAGGGCAATATTCCCTAACCTATGACACTCCAGCTGCTGCAAAACTACAATTCCAGCATGTTGGGAGTAGTAGTTTTGTAACAGCAGAACAGCAACAGGGTGAAGAACACTGAGATATATATATATATATATATATATATATATATATATATAAAAAACACCATAGATATATATTTTCTAACAATATTATACTAACCAACAGCCAATTTAGATTATCAGCTGTTCCCATATGGTCTAGCGGTTAGGATTCCTGGTTTTCACCCAGGCGGCCCGGGTTCGACTCCCGGTATGGGAAGCTTCTCTTTTCTTTCTGCCATTAGTTTGTACTTTATAGTTCTTTGCCAGTATTTTCATCACTGCTTTATAAAAGCTTAGAACAGGCAGTGTTATAGTGAACTAGCAATAATATATTCATAGAATCATGTGAAATCAATGAGCACCCAGCTAGAAATGTTACGTGAGTGTTTTAGTTGGTATTTTGTTGCTTTATATTTGAGAACTAGTGACCTTCGTATAAAAAAAAAAAAAAGCTAAACTTTGAATGGGCTATTTAAACCCCTTAACAACCCATAAAGTTTATATACTAACCAAACCCTGTATACTGAGAACAAAATTACCAATAATACCAGGAGTAATATTATAGCCACACATATCATAACGTCATCCGAAAGCGAACAAGACTGCCTGCCAGTAACATGGAAAAACTCACGTCAGTTAAAATGAATCAGTCATGGATCAGTGAGGAATTTATACCTCCTGTGCCAAATGCCACTGATAATACAATACTACCACCACCCCTGCTATCCGCTGCCTACTATAACCCTCACCAGTCCACCACTTCCTGCTATTCGGTGGCTACTGCAACTCCCACCAGTCCACCACTGCTTGCTGTCTGCTGTCTGCTGGCTACTACAACTCCCACCAAACCACCACTGCCTTCTGCCCTGTGGACACTACAGCTCTCACCAGTCCACCATTGTCTGCAGTACACTGACTACTACAACTCCTTTTTTTCTACCTTATTGAGGTGAGCATCCACCTGACAAAGACGTGTGTTTCCCATGTGGCTTTTTTTTCCTTCTAGTCTTGCTGAAGGTAATACAAGAGGCGCCGGCATGGGTCTCTTTCCTTTCTTCCTTTATTATTGCTGAGGTTACAGGAAATACTCCTATACCCATGGAGAGAAAAAATAAATGTAAACAAGCACCAAAGTTACAGTCCTCAAAGCTATAACAATAAAATAATAAATACATGCATAAATAGAGATAGGGGCAGCTCCACAGCACTCCATCCAGCCCCTAATGCACAATACTTGGACCTCACTGGGTTAATGGGATGCGATCCTTCATAGATGAGTCAAGTGGTGGTGCTAGGAAACATCCATAAAAAGTATAAATATCCAACAAGCCACAAAAAACTGTAATCTGCACTCACTGCAAAGAAGCTGACTCGATGTTCCTTAACCCCTTAAGGACCAGGCCCATTATGACCTTAAGGACCACAGCATTTCTTTGCACATCTGACCACTGTCACTTAAGCATTAATAACTATAGGATGCTTTTACTTATGAATTTGATTCCGAGATTGTTTTTCATGACATATTCTACTTTAACATAATGGTAAATTTTCGTCAATACTTGCATAATTTCTTGGTGAAAAATTCCAAATTTTGAAAACTTTATTTTTTTTCTCAATTTGAAGCTCTCTGCTTGTAAGGAAAATAGACATTCCAAATAATTTATATATTGATTCACATATACAATAAGTCTACTTTATGTTTGCATGATAAAGTTGACATGTTTTTACTTTTGGAAGACATCAGAGGGCTTTAAAGTTTAGCAGCAATTTTCCAATTATTCACAAAATTTTCAAAATCCGAATTTTTCAGGGACCAGTTCAATTTGAAATGTATTTGAGGGGCCTTCATATTATAAATACCCCACAAATGACCCCATTATAAAAACTGCACCCCTCGAAGTATTCAAAATGACATTCAGTAAGTGTGTTAACCCTTTAGGTGTTTCAGAGGAATAGCAGCAACATGAAAGAGAAAATTCAAAATCTTAATTTTTTACAATCGCGTGTTCATGTAGACCCATTTAAAAGTAGAAAAAGCCCACAAAAATGTGTAACCCAATTTCTCTAAAGTAAGGAAATACCTAATAAGTGGATATAAAGTGTTCTGCGGGAGCAGTAGAGGTCTCAGAAGGGAAGAAGCGACAATGGGATTTTGGAGAGTGAATTTTGCTGAAATGGTTTTTGGGGGCATGTCACATTTAGGAAGCCCCTATGGTGCTAGAACAGCAAAAAGAAAAAAAAAACAAAAACACATGGCATACTATTTTGGAAACTACACCCCTCAAGGCATGTAATGAGGGGTACAGTGAGCCTTAACACCCCACAGGTGTTTGACAAGTCAGATGTGTAAATGAAATCTTTTTTTCCCACTAGAATACAGTTTTCCCCCAAAGTTACCATTTTTACAAGAGGTAATAGGAGAAAATGCCTCTGAAAACTTGTAACCCCATTTCTTTGGAACAATGGGCTGTGCAAATGAAAAATTAAATTTTTCATTTTCATGGACCACTGTTCAAAAAATCTGTCAGACACCTGTGGGGTGTAAATGCTCACTGTACCCCTTATTACATTCCGTGAGGGGTGTTGTTAGGAATTTCCCTTCTCCGAAGATCAGTCAACACCCAAGTATCCAGTTGTTAAGGTAGTTTATTACGAATACATCGATGTACAAGGATGAGAATCCTTAATTTCCAAGAAAGGTAGAGAGACTCATACCCACAAAGGGATGTCCGTTCTTTTTATCACCTTTTCACAAACATTGCCTGATTGGTTAGAGTCCACTTGTAGCTTAGGAGGTATTTAAACTTTATTGCCAATCACAATGGACACTGTACAAGTTGTGGAATGTCTTAGTTTTAAACAAATTGCGTGTGCACACCATTATACGTGCTGTAATACAATGTAAGCATTCAGATACAATTTAAGCATTAGATACCTAATAAAAGCATTACATACATGGTGTTAGATATATAGTAAAAGCAGGTACACTTCTATTTTCCAATAACAGGTGTAGTTTCCAAAATGGGGCACGTGTGTGTGTGTTTTCACTGTTCTGGCACCATGGGGGCTTTGTAAATGCACATGGCCTTCAATTCCAGCCAAATTCTCTCTCCAAAAGCCCAATAACACTCCTTCTTTTCTGAGCCCTGTAGTGTGCCCGAAGAGCACTTTACATCCACATATGGGGTATTTCCTTACTCAGAAGAAATGGGGTTACAAATTTTGAGGGGCTTTTTCCTAATACCCCTTGTGAAAATGAAAAATTTGGAATAACACCAGCATTTTAGTGAAATTTTTTTTTTCATTTTTACATCCAACTTTAACGAAAATTCATCAAACACCTGTGGGGTGTTAAGACTCACTATACCCCTTGTTACGTTCCATGACGGGTGTAGTTTCCAAAATGGGGTCACACGTGGGTATTTATTTTTTTGCGTTTATGTCAGAACCACTGCAAAATCAGCCAAACAACTCACCTCTTGCTGTATCCATCCGCAGCCACAAAAGACACTGCTGCCGCTAGGGACCCCTACCGACGCCGTCGATGACAGGGACCCCCGACTGCCTCGATGGACAGGCAAGGGACCCCCGACTGCCCCAATCGCCGCCCAGCAGGCTCGGTGATTGATCAGTCGTCCGGACTGATCCAGACTGATCCAGAATCGCCGCAAAACGCTGGTCTGAATCAAACAGTGATCGCCAACATGGGGGGGGGGGGGGGGTCGGACGCCCCTGAGGGGTTTACACAGGAGGCCTGCTGAGAGATTTCAGCAGGCATCCCGTTCCGTTCACCACCCGGTTAACGGTAGTGAACGGAAACGTTCAGGGTGTACAGGTACGTCTTGGGTCCTTAAGTCCCAGGATGCCAGGGCGTACCTATACGCCCTGTGTCAGGGATGGGTTAAAGGAGAACTGTGGTACACATTTTTTATAATCCCCTGTGCCCGGGCTGAAGAAAGTAACAAAACAAACTTTAACTCACCTTCTGGCGTTCCCCCGTTGCGCCGTTATTGGTGTCTTGGTCCTCCGGTGATGGACTTCTTCCGGCTTACTGGGGACGGTGACTCACGGTGGCTCCTTACATGACAGTGCGCTCCGCCTATCACTGGCCAAAGCGGGACATCACTGTGGCTGGCGATACACTGAGCACAATTTGAGTCACCGTCCCCAGGAAGCAGCCGGCTGCACCAGAGGACCAAGACACCGAAAACGGCACAACGGAGGGAACGTTGGAGGGTGAGTTAAAGTTTGTTTTGTTACATTTTGCAGCCCGGGCACAGGGGATTATAAAATATGTGTACTACAGTTCTCCTTTAACGGAATTCATGGAGAGCAGGACTGCAAGATATTGCGTGGGGTGACCTCATGGGGCCGTAAGAAGCGCAAAAGCGCCAGCTATTGCCTCTGAGCACCCCATGCAGTATCTCAATGTCCTGCTCTCCATGAATTCCGTTTAGAAACATTGAGTCAGCTTCTTAGTGGTGAGCGCAATTTACAGTTTTTCTTGTGGCTTTTTTAAAATAATTGAATAATGACAATAATAGTTAAATGGTTCATAATATCATAAATAAATAATCCATAGATCATATAGCTTTGAGGACTGTTACTTTGGTAATAGTACAAACATAACTTCGTATTTGTTCTACATTTTACAAAAACAAAAGACACATATTGACAAAAAATATAATGTAGGCATGGGTCCACCATGTAAATAACAAGCGCAGGGCTTCTGTTCTGATCAGTGGGGACGGGGATCAGATGCTCTGCAGCTCCCGCGGCTCACTGGCTTTCAGCGCTTGCAGGGGGAGGTGACAGCTCATTTCATTTCCCGATGTGGGGAGGATGTGCAGCGCTCACAGGAGAAGCAGAGCAGCGTCTGCTGGTAACATATGATTAGTCCCCCGATGTGGGGACAGAGCGCTGTGGCTGGTAATTCATTCAGGGGAGGCGAAGCAGAGCAGCGCCCACGGGTCATATATGATTAGTTGGGGTGGGAATGAGTGGGAAAAAAAATTCAGTCAAATACCGTGAAGCCGCCATAATTTGGAAAAATACCATGATATCCATTTTTGGTCATACCGCCCAGCACTATATACACTGCTCAAAGCAAGAAAGGGAACACTAAGATAACACATCCTAGATCTGAATGAATGAACTAATCGTATTAAATACTTTCGTCTTTACATAGTTGAATGTGCTGACAACAATATCACTCAAAAATGATCAATGGAAATCACATTTATCAACCCATGGAGGTCTGGATATGGAGTCACACTCAAAATCACAGTGGAAAACCACACTACAGGCTGATCCAACTTTGATGTAATGTCCTTATAGCGCAACTATCACGGTCAGGCACAGTTGGATAGGCATGGATTGGGGATCGCAAAGCCCTGCCACCGCCACGCCTATCCTCTTTCAGCGCTGGGATCGCTGTGTAGTAAGACACAGCGCATCCACAGTGCATGCACCCCTCCTGATGTGCACGCGACACCGCCCTGCATTGACAGAGCGAGTGCTCGCTCCGGCTGCCTATGCGCTCACTGTGCAGGTGCAGTACTAGAACGGAGGGGAGCATGCGCTGCGTCTTACTATACAGTGATGTCAGCGCTGAAAGGAGAGGATAGTCGTGGCGTGCCCGTATGACCTCCCTAAAATGCCTGGGCATGCTCCTGATCAGTGGCGTTGCGACCCGGGTGCGGGGGGTGCGGCCCGCACCGGGTGACACCAACCTAATGGGGTGACACCAAGACGCTCCGCAGCACCCACACCCCCTCCCCAGCTACACTGACACCCCCCTATGTGCCCGACCGGAGTCTATGCTACCTAATGTGCGGAGTCTATGCTACCTAAGGTGCGGAGTCTATGCTACCTAATGTGGGGAGTCTGTGCTACCGAATGTGGGGAAACTGCTACCTAATGTGGGGAATATGTGCTACCTAATGTGGGGAAATTGCTACCTAATGTGGGGTAACTGGTACCTACCTAATGTGGCGAAACTGGTACCAAATGTGGGGAATATGTGGGGAATATATGCTGCCTAATGTGGGGAAAAGATGCTACCTAAAGTGGGGAAACTGCTACCTACCTAATGTGGGGGAACTGCTGCCTACCGAATGCTCCCCCCCCCTGGCAGTAGCACCCTCATCATCCGCCAGCAACTACCCCCCCCCAGCAGCAGCACCTCCATCAGCAGATCCTGATGGTGGATGATGGCGGTGCTCCTGCCAGGAGGATGATCCTGCCGATGGATGATGGGGGTGATACTGCCAGGGGGAATGGCCAGTAGCACCCTCATCATCCTTCAGCAACACCCCCCCCCCAGTAGTAGCACCCCGATCATCCACTAGCAACACCACCAATACCCCCCTCCCGTGGTAATAGCATCAGCTAAAGGATGTTGAGGGGTGTTACTGCGGTTGTGGTATTATATTCAGAGGGTGCACTGTATGGCAACGTTATATTCAGAGGGCGCAGTTTGTGGTAGTATTATATTCAGAGGGCACAGTGGGTGGTAGTATTATATTCAGAGGGCGCAGTTTGTGGTAGTATTATTAGAGATGAGCGAACTTACAGTAAATTCGATTCGTCACGAACTTCTCGGCTCAGCAGTTGATGACTTATCCTGCGTAAATTAGTTCAGCCTTCAGGTGCTCCGATGGGCTGGAAAAGGTGGATACATTCATAGGAAAGATTCTCCTAGGACAATATCCACCTTTTCCAGCCCACGGGAGCACCTGAAAGCTGAACTAATTTATGCAGGAAAAGCCATCAACTGCCGAGCCGAGAAGTTTGTGACGAGTTGAATTTACTGTAGTTTGCTCATCTCTAAGTATTATATTCAGAGGGCGCAGTGGGTGGTATTAATATATTCAGAGTGTACAGTATGTGTTGGTATTATATTCAGAGGGTACAGTATGTGATAGTATTATATTCAGGGGTACAGTATGTGGCAGATTTATATTCAGAGGGTACAGTATGTGATGGTATTATATTCAGAATGTACAGTGTGTGGTATTATTATATTCAGTGGGTACGGTGTATGGAAGGTTTATAATCAAAGAGTATAGTGTATAGTAGTATTATATTTAGAGGATATAGTGTCTGGCAGGTTTATAATAATACTTGTTTTCATATAGAGGATGAGAATGCACTGACATAGTGAGGAGACGTCTGGGCGTCACATTCTACAGACAGAAGTTTTAGCTGGACCCTGTGGTATGTACCATCTGAATTAGATAAGGGAAGACTATAGAGAAGACGTCACCTGTAGTCACTGATATCATTGTGTATTCTCCTCACTATAGAGAAGACGTCACCTGTAGTCACTGATATCATTGTGTATTCTCCTCACTATAGAGAAGACGTCACCTGTAGTCACTGATATCATTGTGTATTCTCCTCACTATAGAGAAGACATCACCTGTAGTCACTGATATCATTGTGTATTCTCCTCACTATAGAGAAGACGTCACCTGTAGTCACTGATATCATTGTACATTCTCCTCACTATGTCCTATCAGAGCTGTAGTCGCTTGTCAGTTCTACAGTTATGGTCAGTGAAACTACAACTCCCAGCATAACCTCACCACTGCTCAAAGGGGTGCTCTACTGGAAAACATTTTTTTTTAATCAACTGGTGCTACAAAGTTAAACAGATTTGTAAATTACTCCTATTTAAAAATCTTAATCCTTCCAGTACTAATTAGCTGCTGTATAAGCGATTCACAGGAAGTTATTTTCTTTTTTAATTTCTTTTCTGTCTTACCACAGTGCTCTGTGCTGACACCTCTGTCCATGTCAAGAACTGTCCATAGTAGGAGCAAATCCCCATAGCAAACCTATCCTGCTCTGGACAGTTTCTGACATGGACAGAGGTGTCAGCAAATAGCACTGTGGTCAGATTGGAAAGAACTACACAACTTCCTGTGGAGCATACACCAGCTTATAAGTACTGTAAGTATTAAGATTTTAAATAGAAGTAATTTAAAAATCTGTTTAACTTTCTGGCACCAGTTAATATAAAAGTAAATGTTTTCCAGTGGAGTACCCCTTTAAGTAATTCTGGGAGCTGTATATTTCAATTGTGAAAACTTCTTTAACACTTTCCTATTCTGTGGCAACTGGTATATCTGATTATTATACTGGAATTTCTCACAATGCGCTACAACAGTGGTGTCTGTCACAACAGGCTAAAAACTTACTGGGGGGAGGGGGGAGGTATGGGGGTGACACCATTTTCTACCGCACCGGGTGACACCAACCCTAGCAACGCCACTGCTCCTGATGAGGAGGCAGATGGTCTCCTGAAGGATGTCCTCCCAGACCTGGACTAAAGCATCCGCCAACTCCCGGACAGTCTGTGGTGCAACATGGCGTTGGTGGATGGAGCGAGACATGATGTCCCAGATGTGCTCAATCGGATTCAGGTCTGTAGAACGGGCGGCCAGTCCATAGCATCAATGCCTTCCTCTTGCAGGAACTGCTGACACACTCCAGCCACATGAGGTCTAGCATTGTCTTGCATTGTGAGGAACCCAGGGCCAACTGCACCAGCATATGGTCTCACAAGGGATCTGAGGATCTCATCTCGGTTCCTAATGGCAGTCAGGCTACCTCTGGCAAGCACATGGAGGGCTGTGCGGCCCCCCCCCCTAAAGAAATGCCAACCCACACCATTACTGACCCAGAGCCAAACTGGTCATGCTGGAGGATGTTCTCCACGGCGTCTCCAGACTCTGCCACATCTGTCACCTGCTCAGTGTGAACCTGCTTTCATCTGTGAAGAGCACAAGGTGCAAGTGGCGAATTTGCCAATCTTGGTGTCCTCTGGCAAATGCCAAATGTCCTGCATGGTGTTGGGCTGTAAGCACAATCCCCACCTGTGGATGTCGGGCCCTCATACCACCCTCATGGAGTCTGTTTCTGACCGTTTGAATGGACACATGCACATTTGTGGCCTGTTGGAGGTCATTTTGAAGGGCTCTGGCAGTGCTCCTCCTTGCACAAAGGCGGAGGTAGCGGTCCTACTGCTGGGTTGTTGCCCTCCTCCATGTCTCCTGATGTACTGGCCTGTCTCCTGGTAGCGCCTCTATGCTCTGGACACTACACTGACAGACACAGCAAACCTTCTTGCCACAGCTCGCATTGATGTGCCATCCTGGATAAGCTGCAGTACCTGAGCCACTTGTGTGGGTTGTAGACTCCGTCTCATGCTACCACTAGAGTGAAAGCACCGCCAGCATTCAAAAGTGACCAAAATATCAGCCAGGAAGCATAGGAACTGAGAAGGGGTCTGTTGTCACCACCTGCAGAGCCACTCCTTTATTGGGGGTGTCTTGCTAATTGCAATAATTTCCACCTGTTGTCTGTACCATTTGCACAACAGCATGTGAAATTGATTGTCAATCAGTGTTGCTTCCTGATTGGACAGTGTGATTTCAGAGAAGTGTCATTGACTTGGAGTTACATTGTGTTGTTTAAGTGTTTCCATAATTTTTTCGAGCCATGTAGATAGATATCATTCAAGATTTCCCATAATACCGACCATATTCTATTCACTATAGAATAACATTACAATAAGAGTCACCAAAAAGGCTGTGTAGGACCATGAACAGTCCATTAGTTATATCATGTATTATGGACTCAAGCATGAACTGATTCACAGAAATGTTGTCTTTAGTCCATAAAGCCTTAACCCAGATTAATGGTCTATTCACATGTACAGTATTCTGTTCAGATTTTATGCGCAGAATTTTATGCTGCAGATTTCAATGTAAACTGAATGACCGAACACAGCATGAAATCCTGCGCATCAAATCTGAGCAGAATACTGTACGTGTGAATAGACCCTAAAGGGATTATCACCATTCCTGAGATAAGGCATGTGGTGCACTAACATATAGTCATTGGGATTTAGGGATATTTGGTGCAAAAATGTCGCATGCGTGACTTTTGTGTGACTTTTAGTGGTGCGCCGGGCTGCACAATTTCTCACAATCCAGCTGTTTTACACAAGATGTTTTTTACTTAGCTGTAGGCAGGGATTTACTAACTGCGTTTTTTGATAAAAGTCGCAAGCGACCTAAAAAGTCGCCAATCTACACCAAAAAAAGGTTGGCTTACAAAAAGTCCCGTAAAGTCCCGCCCGCATCTATCACTGGCTGCCCGCATATACCACCTGCTGTTGTAAGACTACAACTCCTAGCATGCCCTTACAGAGAGGACATGCTGGGAGTTGTAGTCTTGCAGTAGCTAGCTGGCGGGTGTTAAATGCGGCCGGGCAGCGGGTGGTATTTGCGGGCGGTGATTGGTATATGGGAGGCGCATGGTGGTGGCATACTGCGGGCATTGGGTGTATGCGGGGGCAGCGGGTGATAGATGCGGGCGGTGGGGAGCGGAGCCAGACAGGAACCATGAATATAATACTATGGCATTGTCATTTCATATTCCTCACCCGGAGCTGTGATTGGCCGAGGTGTCTCGGCCAATCACAGCTTCAGGAGGGAAATATGAAACTACAGTGCCGTAGTTTCATATTCCTGTGAGCCGGCCTGGGAGCGGAGCCCTTGTCACCTGCACCACATGACTACAAATCCCAGCATGCCCTTACAGTAAGGACATGCTGAGAGTTGTAGTTGCAGTGTGGTGTGTGCAGGTGACAAGGGCTCTGCTCCCCGGCCGGCTCACAGGAATATGAAACTACGGCACTGTAGTTTCATATTTCCCTCCTGAAGCTGTGATTGGCCTGAGACCCCTCGGCCAATCACAGCTCCGGGTGAGGAATATGAAATGACAATGCCGTAGTATTATATTCATGGTTCTACACTCACGGCCTGCACACCACCCAACTACAACTCCCAGCATGTCCATGCTGTAAGGGCATGCTGGGAGTTATAGTCATGTGGCGCAGGCGGGTGGGAGATGTGCGAGTGGGTGACAAGCTTTCCTGTCACCCGCTCGCACATCTCCCACGGGCTGTACCTTACAACTACAACTTCCAGCATGCCTTTACAATGAGTACATGCTGGAAGTTGTAGTCATGCGGTGCAGGCGGTAGGAAATAAGTGGGCTTCCCTGGTTGTTGCTAAACTATAACTCCCATGATGGGAGTTGTAGTTTAGGAACAGGGTGTCTCGAGCTATTGCTAAACTGGAGGCTCGCTGTTGATAAATTACAACTCCCATCATGGGGGTTGTAGGTTAGCAACTGCTGGAGGCACCATAAATCTATTAACATATTTTGCGTGTTTTTTTCTTCTCATTTCAGATCCATGACCAAGGTTTTTTCTTTTACTTTAATAAAATGGTTAACGGGGGCTTATGGGGGAGTGCTTTTTGGAGAGAAAAAAAATCTTTAAACGTGTTTTTTTTTTTTTTTAGTTTTCTTAACAGGCTTGGTAGTGGAAGCCGTCTAATAGACGGAGTCCATGACTAAACCAGGCTTAGCGGTAATCACAAAAACAATTAGCACTAACCCCCAATTATTACCCCGATACCCACCGCCACAGGGGTGCCGGGAAGAGCATATACAAACAGGCCTGAAGTGTCAAAAATGGTGCTCCTGGGCCTAGGTGGTAACAGGCTGGCGTTATTTAGGCTGGGGAGGGCCAGTAACGATGGTCCTAGCCCAGCCTGGTAACGTCAGGCTGTTGCTGCTTGGTTGGTATTGTGCTGAGAATGAAAATACAGGGAACCCTATACGTTTTTTAATTTTTTTATTATTTATGCAAAAAATGTGTGTTATCCCCTTATTTTCACTCTCAGCCAGATACCAAACAAGCAGCAACAGCCTGACTTTACCAGGGTGGGCGAGGAGCATTGTTAATGTCCCTCCCCAAGTTAAATAATGCCAGCCTGTTACCACCTAGGCTCAGGAGCGCCATTTTTGACACTCTGGGCCTGTTGGTGCCAGATCTTCCCGAAACCCCTATGGCATTGGGTACCAGGGTCTTCCCGCCACCCCTGTGGCGTTGGGTACCAAGCTGTTTTTGTGGCTAACGCTAAGCCCGGCTTAGTAATGGACTCCGCCTATTAGACGGCTTCCACTACTAATCCGGTTAAGAAAACTAATTTTAAAAAAAACACCACACGTTTAAAAAAATTATGTATTCCAAAAAAACTCTCCCCCACAAGCCCTCGTTAACCAATTTATTAATATTAAACAAAAAAAAATGCTGGTCACCGTTGTCCGAAGTAGTCCTTTTAATACTCAGAACTGAAATGAGAAGAAAAAAAAAACATACAAAAAATGGGTTAGTACATTTAGGGGGAAAAAGCGATAAAAAAAATGAAATAAATACATATATGTCACACATTTTTGTCACAAATGCGGCTTTAGAGTAGAAAAGTCATAGAGGAGAAGAGCTGGTGTTACAAAGTGATGTTCTGAAGTCCTTTCTTGGTTTTTGCTTATGTATGCTAAAAAGTGTTTTTGCTTATGTATGCCAGATGTATCAACCTGTGATAGTACAATAAATGTGTCACATGTAAGAAACACTTAAACCATGGAAAACGGTGTACATAAGTCGTGTACATAAGCACAGCTTGTTGAATTTACCCAGTGTGCCTAGTAGAGATGTTTTTATAGATTTTTGATAATGATAACTTAGGTAAATGATGCCCCTTGCTCCCACAGCATTCACTGCTTATAAACCGAAGACTATATTTCCCATGAGTCTTCAGTGTTCCTGTACCTCTCCCCCCTCCCCCATTCCAACTGCCTCCATTCTAAACTGCCATCTTATTCTGTTACATTTACTATAGTTCTCATCTGTAAATCCACGTAACCTCTCTACATCACACCTTCTTTTCAACTGTGTCAACCATAGAAGACAGTGGGGACAGTAGGGTCAGACAGAGCACATCTGCTGCGTATTTGACACTGTGGATGCGCTACTGCCTGTTCCTAGAGTGTGTCTCCAGCTGTTTTCCCCATGTCCTGCTCAAAGCAGCAATCAGCCGCTACATGCATACACAGAGGGAGTAGGGAGTCGCGCACGGATGTCCAGTGTTCTTCAGACATCTCGGCCTAGCTCAGGGAGCAGGGAGAGCGGCCGCGATGTCTGAAGAGCTGAGCATCCGCACGTGCAACTTGCAGCTCCCTCTGTGTCTGCTCGTAGTGGCAGATTGCTGCTTTGAGCAGGACAGAGGGGGAAAACAGCTGGAGGCACACTCCAGGAACAGGCAGTAGCGCATGTACTGCGACAAATACGCAGCAGATGTGCTACATAGGACCCTACACTAAGGCTAAGTTCCCACACAGGTTTTTTTATGGCGGATCAATTTTTTTATTTTTGGAAAACTGTCACTGCATTTTTTTTAAACAAAAGCCAGAAGAGGATCAAGTAGGAATAAGACATATAAGTCCTTTCTTTATATTCACCATTACTTTTATATACACTTCTGGTGGTAGTATTCCAAAAAATACCAGAAAAAAAAATGTCTATGCACACATGCCATTTTCTCCGGCATTTTTTTCCACACTTATATACATCTGTGGGAGAAAAAAAACACAGTTGATGTTGCAAAAAAAAAAAAAAAAAAAAAGTGCCAAATACTTTTTTCACAAAAACACTGTGGGGGTTTAACAAAAAGAATGTTCCTGACAGGTTTATGCATATGATGTGGCAGAGTTTGTGTAGTTTTTGAAGCACTCCCTGTCCATTTGTGTTGACTAATTCAGCTCTGCTACATTAACCTTCTATACTTGCGCCAGTGAGGGACATTCCTTTTGGTTCTTGATTATATTACAGTTACCTAAAGAAATGTCACTAAAATGTGCTTGTATATGATGCAGATGTAGCAGAGCTGAATTTGTAAACACAGATAGAGAAAGGCTCTTAAAAAATAATGTGTGTTTGCAAATTTATGTCTGATACATCAGTCTCAAATGCATGTATCCTTGAGGAAGATTCCTTTTAGCACTTGTTGGTAACATTTTACAAGTACAAAAAGGAATGTCACTTTAGACAGATGTAGCAGAGCTGAACTAGCAAACAAATGTGTTACTTTTTAAGTGCCATTCTTCATCTGGGCTTACTAAATCAGCTCTGCTGCATCTTTGTCATATATGTGAGCCTGGAATATACGTTTATAATGTATTTGAGCAAATACAATGTGTTGATGTAGCAGAGCTGAATGTGCAAACACAAATCCTTTTCTCTCATACAGTCAGCTCTGGTACAAATTAAAGCTCCTCACACACTGAAAAAGTTGCACAAAGTTGTTCATGTTGTGTACATGTATTGGTAGAGCTGCGGACACATATGAACACATGACATATATATATATATATATATATATATATATATATATATATATATATATATATACACAAACATACTTAGGAACAAACTAATGTGTGTGCTTTATCACAATGATTCAATCTAAGTGATGATGCATAGTGTACTGCACAATGCACTCACAGTTGCCATGTGACATTTTTTTTTTTTTTTTTTTTTTTACCAGGGTCACTTTTTGACAGTGTGAGGGTCTGTTTTGTAGTAAGTGGGGTTTGTTGGGGAGGTGATTGTGGTAGGTATGGTTTATGTATGATTTAGTTATAGAAAGAGATCCTTGATACACATTTGCTTCTTAACCTCTTGGGGATGCAGGGCATACCTGTACGCCCTCGTCCCGTTTACCGGGTTTAAACCGTTCTCACCAGCAGAGAATGGGTTATAGGGGTACTCCGGTGCTTACACATCTTATCCCCTATCCAAAGGGGATAAGATGCCTGATCGCGGGAGTCCCGCAGCTGGGGACGCCCGCGATCATGCACGCGGCACCCCGTTTGTAATCAGTCCAAGGAGCGTGTTTGCTCCAGCACTGATTACAGGCGATCGCAGGGCCGGTGGCGTCTGACGTCACGCCCCCGCCCCCGTGTGACGTCACACTCCGCCCCTCAATGCAAGCCTACGGGAGGGGGCGTGACAGCTATCACGCCCCCTCCCGTAGGCTTGTATTGAGGGGCGGAGCATGATGCATGGTGCATGATCCCGGGCGTCCCCAGCTGCGGGACTCCCGCGATCAGGCATCTTGTCCCCTATCCTTTGGATAGGGGATAAGATGTGTAAGCACCGGATTACCCTTTTAAACCTGGGGGGTCCCGGTTGCTACGGGCAGCCAGGACCCACGGCTAATGCCGGGCACGGGCGATCAGACAGAAGCCTGGCATTAACCCTTTAGACGCCGCGATCAAAGTTGATCGCAGCGTCTAAACGAGAGTAAAAGAATCCCAGCAGCTCAGCGGAGCTGACAAAGTCGCGTTGTCCCGACCAGCTTACCAGACGACGGGACGGTCCTCCCCTGCCTCTCCGTTGTCTGATCGGCGATCTACTGCTCCATGCCTTCACAGCAAGCAGGAGCAGCAGATCGCTGGTTACACTGATCAGTGCTTTGCAATGGCAAAACACTGATCAGTGTATGCAATCAGAAGATTGCATGTTGGGGCTAAAATAAATAAATAAATAAAAGTTTATTAACCCCTTCCCTATTAAAAGTTTAAATCACCCCCCTTTGCCCATTTTTTAAATAAAATAATGTAATAAAGAATAAAAATAATCACGTGGTACCGTCGCGTGCATAAATGTCCAAACTATTAAAATATTAGGTTAGATAAACCACACGGTCGATTGCGTACACGTAAAAAAATATTTGCATAATAAAATAAAAAAAATTGTGCATTTTTGGTCACTTCATATACCATAAAATATAAATAAAAACTGATCAAAAAGTCCCATCAAAACAAAAATAGCACCTAGAAAAACTACAGATGACAGCGAAAAAAAATTAGCCTTCATGCATCCCTGTACATGGAAAAATAAAAAAGTAATAGGGGTCATAAGATGCCAATTTGAAAACATACTAATATTGGTCCATGTAGTTTATAACTTTTTTAAATATTTAAATAAAATTAAACCTATATAAATTGGGTATCCTTGTAACCGTACGGATCTACAGAATAAAGATAAGGTGTAATTTTTAACAAATATTGCACTGCGTAGAAACAGGAGCCCCCAAAATTTACAAAATGGCATTTTTTTGGGTTTGTTTTTTTTTCATCACACAAATAATTTTATTTTGTTTTGCTGCAGGTAATATTATAAAATAAGTGATGTCATTGCAAGGTACAATTGGTGACACAAAAAACAAGTCCTTATATGGGTCTGTAGGTGCAAAATTGAAAGCGTTATGATTTTTAGAAAGGAGGGAGAGAAAAAAGCAAAAATGTAAAAACAAAAAATTGCTGTGTCCTTAAGGTGAAAATAGGCTGAGTCCCTAAGGGGTTAAGGATTCAAGGCATACTTGTATGTCCTGGTCCAGTTTAACGGGTTTCCCAGCGCAAAACGGGATAAACCTGGTGGGTCCCGGTTGCTACAGGCAGCCAGAACCCACGACTAATGCCGGCATGGCCGATCCCCAGCATTAACCCTTTAGACTCCACAATCAAAGTTTATCGTGGTGTCTTAAGCTAAAGTAAAAGAGTCCCGGCAGCTCAGCCGAGCTTATTGGGACTATTGCATCAAATAGCGATGTCCCAATCAGCTTATTGGACGACTGGAAGGTCCTGACCTGCCCCTCCGTTCGCCGATCTACTGCTCCATGCCTGTGCAGCAGGCTAGAGCAGCAGATCGCAGGTTAGACTGATCAGGGCTTTGCAATGGCATAGCATTGATCAATGTATGCAATCAGTAGATTGCATGGTATAGCTCCCCATTGGGGCAAAAAAAAAAAAAAGTGTCAATTTTATTTTTTTAATAAAAGATCATTAACCCCTTCCCTATTAAAAGTTTAAAACACCCCCCTTTTTGCATTTTTTAAATAAAATAATGTAATAAAAATAAAAATAATCATACGTGTACTGCCGCGAGCGTAAATGTCCGAACTATTAAAATATAAGGTTATCTAAACCGCACGATTGATGGCTAAAGTCCAAAATTGGGGATTTCTGGTCACTTCACATACCATAAAAAATATTAATAAAAAGCAATCAATATGGTACTGATAAAAACTACAGAGGATGGCACAAAAAAACAGCCCTCCTACCGCCCCATACACGGAAAAATTAAAAAGTTATAGGGGTCAGAAGATGCCAATTTTAAACATACTAATTTTGGTGCATGTAGTTTATAATTTTTTTAAAGTATTAAAATAAAATAAAACCTATATGAATTGGGTATCCTTATAACCGTATGGACCTACAGAAAAAAGATAAGGTGTCATTTTTACCGAAAAGGGCACTGAGTAGAATCAGAAGCCCCCAAAAGTTACAAAATGGCTTTTTTTATTAATTTTTTTTTTTTATTTCAGACCACAATTTTTTTCCCCTTTTGTTTTGCCGCAGGTTATATTATAAAATAAGTGATGTCATTACAAAGTACAATTGGTGATGCAAAAAACAAGCCCTTAAATGGGTCTGTAGGTGCAAAATTGAAAGCGTTATGATTTTTAGAAGGGAAGGAGGAAAAAACGAAAATGCAAAAATGACCCCTTAAGGACCAAGCCCATTTTAACCTTAAAGGGGTACTCCGCCCCTGGCATCTTATCCCCTATCCAAAGGATAGGGGATAAGATGTTAGATCGCCGCGGTCCCGCTGCTGGGGACCCCGGGGATCGCCGCTGCGGCACCCCGCCATCATTACTGTACAGAGCGAGTTCGCTCTGTGCATAATGACGGGCGATACAGGGGCCGGAGCAGCGTGATGTCATGGCTCCGCCCCTCATGACATAACGGCCCATCCCCTTAATGCAAGTCTATGGCAGGGGGCGTGGCGACCGCCACGCCCCCTCCCATAGACTTGTATTGACGGGGGCGGGCAGTGACCTCATGAGGGGCGGAGCCGTGACGTAACGATGCTCAGGCCGATGTATTGCCCATCATTACGTGCAGAGCGATCTCGCTCTGCGCAGTAATGATAGCGGGGTGCTGCAGCAGCGATCCCCGGGGTCCCCAGCAGCGGGACCCCGGTGATCTGACATCTTATCCCCTATCCTTTGGATAGGGGATAAGATGTCTAGGGGCAGAGTACCAGGCATTAAGGACCAGGCATATTTTATTTTAGCGTTTTCCTCCTTGCCTTCTAAAATCCATAACTCTTTTATATTTCCATCTACAGACCCATATAAGGGCTTGTTTTTTGCGTGACCAATTGTACTTTGTAATGAAACCTCTCATTTTACCATAACATGTATGGCGAACCCCCCAAATTTTGCACATTTTGGAGGGTTTTGTTTTCACACTGTACACTTTACGTTAAAAATGACATGTGTTCTTTATTCTGTGGGTCAATATGATTAAAATGATACCCATGGCTAGTTACTTTTATATTTTTGTACCGCTTAAAAAAAATCTAAAACTTTTTGTACAAAATCAGTAATCTAAAATCGCCCTATTTTGACCATCTATAACTTTTTCATTTTTCCGTATATAGGGCGGTATGAGGGCTCATTTTTTGCGCCGTCATCTGTACTTTTTATCGATACCACATTTGCATATATAAAACTTTTAGATCATTTTTATAAATTTTTTTAATAAAATGTGGCAAAAAGCAGCATTTTTGGACTTTTATTTTTTACGTTTACGCCATTCACCGTACAGGATCATCAACATTATATTTTGATAGTTCGGACATTTATGCACGCAGCGATACCAAATATGTTTATAAAAAAAAATTACGCTTTTTAGGGGTAAAATGGGAAAAACTGACAATTTTAATTTTTATTGGGGAGGGGATTTTTCACTTTTCTTTAACTTTTTCTTTTTACATTTTTCAACTTTTATTTTACACTTTCTATGTCCCCATAGGGGACTATCTATAGCAATCATTTGATTGTTAATACTGTTCAGTGCTATGCATAGGACATAGCACCGATCAGTATTATCGGTGATCTTCTGCTCGATTTCAGACCAGAGCAGAAGACCCCGGGAGACGGCCGGAGCCAGATGAGGGGACCTCTGGCAGCCATGCTGGATGATCGGATCGGCGCGGCAGCGCTTCGGGTGATCCGATCATCCATTTAACCCCTTAAGGACCAAGGACGTACCGGTACGTCCTTGGTCCTGCTCTTCTGATATAACGCGGGGTTACACAGTAACCCCGCGTCATATCATGGCAGGCTTGGCGTCATAGTGAAGCCGGGACCCGCCTCTAATAGCGCGCAGCGCCGATCGCGGCGCCGCGCGCTATTAACCCTTTAGCCGCGCGCTCAAAGCTGAGCTAAAAGTGAAAGTGAAAGTTCCCGGCTAGCTCAGTCGGGCTGTTCGGGATAGCCGCGGCTAATCGCGGCATCCCGAACAGCTGACAGGACAGCGGGAGGGCCCCTACCTGCCTCCTCGCTGTCCGATCGCCGAATGACTGCTCAGTGCCTGAGATCCAGGCATGAGCAGTCATGCGGCAGAATCGTTGATCACTGGTTTCTTATGAGAAACCAGTGATCAACATAGAAGATCAGTGTGTGCAGTGTTATAGGTCCCTATGGGACCTATAACACTGCAAAAAAAAAGTGAAAAAAAAAAGTGAATAAAGATCATTTAACTCCTCCCCTATTAAAAGTTTGAATCACCCCCCCTTTTCCAATAAAAAAAAAACACAGTGTAAATAAAAATAAAAATAAACATATGTGGTATCACCGCGTGCGGAAATGTCCGAATTATAAAAGTATATCATTAATTAAACCGCTCGGTCAATGGCGTGCGCGCAAAAAAATTCCAAAGTCCAAAATAGTGCATTTTTGGTCACTTTTTATATCATTTAAAAATGAATAAAAAGTGATCAATAAGTCCTATCAATGCAAAAATGGTACCGTTAAAAACTTCAGATCATGGCGCAAAAAATGAGCCCTCATACCGCCCCATACACGGAAAAATAAAAAAGTTATAGGGGTCAGAAGATGACAATTTTAAACGTATAAATTTTCCTGCATGTAGTTATGATTTTTTCCAGAAGTCCGACAAAATCAAACCTATATAAGTAGGATATCATTTTAATCGTATGGACCTACAAAATACATATCAGGTGTCATTTTTACCGAAAAATGTACTACGTAGAAACGGAAGCCCCCAAAAGTTACAAAACAGCGTTTTTTTTTCAATTTTGTCGCACAATGATTTTTTTTCCAGCTTCACCATAGATTTGTGGGCAAAATGACTGATGTCATTACAAAGTAGAATTGGTGGCGCAAAAAATAAGCCATCATATGGATTTTTAGGTGTAAATTTGAAAGAGTTATGATTTTTTAAAGGCAAGGAGCAAAAAACGAAAATGCAAAAACGGAAAAACCTCCGATCCTTAATGGGTTAAAGTACTGCCCTGCCGCAGATGCCGTGATCTATATTGATCACGGCATCTGAGGGGTTACATAGTTACATAGTTAGTACGGTCGAAAAAAGACATATGTCCATCAATGGGTTAATGGCGGACATCAGTGTAGTCACGGATGTCGGCCATTACGGGCGGGTCCCCGGCTGCTGCTAGCAGCCGGAACCTGCCGTTTATGACGCAAGCATCGGAACAGTCATACACAGGACGTAAATGTATGTCCTGGTGTGCGAAGTATCGCCAAACCAGGACGTACATTTACGTCCGTGGTAGTTAAGGGGTTAAAGGGGAATGCCGCTGCTCAGCGTTTAGAAAAAAACTGTTCCGAACGCTGGAGCCAGTGCCGGGAGCTTGTGGTGTCATAGCCCAGCCCCCTCAATGCAAGTCTATGGGAGGGGGCGAGACAGCCATCACACCCCCTCCCATAGTCTTGCATTGAAGGGCGGGGTGTGACGTCATGAGGGGGCGGGGCTATGATGTCACGAGCTGCCTGCTCCAGCGTTCCGAACAGTTTGTTCCAAATACTGAGCAGCGGAGTACCCCTTAACCCCCTTAAGGACTGAGCTCTTTTTCACCTTAAGGACTCAGCCCTTTTTTGCAATTCTGCCCACTGTCACTTTATGCATTAATAACTCTGGGATGCTTTTACCGATTATTCTGATTCCGAGATAGTTTTTTCGTGACATATTCTACTTTATGATAGTGGTAAATTTTCATTGTTACTTATTAGATATACCCCATAAATGACTCCATTATAAAAACTGCACCCCAAAAGTATTCTAAATGACATTCAGAAAGTGTGTTAACCCTTTAGGTGTTTCACAGGAATAGCAGCAAGGTAAAGCAGCAATGTTCCCTGCTCTTGGAGATGATGTCGGACCAGTTTCCTACTGAAAGGTCTAAGGTGGCTTTCGTAGTCAGCCTTTTGTCTGGAAAAGCTCTGTCATGGGCCACACCGCTCTGGGACCGCAATGACCCCGTCACTGCCTCTATACACTCCTTCTTCTCGGAAATTCGAAGTGTCTTTGAGGAACCTGCCCGAGCCTCTTCTGCTGAGACTGCCCTGTTGAACCTGGTCCAGGGTAATTCTTCCGTTGGCGAGTACGCCGTACAATTCCGTACTCTTGCTTCAGAATTATCCTGGAATAATGAGGCCCTCTGCGCGACCTTTAAAAAAGGCCTATCCAGCAACATTAAAGATGTTCTGGCCGCACGAGAAATCCCTGCTAACCTACATCTTGCCACTCGCATTGACATGCGTTTTTCCGAAAGGCGTCAGGAGCTCCGCCAGGATATGGACTTTGTTCGCACAAGGCGTTTTTTCTCCCCGGCTCCTCTCTCCTCTGGTCCCCTGCAATCCGTTCCTGTGCCTCCCGCCGTGGAGGCTATGCAGGTCGACCGGTCTCGCCTGACACCTCAAGAGAGGACACGACGCCGCATGGAGAATCTCTGCCTGTACTGTGCCAGTACCGAACACTTCCTGAAGGATTGTCCTATCCGTCCTCCCCGCCTGGAAAGACGTACGCTGACTCCGCACAAAGGTGAGACAGTCCTTGATGTCAACTCTGCTTCTCCACGTCTTACTGTGCCTGTGCGGATATCTGCCTCTGCCTTCTCCTTCTCTACTATGGCCTTCTTGGATTCCGGATCTGCAGGAAATTTTATTTTGGCCTCTCTCGTCAACAGGTTCAACATCCCAGTGACCAGTCTCGCCAGACCCCTCTACATCAATTGTGTAAACAATGAAAGATTGGACTGTACCATACGTCTCCGCACGGAGCCCCTTCTAATGTGCATCGGACCTCATCACGAGAAGATTGAATTTTTGGTCCTCCCCAATTGCACTTCCGAAATCCTCCTTGGACTACCCTGGCTTCAACTCCATTCCCCAACCCTGGATTGGTCCACTGGGGAGATCAAGAGTTGGGGGCCCTCTTGTTTCAAGGACTGCCTAAAACCGGTTCCCAGTACCCCTTGCCGTGACTCTGTGGTTCCCCCTGTAACCGGTCTCCCTAAGGCCTATATGGACTTTGCGGATGTTTTTTGCAAAAAACAAGCTGAGACTCTACCTCCTCACAGGCCTTATGATTGTCCTATTGACCTCCTCCCGGGCACTACTCCACCCCGGGGCAGAATCTATCCTCTGTCCGCCCCAGAGACTCTTGCTATGTCGGAGTACATCCAGGAAAATTTAAAAAAAGGCTTTATCCGTAAATCCTCCTCTCCTGCCGGAGCCGGATTTTTCTTTGTGTCCAAAAAAGATGGCTCTCTACGTCCTTGCATTGACTACCGCGGTCTTAATAAAATCACGGTAAAGAACCGCTACCCCCTACCCCTCATCTCTGAACTCTTTGATCGCCTCCAAGGTGCCCACATCTTTACCAAACTGGACTTAAGAGGTGCTTATAATCTCATCCGCATCAGAGAGGGGGATGAATGGAAAACGGCATTTAACACTAGAGATGGACACTTTGAGTATCTGGTCATGCCCTTTGGCCTGTGCAACGCCCCTGCCGTCTTCCAAGACTTTGTTAATGAAATTTTTCGTGATCTCTTACACTCCTGTGTTGTTGTATATCTGGACGATATCCTGATTTTTTCTGCCAATCTAGAAGAACACCGCCAGCATGTCCGTATGGTTCTTCAGAGACTTCGTGACAATCAACTTTATGCCAAGATAGAGAAATGTCTGTTTGAATGCCAATCTCTTCCTTTCCTAGGATACTTGGTCTCTGGCCAAGGACTACAAATGGATCCAGACAAACTCTCTGCCGTCTTAGATTGGCCACGCCCCTCCGGACTCCGTGCTATCCAACGTTTTTTGGGGTTCGCCAATTATTACAGGCAATTTATTCCACATTTTTCTACCGTTGTGGCCCCTATCGTGGCTTTAACCAAAAAAAATGCCAATCCCAAGTCTTGGCCTCCTCAAGCGGAAGACGCCTTTAAACGACTCAAGTCTGCCTTTTCTTCGGCTCCCGTGCTCTCCAGACCTGACCCATCTAAACCCTTCCTATTGGAGGTTGATGCCTCCTCTGTAGGAGCTGGAGCGGTCCTTCTACAAAAAAATTCTTCCGGGCATGCTGTTACTTGTGGTTTTTTTTCTAGGACCTTCTCTCCGGCGGAGAGGAACTACTCCATCGGGGATCGAGAGCTTCTAGCCATTAAATTAGCACTTGAGGAATGGAGGCATCTGCTGGAGGGATCAAGATTTCCAGTTATTATTTACACCGATCACAAGAACCTCTCCTATCTCCAGTCTGCCCAACGGCTGAATCCTCGCCAGGCCAGGTGGTCTCTGTTCTTTGCCCGATTTAATTTTGAAATTCACTTTCGGCCTGCCGATAAGAACATTAGGGCCGATGCTCTCTCTCGTTCCTCGGATGCCTCGGAAGTTGAACTCTCTCCGCAACACATCATTCCTCCTGACTGCCTGATTTCCACTTCTCCAGCCTCCATCAGGCAAACTCCTCCAGGGAAGACCTTCGTCACTCCACGCCAACGCCTCGGAATCCTCAAATGGGGTCACTCCTCCCATCTCGCAGGCCATGCGGGCATCAAGAAATCTGTGCAACTCATCTCTCGCTTCTATTGGTGGCCGACTCTGGAGACGGATGTCGTGGACTTTGTGCGAGCCTGCACTGTCTGTGCCCGGGATAAGACTCCTCGCCAGAAGCCCGCTGGTTTTCTTCATCCTCTGCCTGTCCCCGAACAGCCTTGGTCTCTGATTGGTATGGATTTTATTACAGACCTACCCCCATCCCGTGGCAACACTGTTGTTTGGGTGGTCGTTGATCGATTCTCCAAGATGGCACATTTCATCCCTCTTCCTGGTCTTCCTTCAGCGCCTCAGTTGGCTAAACAATTTTTTGTACACATTTTTCGTCTTCACGGGTTGCCCACACAGATAGTCTCGGATAGAGGCGTCCAATTCGTGTCTAAATTCTGGAGGACTCTCTGTAAACAACTCAAGATTAAATTAAACTTTTCTTCTGCATATCATCCTCAATCCAATGGACAAGTAGAAAGAATTAACCAGGTCTTGGGTGATTATTTACGACATTTTGTTTCCTCCCGCCAGGATGATTGGGCAGATCTTCTACCATGGGCCGAATTCTCGTATAACTTTAGAGTCTCTGAATCTTCCTCCAAATCCCCATTTTTCGTGGTGTACGGCCGTCACCCTCTTCCCCCCCTCCCTACTCCCTTGCCCTCTGGTTTGCCCGCTGTAGATGAAGTGACTCGTGATCTTTCCACCATATGGAAAGAGACCCAAGATTCTCTTTTACAGGCTTCATCTCGCATGAAAAAGTTTGCCGATAAGAAAAGAAGAGCTCCCCCCATTTTTGCTCCCGGAGACAAGGTATGGCTCTCCGCTAAATATGTCCGCTTTCGTGTCCCCAGTTACAAACTGGGTCCACGCTATCTTGGTCCTTTCAAAGTCTTGTGCCAAATTAATCCTGTCTCTTACAAACTTCTTCTTCCTCCTTCTCTCCGTATTCCTAATGCCTTTCATGTCTCTCTTCTTAAACCACTCATCATCAACCGTTTCTCTCCCAAATTAGTTTCTCCCACTCCTGTCTCCGGTTCTTCTGACGTCTTCTCAGTGAAAGAGATACTGGCATCCAAGACGGTCAGAGGAAAAAGGTTCTTTTTGGTGGATTGGGAGGGCTGTGGACCTGAAGAGAGATCCTGGGAACCTGAGGACAACATTCTAGACAAAAGTCTGCTCCTCAGGTTCTCAGGCTCTAAGAAGAGGGGGAGACCCAAGGGGGGGGTACTGTTACGCCGAGCGCTCCGGGTCCCCGCTCCTCCCCGGAGCGCTCGCTTGTCTCTTGCTACCGCAGCGCTCCGGGCAGCTCCACTGACCCGGTGCGCTGCGATATCGTCTCCAGCCGGGATGCAATTCGCGATGCGGGTAGCGCCCGCTCGCGATGCGCATCCCGGCTCCCGTACCTGACTCGCTCTCCGTCTGTCCTGTCCCGGCGCGCGCGGCCCCACTCCCTAGGGCGCGCGCACGCCGGGTCTCTGCGATTTAAAGGGCCACTGCGCCGCTGATTGGCGCAGTGGTTCCAATTAGTGTGTTTCACCTGTGCACTCCCTATTTATACCTCACTTCCCCTTCACTCCCTCGCCAGATCTTGTTGCCATTGTGCCAGTGAAAGCGTTTCCTTGTGTGTTCCTAGCCTGTGTTCCAGACCTCCTGCCGTTGCCCCCGACTACGATCCTTGCTGCCTGCCCCGACCTTCTGCTACGTCCGACCTTGCTTCTGTCTACTCCCTTGTACCGCGCCTATCTTCAGCAGTCAGAGAGGTTGAGCCGTTGCTAGTGGATACGACCTGGTCACTACCGCCGCAGCAAGACCATCCCGCTTTGCGGCGGGCTCTGGTGAAAACCAGTAGTGACTTAGAACCGATCCACTAGCACGGTCCACGCCAATCCCTCTCTGGCACAGAGGATCCACTACCTGCCAGCCGGCATCGTGACATGCACATAGTGCTCTCTCACTTCTGAGCCTTGTTGTGCGCCCACAGAGCACTTTAAGCCCACATATGGGGTATTTCCGTATTCAGGAGAAATTGCGTTGCAAATTTTGGGGGTCTTTTTTTCTCCTTTTACCGCTTGTGAAAATTAAAAGTATGGGGCAACACCAGCATGTTAGTGTAAAAAAATTTTTTTTACACTAACATGCTGGTGTAGACCCCAAAATTACCTTTTCATAAGGGGTAAAAGGAGAAAAAGGCCCCCAAACTTTGTAACACAATTTCTCCTGAGTACGGAAATACCCCATATGTAGCCCAAACTGTTTCCTTGAAATACGACAGGGCTCCGAAGCGAGAGAGCACCATGCACATTTGAGGTCTAAATTGGGGATTTCAATCCGCCACAAAAAATACCCTACGGCAGTGTTTCCCAGGGTGTCTCCAGCTGTTGCAAAACTCCCAGCATGCCTTGACAGACAGTGGCTGTCCGGCAATACTGTGAGTTGTAGTTTTTCAACAGCTGGAGGCTCCGTTTTGGAAACAGTGCTGTACAAGACTTTTTTTATTTTTTATTTGGGGGGGGGGGGGGGGGCTGTGTAGGGGTATGTAGTGTTTTACTTTTTATTTTGTGTAGTGTAGTGTTTTTAGGATACATACACATGGGCGGAGGTTTACAGTGAGTTTCTCGCTGGGAGTTTGAGCTGCATTTGCCGCATCTCAAACTTGCAGCAGAACTCGCTGTAAGCCCACCCGTGTGAATGTACCCTGTACATTCACATGGGGGGGGGGGGGAGGGGGGCAAAATACCCTTTGGTAGTCTGTGCATGCTGGGAGTTGTAGTTAAGCAACAGCTTGATGCACTTTTTTATAAAAAAAAATGTGCCTCCAGCTGTTGTATAACTACAACCCCCAGCATGCACAGACTACCAAAGGGCATGCTGGAAGTTGTAGTTGGAACCCCAATCCAGCTGTTGCAAAACTACAACTCCCAGCATGCCCTTTGGCTTTGCATGCCAACAGCAGGAAGTGAACAGGCCTTACCTCCTGCTGTATCCTGCCCGGGACCGCCACCGCTTCTGCAGCCGGTCCTGCTGCTTCGGTCACCGCCACCGATCCTGAGGGGACCCCCTCCAGACCAGGGCAAGGTAGGAGACCCCCGTCGGCTCCGATCGCCGTCCCCAGCAGGTCCGAGATTGATCGGTTGTTCTGACCGATCAATCACGTGATCGTGAGGCGGCACCCATGCCACCTCACTCCTGCTGAGTAAGGGTTAATGGGGCTGTCTCGGACAGCCCAATTCTCCCCTTTTTTTCCGGGTCACCAGAGACCCGATTGACCTGGAATAACCGCAAATCGCACTGAATTGACGCGCGATTTGTGGCGATCGCCGATATGGGGGACCTCAGGACCCCCCTGGGCGATATGCCGGGATGCCTGCTGAACGATATCAGCAGGCATCCCAGTCCGGTCCCTGCCCGGTGAGAATGCAGGGCGTACCCATATGCCCTGAGTCCTTAAGGACTCGGAAATGGGGGCGTATGGATACGTCGTGCTTCATTAAGAGGTTAAGGTGAAAACAGGCTGAGTCCCTAAGGGGTTAATATTCTCAGCATATATTGGCCCAGATTTATCAAACTGTGTGAGAGAAAAAGTGGAGAGCTTTTTCCACAGCGACCAATCACAGCTCAGCTACCAAGCTGAGGTAAAGTGAAACCTGAGCTGTGATTGGTTGCTGTGGGAAAATCACTATCTTTTTCTCTCACAGTGTGATCTGTGGGCCAAATGTCTCACCAGTCAGGTAGCCCCCAGTGTAAAAGCACATAAACCAAGTTTTACACACAACTCCCATAGACTTCACCACTCTTTTCCTCAGGTCTCCCCTTGTATAGTGAGCCCTCCCCCTCCTCACTCCCACAGTCAGCACCATGGACATCATTTCCCCCCTCTAACATGGCAGCAGCCAGAAGCTTGGACTTGTGTGTTTTCCCTGCACTCAGTTGGCTTCTCTCCCTTACATTCCCTCCTCCACTCTAGACAGCTGCAGCAGCCCCGGACTCTTACCCCAGTACATGATCTCACTCCCCGCAGTAGGTGACAGCTTCTCCCGCCCTCTGCTCAGGGCAGTGTGTCATGCTGACATCTTCATGACGCATGCGTAGCTCCGTTGGTGAGACGCCATCCTCACTGTGCACAAGTCACATGATGTAATGAGATCACAGGGGGTGGGGCTTACCAAGACATACCCAGAGCACTGTGACTACAGTGAGAAGTCTGTGGCACAATAGAGGTGAAAACTAATGGTACATGGGGTCCGGAGGTGGTCCTGTGAAGGGTGCCTGCTATACAGAGCTGTGCTGTGTCAATATGCAGCTGAGCAAGGAGAAGGCAGAGCTGGGATCAGTGGAGATGCAAGGTTTATTGCAAGGGTCTGGGAGGTGGGGTGGAGCAGAGAACAAACTGTCACATGATCTGTGACATTTCGTCTTCTCAGCTCAGCAGTTCCAGGAGACGAAACATCACTGAGGGCTAAGACAGTTGTCCTGGTCCCTTCACATCACAGTTAAACGGTGACATTGGGGCAAAACATTAATATACCTCCAATTAGTAAGTTGCTGATCTTCGCCCCCCCCTTAAAGGAAAACTGTCACACTTTTGCTCCCGCACTATCCACAGGTACTGATGGATAGTGTGGGAGACACTGATTCCTATGATCCCTACCTACCTATATCCGCCGGGCCGTTCACCCGCAATCTTAATTTTATTGTATGTGGAAATCTGGCTGTAACTGGCACGGGCGGGGCTTCTGTAGCTTAACTTGCACTGACGTCAGCACCGCTTATGAATATTCATCCCCCCTCCCTCCAGGTAGGAGCGGCGAACAGAGGGAGGGAATATTCATAAGCGGGCGGCGCTGACGTCAGTGCAAGTTAAGCTACAGAAACCCCACCCGTGCCAGTTAAAGCCAGATTTCCACATATAATAAAACTAAGATTGCGGTCGAACGGCCGGGGGGATCCGGCCAAGGTAGGGCTCATAGGAATCAGCGTCCCTCGCACTATCCATCAGTACCTGTGGTTAGTGCAGGAGCAAACATGTGACAGTTTTCCTTTAATTAAATGTAGTGTTTCAAACATGGATAAGGCTGGGTTCACATCACGACACCCCCCCCTCCTCAGCACTCCAGGCGGCACTTCCTGTGTTTGGACTTTGGTCCAAAGTCTGTGTATGAGTTGGGGGAAAATGTGCAAATAAAACATAATAAAACATAGAAAACTTCATTTTTTTTAAACAAAGTATATTAGAAATATTTTTCATTTACCATAAGGAGTGCAATAGCAAAAAAGTTTTTTAATGAGAGTGCCCATTTAAGGACCAAGCATTTTTCTGTTTTTGCACTTTCGTTTTTTGCTCCTTACCTTTTAAAAATCATAACCCTTTCAAGTTTGCACCTGAAAATTCAGGAGAGGGCATATTTTTTGCGCCACCAATTCTACTTTGTAATGACATCAGTCATTTTACTCCAAAATCTTCGGCGAAACAGGAAAAAAACTTATAACCTATAACTTTAAAAAAAATTTGCGTCGTGATCTGAACTTTTAATCGGTACCATTTTTGTTTTCATCGGACTTTTTGATCGCTTTTTATTCCTTTTTTATGGTATAAAAAGTGACCAAAAATACGCTATTTTTGATTTTTTTTGCACGTACGCCATTGACTGTGTGGTTTAATTAACGAAATATTTTATAGTTCGGTGATACCACATATGTTTATTTTTATTATGTTTATATATTTTTTATATGGAATTTGGGAAGTGATTTAAACTTTTAATAAGGAAGGGATTAATTAAACTTTTTTAGTCCATAGTCCAAGTTCCATAGAACCACATTGATCTGTGTGCTCTGCACTCGATTGATAAAGCCTGGTCCTGCCAGGCTTTATCATTCTGAGCGCCGTAGCCGGCACAGGACGTGAGGCACTCAGGCTACAGTGGATCGCCTGGGGGGGGCATCCACCCCACCGGACCACCAGGGACGGGATAAAGGCACTTTTAGATGCCGCTGTCAGCTTTGACAGTGGCGATCTAAAGGGTTAATATCCGGTCGTGGGATCGCCGCATGTCAGCTATTAACGCCGGCCCCCAGCTACAAGAATTAGCTGGGGGCCGGCCGGTATGAGTCGGGAGCCAGCGTCATACCCCATTAACGGCACATGAACGAGCATAGACGTCCATGGTTGTTAATGGGTTAAACCCTTAAGGTATGCCCTGAAGTCCTGGTACTTATTATTAATTATTTCCGGTCCCAGACGCTTGCCAGGCAAGGACCGGACCCCCCGATACCGGCGATCATCGAAAATCGCCGGCCAATTCAGACTACTGTGACCATTCTGGGTCACATGTGACCCGATGACCCCGAAAAGGAGGGTGATCAGTGGTGTTATATACACCACCAATCACCCTCCGTACTGTACTGGGAGGGGGTAGTGATGCCACCCCCAGGACAGTTGTGATTAGCCAGACGGAGCGACAACACCAATCACAGGAGCTCTGTGTTGCTCTGTTATGCTCACATGTTGTGTGATCTGGTGAGCAGAACGGAACCCCTTGCTGCTTCTCCCCCCCCCCCCCCTCCACACACACACATTAGAGATTAAGGACAGTTTAGTAGGAGTCAAAAAAAGAATATTTTTTTTTTTGGCAGTGCACCACTACTGCAGGTGTCCTCAGGTCAGCAGCACCTTTAGCTGCAAGACCCGGGCCCTCCAGGGTCGCTGCTATCTGCCTCCAGCCTTTTTTTGGGCGCAGACTTTTTTTTTGCTGTGTTTCCAGACCCTCTTCCATATAAAAGAGCGGCCGGCCACCGTTAGCCAATCACCCACCCACCGCTGATCAGTTCCGTAAAAATTTTTGGGAGGCCTATGTACCTGGAAGGGAGGTCTCTATTGATGAGTCTCTCATCAGCTTTAAGGGGAGACTCCTCTTCCGCCAGTACATTCCCACTAAGCGGGTGTGGATAACTTTTATACCAGTGTCCCTCTTTTCACATCCCTCACCGCCAGATCCACAGTCGCTTGTGGGACAGTCCGGAAGATTCAAAGAGGCCTTCCCCTCCAAACACCTATTCCCCGGGTTGAGTCCCGTGCCCTTACCCATGAAAACCTGTTGCTGGTCAGGTATGAGAATAAGAGAGATGTCCTTGTGCTCACCACAATTCATGGGAATGGCAGCACCCCTGTCCCTGTGCGAGGTACCGCGGGACCAGTCCTCAAGCCCGAATGTATTCTGGACTACAATCGGTATATGGGGGGAGTTGATCTGTCTGATCAAGTCCTCAAGCCATATAATGCCATGGGGAAAACATGGGCATGGTACAGAAAAGTTGCGGTCTACATGGTTACAGGTTGCCATGTACAACTCTTTTGTCCTGTCCCAACACAGGGACATACCTGCAGTTCCAAGTTCTGAAGGCCCTCATCTTTGGTGACCACCGAAGAGCGGGCCAGTGCACCTCTGGAACTGTGGGCCCCCGGATCGTCCCCGGCCAACACTTTCCAGGTGAGGTCCCCCACACTGGAAAGAAGGGACGATCCCAGAAAAAATGCAGAGTGTGTCAGAGGAGGGGGATTCAGAAGGACACCACCACTCAGTGCGACACTTGCCCTGATCATCTGGGCCTCTGCATTAGCAATTGCTTCAGGGAGTATTACACTTCCATGGAGCGCTAAAGTTTTAATCCTTTTCCCTAATTTTAATTCCCCAGAATTCTACTCCAATTTACCAGTCCAGAGTACATTGTCTTCCAAATTTTAAATCCAACCCCCCCTCCCCCAAAGAAAAAATTAAAACTCTTTTCCAATACCTTTACCCATTCTTTCCCCCCCCCCAAAAAAAAATGGGTGATGGGACACAGAGTCAACAGCATTGGGGGTTTGCAAGTTGCCTCAAATGCGCAGCGCTCGCTCCCCACCAGAGCGGAATGCGCATTTGAGGTAACAGAATAGGGACGGCCACACACATCGCATTCCCAGACTGACGATTCAGCGCATAGGGTGCCCTCCCAGCACGTTACCCCATATGTGGATGTATTTCCATAGTCACGAGAAAAATCCCTGTAGAGGTGTAGTTTCAAAACTGTGGTCACTTTACATTTTTTTTTTTTTAGATTTTATGTCAGATTGTTAGGGACAGCGCTCCAGCCATCTATCCTGGCCATGAGCGCTCCCCCTCTCCTGTCCCTGCCCATCCCAGGACTGACGGTGCAGGACGCACCCGCATGCGTGTCCCGGGCGTTGCTAGGGGCAATGCTCCGGCCGTCCTGTCCAGCTGTGAGCTTTCCCTATCTAGTCCCTGCGGTGGCTCCGGGACATTCCAGCATGCGAGCCCTGGGCGCCCCCTCACCTCTCTCTGCTCCTGGCTGTTCTTCTGTTCTGCTTCACCGGCGCACGCATCCCCTGCCCTTAGGGCGTGCGTGTGCTGGCATTGCTAAATTTAAAGGGCCAGTACGCCCATAATTGGTTGTTCGCTGGACAGACTCTATATGAGTACGGCACCTCCCTATTAGGGTGCCAGATTTTTGTGCTTGGTGCCCTAGAGAAAGCGTTTCTGATTTTGCGCCAAATTATTCTTTTTGACCTCCAGCTTGGGACCCGACTTTGCTCCTTTGCCACCTGCCTCCTGACCTTGTGCCGGTGACCCAACTTTGCTCCTTTGCTGCCTGCCTCCTGACCTAGTGCCTGTGACCCGACGCTCCAGCCGTCCTGTCGGGCTGTGAGCGCTCCCCATCTAGTCCATGTGGCGGCTCCGGGACTCGCTATGCGGGACGTGCCCGCATGCGAGCCCCGGGCGTCCCCTCATCTCTCTCTGCTTCTGGCTGTTTTTCTGTTCTGCTACTCTGGCGCACGCATCCCCTGCCCTTATGGCGTGCGTGCGCCGGCATTGCTAAATTTAAAGGGCCAGTACGCCCATAATTGGTTGTTCGCTGGAAAGACTCTATATTAGTCCGGCACCTCCCTATTAGGGTGCCGGATCTTTGTACTTAGTGCCCTAGTGCCTTAATCGGGAGAAATTGGTCTTCAAAATTTGGGGTTCATTTTCTCCTATTACCCCATGTGAATGTAAAAAATTTGGAGTAACACCATAATTTTAGTGTTAAAATCAAATTTAAAATTTTCTCATCCAAGTTCAACGCAAACCCGTCAAACACCCATGAGGTGTTAAGGCTCACTGTACCCCTTGTTACATTCCTTGAGGGGTGTAGTTTCCCAAATAGTGTGCCATGTGGAGTCTTTTTGCTGTTCTGGCACCATGGGGGCTTCCTAAATGCAACATTCCCCCCAAAAAATATGACAGCTAAATTTGCTCTCCAAAATCCCACAGTTGCTCTTTCCCTCTTGGAAACAAGTAGCAAACTGCAAACAGCTCTCTCCAAACACCAGGTCCAGGCCTGTCTGCACTCCAAACACCTGAGCCCGGATTGGCCTGGACCGAATGCAGCAATGTAAAAGGGGATATCCAGCACAAGGTGCAGTAAAATCAGGTAGCTTTATTGGAGTATCATAGGACACACAAGTAACAGGACAAACGCCGACACATTTTGGATCTCACAGGATCCTTAGTCATGCTGAAATCGCGACATCCCGAACAGCTTGCAGGATGTGCAGGAGGCAGGTAAGGATCTTCCTCACGTCCTGCAAGCTGTTCAGGATGCCGCGATTTCACTGTGGCGGTCCCCGACAGCACCACTAAGCTGCCGGGAAGCTTTCACTTCAGACACGGCAATCAACTTTGGTCGCCACGTCTGAAGGGATAATACCGGGCATCACCGTGATCGATGATGTCTGGTATTAACCGCGGGTCCCGGCCATTGATGGCCGTAGGGACTGACGTTATATTGCAGGAGCTGGCGCAGGATGTAAATTTATGTCCTGCGTCCTTAAGGGGTTAATTCCTTTACTCTGCCAATACCTTACATAACCTTTTCAAGACTTACACTACATGTCTGTAGGGGGCAGTGTTTCTTTAAGGCACCACAAAAAATTACAAAAGCTACATGTCCATCTGTTGGGAAAGGTCAGCTGTTCTCAGGGTCTTCTCCATTCTTACAGTGACCCTATGTCATCTAATAGCCACTAAGCATTATATTTAGCTCTACAGCTAAATATAGCTCTGACTGTCACTTCAGTTGCAATCCACACAGTCAGCTGTCCTGGAAAACAGCACATGACAACTGAGCAAACGTAATGTATATACAAAAGAACAAAGAGAAATCAGGCAAGGCACAGTGGAGGACTTGTAGTCCGAAGTGGGTGCACAGGCTCCAAGGGTCCGACTCAAGATCCCATGGATTATGATCCAAAAAATAAATGTATTCACCCATCAATGAGATGCAACGTTTCGATCCACAATCCGGATCTTTATCAAGCATTTTGATATAGTGTAACAAGCCAGTATTTATATGGTATAAAACAATGACCTCATATCCTTCAGGGGGTGTGGCCACCCATGTATAGAAAAACTAATTAGTAATATAATGCATAATCAACGTAAAATAATACATAGTCCACCAGATCTAGTGTTCATACAATCATGCACCTAATATATACAGGGAAAATCCACCTATATAAGTGTATACAATAAGAGTTCCGATATCCAACTGTCCGGTCCCCTTCACTTACCACCATATCCCGAACGTCATTACCGGAAACATGCGGCCTGTGTTTGTAAACAAACACTCTGTGCAGAAGCGGATGGCCGATCGCGTTCGCGAGGGGCCGCCGCTATGCGCCCGCATAGTCAGCAGACAAGTCACATTATCACGGTCACATGACCGCTCACTCCAGCGGTCACGTGATATGTCAAATGGACGTAAGAAGTAAACATAAGCCTGTCTAGCGGACCCAATAGATAAAGAAGGTGATTTCATGTACCAAACCAGAAATACTAAAAAAAAAAAAAAAAATAATAATAATAATAAAGAGACATTTGCATAACCCAAATAGGGGAATACAAAAAAGGTTAATAATGGTCAAAAGGGGAACATAGACTCAATATAAATATATAAGGGGACCTCTATCAAAGGTGTTAGCCATAGATACATGTCACCCAATTAAATAAAGAAGTTCATGTGTACATGGGGGATACACAATCCTCCATGTCCCACATCATCATCCCTAACATAGGGGTGTGATGTATGTGTTCACGGACGTGTCACCCTCACATAACTCACATCTTCACAACCCCACTTGCTGAGATTATATGTGCCCCCTGACTCATTCCAACATGTCAAAAAATAGGTAATTACTATAAAATTTAAGCAATTGGCTCTTTATTCATCTCAAAAACGGCAGTACTGGGCCCACAGCAGGTTAATATACATTGATCATGTAGACTTGAAAACAAGATTCCTTATGACATCGGATAGGGGCAGTTGGAAGGTTCTTCCAGAGGATATCTAAGAAGAAAGAACAAAAAGGAAGTGTTAAATGTGATGATGTCATAAAACAGATTAAAATCATATGAATAGTACACAAGAAAAATACATCACTATACATGTGAAGTATGGCTATCAGCTTACATAATTTTGCTTACTCAAAAAAAATGGTTTTAATGAAAATTCAATATTCATACCAACTGGTCTCAATGAGGGACATTTATTAATGTTTGCTTATGTATTCTTTTTTTTTAGTAATTTTTTCCTTACTTTTTTTTTGCTTATGTGTGACTTATTTATCAACTGGTTTCAGCCTGTTGATAATTTTCTTTCACGTAAGCAATTTTTCCTTTTTTACTTTGGTAGTACCTTTTTCTGCTCCATGTTTGAGCTGGAGTAAATTTAGTCAATTTTTAACGCTGTTGCGACTTTTTTTGCGCAGTTGCGACTGTCGCAGTTAATAAATACCTGACTACCCGTAGTCCATTTTAAAATTATTACTACGTAGTTAATTTTTGGAAAACTTGCTTTTCTCGCTTTCCAGTCAAAATGTCGCACGAAAAATCGCGTAGTCGCAGTTGCGACAATTTTGCGACAATTATAGTAAAGAAAACCTGACTAAACCCGTTGATAAATGTCCATAAATGTGTTCAGTTTAGAAATCCATCTTAGTTCTTTCTGTTTCAATAAACCTCTCTTTAAGACCGGTACATGATCGATAATGGAGAATTTTAATTGATCGACCCTGTGATTACACTCTAGGAAATGGCGTGGTACGGGGAGGTCTATCTTCCATGTCCTAATAGTAGATTTATGGTTATTTAACCTGATCCTGCATTGGGTTGTCGTTTCCCCTACATATAATTTTGCACAAGGACAGGTAAGTACATAAATTACATATTCACTCCTACAGGTGAGATGGTATTTTATTTTAAACGTCTGTCCAGTGGTGGGGTGAGTGAAGACATTTCCTTTTACCATCATGGTGCAATTGTCACATTCCATACATGGGAAACATCCGGGTTTTAACTCGGATGCTAAATCCTGTCTAAAATTGCTGACATCAGTTCTTACCAACTTATCTTTGATGTTTGGTGCCCTCCTATAAGATAATAAAGGGGGACTGGCGAATTCAGGTACAGTCTCAAAAGAGTTTTTCAAAATGTTCCAGTGTGAGGCTACAATCCTACCAATCTTCGTACTGTAATCGGTGTATGTAGATACAAAAGGGATCCGACCTATCTTCTTTTTTTGTGGAGTGGTGTCTGTCGACGGAAGCAATAAAGTATCACGATCCATGGATTTAACTGTATGGATATGTCTATTCACCAATATTTTGGGATAACCCCTATCAGTGAATTTTTGACCCATTTCTCCCAATCTACTCTCAAGGCTGGAGGGGTCATCAACAATCCTCCTGACCCTCATTAGTTAACTAAGGGGTAAGGATTTAATCATATTTTTGGGATGTGAGCTTTCATATCTTAATAAGTTGTTCCTGTCAGTCGGTTTAATGAACAAATCGGTTTTGAGTCTTGAATCCTCAATAAACGTCCAAGTATCTAGGAATTGGATCCCTTTGTCAGATGACACCATCGTGAATTTATTGTCACGATCAATGTCATTAAGAAAATCAAAAAAGGTTTTGAGTTCCGTGGATGTGCCTCCCCAGATAACAAAAATGTCATCTATGTATCTCCACCATTTGAGAACCTTCTCAAAATGGTGGGATACATAGATGACACTGATTTCCAAATCCGCCATCACCATGTTCACGTAGGTTGGCGCCATGTTAGATCCCATGGCGGTCCCTCGCTTTTGAATGTAAAAAATTTTGTCAAAAAGAAAATAATTGCATGTCAGAATAATTTCCACCAACCCTAGCAAAAACTCCCTGGCATCTGGACTGTAATGTATATACAGTGACTCCTCAACCTACGATGGCCCCGACATACGATAATTTCAACATGCGATGGCCTCTCAGTCTGAACAGTCGCCTAACTGCTTTTCATGCTGAGACATATTAGATGAGAGACCACAGAAGAGCCATCTGCGATTCTAGTCTATGGTTTAAAAAGTTGTTAGAGGCATAAATCTAATCCCTAGCATTGCAGAAGTGGATAGATGTGTTGGATGTCGTGTCGTGTCGGGGGATCTTATATCCTGATAGCGATCCAAAAAATTTAAAAATGAGAGACTACGGGGAAGTTGCGTTGTATTGGAATTGAGAGACTATGGGGAAGTTGCGTTGTATTATGAACAGGTGTCATCTGTGAAGCAGGCCACCCTCACTTCTGTGTCTCCTACATTAATGCCCTGATACAGATCTTTTTAACCCCTTGATGAAGGACGTAAATGTACGTCCTGGAGATGTGGTACTTAACGCACCAGGACGTACATTTATGTCCTAAGCATTACCGCGGGCATTGGAGCGATGCCCGGATCATGCGCGGCAGATACCAGCTGTTGATCGCAGCCAGGGACCCGCCGGTAATGGCGGAAACCCGCGATCCCGCGGATGTCCGCCATTAACCCCTCAGATGCCGTGATCAATACAGATCATGGCATCTGCAGCATCGGGGTCACTTAATTGGATGATCGGATTGCCCGCAGCGCTGCCCCGGCGATCCGATCATCCAGCATGGCAGCCGGAGATCCCCTCACCTGCCTCCGCTGTCTTCCGGGAGTCTTCTGCTCTGATTTGCCTTCCCGCAGACCAGAGCAGAAGATGACCGATAGCCCTGATCAGTGCTATGTCCTATACATAGCACTGAACAGGATTAGCAATCGAATGATTGCTTTAAATAGTCCCCTATGGGGACTATTAAAGTGTAAAAATAAGTTAAAAAAGTAAAAAAATTAAGTAAAAAAAAATGTGAAAACCCCCTCCCCCCCAAAAAACGTAAATTGCCCCATTTTCCCTATTTCACCCCCAAAAAGTGTTAAATATTTTATATACATATTTGGTATCGCCGCGTGCGTAAATATCTAAACTATTAAAATAAAATGTTAATGATACCGTACGGTGAACGGCATGAACGTAAAAAAAAAAAAAAAGCCCAAAATAGCTGCTTTTTTATAACATTTTATTCCAAATTTTTTTTTATAAAAAATGTATTAAAAGTTTTATATAAGAAAATATGGTATCAATAAAAACCCCTTAACGACGAAGGACGTAAATGTACGTCCTGGAGATGTGGTACTTAACGCACCAGGACGTACATTTATGTCCTAAGCATTACCGCGGGCATCGGAGCGATGCCCGGATCATGCGCGGCAGATACCAGCTGTTGATCGCAGCCAGGGACCCGCCGGTAATGGCGGAAACCCGCGATCCCGCGGATGTCCGCCATTAACCCCTCAGATGCCGTGATCAATACAGATCATGGCATCTGCAGCATCGGGGTCACTTAATTGGATGATCGGATTGCCCGCAGCGCTGCCCCGGCGATCCCATCCTCCAGCATGGCAGCCGGAGGTCCCCTCACCTGCCTCCGCTGTCTTCAGGGAGTCTTCTGCTCTGATTTGCCTTCCCGCAGACCAGAGCAGAAGATGACCGATAACCCTGATCAGTTTTAAGTCCTATACATAGCACTGAAAAGGATTAGCAATCGAATGATTGCTTTAAATAGTCCCCTATGGGGACTATTAAAGTGTAAAAATAAGTTAAAAAAGTGAAAAAATAAAGTAAAAAAAAAATGTGAAAAACCCCCTCCCCCAATAAAAACGTAAATTGCCCCATTTTCCATATTTCACCCCCAAAAAGTGTTAAATATTTTATATACATATTTGGTATCGCCGCGTGCGTAAATATCTGAACTATTAAAATAAAATGTTATGATACCGTACGGTGAACGGCGTGAACGTAAAAAAAAAAGCCCAAAATAGCTGCTTTTTTATAACATTTTATTCCAAAATTTTTTTATAAAAAATGTATTAAAAGTTTTATATAAGAAAATATGTTATCAATAAAAAGTACAGATCATGGCGCAAAAAATGGGCCCTCATACCGCCACTTATACGGAAAAATGAAAAAGTTATAGGTCTTCAAAATAGGGGATCTTAAACGTACTAATTTGTTTTTTTTTTTTAAGTGCAACAGTAATAGAAAAGTATGTTATCATGGGTATCATTTTAATCCTATTGACCCAAAGAATAAAGAACATATGTCACTTTTACCGTAAATTGTATGGCGTGAAAACGAAACCTTCCAAAATTAGCAAAATTGCGGTTTTCTTTTTAATTTCCCCACACAAATAGTATTTTTTTGGTTGCGCCATACATTTTATGGTAAAGTGAGTGATGGCATTAGAACGGTCAACTGGTTGCGCAAAAAACAAGCCCTCATACTAGTCTGTGGACGAAAATATAAAAGAGTTATGATTTTTTGAAGGCGAGGAGGAAAAAATGAAAACGTAAAAATAAAATTTTCTGCGTCCTTAAGGCCCAAATGGGCTGCGTCCTTAAGGGGTTAAATAATATGCTGTGAAAGTGGTTCCAAGGCAAGGTTAGAAAGGAGAGGGGATAATGGGCAGCTTTGTCGAGTGACCTTCAGGAAGAAGGTATCTGAAAGTCTCCCCAGTAGATAAATCTTAGCCTGTGGAGCCATATATAAGGCCCTCAAGTAGGTACGAAAGGGGCTCTGGATGTTAGCTTTGTTTAGTACCATATCTAACCAGGCCCAGTCCACATTGTCAAATGCTTTCTCTCCATCCAATGTAATGAGTGCGGGTACCTGGCTAGAATATGATTTCATCATAACTGCATCCTGGACTGCTAGAACCCTCATAAAATTGGGCACAGTGCCTACCTCCCTTTTATAAAACCCACCTGGTGGTGGCCCTTCATTATCGGCATATCGGCAAGGTAATTGCCGATACCGATAATGTCAAAAATCGGGAATATCGGCCGATAATATCGGCCAAACCGATAATCGGTCGATCCCCAGATGTAAGTAGTCCTTCCAGCTGGAGTGCTGCATTTAAAGAGGTACTACGCCCCTAGACATCTTTTCCCCTATCCAAAAGATAAGGGATATGATGTATAATCGCGGGGGTTCAGCCACTGGGGACCCCTGCAATCTCTCCAGCAGCACCCACTTGTCATCAGCTGCACGGAGAAAAGATTGCCTCCTCGTGACGTCACTCCCTGCCCCCTCAATGCAAGGCTATGGGAGGGGGCATGACAGCCTTAGAACTTAAGGTTCCCATTGGTGAGCGATCAGAATCAGGTGAGTTTTCTGGACACCATGGTACAGAAGGATGGAATGTGAGGTCTCAAAACGGATTTCTTCTGTAAAGAGACAGATCGTAACAGTTTGTTACATTACATCAACTCACATCCAACAGCAGCAAAAAAAATCAATACCAAGGGCACAAAGGGAAACAAGGGACCTTAGTTTGGGAGAATTAGAGGAGAAGTTTCACCAGAGAGGCTATCCTGAACGTGTTTTACATGAAGCTAGAACCCCCAGCAGCAGAGACAAGGAACCTAAAAAACACCTTTGAATTCCCTTTATACGACAATTTCATCCATCAGACCATAAATAGACTCAATCATCAAGAGACACTGGCAGGTGTTACAGGGATCATATCCCAAAATCCAGGAATTTGTGAGCCCACCGTTAATCTGCAACAAGAGAGCCCCTAATCTGAACAACAAGTTAGTCCGGGCAGATGTGGGCTCATGGAAAACTGAATTAAAACAAACAGTCCTGAGAAGCCAACGTAAGGGCACCTATCCATGCTTGCATTGTACACAGTGCAGTAATGTAATCAAAAGTGATAGTGTATTACATCCACATACTGGAGAAGCCATCAAATTGAAACATTTTAGCACTTGTGATTCTAAGAATGTCATTTATGTCATCAAGTGTCCGTGCGGTCTCCTATACGTTGGGGAGACAACCCAGCGTGTAGGAGACCGCATAAATGGACACAAATCGACCATCAGATGCAAGAATTTATTGTACCCCATTACATACCATTTTGATAGAGCCAACCACAATATTTCACAATTACAGTATTAAGTCATAGACCATGTACAATGCCTAGGGAGAGGTGGTGACATAAAAACGTTGCTACGCAAAAAGGAGGCCTATTGGACCCACCGCCTGTCCACCCTGGAACCAAGGGGATTAAATAGGGATTATGAACTGTATTCTTTTTTATGAAGAAATGAAATTTGTCTTTTAATGAAATATTTAAAAAAAAAGTTTTTTGTACCTTGTTTATAGATTCATCAATAATGGGAGGAACCAAAAAGATCAAAAAGAACATGCAAGCCATAGGAGATCAGTAAATTCATTTATTCATTTCTTCACTTATTCATTTATTCATTTATATGCTTATTTATTTAATATAGATGATATATGTTCAGCTTCTTATGAGATAAGTTTGGAAATGTTTTGCATACAAATTGGTATCCATAGTAACCACTGAGACCAGAAGTGGGAGGGGCTTCTGTGTATATATACTGTGATATATCCATTGTATTGCATGTGAGTCTGAGAAAGGCTTTGGCCGAAACGCGTCTTTGTATCTAGCACTGTGTAAATAAACACACTACGTTTGGCAGAAGATTCCAGTGGGTGCCGGGATTTCTTTTTACAATTGTTCTGCGGCTGTCCTCGTGCACCACTTAAAATACTCGAGTGCCGACCCTTCCCACACCTCCACTATAAAACATAGATGCTGAGCACATTCTTCAATCAGAAACCTAAGTCACAAACCTTTGTTACAAACCTGTGGCAAAAGCTTGACAACATCCTAAGAAACAGCTGGAGACTCACCCACAAGGACTGCTATGCAACCGTTATGCTGTAAGGACTATGGGGGAGATTTATCAAAACCTGTCTAGAAGAAAAGTTGCTAAGTTGCCCATAGCAACCAATCACATTGCTTCTTTCATTTTGCAGAGGCCTTGTTAAAAATGAAAGAAGCGATCTGATTGGTTGCTCTGGGCAACTTTTCCTCTGGACAGGTTTTGATAAATCTCCACCTTTCTTTTTGTTTTCTGAACTTGTCTTGCCGAACTCTTTTATATATTTTTGTACCTGAATATCATTAGTTTCTCTATTTTAAACGTAGCACTGTGATATCTTTTTTCTAAGATTAACCTCTTAAGGACCCAGCCAATTTTCAGTGTAGGACCCGGCCATTTTTTGCACATCTGAGCACTGTCATTTTAAGCATTAATATCTCTGGGATGCTTTTACCTTTTATTCTGATTCCAAGATTGTTTTTTTGTGACATGTTCTACTTTATGTTAGTGGTAAAATTTTGTCGATACTTGCATCATTTCAGGGTGAAAAATTCCAAAATTTGATGAATAAATTGAAAATTTAGCATTTTCTTTTTACTTTGAAGCTCTCTGCTTATAAGGAAAATGAATATTCCAAATAAATGATATATTGATTCACATATACAATATGTCTACTTTATGTTTGCATCATAAAGTTGACATGTTTTTACTTTTGGAAGACATCAGTGGGCTTCAAAGTTCAGCAGCAATTTTCCAATTTTTCACAAAATTTTCAAAATCAAAATTTTTCAGGGATAGTTCAGTTTTGAAGTTGATTTGAAAGAAATACCTTATATGTGTATGTCAAGTGTTCGGCGGGTGCACTAGAGGGCTCAGACGAGAAGGAGCGACAGTGGGATTTTGGAGAGTGAGTTTTTCTGAAATGGTTTTGGGGGGCATGTCACATTTAAGAAGCCCCTATGGTGCCAGAACAGCAAAAAAAAAAACACATGGCATACTATTTTGGAAACAACACCCCTCAAGGAACATAACAAAGGGTCCAGTGAGCCTTAACACCCCACAGATGTTTGACGACTTTTAGTTAAAGTTGGATGTGTAAATTTTTTTTTTCAATAAATGCTAGTTTTCCCCCAAACTTTTAATTTTTACAAGAGGTAACAGGAGAAAAGGCCCCCCGAAATTTGTAACCCCATCTCTTCTGAGTATGGAAATACTTCATGTGTGGACGTCAAGTGCGCTGCTGGCAAACTACAATGCTCAGAAGAGAAGGAGTCAAATTTGGCTTTTGGAAAGCAAATTTTGCTGAAATGGTTTTTGGGGGGCATGTCACATTTAGGAAGCCCCTATGCTGCAAGAACAGCAAAAAAAAAAAAAAAAAACACATGGCATACTATTTTGAAAACTGCACCCCTCAAGGAACAGGTGTTTGATGACTTTTTGTTAAAGTTGGATGTGTAAATTAAAAAATATTTTTTTTCACTAAAATTCAGGTTTTTCTCCCACATTTTACATTTTTACAAGGGGTAATAGAAGATTACCCCTAAAATTTGTAAGAAAATTGTAACCCCATTTGCCCAACAACCGCATTGAGTATGAAAATACCCCTTGTGTGGACGTCAAGTGCTCTGCTGGCGCACTACAATGCTCAGAAGAGGAGGCGCGCCATTGAGCTTTTAGAAAGAAAATTTGTTTGGAATGGAAGTCAGGGGCCATATGTGTTTACAAAGACCCCCGTGGTGCCAGAACAGTGGACCCCCCCCCCCTACATGTGACCCCATTTTGGAAACTACACCCATCACAGAATTTAATTAGGGGTGCAGTCAGTATTTACACCCCTCTGGCGTTTGACAGATCTTTGGAACAGTGGTCTGTGCAAATGAAAAATTTCATTTTTCATTTTCACGGACCACTTTTCCATAAATGCTCACTGTACCCCTTATTACAATACATGAGGTGTGTAGTTTCCAAAATGGGGTCATATAGGGGGGGGGGGAAAGTGTGGGGGGTCCATTGTTCTGGCACTATTGGGGCTTTGTAAACACACGTGGCCTTCAATTCCGGACAAATTTTCTCTTCAAAAGCCCAATGGCGCTTCTTCTCTTCTGAGCATTGTAGTTCGCCCGCAGAGCACTTTACATCTACATATGGGGTATGAAATAGAAGAAATGGGGTTACAAATTTTGGGGGCTTTTTTCCTATTTTCCCTTGTGAAAATGAAAAATGTAGGGTAACACCAGCATTTTAGTGAATTTTTTTTTTCCATTTTTCCATCCAACTTTGAAGAATTTTCATTAAACACCTGTGGGGTGTTAAGGCTCACAATACACCCCTTGTTACATTCCGTGAGGGGTGTAGTTTCCAAAATGGGGTCACATGTGGGTATTTCTTTTTTTGCGTTTATGTCAGAATTGCTGTAAAATCAGCCACCCCTGTGAAAATCACCAATTTAGGCCTCAAATGTACATAGTGCACTCTAACTCCTGAGCCTTGTTGTGTGCCCGCAGAGCATTTTACGCCCACATTTGGGGTATTTCCTTACTCAGGAGAAATTGTGTTACAAATTTTGGGGGCCTTTATTTCCTTTTACCGCTTGTGAAAATAAAAAGTATGGGGCAACACCAGCATGTTAGTGTAAATTTTTTTTATTTTTTTACACTAACAGGCTGGTGTAGTCCCCAACGTTTACTTTTCATAAGGAGTAAAAGGAGAAAAAGCCCCCCAAAATGTGTAGTGCAATTTCTCCCGAGTACGGAAATACCCCATATGTGGCCCTAAACTGTTTCCTTGAAATACAACAGGGCTCCGAAGTGAGAGAGCGCCATGCGCATTTGAGGACTAGATTAGGGATTGCATAAGGGTGGAAACGAGGGTATTCTACGCCAATGATTCCCAAACAGGGTGCCTCCAGCTGTTGCTAAACTCCCAGCATGCCTGGACAGTCAGTGGCTGTCCAGAAATGCTGGGAGTTGTTGTTTTGCAACAGCTGGAGGCTCCGTCTTGGAAACACTGCCATACAATACATTTTTCATTTTTATTGGGGGGGGGGGGGGGGGTCCGTGTAAGGGGGTGTATATGTAGTGTTTTACCCTTTATTATGCGTTAGTGTAGTGTATTGTTTTTAGGGTACATTCGCACTGGCAAAGGATTACAGTGAGTTTCCCGCTAGGACTTTGCGCTGCGGCGAAAAATTGAAGCAGGAGACTTACTGTAAACGCACCCGTGTGAATGTACCCTGTACATTCACATGGGGGGGGGGTAAACCTCCAGCTGTTTCAAAACTACGACTTCCAGCATGTACTGAGAGACTATGCATGCTGGGTGTTGTACTTTTGCAACAGCTGGAGGCACACTGGTTGGAAAACCTTCAGTTAGGTTCTGTTACCTAACTCAGTATTTTCCAACCAGTGTGCCTCCAGCTGTTGCAAAACTACAACTCCCAGCATGTACTGATCTCCGAAGGGCATGCTGGGAGATGTAGTTATGCAACAGCTGGAAGTACGCAACTGCAACTCCCAGCATGCCGAGACAGCTGTTTGCTGTTTGGGCATGCTGCGATTTGCAGTTTTGCAACATCTGGAGGGCTACACTTTAGAGACCAGTGCACAGTGATCTCCAAACTGTGGCCATCCAGATGTTGTAAAACTACAAATCCCTGCATGCCCAGACAGCAAGCTGCTGTGTGGGCATGCTAGGAGTTGTAGTCATGCAAGATCTAGAGGGCCACAGTTTAGAGTCCACTGCACAATGATCTCCAAACTGGGACCCTCCAGCTGTTGCAAAACTACAAATCCCAGCATGCCCAAACAGCTGTCTGGGCATGCTGGGAGTTGTAGTTTTGCAACATCTTGAGGGCTACAGTTTAGAGACCACTGTATAGTGGTCTCAAACTGTAGCCCTCCAGATGTTGCTAGGCAACTCACTGGCTTCCGTAGGATCCAAGGAGCCAGCCGCACGACATCGCCGCCCGCCAATCACCACCCGCAGCCTCCGCCGATGGGTAAGTGGACTTCGGCGCCGGTCCTCTGTCGGTTTCCCCGTTCTGCCCCGCCTATTGTGGGTGGGCAGAACGGGGAAACCGAAAGTTAAGCCCCCCGCCCCCGATCTGCTATTGGTCATCGCTTCTAGACAACCAAAAGCAGGGATAGGAGGGGTGGCACCCCTCCCACCTCACTCCTATCCCTTCAGGGGGATCGTGAGTGTCTTGGACAACCCCGATCCCCCTTATTTTCCGGGTCACCAGGTCACCATAGACCCGTATGACCTTGAATAGCCGCAAATCACTGGTGTGCCATCTGATCAAGCGGCGGGGACCGAAATTCCCACGGGTGCACATTTATGTCCTGGGTCCTTAAGTACCAGGGTGTCAGGATGTAAGCGTACGCCCTGGGTCCTTAACTGGTTAAAGGGGTACTCCAGTGGAAAACTTTTTTTTTTCTAAATCAACTGATGCCAGAAAGTTAAACAGATTTGTAAATTACTTCTATAAAAAAAAAAATCTTAATCCTTCCAGTACTTAGGGGCTGTATACTACACAGGAAATTCTTTTTTCTTTGGATTTATTTTCTGTCACGACCACAGTGCTCTCTGCTGACACCTCTGTCCATGTCAGGAACTGTCCAGAGCAGGAGATTAAATGTTTAATTAATCCGCTCTGGTCTTTGATCTCTAAATATATGACCTCACCTTTCTCAAGGAAGCTCTGGTGAAACACGTTTCTCATAGGGTAAATTTGGTGAATTGCTGGGACTAGTAGTGGATACCCAGAGGTCTGGTGGCTTTAACCCTTGCACCATCACACTCTCTCTAGTATCTTGGCTGGACCGATAGGGTGTGATCGTGATGCTGCCCTTAAACGATCTTTATGAAAAGAGAAATGTCTATCATGAGTCACCTCAAATTCCTGTGTAGCCCGTTTCCAGCCTGATCTATTCTTATCCTGAAGAGCAGTGAAGGTATTGCTTAGCAGTGCCTTAACTTTAACGTGTGTCTTCGACAGCCTTCTTCTTTTGTGCCAATGTGTACATAATTTTACCTCGTAGGACTGCCATTGCTGCCCCCCGAAATAGGAAAGGGGCATCCATATAGGACGCGTTCAATTCCACATATTTATAGCATGCACTGCCCCCTTTGCAAAGCTGAGACCTGCCAGTGCCATGGATTGTTCTCAATCATCATCTGGGAAGACCAGGTGATGTCAATCGCAAAGGTTTTAAATGCCCAGACTCATCTGACCTTGCCCCAGCAATCAGCACCATGGGTTCTTCTAAGCAGTTGTCGCTCACAGTTGACGCTCACAAAGCTGGAGAAGGCTATGAGAAGATAGCAAAACGTTTTCAGATGTCAATATCCTCTGTTCGGAATGTAATTAGCAAATGGCAGTCATCAGGAACAGTGGAAGTTAAAGCAAGATCTGGAAGACCTAGAAAAATATCAGACAGAACAGCTTGCAGGATTGTGAGAAAAACAATTCAAAACCCCCGTTAGACTGCACAATCCCTCCAGAAAGATCTGGCAGACACTGGAGTTGTGGTACACTATTCCACTATAAAGAGATACTTATACAAATATGGTCTTCATGGAAGAGTCATCAGAAGAAAACCTCTTCTACGTCCTCACCACAAAAATCAGCGTTTGAACTTTGCAAATGAACATATAGACAAGCCTGATGCATTTTGGAAACAAGTCCTGTGGACCGATGAGGTTAAAATTGAACTTTTTGGCCAGAATGAGCAAAGGTACGTTTGGAGAAGAAGGGGACAGAATTTAATGAAAAAACCTCTGTCCAACTGTTAAGCATGGGGGTGGATCAGTCATGCTTTGGGGTTGTATTGCAGCCAGTGGCACAGGGAACATCTCACGAGTAGAAGGAAAAATGGATTCAATAAAATCTCAGCAGATTTTGGATGCTAACTTGATGCCATCTGTGAAAAAGCTGAAGTTAAAGAGAGGATGGCTTCTACAAAGGGATAATGATCTTAAACACACCTCGAAATCCACGGGGGATTATATCAAGAGGCATAAACTGAAGGTTTTGCCATGGCCTTCACAATCTCCTGACCTCAACATAATTGAAAATCTATGGATAGACCTTAAAAGAGCAGTGTGTGACAGACCGCACAGAAATCTCAAAGAACTGGAAGACTTTTGTAAGGAAGAATGGGCAAAGACACCTCAAACAAGAATTGAAAGACTCTTGGCTGGCTACAAAAAGCGTTTACAAGCTGTGATACTTGCCAAAGGGGGCAGTACAAGATATTAACTCTGCACGGTCCCCAAACTTTTGCAGATGCCATTGTTTTGTTTTCTGTTATCTTGAAAGTGTAAATGATGGACATAAAATCTAACTTTTGTTGACATATTATAAGAATGTCTAATCTGTAATTTGATGCCTTTTGGATATTTTTCCATCTTTCCTTGGCTTTTTTATGCACATTACTACAAATTTTTACCTGGGGTGCCCAAACTTTTGATCCCCACTGTACATGCACGAAAATTAATACGTTTAAAATTGTCATCTTCTGACCCCTATAACTTTTTTATTTTTACGTGTACAGGGTGGTATGAGGGCTAATTTTTTGCGCCGTGATCTGAAGTTTTTAGTGTTTTGTATTGATCAGACAGTTTAATCGCTTTTTATTCATTTTTTCATGATCTAAAAAGTGACCAAAAATACGCTATTTTGGACTTTGGAATTTGTTTTGCACGTACGACATTGACCGTGCAGTTTAATTAACAATATATTTTTATAGTTCAGACATTTACGCATGTAGCAATACCACATATGTTTATTTTTATTATGGTTACATATTTTCTATATGGAATTTGGGAAAAGGGGGGTGATTTAAACTTTTAATAAGGAATGGGTTAATGTGTGTATGTTTTAAACTCTTTTTTTACTTTTTATTTTTACACTTTTAGTCCCCTTAGGGGACTTTTAGGAGGAATCATTAGATTCCTCTTACAGATCAATGTGGTTTCATAAAACCACATTGATCTGTGAGCTCTGGGCTCGAATGATAAAGCCTGGCCCTGCCAGGCTTTATCATTAACAGCGCAGCAGCAGCAGCAGGAGGAGAAGTAAGCCCTCCGGCTACCCCAGCAGTGGATCGCCCCCCTGCGATCGCCCCACTGGACCACCAGGGAGCATTAAATGTCCCTTTAGACGCCGCTGTCAACTTTGACAGCGGCGATCTAAAAGGTTACTAGCCAGCCCCGGCAATCTCCGCATGTTGTCTATTAATGCTGGCCCCCAGCTACAGGAATCAGCTGGGGGCCGCGCGGTATGACGCGGGCTCGAGTCGGGAGCCCGCGTCATACAACGGCTGCCGTCTCAGGAAGAGCCGGGTCGTCCTTCGTCAGCAATCGGTTAAAGGAAAACTGTCAGCTTTTCCCCCCCCGCACTTACCAGGGGTACTGGCTTGTAGTATGGGGGACGCTGATCAGTTTGATTCTTACCGTGCCCGGAACCGCCATGCCATTCGGCCTTAATCTTCTATAATCGATATATTCAAATGAAGCGCTAACTGGCACTCTGACATCAGTGCCTGGGCCGCAGCGCCGCCCAGCTCATCAATATTCCTCCCCTCTCTCTTCATTACAGAGTGGAGAGAAGAGAGAGAGGTGGAGAGAGGGGAGGAATATTGATGAGAGGGCAGCGCTGTGGCCCGACACTGACGTCAGAGTGCCAGTTAGCACCTCATTTGAATATACCGATAATAGAAGATTAAGGCCAAATGGCGCGGCGGATCCGGGCACGGTAAGGATCTAACTGATCAGCGTCCCCAGCACTACCAGCCAGTACCGCTGGTTAGTTGCGGGGGGAGAAAGCTGACAGTTTTCCTTTAAGGCTCCGGAGCCCCTATCAGAAAACATTAAATTGTTAAAATAAACATAACAACACAAAGCCGACATGGCTCCATTAGAGCAAGACTGAACATGTTCATACCAAACAATAGTCAGTCACAGGACCTCCCTTTTTCCACAGATAACACAGGTCCTCTCCAACCCTCTGATGGAGGGCAGAGTCCACGTATAGACTCAGAGATGCAGAGAGCGTCCAGAGCTGATATAACATAGACAAGCACGATAAAACATTAAAAACAGCTCAACTACAGCATCTCCACTCCCAAATGCTTGGAGTGGTAGCAACAGTGGAGAGGAAGGGATAATGTCCAAAATCATAAATATAGGCCGATAATATCGGCCAAACCGATAATCAGTCGATCCCTAGTTAAGGGCTTCTCTGATTTGATCGAACTTTGCCTTCCTAAACGTCATTGTTTTTGTGGCCCCTCGAGAGATTTCCTTATTGAAGAACAATTTATAATGTATTATATTATGATCACTATTTCCTAGGTGTCCTTCTATTTGCACAATAGTTACTCTGTCAAGTACGTTGGTTAATATTAAGTCTAGTAGGGTGCCCCCTCTGGTCGGACCCTACACCATTTGGGATGGATAATTGTCTTTAGCTATAGTCAGAAACCTGTTTCCTTTATGAGATTCACAGGTCTCAGTCTCCCAGTTTATATTAGGATAGTTAAAGTCCCCCATTATTATCACGTCATTTTGATTTGCTCCCTTGTTTATTTGCCTCAGTAATTGATCTTCTGGCTCTTCCATTATGTTTGGTGGCTTATAGCAAACCCCTATAAGGATTTTTTTAATTTATATCTCCATATATTTCTACCCATAGTGACTCCACATTATTGTTTCCTATATATTTCCAGCCTTAGGTTTAGTGCTGCTAAGCCCTGAAAGAGCCTGGAACTGGTAGGTAATAAAATCAGCCCAATACAAAGGCTGGATTATGTCCAACATCCGTACATTCGAATCACAAGGTCTTTTCAGTGTTTTTTTTTCTCTGGGGCCAATGGTGAGGATGGATTCTGCAGGTTGTACTTTACATCAAACATTCATTTATTTATTTATTTGGTTTGTCACTGCCACGTAATGCAACATAGTAACATAGTTCATAAGGTTGAAAAAAAAACAGAGTCCATCAAGTTCAACCTATACCCCTAATAAGTCCTTACTGAGTTGACTTGATCCAGAGGCAGGAAAAAAAAAAAAACTCATACTAGAGGTAAAAATTCCTTCCTGACTCTAAATATGGCATCAGAATAAATCCCTGGATTAACGTTCTGTCCCTATAAATCTAGTATACATAACCAGCGATGTTATTATTCTCCAAAAATGCATCCAGCCCCTTTTTGAACTCTATTACAGAGTTCACCAAGACCACCTCCTCTGGCAGAGAGTTCCATAGTCTCACTGCTCTTAAAGTAAAGAACCCCCGTCTGTGCTGGTGTAGAAACTTTCTTTTCTCAAGATGTAGAGGATGCCCCCATGTTATAGATACGGTCCTGGGTATGAATAGATCATGGGAGAGATCTCTGTACTGTCCCCTGATATATTTATACATAGTTATTAGGTCTCCCCTAAGCCTTCTTTTTTCTAAACTAAATAACCCTAATTCTGATAATCTTTTTGGGTACTGTAGTCCTTCCATTCCCCGTATTACTCTGGTTGCCCATCTTTGAACCCTCTCCAGCTCCACTATATCTTTCTTGTACACTGGTGCCCAGTACTGTATACAGTATTCCATGTGTGGTCTGACTAGTGATTTGTACAGCTGTAGAATTATTTCCTTGTTGTGGGCATCTATGCCCCTATTGATGCACCCCATGATTTTATTAGCCTTGGCAGCAGCTGCCCGACACTGGTCACTACAGCTAAATTTACTGTTAACTAAGACTCCTAAATCCTTTTCCAAGTCAGTCGTCCCAAGTGTTCTCCCATTTAATACATAATCCCAGCCCGGATTTTTCTTCCCCATGTGCATTACCTTACATTTATCAGTGTTGAACCTCATCTGCCACTTCCCAGCCCAAACTTCCAACCTATCCAGATCTATTTGTAACAGTGCACTATCCTCTCTATAGTGTTTACCGCTTTACAGAGTTTAGTATGATCAGCAAAGATTGCTACTTTACTATATTATCCCTCTACAAGGTCATTAATGAATATATTAAATAGAATAGGACCCAACACTGACCCCTGTGGTACCCCACTAGTAACAGTCACCCAATCTGAATAAGTACCATTAATTACCACCCTCTGTTTCCTATCACTGACCCAGTTACTTACCCACTTACACACATTCTCCCCCCAGCCCAATCCCTCTCATTTTATGCACCAACCTTTTATGTGGAACCGCATCAAATGCTTTGGAAATCCAGATATATGACATCCAGCGATTGCCCCTGGTCCAGTCTGGAGCTCACCTCCTCATAAAAGCTGATCAGGTTAGTTTGACAGGACCAATCCCTCATAAATCTGTCAGGTACGTTGGTTAATATTAAGTCTAGTAGGGTGCCCCCTCTGGTCGGACCCTGCACCATTTGGGACAGATAATTGTCTTTAGCTATAGTCAGAAACCTGTTTCCTTTATGAGATTCACAGGTCTCAGTCTCCCAGTTTATATCAGGATAGTTTAAGTCCCCCATTATTATCACGTCATTTTGATTTGCTGCCTTGTTTATTTGCCTCAATAATTGATCTTCTGGTTCTTCCATTATGTTTGGTGGCTTATAGCAAACCCCTATCAGAATTTTTTTTTTTTTATCTCCATATATTTCTACCCATTATCGTTTCCCTCCCAAATATCCTCCTGCAGTGTGGCCTTCAGACTGGACTTTACATAAAGACAAACTCCTCTCCCTTTCCATTTTGTCCGATCCTTCCTGAATAGACTATAACCCTGTATATTGACCGCCCAGTCACAGCTATCGTCCAAGTCTCTGTTATACCCACTATGTCATAATCCTCCTCAGAAATTTTCAACTTCAGTTTGTCAGTTTTATTGGACAGACTTCTGGCATTAGTCAACATGCAATTCAATGGTGTATGTTTTTTCCCCCCTATGATGCCTATCCCTATTAACTATTCTAACCCCTCCCTCCGCTCTACCCCCAGGTACATTATTAAGCCCCCCCTCTATCTACACTATCTTCCCACTCTATGTTGTAGGTTCTCTCCCTCCCAGTCCCTAGTTTAAACACTCCTCCACCCTTCTAGCCATCTTCTCCCCAAGCACAGCTGCACCCTTCCCATTGAGGTGCAGCCCGTGCCTACTAGTGTTGCTCACGAATATTCGCAATTCGAATATTATTCGCGAATATCGCATATTCGCGAATTCGCGAATTTCGCGAATATAGCGCTATATATTCGTAATTACGAATATTCGTTTTTTTTTTTTTTTTTTTTTTCACAGTACACCTCACAGTGATCATCCCTCTCTGCTTCCAGCTTGTGTGGTGTAAAGAAGGCTGTAATACTACTGTGTGAGACTGTCGTGCGAAAATTCGCATATGCGAAAATCCGCATGTGCTAATGTTCGCATATGTGAATATTTACATATGTTAATTTTCGCATACGCGAATATTTACAAATGTGAAAATAAAACAAGAATATAACGAATATGCGAATATTCGCGAATATATGACGAATATTCGTCCATATATTCGCGAATATTCGCGAATTCGAATATGGCCTATGCCGCTCAACACTAGTGCCTACGGTGGAGCCGGTATCTGACAGCGAAGTGGACCCAGTTCTCCATGAACCCAAACCCCTCCTTCCTACACCAGCTTCTGAGCCACTTGTTTACCTTCCTAATCTCCCGCTGCCTCTCTGGTGTGGCTCGTGGTACAGGTAATATTTCAGAAAATACTACCTTGGAGGTCCTTGCCTTAAGCTTGCGGCCTAAGTCCCTGAAATAATTTTTAAGGACACTCCACCTACCTCTTACTTTGTCATTGGTGCCAATATGTACCATGGGATGGACAGGCGTCCTGCACTCACCGCATTAGACCTGGTTATTGAGCTCCCATCTCGGGCTGCTTCACCGGCAGGGATCCTAAGACAGCGTGGGGCGATCAGAGGCGACTTCCGACGGTTTCACGCATAGGAATGCGCTTCATTCGGCCTCGTTTCATGTCATCACGCTGTGCAATGAAATAGTGCAGCTGAAAGTCATGTGACCACAGGTGAGTTCACGCCTAAGCGAATATGAAAAAGAAGAAAAACCTTTTAAAACATGAAAAACTAACCTAAGAGACTCCTCACTGGTAAGTATATCTATACTTTAAACTACCTTAGTGGGAAGCAACATATTTTGAAACTACAAAAAGGGGAATAGATCGAGCCGGTCGTTTAACCCTAGCGGGCCCTGTGCGTCCAACCGCAGTATCCAACGGGCCTCTGCCTGCAATAGAGCCCAGCATCTATCCAACCCATTTATGTAATGAGGGGTTACTTCCAGACCTCCAAACTTGAGAGATGTACAGTCACTATTATGAACAGTTTGCATATGGTGTACAAACCTTGGAGAACCTCCTTCTTTGTACACCATATGAAAACTGTTCCACTATTGTTTTCTTTATGTGTTTGATACAATATGTACCCTGACTGCTGGGTCCTCTCCAGCCCCACCCAGCAATCTGTCAACCCGATCCACGACAACACACTGTTCGGTGATCCAGGTCCTTGTGACAGATTGCCCTGTCTGTCCCCCTAATAATTGAGTCCCCCACTACCAATACCTGTCTGGCCTGCCGTGCACTCCTCCCTCCCTCCTTACTGGAGCAGACCACCCCCCTGGCGGTGCAGAGGCAGAGTCCTGCTGCAGTACCGCTAGCTCTGAAATGGCATCCCCCTCATTTGCCAACTGGGCAAACTTGTTGGGGTGTGCCAGATCAGGACTAGCCTCCCTGACACTTTTCCCTCTACCCAGTTTTCTAACTGTAACCCAGCTAACTGCCTGACTGTCCTGCACCTCCGTCGCCCTATCCTCCCCCACCTCTTCCCCAGAGAGTACTTACTAAGTGAGCAGGAGACTCCTCTCCATGTTGTCAATGCGTCTAAGTGTTGCTAGTTGCTCCTCTAGATCCAGGATCTGGGCTTCCAAATGAACAACTCGCACAAATCCTGCACGACAATATGCATCCTCAAACTGCTGTTCAAGGATTGCATACATTGTGCAAGATGCACACTGGACTGCCTTTTCCAACATGGAGGCCATACTAGATTTGGGGATTGCAAAATGTTACAGAAAAAAACAATCAAACAATTCAATTTAAACTTTCTAAATTTAAAGTCCCTTAATTTTAAGTCCTCTCACTTTGATACTACTCACTTGTATATTTCACAGTCTTGTATACAGACACACAATCGCTAGCTCAACAATCGCTTAGTGTACTTGTTTTGATATATACCACAATCCACCTCTCTCTTCCGCTGCCTGGAAGTGAATGCAAATGGCCAGCTGTCTGCAAACAGCTGCAATTTATCAGCTGCTAATTATTTAGTTAATCCACCCTCTCTCCACCTGTAATCCTCCCAGACAGGGAAAGAGAGGGAATTTCCATTTTTTTCCTTTTTTGGTTAGATTACTGTCAGCATGCAGCTGGTAAAATGGTGGATGGGAGGAATGTATCATTAAGGCTTCTTTCCTCAGTGACATGGAAGTGAATGGAGGTTCTGGTCATTCCCATACTCCAGTTTTGTGTGTGTTGGAGTCCTGAATCTGATCTTGCAGGAGTGTGAGCATGTACAGAGAGCAGTTGCTCAGAAACAGATCAGCTTGTCTATAGTATGTTGGATACTGATACACTGCACACACAAAAAAAAAACTTACTTTGTGACTAAACCTGCCAAGTTTTTGGTGAGAAGCTTAGAAGTTTATGTTTATGTAAAGAACCTGATGTAACGGACATTTAAGTTTCTGGCATACTGTATGCTGCAAGTGGAACTAATTGCTGTGTAGGAATTATTACAATAAACCCAGGACTACTGAACTGTGACACCCACCTGTGTTCTTGCTGACAAGACTGTTTGAAGTTGCTGTTTTACAATCACATTCCAAAAACAATCTAATAAAAAAGGGATAAAAAAATCTATCTATGCCAAAATGGTAACAATAAAAACTAATCTCTCAGGTAGCTCTCTAAGGCGGGAAAAATCATGATTTGAAGGGAAACTGGCATACTTTTTTGAAAGTATTAAAACATAACACCATCTATACAAATTGGGTACAATTATAATCATACTTACCTGAAGAACGCAGATACCATGGCAGTGTTACGGTACAGTTAATGGCATAACCACAAAAGGTGTAATTACAAAGTACAATTGGTCCCTCAAAAAATAAGCCCTCATATGGCTCTGAGACAAGAAAGCAAAAACAAAAATACAAAAATTGTAGTGTGCCTCTTGCTGCGCCTGCTTTGTCTGCTCGTAGCAGCAATCCGGCGCTAAGAGCAGACACACAGGGGCCTGCAAGTCGCTGTGCAGTGTACTCAGACATTGCGGCCGCTCCTGGCCTAGCTCAGGGAGCAGGGAGAGTGACCGTGATGTCTGTAAGTACACTGCATGTGGAGACTAGCAGGTCCATGTGTATCTGCTCGTAAAGGCAGAGTGCTGCTACAAGCAGACAAAGTAGGCACAGCAGAAGGCACACTATAGGGTCAGTCATCGGCGGATCCGCAGAGTAAAATACGCTGTGGATCCATCATGTGATACCCAAATCTAAAAGTATACCTGCCCTGTACAAAAACTTTTGATATGTTACAGAAACATATAATTGGTTAGGGTTGCCCATCGCTAAGGTGAGGCCTGTGGTGATATGTGACACAAGGACAGAAATGTCAGTCATATAGGTTTTTGCAGTGGCTGGTATCCCATTTTAATGATTAAATTTTTACTTATTGTGAATTGAGTTATCAAGTATGATTATTGGGGAAATTATATGACTGAAAGTGGGTCCTTATTCTGCAGTTGTAACAGTAGGCTATCCAGGAACCTATCAACGTATTGGGGAAATGCCTCCTCTTAATCTTACTTTGTCTAAATTTTCAATAATTTACATCGTTTGTTTTACAGATAGCTTGGTCTATGGGTTAAAGAGTACCTCTAATGATCTTAAATCTTATAACACTCCCAGTTCACTGCCTCTATCATGATATACCAAGCCCTGCCTTTATTTTTTATAATTTTTTAGTTTTCTACCTTGATATTGCTCTGTATTTTCTGCTTAGTCTCAGTCAGATTCACAGACTGAGAAGGGGCGTTAACTAGCAGGCATGACATCATCTGAAGCCATAAAAGGGAGAACTTCCTCCTTCACTCTGCTACACACAGCCCAGAGCAGTTCAGTGTGAGATGAGCTATGATTGTCTAAGGCTGCACACACACCCCTCAACACTCCAGACTGCATTTCCTGATCTTGGACTTCTGCCAGGCAAGCAGGAGTCCAAAGTCTGTGCAATAGATGGGGGAAATATGCTCTTGACAAGTAGGGAGACACCTAGTGGCAGCTTTTTTAAACTCAAGAAAACTTAATTTTTAAACAAAGTACATTAGAAAGATTTTTCATTTACCATAAGGAGTGCAATAGCAAAAATTAGTTTCAATGAGAGTGCCCATTTAAATAAATGATTTCCTGTAATATTTCTACTGGTCTAGAGTTGAATAAGTGTTCAAGTCCAAAATAACTATTGGTCTGTTATGATGGGCAAGAAGGCTAAATAGGTAATTGCTATTAAACAGGTATTCTAGTTATCTTCTCTATTTAACTGGGCTTAGGGTGAAGTTAAATAGAAATACTTATAATTATCTCCTTGCTCCCCCAACTGGCACCCTCCCCCCCCCCCCCCCCCACTGCCTTGCCCGCTAACTCTGTGTTGGTCCTCCACCGCACTGTACTTCATTTTGTCTGTGTCGCACTAGGGCCTTCCAGCTCAGCCAATCAGGGGGGGTGGGGGAATAGTGTCCTGCCACTGATTGGAAAGGTCCTTGTGCGACTAAGACAAAAGGAAGAGCAGCTCAGCAGGGACAGAGACAGTGGGCATGGTGAGGGAGCAAGGGGTGAAGTATAGTTTAAAAAAAGTGGGTAAGTATAATTTAAATAAATAAAAACATTTTGACGGGTATTCTAGGGCGGTAGAGAGGTTGTCATTTAATATGTAATATAATTGCACTTTATTTAATTTAAATAGGTTGATGCATTATAAATATCTCTATCTATCTATTATACAGCAACAGGAGAATACAGCAGCACACTGCTAGCACAAAGATATAGATAAAACATGAGTATATAGATGAGACATGAGTATATAGATAGAACATGAAAAGCTATACAGCTGTAGTGCAATAAATGAAAATATGAAATTATGAAATTATGAGGTACTTAGCTTGCAAATTTGGCAGCCAAATAGCTTGGACCGTCCCACCATGGTAAGGTGACCTCATTCTGGGACGGACCCTACACTATGAATATGCCTCTGTGTGAACAGTTCAGCAGGCATTGCAAGATCTGAAACATCCAAGGCACCTTATATACACCTAATAGAGATGGGTGGGGTGCAAGAGCCAACATGGAGGTAGCCACTCCCCCTATGTGTAATACAACCAAGGAATAAGTTGGCCAGCACTATTGTTTCCAAACTATTATATATAACTGACTTACAGGTGCAGGCCGCTGGGCTAAATATACAGCAACAGGATAATACAGCAGCACACTGCTAGCACAAAGATATAGATAAAACTTGAGTATACAGATGAGACATGAGTATATAGATAGAACATGAAAAGCTATACAGCTGTAGTGCAATAAATGAAAATATGAAATAATGAAATTATGAGGTACTTAGCTTGCAAATTTGGCAGCCAAATAGCTTGGACCGTCCCACCGCGGTAAGGTGACCTCATTCTGGGACGGACCCTACACTATGAATATGCCTCTGTGTGAACAGTTCAGCAGGCATTGCAAGATCTGAAACATCCAAGGCACCTTATATACTCCTAGTAGAGGTGGGTGGGGTGCAAGAGCCAACAGGGATGTAGGCACTTCCCCGTATGTGTAATACAACCAAGGAATAAGTTGGCCAGCACTATTGATTCCAAACTATTATATCTATCTATCTATCGATCTATCTATCTATCTATATATATATATATATATATATATATATATATATACACAGTTGTCCCTCAATATACGATTGAAATTGGTTCCAAACGGACCATCGTTTGTTGGAACCATCGTATGTTGAGGGATTCGTACCATGGTACATAGTCAGGTGTCCCCCGCTCCGGCCCGTCTGTTCATTGCTCCTCTGCTGCCGTATCACTATGTCGCAGCTGCCCAGCGCAGTCGCTCACTGTTGCCATCATCACATGTAAAAATAAATTCGGCACTCTTGTTGATCAGAATTTTAGTTTTTATTCCGCAATGTAGCAGTCTAACAGAAAATATATATGATGTTTCGATCCAAACACTGGATCTTCATCAGATATCTGTAATAAATCAATATAAGGTCATAAGAAAAAGACCAAAAATAATATTTGTAATGACAAAATTGTATAGGCTTAAGAGTAAGACAAGGATCAGGAAAGCAGTTGTTATGGAGGCAACTATGGATATCATGGTGGGTATATATGATACATTGAAAAGAGGATTAATGTGATCCTGTCTTACCCCAGTGACATACAAATAGTATCACAGAGATAATATCAAAGAAAATAATATGAAATAAATAGAATATTAAAAAAAGAAATAATGAAATAACTTGTGTAACAGGATCATTCTTAGGGATCACGTCATTTCAATAAGGAGAGTGTCACGATTCGGCTAGCTGATAGTGGATCCTCTGTGTCAGCGAGGGATTGGCGTGGACCGTGCCGGTGGACCGGTTCTAAGAAGCTACTGGTATTCACCAGAGCCCGCCGCAAAGCGGGATGGTCTTGCTGCGGCGGTAGCAACCAGGTCGTATCCACTGGCAACGGCTCAACCTCGCTGACTGCTGAGAAGGCGTGGGACAGAAGGACTAGACAGAGGCAAGGTCAGACGTAGCAGAAGGTCGGGGCAGGCGGCAAGGTTCGTAGTCAATATGGAAATAGCAGGAGGTCAGGAACACAGTATGGGTAACACAGTAATAGCTTTCACAAGGCACTAAGGCAACAAGATCCGGCCAGGAAGTGCAGAGGAAGTGAGGTTATATGAGCATGGAACAGGTGCAAGCTAATCAGGGTGATTGGGCCAGGCACCATCATTGGTGCACTGGCCCTTTAAATCTCAGAGAGCTGGCGCGCGCGCGCCCTAGAGAGCGGAGCCGCGCGCGCCAGAGCATGACAGCCGGGGACCGGGACAGGTAAGTGACCTGGGATGCGATTCGCGGGCGGGCGCGTCCCGCTATGCGAATCACATCCCCGCCGGCCATGTCAGTGCAGCGCTGCCGGTCAGCGGGTCTGACCGGGGCGCTGCAGGGAGAGAAACACCGCGAGCGCTTCGGGGAGGAGCAGGGACCCGGAGCGCTCGGCGTAACAGTACCCCCCCTTAGGTCTCCCCCTCTTTTTGTCGTGATGTCGCTCCACACAGGACGAGGACATCGGGAGCGACTGTAGAGTCTCCCTCCGGGGGACAGCGAAGTCCTGGGTATGCCCATGCACGGCAGACAGTCCAGAAGGAGTGGGAATGGGGAGGGGGGGCAGAGGGTCACCAGGACGGGGGCTATGAGGAGGCACGGCACAGTCCTGATAAGCCTTTGGGAGATCAGGCACAGGAGGAGACAGTGAGGCTCGACAGGCGGGGCTGGGAGCAGAAGTGAGGCATTTCTTGAGGCAAGCAGGACCCCAATTCTTGATCTCCCCGGTGGTCCAGTCAAGGGTGGGAGAATGATGCTGGAGCCATTGCAGACCGAGGAAGACTTCAGAGGTGCAGCCGGGTAAAACCAAAAATTCAATCTTCTCGAGATGTGGTCCAATGTTCATCAGCAGGGGCACTGTGCGATAACGCACAGTGCAGTGCAACTTGACTCCGTTGATTGAAGAAATGTAGAGCGGCTTGATGAGACGGGTCACCAGGATGCAGTACCTATCAAGCAAAGAGGCCAGAATAAAATTTCCAGAAGAACCAGAGTCCAAGACGGCCACGGCAGAGAAGGAGGAGTTGGCAGAAGGAGAAATCCGTACGGGCACAGTGAGACATGGAGAAGCAAACTCCATACCCAGAGACGCCAGGCCCACGTGAGCAGGTTGCGTGCGTGCATTTTCCAGACGTGGAGGACGAATAGGGCAATCCACCAAGAAATGTTCGGTACTAGCGCAGTACAGACATAGATTTTTATCCCTACGGCGAGACCTCTCTTCAAGAGTCAGGCGAGACCGATCTACTTGCATAGGCTCCTCGGCGGGAGGCACAGGGGTAGGTTGCAAGGGATACCGTGAGAGAGGTGCCCAGGGATTAAGGTCTTTTTCCTGGCGGAGTTCCTGGTGTCTTTCCGAAAAACGCATGTCAATGCGGGTGGCCAAATGGATAAGTTCATGCAGGTTGGCAGGAATCTCTCGTGCGGCCAGCACATCTTTGATGTTACTGGATAGGCCTTTTTTAAAGGTCGCGCAGAGAGCCTCGTTGTTCCAAGATAATTCGGAAGCGAGAGTACGAAATCGGATGGCGTACTCGCCTACTGAAGAATTACCCTGGACCAGGTTCAGCAGGGCAGTCTCGGCAGAAGAAGCTCGGGCTGGTTCCTCGAAGACACTGCGAACCTCAGAGAAGAAGGAGTGTACAGTGGCGGTGACAGGGTCATCGCAGTCCCAGAGCGGTGTGGCCCAAGACAAAGCCTTCCCAGACAGGAGACTGACCACGAAAGCCACCTTCGACCGTTCTGTAGGAAATTGGTCTGACAACATCTCCAAATGTAGGGAACATTGTGACAGAAAACCACGGCAGAGTCTAGAGTCCCCATCAAATTTGTCCGGCAGGGACAAGCGGAGGTTAGGAGCGGCCGCTTGCTGCGGAGGAGGTGCAGGAGCTGGGGGAGGAGATGGTTGTTGCTGTTGCAGCTGCTGTAGCTGTGACTGAAGTTACTGTAGCTGTGGCTGAAGTTGCTGTAGCTGTGACTGAAGTTGCTGTGTCATGGTGGTCAAGTATGACAGCTGGTGTTCTTGTTGGGCGATCTGTCGGTATTGCTGGGGGACCAGCGTGGATATATCCGCGATACTTGGCAGCGGCACGTCAGCGGGATCCATGGCCGGATCTACTGTCACGATTCGGCTAGCTGATAGTGGATCCTCTGTGTCAGCGAGGGATTGGCGTGGACCGTGCCGGTGGACCGGTTCTAAGAAGCTACTGGTATTCACCAGAGCCCGCCGCAAAGCGGGATGGTCTTGCTGCGGCGGTAGCAACCAGGTCGTATCCACTGGTAACGGCTCAACCTCGCTGACTGCTGAGAAGGCGTGGGACAGAAGAACTAGACAGAGGCAAGGTCAGACGTAGCAGAAGGTCGGGGCAGGCGGCAAGGTTCGTAGTCAATATGGAAATAGCAGGAGGTCAGGAACACAGTATGGGTAACACAGTAATAGCTTTCACAAGGCACTAAGGCAACAAGATCCGGCCAGGAAGTGCAGAGGAAGTGAGGTTATATGAGCATGGAACAGGTGCAAGCTAATCAGGGTGATTGGGCCAGGCACCATCATTGGTGCACTGGCCCTTTAAATCTCAGAGAGCTGGCGCGCGCGCGCGCCCTACAGAACGGAGCCGTGCGCGCCAGCTCTCAGAGCATGACAGCCGGGGACTGGGACAGGTAAGTGACCTGGGATGCGATTTGCGGGCGGGCGCGTCCCGCTATGCGAATCGCATCCCCGCCGGTCATGTCAGTGCAGCGCTCCCGGTCAGCGGGTCTGACCGGGGCGCTGCAGGGAGAGAAACACCGCGAGCGCTTCGGGGAGGAGCAGGGACCCGGAGCGCTTGGCGTAACAGAGAGTAAGGCAATATAGTGCAGATATAAAGAAAACAATATTTATATATTACAACGATGGTCCCATAAGTCATGGTATTGATGTATAGCATAAGTTTAAAGGGAAAAAAAAACATTTTTCAATCACAAGGGAACAGGCACATGATTTAAAGGAGAACCAGCCACATAATACATCTAATGAGATTAGGGACATCCATACAGTGATTCTTAGAAGGGCAGCCACATGGACAGTATGGTTGTGCAACCTGAGGGCCTCTGTAGTGGGATTGTAAGGAAAAGAACCGCCTGGGACATATGTGCATAGTAACAATATATGGTAACAATATGTGGTACTCACCTGTAGAATGCTGTGGAGGCAGGAGTAGTATGGCCTATAGCCAGGAGATAGAAAGCCGGTGCTGCGATACAGCGATCGCGTGGTGTAGGGATAGTAGTGAAGAGGTCCGTTTAGAAATTGCGTCCCGACCGGACGTGACGGGAGCCCACTTCCGGTATGTCGATTCCACATTCGAAAGGGGCCAGGAGAAAAATGCACTTGATGCGCATGTACGGTGCAAAAAGAGACATGGAACGCAGGATGCATTCCACAGAGAGTCATGTGATCGGAAGAATACCCATGGAACGTAGTATGCGCTCCACGGGGGATCATGTGACTAGAGGAAAATGCCGAGAGAGGCACAGAGATAGCGATAAAAAGGATATGCTGCCATCATCACGTCGCCACTCACGCCGCTTCTATTGGACGACGGGGCGGTGTGAGTGGCGACGTGATGACGGCGACAGAATGATGGGCCGGAGTAGTTGGGACATGTAAGTATAAATCAGCGGGTTAAACGGCTATCCGGCAGCAGGTGAAGCAGTCAGCGCTGCCGGATAGCCATTTTTTGCGATGGCCCCGACAAAAGCCATAAAGATTGCACCGTGAGAGGATCAAACTCACAACCCTCAGGTTACAAGACTGACGTGCTACCTACTGCGCTAACGAGGAAAGCACCAAGTTTAGTTATCCGAGTGCTATGGTGTTAACAGAAGTACAAGTTTTTTTCCCCTCCTTTTTTCCTCCTTCAAAAATGGAGGTGGCAGCGACCAGCCCCATTTGGTCTAGCAGTTAGGATTCCTGGTTTTCACCCAGCTGGCCCAGGTTAAACTCCCGGTATGGGAATGCAACCTTTTCTAAACTTGCAGTCAAGTTCAAATTACGATGAGGTCATTGCAAAGTTAAGCGGTGGAGTCGGAGTGGTTCTTTGTGGATAAACAAAAAGAAATCAGTACACAAATGTTTTTAGACATTAATGATATCCATTTTACAAAGATCCCAATTGGCTTCAAAGCTAAACTCCTCCCCATCGCTACCTTCTAACTCTAAATCAACAAAACCTATGGCAAAAAGATGGGAAAATTGCCCGGTGTGAGGATCAAACTCACGGTTTTCAGATTATTAAATTCATAGTCTAATTCAAGCTAATAATTCAGAATAGTACAATTTTTTTTTCACTTTTTTACTTTTCTTTTTTCCTCATACAAAAAGAAGATGGCAATAAAAGGTCCCATATGTTCTAGCGGTTAGCATTCCTTGTCTTCACTTAAGTGGCCTGGGTTTGACTCCTGGTATGGGAATGTGTCTTTTTCTAAACTTGCATCCAAGTTCAAAGGAGGGTGAGGTCATTGGAAAGTTAAGAGAATGGAGTTGTAGTTGGTCTTTGTGGGTGAAAAGAAAGAAATCAGAACACAACTGTTGTTAGCCATTTATTATATCCATTTTCTCAAGATCCCACTTGGCTGCAAAGCTAAACTCATCCCCATCTCCACCTTCTAACTCTATGATGTTAAGGAAGTCAACGAAACCTCATGGCAAAAGATGGAAAAATTGCCAGGTGTGGGGATCAAACTCACAGTTTTCAGATTATTAAATTCATAGGCCGACGAGATCACTGCAGAGTTAATCAGCTGGAGTTGTTGTTCTTTGTGGATGAAAAAAGAAAATCATTACCCCACAGCTTTAAGCCATTCATTTGGTCCACTTGCCTTCTAAGCTAAACTCATGCCCCTCTCTTAAGGAAATCAACAAAACCTCATGGCTAAAGACAAGAAAATTGCCCAGTTTTGTCTCTCATGGCTAAAGACAAGAAGTCAACCAAACCTCATGGCAAAAGATGGAAAAATTGCCTTCTAAGCCAAACTCATGCCTATCTCTTAAGGAAATCAACAAAAACCTCATGGCTAAAGACAAGAAAATTGCCCAGTTTTGTCTCTCATGGCTAAAGACAAGAAGTCAACCAAACCTCATGGCAAAAGATGGAAAAATTGCCCGGTGTGAGGATCAAACTCACAGTTGTCAGATTATTAAATTCATAGGCCGATGAGATCATTGCAGAGTTAAGCAGCTGGAGTTGGAGTTGTTTTTTGCGGATGAAAAAAGAAAATCATTGCCCCACAGCTTTAAGCCATTCATATGGTCCACTTGCCTTCTAAGCTAAACTCATGCCCATCTCTTAAGGAAATCAACAAAACCTCATGGCTAAAGACAAGAAAATTGCCCCATGTGAGGTTCGAACACACGACCTTCAGATTATGAAATTATGAAACTGACGCGCTACCTACTGCGCTAACAAGGAAAGTAGCATGTTGGAATGATCCAGTGCCAAGCTGATAATTCAGAAGAGTACAATTTTTAGATCACTTTTTAACTTTTTTTATTCTCATACAAAAAAAGGTGGCAGAAGCAGGTCCAGTGGTTAGGATTCCTGGTTTTCACCCACGCAAAAGATGGAAAAATTGCCTTCTAAGCTAAACTCATGCCCATGTGTTAAGGAAATCAACAAAACCTCATGGCTAAAAACAAGAAAATTGCCCAGTTTTTTCTCTCATGGCTAAAGACAAGAAGTCAACCAAACCTCATGGCAAAAGATGGAAAAATTGCCCGGTGTGAGGATCAAACTCACAGTTTTCAGGTTATTAAATTCATAGGCCGACGAGATCACTGCAGAGTTAAGCAGCTGGAGTTGGAGTTGTTCTTTGTGAATTAAAAAAGAAAATCATTGCCCCACAGCTTTAAGCCATTCATTTGGTCCACTTGCCTTCTAAGCTAAACTAATGCCCATCTCTTAAGGAAATAAACAAAACCTCATGGCTAAAGACAAGAAAATTGCTCCGTGTGAGGATCGAACTCACAACCTTCAGATTATAAGACTAACGTGCTACCTACTGCGCTAACGAGGCAAGCAGCATGTTGAGATAATGGAATGATTGAATGATTGAATGATGGAGTGATGAAGTGATGGAGTGATGGAGTGATGGAATGATGGAATAATCCAGGGCCAAGCTGATAATTCAGAAGTGTACAATTTTTAGATCACTTTTTAACTTTTTTTATCCTCATACAAAAAAAAGGTGGCAGAAGCAGGTCCCATACGGTCCAGTGGTTAGGATTCCTGGTTTTCACCCACGCAAAAGATGGAAAAATTGCCTTCTAAGCTAAACTCATGCCCATGTGTTAAGGAAATCAACAAAACCTCATGGCTAAAGACAAGAAAATTGCCCAGTTTTGTCTCTCCTGGCTAAAGACAAGAAGTCAACCAAACCTCATGGCAAAAGATGGAAAAATTGCCTGGTGTGAGGATCAAACTCACGGTTTTCAGATTATTAAATTCATAGGCCGACGAGATCACTGCAGAGTTAAGCAGCTGGAGATGGAGTTGTTCTTTGTGGATGAAAAAAGAAAATCAATGCCCCACAGCTTTAAGCCATTCATTTGGTCCACTTGCCTTCTAAGCTATACTCATGCCCATCTCTTAAGGAAATCAACAAAACCACATGGCTAAAGACAAGAAAATTGCCCCGTGTGAGGATTGAACTCACGACCTTCAGATTATGAGACTGACGCGCTACCTACTGCACTAACGAGACAAGTGGCATTTTGGAATGATCCAGTGCCAAGCTGATAATTCAAAAGAATACAATTTTTTGATCACTTTTTTACTTTTTTTTCCCCTCATACATAAGAATGGAGGTAGAAGCAAGTCACATATGGTCTAGCGGTTAGGATTCCTGCTTTTCACCCAGGCGGCCCGGGTTCGACTCCCGGTATGGGAATGTGTATTTCTATAAACTTACATGCAAGTTCAAAGGAGGGTGAGGTCATTGGAAAGTGAAGCAGGTGGAGTTGTAGTTGGTCTTTGTGGGTGAATAGAAAGAAATCGGAACACATCTGTTGTTAGCCATTTATTATATCCATTTTCTCAAGATCCCACTTGGCTTCAAAGCTAAACTCATCCCCATCTCCACTTTCTAACTCTATGATGCTAAGGAAGTCAACCAAACCTCAAGGCAAAAGATGGAAAAATTGCACGGAGTGAGGATCAAACTCACAGTTTTCAGATTATTAAATTCATAGGCCGACCAGATCACTGTAGAGTTAAGCAGCTGGAGTTTGAATTGTTCTTTGTGAATTGAAAAAGAAAATCATTACCCCACAGATTTAAGCCATTCATTTGGTCCACTTGCCTTCTAAGCTAAACTCATGCCCATCTCTTAAGGAATTCAACAAAACCTCATGGCTAAAGACAAGAAAATTGCCCAGTTTTGTCTCTCATGGCAAAAGACAAGGGGGGTGGTATTTACTATTGTAGTCTATTTTAAGTATGGTTATAGACCAGCGTATGTCGCTGGTGTGTAGTCTATTGGGTGCCAAATTTATCAAATGTTGCACGCACTTTGGTAAATTTGTCGCACAAAATTCCAGCCTGCTCCCTCAGTCTACTTTAGAAGCTTCGCATGAAAAGTCTTAGCATACTTTTGTGCCAAGTCTATCATGTTAGCGTTGGATTCGGTACATATTTAACTCTATTGGAATCGTTGTTAATGTTTAGTAATGTATTTTTTAGATAATTTAAACAGTTTTTTTCTATTTGAATTAAGTGTCTGTTTTTACTAGCTGCCTGTCAGGGAATTGGTAAATGGAGCCCTCAGTTTCCGCCTCTCCTAATGATTCACCTCAGCTTTCTCCCAGTTCAGAACCTGGTGGCTCTGCTGTTGCTCCTAAAAAGGGGAAATTGAAGTCAAAGAATTTCTCACAGTGTGAAACTGAAGTTTTAGCTGAAGAGGTAGGTTGTTTTTGTGTGTTTATTTGTTGCGAATTTGTGTAAAAACCATACCCTAATCATCTTTTCATACATTTCATTATGGCATGTGAGCAACATTGTGCTATTTTTGGCACATTTTGTGAAACTCAACATGACAAACTATAAAGTTTTTTCCTTTGTGTGCTGAGGGTCAAGTGCTCCTGTTGCTTGGTGTCTTTGTTAACCTTATATGTTAGCCTGTGGGTGTGTCTGTTAGTTGTGGTGTCGTTGTGCAGTATTTCAAGGGTGTAATTAACTCTTTTATGTTGTGACGCTATGGTGAGGGTTGGTACTGTAATGCTTGGCCTATCGCCACCCATCCCAAGAGTGATAGGGAGATGTAAAATAATTGAATGTCCACAACCAGTGTATTTGCAGAGTATTTACTGAAATTTTAATGCAGATTTTATGATAACACGACCAGTCCCTCTAACACAGTCTATGCAAAGTCTATGCAGAGATTGACATGTATTTTGGGACCTTCTAAGTTATCTTTAGCTTAAGGAGATTTGTTCCTGCCGATCAGCTGTATTTAGTGGTATGTTTAGGTCTAGAGATGAGCGAACTTACAGTAAATTTGATTTGTCACGAACTTCTCTGCTCGGCAGTTGATGACTTTTCCTACATAAATTAGTTCAGCTTTCAGGTGCTCCCGTGGCTGGAAAAGGTGGATACAGTCCTAGGAGACTATTTCCTAGGACTGTATCCACCTTTTCCAGCCCACCGGAGCACCTGAAAGATAAACTAATTAATGCAGGATAAGTCATCAACTGCCGAGCCGAGAAGTTTGTGACTAATCAAATGTACTGTAAGTCGCTCATCTCTAGAGGTCCAGTGATCTAGCTAGCTTTAGCCGGGAAATTGTAAGAACTCACGGTTTAGTTTCAGGCCGCTGCAGGCAGGCTTTGCCACAGTAGTTGAGTATGAAAGTTGTGCAGGTCTTGCTTCTATGAGAATCAGCAACCCAAGAGAGCAAGCTTTGTCTGCAGCTCCCTTATATGGGCAGTGGCTGAGCATTTTCGGATTGGTCCACTCCACCTGTTCATCTGTCAGTCAGCGTTACACGGTATTGGGTTTAATCACATGATCCAAGAACCTTCCAAGGTCCTTCAACATACCATAGTGAAATTAACATATAGTCACGTGACCAAAGGTCCTGCAAAGCTAACTAGATACTTATCTTTATATATAGTATTTATCCTGAATTTATAAAAAAAAAATTAGCTGAGGGGTTAATAGGGTCTCAATAGAGAAGCGGACACCCACTGTTCATAGTAACTCTGACTTTGGGGACCCCCAACACAAGGTACCATATGCTATACTGTTCAGGGACACCACACATTTAAATGCAGTGGTTTTCAAATCTTCAAACTTTTATACTTTATTATATTTAACATATTTTAGCTAGCCTGACTATTTGATAAAAATTTTATTTTTTGGGGTTAAATAGGTAAAGTTACTAAAGCTTTAATGGTAAGGAGATACAATTTTGCTAAAATGTTAAATACTCTTTTTATTTTTAGGCACTACATTATTTGATGCAAACTGTTGTATTTTTAAATGTAAATTTTTTTTTACTTTTGTTTGACTTTAACTTTTTAAAGGTTGTTCCAAAATATAGCATGTTATATGGTTCAAGAAAGGCCAACACAACTAGTAGTGTGCGCAATCAAATTTGGCAGAATATCTTAATGCAAGTAAATTCAGTTGGTGTAGCTCAGCGATCAATAGCTCAATTGAAAAAAAAATGGAATGACTTACGTCGCATTGTAAAAGCAAAAATGGCAGAGGAAGCAAAGCAATGTAAGATTACTGGAGGAGGACCAAGGGAAAATAATAATTTCTCGGCAGCCGAAGAATTGGTCAGAGTTACCTATAGTAGAGACCAAGTACAAGGAGTTGGGAATATGGACTTCATGGCATTGGCCAATTCACCTCAAGGTATGAATGTAATTAATAATCATGCTTATTTTATGACATGCCTTCTATGTCCCTTCAAGTTTTGCCATAGAAATGTTGATATTGTTTAGATGTATTGTCAACATGGGTAACTATTACCCTTGAAAAACATTCCTACTGGTGGCGAATGATTTTTCAAGTCACGTGAATCAGACACAAGTCTGCAATCACATGCCCCATTTTAGATACCATAACCTCCTTTTGACAATTGTTTTTTCAAGTGCATGTTACATTTTTGCAAACACCAAGGCTTTGCATAACACCAAGGCTTTTTTGGAATTAAAAATGTAATAAGTACCCCTATGTTGGCTTCTGAAACTGTTAAATTTGTAATCTTTGAAAAAATATGTTAATATACTTTATTAAGGGCATGTTTCGGTGCTGATTAATATTTTTTATTATTTTTGTGTGTAAATATATAAACCTTGCTTATTAGTCTACTTTTACACTTTTTTCTTTACTTGTGGATGATGAAGCTTGGGTAAACTGGTCTCTCCCGTACCCCACCCGCACCAGCGCTCAACTCCAGGAACCCACCGGAGTCAAATGGTGACTCCCCTTGTTGATTTTGTAATTGTGATCCTCTTTTTGTACCTGACCAAAAACCAGCGTTTAGTCCGGTTTTAGATGTGGTAACATGAAAACGCATTAGGCCTACAAAATAGCCGCCCATAGTCACTGTAGCCTAGGGTCTCATCATTAAAGTAAATGGAGTTTAGCACAGATCACCATGGGGTACGGGAGAACACGGTTTTCTATTCACCAATCTTGATCTGCCACCTGTAATGTTTAATACAAAAGGAAAAAGGCAGTCTTATTTGATTATTAATGTAGGCAAACGTGATATATGTCTCAAAATGTGAAAAATGTTGACTTGAACATTTTGCAAGCTGTCCTTAAAGTATTGTTTTTTAACTTTAAACTTACGGAAAAAAAGGTTCTAGATTTTGTAAAATTACATTGTTTTTCTGGGTCACCCAATCTAGATGTGGACAATCCAAGTTCAGATGTTGAAGAACAAGCTACAATGGAAAGGGAAAATCTACAAGAAAGTGAAGTCACAACAGAGAATCCCACAAGCACACCAAGCACGCAACAAGCTGATTTTAATATTGAGGGGGATCTAGGATTCACAGATCCACAGATGTCGTTTTTGAATGCTTACAGCATGCGTAATCAGCGGAATTTGGAGGCAATTGTTGCCAAAATGGAGTCTATGGAGAACTATTGTCAGAAAGGTTTGCAATTGTTTGAGCAATTGGTTAACGATTGTCATAAGTATGTGGAATTCAGCATTTCCAATCCCCAGCAATCAAACATTCCTGCTCCAATCTACACGCAGAGCAAAGGTTCATCACCCATTCCTCAATCATCAATTGATTCTTTGCCAAAGTACGGGGTTAATTTGCCACCTACCAGCTCAGACAGTAGTGCTATTTCCCAAGTTGCCAAACCTGTTTTGAAATCAGGAAAAAGGCCTTATAAAAGTAATTTTCGTAAACTAAGGAAACCCCCCCAAAAAAAACTATACATACATTTACCAAATCCTCTCACCTTCTGGATTTAGAGGAAGATAATGATGATGTGTTAGATTTGAGTGGGCCAATTGAATTAACCACCAAAAAAAACAAATTAGCATCATCTGCACATTATTTAATGGATTGTAAGGCTGAAATGGGTGAGCTTTCCACTAGCTATCCCTACAAACAACATTTGAGATTTTACCCTGGTGAACCCAAAAAATAGCTTTCCAATGCTGGTTGAAAGGCTGAAGTCTGGCTTCTTCCAGGGTCAGTTGTTTGTAATGTTTCCAACAAAGTTCCTTTTCACTTTCAAAGCTCAAAGGTTTCGTGTTTATTTTAAGGCCTAAAATGCACCTTGAGATCTTAGCCATTATCTTAAAGTAGTACTCTGGTGCAGAGTATTCCTGCTCCATCCTGGCCGGGCTGCAAAATAAATGAAAATAAACCCTCACTCACCTCCCTGGTTTCCCGCGAAGTGCAACTACAGCTGATCAGTCCTCCCGTCCATCCTCTTCATACTGCTGTGGGAGCAAAGTGTCACATGGTGCTCAGCCTACCGCCGGCCACTGCAATGTTCTGCCTTGGGCCATAATAGGCTGAGCACATGTGACGCTTCGTTCACACGCAAGTATGAAGAGGATGGACCGGAGGACTGATCAGCTGCAGTGGCGCACATCGGGAACCAGGGAGGTGAGTGATGGTTTGTTTTCATTTATTTTGCAGCCCGGCCAGGACAGAGCAGGAATACTCTGCACCAGAGTACTCCTTTAAGTATAGTGGCTAATATATTTCAGGCCATGTGTCTCCCTACTGCTTACCCCACCAAAGTTTGCAGCATCAGTCCGGGGTAATTAATAGCTTTTTCAAACTTGATTTAGTGGTAAGAACATGCAAATCAAGGTCCTATGAATTTATAAGTTATGGATTCCCCCCTCTATTCACATCAAAGGGCCATACTCGCAATCCAAGTCTATATTAGTGTATATGGGATAAAACATGCCCATTCATATAGTTTTAGATTGAGGGGATAACTTTTAAAGTAAGTAAAGGGTTGGATATGTTATGCCACCATGTTCATTAGTATTGGCTGGAATGGTTTAAGGAGCTATTTTGATCAGTATAGTAATTACTGAATGGTGATGCACATGCCATTGTTGAGGTCCACAGGCGTACTACACACTCAAACCACATTTGAATGCAATATAATTTTGATAGTGGCTAAGATGTTTAAGGGCAGGGTACACCTTTAAATATGTTCAACATATATAAATATATATATATATATATATATATATATATATATATATATTGGGATTTAACAAATCTCACAGTTTGGCTAATTCTCATGTTGTTGACATTAGTAGTGTTGCTTTTATTTGATTTTTATGAACTTAACCTTTTGACATTAATGTGTCACATTTCACATATTTAGGATTACAATAAGTAATGTATGACTATACTTTAATGTAAAATTTTTTACCTATTATTTAAAATAATTTTTTTGAGGTGCATTTAGCACTTGGGTTAGGATGGATTCACATCATGTTTTGGATCATATGGTTGGGCATACGGCAGGGGGGGAACTGAAACGTTGTGCTCACGTATGCCTTTCTATGCGCTCCCATCTTTATATCTTTTCAATGAGGCTGCCGTAGTGATAATTTAGGTAGGTTCGGCTTATTTTCCCTACATATGTCTTTTTACCCCTGGAACACAAACCGTGCTATACCATCATTTTTGTTCCGTGTGAAAAACACATACATCACCAAAATTAGCCAAGCGGACCAAACATTTTACTCAGCCCACCTCATTGAAATAAATGACATACAGGAGCACATAAAAAGGTATAATGGAGTACAATGTTTCAACTCCCCTCTGCCGTATGCGCTCCTGTATGTGTGAAAATGTGATGTGAAAACTGTCTCATTTTGTCAAGACCCTTTTATATTCAAATTACCATTAACATCGTTAAACAAAACAAAAAACAACATATGATATCACGCTTGACTGTAAGAGGGCAAAAGCATGATTAGGTTTTCTTTTTGGGTGTCATATCTAAGTTGAATTAGCTCATGCATGTTTATCACATTACAAGTTTTTATTTAAGTACAAGTTGATTACTAAATTCAAATGTGTTCTTACTGTGTTGGTAATAATCTGTTAATTAATTTTTTGGATTATATAATTTAATGTTTATGCTAAGAAATAAACCTTGAAAAAGTAATAAAGGTTTAATTTACATGTTATTTCATGTACTTTATTTCTGTGTTTTAACTGTAATTTTTGTAACAACTGAAAATTAGTATTAAACAGTGTGAAATGATCTTAAATACTATGTAATTTAGGATTAAACTAAGCACAAAATTCTAAATTTTTTTTTTTGACACAGACAATAAGGAAAATGTAACCTAATGAGTCTCACTGATGAAAAAAATCTTGTGTGATTTGCATCTGGCGCTGTCTTCCGCGTGTTGTAGTACTTTGGCTGTCGGATACCTGTAAGTCCTGATCATCCATTACATCTTCATCTATAAAAAATGGTATTCGATGCTTAAGTGCTAGATTATGAAGAATACAGCAACATACCACAATTTTAGAAACTAAAATTGGTGAGTAAATTAATGCACCACCAGTTACATCTAGACAACGGAAACGGCTCTTTAGCATACCAAACACGCGCTCAATGAGAGAACTTGTTTTTTTGTGGGCAACATTAAAGTTTCTCTGTTCTGCAGTACTGGGTGAGAGATAGGGGGTCATCAACCATGAAGTCAATCCATAGCCGTTGTCTCCTGCAAATTTGTAAAATTGACAATTTTTAAGTTCAGCCTTTCACTAACTTACTTTTTCACATATATCATTCATATACCAATTTTAAAATTTACTTTTAAAAATCAACACAGTTTAAAGTCAAAACACTGCAATGTTTATGAATAATTAATGATGTTGAATGTCTAAACTTAGCCTAATTAAGTTCAAACCCTAAAAAAATGTCTACTTACCAAGAAGTAGTTTATCACCATACTCGCCATTCCTGAATAGTTCGCCAATGCGGCTGTTTGATAATATATAAGAGTAGTGATTGGATCCTGGATATTTTGCAACCACATCTAAAATTTCCATGTTGGGACCACACACAACCTGAATATTTAATGAGTGAAACATTTTCCGGTTGCGATATATTTCTTCATCAGCACTTGGTGGAATCAAGGCCACATGAGTGCAGTCAATGAGGCCCAACACTGTGGGGAAGCCTGCCTTCCCATAGAACTGTGCCACTATAGCATTTTGTTCACGTTGGGTTTGTGGAAATCTAATGTAATCTCCTGCAATTGAGACAATTGCATCAACAACTGGCCGTAAAATTCTGCTGAAAGAAGGTTGGCTCAATCCTAACTTGCCAGCAATGCAATATTGAAATGAACCTGAGGCAAAGAAATGTAACACAGAAAGTAGTTTGGTTATTCCTGGGATGGAATTTGACCGTTGAGTTTGACTTTCTAATTGGTGTCTAATTTTTTGATAAATTTCCAAAATTGCATGTTTGGAAAATCAAAAATGCTGTTTCACCTCTTCTTCAGTGAAAGACTCTAATTTGAGCCTGTTTTTAAAAATTCGCGCACGGCGAAGTCTTCCTAACAGGTTGTTTCGTCTATAGTTGCGAATATGAGCATTCCTCCATAACATAATTATTGGCAGTAAATCATCCATTATCTGCAATGAAAAATAAACGAGCACAATGCTCTTTGCTGACATCTCTGTCCATTTTAGCAACCATGCATAGCAGATGCATAGCAGATGCATAGCAGATGTATGCTAAGGGCAGCATGGTGGCTCAGTGGTTAGCACTGCTGCCTTGCAGTGCTGGGGACTTGGGTTCAAATCCCACTAAGGACAACAATGAATAAAGCATTACTATTTTTATAATAACGTCAGCAGAGAGAACTGTGCTCGTGATGTCATCAGCGAGCATTCCAAAAAGAAAATAATTTCCTCTGCAGTATTCAGCAGCTCATAAGTACAGGAAGGATTAAATTTTTTTAATAGAAGTAATTTACAAATCTGTTCAACTTTATGGAACCAGTTGATATATGTAAACAATTTTTTTCCTGGAATATCCCTTTAAAAGCCCTGTATTATCACCACAAATTATCCAAAACACAAATCAGATACATAATAGATGTTGCCACGGCCTAAATTACATATACTATAAAACTACAATTTAAATTATCCTGCACGATGAACACCGTAAAAACTTGAAAATTTAAAAGTAAAAAAGTCACCAAGTTTGGTACAGATAGCCTTTTTTCCCAAAAAAAAAAAAAAAAAGGTAGCGTGTAGTCCAAAAATGATACCAAGAAAAAGTACTGCTCATCCCTGCCCAAAAGAAGTACTTAAGCAATGGCATTTGAAAAAAAAGTTACGGCTCCTGGAAAATTAAGGGCAGAATTTTTTTGGTGCTCAGAAAAGGAAAAAAATAGAAAGCTATAGAAAATGGATGTCGCCATAATCGTACTGATCAACAGAATAAATCTAACCTCACTTTAACTGCACAGTGTACACCATAAAAAACTAAAATACCAAAAACCAAGAAATTGGAATTTTTTAAACACAATTTATAATTATATAAACAAAAATGCTTCAGGTGTCACCCAAAATGCCCCAGTTATCTAAAGTCCAATGATGTAACGTAAAAACAATCTCAGATTCGCTCTGCTCCAAAAAAACTTTGTAAAGTTATTACCATTTAAAGAGATCCATGTGAATAAAAAAAAATAAAAAAAACCTGGTCAAAAAGTAAAAAAATGGTTCCTTCCTTAAGACTAAATATTTTAAAGATCAAGAACAGTACATGTGGCATCATCAACTCTTGCAAACAGTTAATAATCACTATTGTGCCTTAGTGTAATAGTGTATGCTGTACCCTGACCTCCATACTTGCCAAACAGCTCTAGGTCATTAAAGATGTTTTTCCTTTTGTTTTATTTTTATAGATTATTTTTTTTTAATTAGTCACATTTTTCAAGGATGTTTTTTTTTTTTTTTTTTTACAAACTTTTAGATTCTTTAAGGAACTTTTTAGATTTTAAGAAATAAAAATGTTTTTCAGAGTCAAAACCATGTCCACAATGCTCTCTGCTGACACCTGTGTCTGGGGTATTAAGTTGCCATTGCAGCATATTTGTGATTTGGATATGTTCTCTTGCTGTTAAAATGTTATGTTCCAGGCATCAGTTGTCCTATGTATTTTTTTTAATTTAGATTTAATTGTTTTCATTTATACCTCAAAATTCTTTGTATTACTCCTTTTTCAACATAATTTTTACATTTTTATCAACAAACATTGGTTACAAGTATATCTGGGATTCCTACTTTGTCTCTCTAATTAACCTGGCCCGTTTCCAAAAATTACGTGTTAGCCAAGAATTTGGACTACACAAAAAAAAAAAAAAAAAACAATGGAATGTACTTGGATCTTAAAACATACCAGTTATATTAGTTTGTTGTGTTTGCATATGGTTTTAGTTAACATATATCTGAAGACAAATAAAGCTAATGCTGAGTAGGATTTTGGTTGGGCTACATTGCTAACATGTTTATTAATATTATTTTTCATTAACGTTTTCATTCTGAAAGTTTGGGGCTAAAAATGTTTAACACTGATTGCAATGCTGGTCCATTTGAGGCAAGCATTGAGTATTGCAACATGAAATGCTGTGCCCATTTTTTTGGGCAGTTCACACAGTTACAAACTTATATATTTTACATAATTCTTTACCCACCTTGTTTTGTGCCTTTTTTTTTAAATGAAATTATTTGGTATTAATGGTCTTTTTGCTTGTTTTCTGATGCAGAAATACAGCAGCACTGTCCCTGCTGCTTGCAGCTTCTGTAAATCTGCCCTCGCGGTTTTCAAGCCACCTGTGCGACTTATTACTGGATTTGGCGCACGCAGCCCCATAGAAAAAGAGAGATTTGTCGCCGAAAAATGAAAGCAAATGTCGCACGCATAAGTCAATCAAACAGCAAGGAAATAGTCAGCCAATGAGAAGCGAGAACAATGAAAGGTTGCTAAGGAAGTATTTGGGAAGGCGCAGATTGGCGGAGCAGGAGGCCCACAACTACACACAGGTCTGTATGAGAGAAAAACAAACATTTTCAAAATAGCAAGGCATTGTTAATCAGTTGTAAATGAGTGTTCACGTGTATAGGATTACTCTAATTGTAAAACAGACACTTCAGCTGAAAATGAAAAAGACAAGGTAAAGAGTAAACGCCCACCCTTCTAAACAGAGTAATGGTGAACATGTGCATAGTTTAAACAGTGTTAAAAACATTTTAGTCGCAAAATTGTAAAGTTCAAGTATGGGTTTGGTTTTGGAGCTTAGCTAAATGAGAAAAAACATTGTGCATTTTAACAACAGATAAATAACATTTCCAAACATGTCTACATTAAATGGCTTGGTCATTTTTCATTCTAAAATCTGTGGTAAACCTTGTGAAACAAAAAGCTAAACTGCGATTTCAATCTTACAGTGAAAAATGTGTATTCCTTCAACAACTTAGATGATGTTTAATTCTCCGGGCTATGTTTGATTTTTGGGCGAAACCCCAAAAAATCAGATGCCATAATGACAAAGGGTAGGAAATTAATGGGCAATATAGGAGCAGTAAACAGTATCCTAGAAAACTCCTGGGGTGAGATTTTACAAAACCTGTCCCTAGTAAAATGTGCAGAGTATAACATTCCCAACAATCTTATCTCTTGCAACAGTTTTAATAGGCCTTGATAACAATGGAAGCAATGACCTTATTGGTTGCTAGGAGCAACTGGGCAAAATTTCCCAGGCCAAGATTTAAAAAAAATATACTCAATAGGAAAGAAGTGTTGCTCTGCCCAGACCATAAAATTGTGATAAATATGAAATAAATACCCCTATGTTCTGTATGGAAGCAGAGATTTTGGTTTTAACCACAGGCTTACATGTGGTTTGTGTTATCCTTTTTTTGTGAATGTTTTAATAAATTTAGAAGTTCTCCAGATTAAGTTGAAAAAATAAAAATTTTAACATAAACCACAACAAAAACATACTAGATTAAATGATTGTAAACGCTTGGCTCCCTTCAACATAAAAAAATGACAGTTTAAAAATCCAAAATATCAAAAATTATGAAGCATGGAAATAGCGAGATATATACACATCAAAATAAATATATATATCTAGATATCTAGTTACCCAAAAGAGAGAGCTGTTTATATATATATATATATATATATATATATATATATACATATATATATATATATATATATATATATATATATATATAAATAACCAAAAGATTGTTGCTATATATATATATATATATATATATATATATATATATACCTTATTTATCTGCGTACAACACGCACTTTTTAGGCAAAAATTTTTTAGCGTGTTATACGCCGATAAGCCGCTGCAGTTCAATGATCTAAAGCGTGCGCTTTAAATCAATGAACTGCAGCGGCTTTGCAGGTGCAGAGACCGCCAGCGCTGCCGGCTTCTCTGCCCCTGCCTGCCCTGGGGTCTAGAGCCCTGCTGCCGGCCCTTCTCTCCCCCTGGCTATAGGCGCCGCTGCCCGTTCTCTCCCCCTGACTATTGGTGTTCCGCTGATTCAGGCCTCTGGTGTGCGTCCCCTGCGTCGTTGCTATGCGCTGCACGGCGCGGCACAATGACGTCACTCGTCATTGTTCCGCGCTGTGCAGCGCATAGCAACGATGCAGGGGACGCACACCGGAGGGCTGAAGCAGCGCGGACCCGACCCCGGCAACAGGTAATTATGCAACCGGGGATGTGGGGAGGCAACGGGACAGCGGCGCCGGCAATGGGTGCCGCTGCCCCTTCTCTCCCCCTGTCTGTCGGCGCCGCTGCCCCATTGCCAGTGCCACTTCTCTCCCCCTGGCTATTGGCGCCAGCAATGGGGCACCGGCACCGATAGTCAGGGGGAGAGAACGGGCAGCGGCACCGATAGCAAGCGGGAGAGAAGCGGCAGCAGCAGGGCTCTAGACCCAAGGAAAGGCAGGGGCAGAGAAGCGGGCAGCGATGGCCTCTCTCCCCCTGCCTTTCCTGGGGGTGTATCGGGGTATACACATGCACACACACGCACCCTCATTTTACCATGGATATTTGGGTAAAAAACTTTTTTGAACCAAATATCCTTGGTAAAATGAGGGTGCGTGTTAGAGGCCAGTGCCTGGTATACCCCGTTAAATACGGTATATATATATATATATATATATATATATATATATATATATATCTCAAGCTATATATAGACAGAGAGAGAGAGATCGAGTTAAAAGTAAAATTTTTGCTGATGTTTCCATAGGCATATAATAAGCTGAAATTTGGAAGAACACAAACATTAAAAAAAAAAATTGCAAAGAAGCAACAATGGAAGAACAAGGTATGTTTTCTCTGAGTGTTATTTTTAAATGTAGTGTACCAACAAATAGTATTCAAATTATTCAATTATCACTTGACATAAATCTATCAGAAATTGTCACCTTCAATAACTTGATCATACCAAAACGGACACCAATTGTGAATGGACACAGTGTTACTTGCAAGGTTTTGATTCTTATTTGTTCGAGCCTGTAGTGATCTCACTTAGCTAGGATTGTTCGCCATCTCTTATAGCAGGGCATGAGATTAATGACATCAACACTGCTGTTCCTCTTGTGATCCAACATTGTGCAGCATCAGTGAGAACTATTACATCTGTACATGGCCACAGACGCTGATGTGCCATGCTGGATCTTGGTCTGATCAAACAGGTTTGTAAACATCATTAAAGTACAACCCTGACCCAAGCAAGGTTTCCGCATCTCCAAAACCAGACACAGTTTCCAGAAATGTAAAACAGGGAAATGGACAATGGAAGCTCTATTGTCACCATTGTCACTTGTCCAACCTGTCTGTAACAACAAGTTGGGCCATGTGACTAAGGTTAATGTTTTAGTTTTAGTCCGATTTTTTGTTTCCAAAAATATCTATCAATTTGTTGACTAACAAGGCTTATAGATGATTACATTTACAGTGATTCCATTGGTCAGGAACTTATCGTCTAGATGTTTGATTACTTTATGCTGGCTAAATTGTTTCATCTTTCATGTCCTCCGGTGGCCTGTACAGTCTCCTAGGACTGGATCCACCTTTTCAAGGTCACCAGAGCACCTGCAAAAATAATTGATTTTTGAACGCTAAAGTCAGCAACTGGCCAGCCAATAAGTTGGTGACAAATGGAATCCATGAGATTAGGTTCCTTTCTAAAGAGGTATGAAAAATTGTCAAGACAGAGAATAATGTATTACAGTTACTTTGGTCCAACTATAGCCTAATGTATTTATTGAACTGCAGATTGTGGCTGAACAACTCAAAATTGGATTATAATTGGATGAAAGCATAGCCTAACTTAAAAAAAAAACAAGATAATAATTTACAAATTTTAAAAAGGGTAAGCATCCTCAGTGTAATTGTTCTGTTAAACTTTTTTTTTTTTTTTTTAAATAACACCAAACAAATTTTATTTTATTTCACATAGAGGACACCAGCAAGGGTAAAAGGGCTACACCCTTCGCCAATGACGAACTTATAGAAATGGTCCGGTTTTTAGATGCTAAAAACTATGAAGTAGCCCCTCCAGGTGAAATCAAAGCACACAAGACAAGGATAATGCAGGAGCTTACCCAACACCTCAAGACAACCTTTGGAACGCAACACTCCCCACGACAATTACAGAAAAGATTTTCCGATTTAAAAGTAAGAGAAAAGGGAAGACTTGGAGCGTTTCGTAGGAAAATTGCCAAAGGTAAGTGTAAACACTTGACATAATAAGACTTCTCTTTTTGTTAATTTTTTATGTAAACTCTAACATTGTATCATTACTTGGTCATTCACAGATGCTGGTATTCTAAATGAAAGAGAGCTTGCCCAGCTTCCACGAGAAAATGAGGACAGTATGCCTTTGGAGGGGGCTTCATGTCTGGAAACAACTCCAAGAGAGATGGTAAGTATTATGCCTAGGGTATATTTACAAAACCTTGTTTGGAATCTTTTAACAATAAAAAATGAAAAAAAAAGTCTCACAATGTAATGATTGCTGCAATGACATTTAAAAAAAACAAAAAAAAATGCATATCAAAATAATATTTTATTTACAGAATGGCGTTAAATGATTTCACATTTTTGAGAATATATTTTGGGCTGTACGCTGTATATTCAAAAGAAACAAACATACATGTGTCACGATGCCGGCTGGCAGGAGGTGGATCCTCTGTGCCAGAGAGGGATAGCGAGGACCGTGCTAGTGGACCGGTTCTAAGACACTACAGGTTTTCACCAGAGCCCGCCGCAAAGCGGGATGGTCTTGCTGCGGCGGTAGTGACCAGGTCGTATCCACTAGCAACGGCTCACCTCTCTGGCTGCTGAAGATAGGCGAGGTACAAGGGAGTAGGCAGAAGCAAAGTCGGACGTAGCAGAAGGTCGGGGGCAGGCGGCAAGGTTCGTAGTCAGGGGAGATAGCAAAGTTCTGGTACACAGGGTATAACACACAAAAACGCTTTCACTAGGCTCTAGGGCAACAAGATCCGGCAAGGAAGCGCAAGGGAGGAGACTAGATACAGCCAGGAAACAGATGGGAACCAATTAAGCTAATTGGGCCAGGCACCAATCATTGGTGCACTGGCCCTTTAAGTCTCAGGGAGCTGGCGCGCGCGCGCCCTAGAGAGCGGAGCCGCGCGCGCCAGCACATGACCGCAGGAGACGGGAACGGGTAAGTGACCTGGGATGCGATTCGCGAGCGGGCGCGTCCCGCTGTGCGAATCGCATCCCCAACGGCCATGACAGGGCAGCGCTCCCGGTCAGCGCTGACCGGGGAGCTGCAGGGAGAAAGGCGCCGTGAGCGCTCCGGGGAGGAGCGGGGACCCGGAGCGCTAGGCGTAACAGTACCCCCCCCCTTAGGTCTCCCCTTCTCTTTATCGGGTAACTGCCTCCCCTGGGATGAGGACACCGGGAAAGGAAGGAGGGATTCCTCAACGGCAGGCAGAACCGCAGGAGTAGGAATGGGGAGAGAGGGCAGAGGGCGAGACCTGGCACGGGGCAGTGTGACACCAGGACGGGGGCCATGGGGTGGCACAGAGGCTTGCCTGACGGGACTGGGAGGGGGGGAGGGGCATTTCCTGTGGCAGGCAGAGTCCTTAATGACCTTAGGGGGACCGGAAACAGGAGGAACCACAGGGTCACGGCAGGGAGTACTGGGAACCGGTTTTAGACAGTTCTTGGAACAAGAGGACCCCCAACTCCTGATCTCCCCAGTGGACCAATCCAGGGTAGGGGAATGAAGTTGAAGCCAGGGAAGTCCAAGGAGAATTTCCGAGGTGCAATTGGGGAGGACCAAAAGTTCAATCCTCTCATGATGAGATCCGATGCTCATAAGAAGGGGCTCCGTGCGGAAACGTATGGTGCAATCCAACTTGGCTCCGTTGACCGCGGAAACGTGGAGTGGCTTGACAAGACGGGTCACCGGAATGCGAAATTTATTCACTAGGGACTCTCGAATAAAATTTCCAGAAGCTCCAGAGTCCAGGCAGGCCACGGCTGAGAGAGAAGAGCTGGCTGAAGCAGAAATCCGCACGGGTACCGTGAGACGTGGAGGAGCAGACTTGGAACCAAGAGACGCCACACCCACGTGAGCTGGGTGCGTGCGTGCGTTTCCCAGGCGTGGAGGACGGATAGGGCAATCCACCAAGAAATGCTCGGTACTGGCACAGTACAGACAAAGATTCTCTTCCTTACGGCGATTCCTCTCTTCCTGGGTCAGGCGAGACTTATCCACTTGCATGGCCTCCTCGGCGGGAGGCCCAGGCGTAGATTGCAACGGATACTGTGGGAGAGGTGCCCAGAGATCTAAGTCTTTTTCCTGGCGGAGCTCTTGGTGTCGCTCAGAAAAACGCATGTCAATGCGGGTAGCTAGATGGATGAGTTCTTGCAGATTGGCAGGAATCTCTCGTGCGGCCAGCACATCCTTGATGCGACTGGATAGGCCTTTTTTGAAGGTCGCGCAGAGTGCCTCATTATTCCAGGATAATTCTGAAGCAAGGGTACGGAACTGTACGGCATACTCGCCAACGGAAGAATTACCCTGGACCAGGTTCAACAGGGCAGTCTCAGCAGAAGAGGCTCGGGCAGGTTCCTCAAAGACACTTCGGATTTCCGAGAAGAAGGAGTGTACGGAGGCAGTGACGGGGTCATTGCGGTCCCAGAGCGGTGTGGCCCAAGACAGAGCTTTTCCAGACAGAAGGCTGACTACGAAAGCCACCTTAGACCTTTCAGTGGGAAACAGGTCCGACATCATCTCCAGGTGCAATGAACATTGCGAAAGAAAGCCACGGCAAAACTTAGAGTCCCCATTAAATTTGTCCGGCAAGGACAGGTGGAGGCTAGGAGTGGCCACTCGCAGCGGAGGAGGTGCAGGAGCTGGCGAAGGAGATGATTGCTGAAGAAGTTGCGAATGTTGGCGCACAATGGTGGACACTTCCGACAGCTGGTGGGTTAGATGGGCGATCTGTCGGGCGATATCAGAGACAACTGGCAGGGGAACCTCAGCGGGATCCATGGCCGGATCTACTGTCACGATGCCGGCTGGCAGGAGGTGGATCCTCTGTGCCAGAGAGGGATAGCGAGGACCGTGCTAGTGGACCGGTTCTAAGACACTACAGGTTTTCACCAGAGCCCGCCGCAAAGCGGGATGGTCTTGCTGCGGCGGTAGTGACCAGGTCGTATCCACTAGCAACGGCTCACCTCTCTGGCTGCTGAAGATAGGCGAGGTACAAGGGAGTAGGCAGAAGCAAAGTCGGACGTAGCAGAAGGTCGGGGGCAGGCGGCAAGGTTCGTAGTCAGGGGAGATAGCAAAGTTCTGGTACACAGGGTATAACACACAAAAACGCTTTCACTAGGCTCTAGGGCAACAAGATCCGGCAAGGAAGCGCAAGGGAGGAGACTAGATACAGCCAGGAAACAGATGGGAACCAATTAAGCTAATTGGGCCAGGCACCAATCATTGGTGCACTGGCCCTTTAAGTCTCAGGGAGCTGGCGCGCGCGCGCCCTAGAGAGCGGAGCCGCGCGCGCCAGCACATGACCGCAGGAGACGGGAACGGGTAAGTGACCTGGGATGCGATTCGCGAGCGGGCGCGTCCCGCTGTGCGAATCGCATCCCCAACGGCCATGACAGGGCAGCGCTCCCGGTCAGCGCTGACCGGGGAGCTGCAGGGAGAAAGGCGCCGTGAGCGCTCCGGGGAGGAGCGGGGACCCGGAGCGCTAGGCGTAACAACATGATTATTTGAGATAGATCTTAATAATATTTAAAGGGGTGCTCCGATGCTTAGACATCTTATCCCCTTTCCAAAGGATAGGGAATAAGATGCCTGATCACTGGAGTCCCGCCGCTGGGTACCCCCGTGATCTTGCACGCGGCACCCCGTTTATAATCAGTCCCTGTAGCATGTTTGCTGTGGGTCTGATTACCGGCGACCACAGAGCCAACGGCGTGTGACGTGACGCCTCCCCCCCCCCCCGTGTGACGTCTTGCTCAGGCCATCAATGCAAGCCTTGCATTGAGGGGCGAACCGTGACATCACACGGGGTGGAGGCATCACCTCACACGCTGTGTGACCTGTGGTTGCCGGTAATCAGACCCGGAGCAAACACACTCCGAGGACTGATTAAAAACAGGGTGCTGGGTGCAAGATCGTGTGGGTCCCCAGCGGCGGTACTCACGCGATCTGGCATCTTATATCCTATCATTTGGATAGGGGATAAGATGTAAAAGCACTGGAGAACCCCTTTAAAGTTTGCTATTTAGTCATTAGGAGAGACAGACCCGGTAATCCCAATTGACATAGAAGTTTGTAACCTTCTTATATTTTTGGTACCAGGATGTATCCAATTCAGAGCCAAAAATCAATAATGATAACATATACAAACTTCACTTTTACAGAGTATCCCAGACGAGGAGACCATTATTCTGGATTTGGAAAATGTGCAATCATTGGAGAACCCCCAACTACCTACCTGCTGTCATGATCACAATTTCTGGGCACAAATGGAGCAAACTATTAATAGATGCATGGAAAAACACATTACTAACCTGAGAGCACAAATAATTGATGATCTCAAGCACATTAGCAACCATGGAAATAAGGATGGAAAAAGTTAATGGTTTCTAACTAACATATCAAGAAATGTTGTTATCAAAAATTTCAAGTAGTTCAGCCTGTTTTCTTCTCATCACTAGTTTTAAACGCATCCCTATATATGGACATGTTAACTTGCCATTTAGTTTTCCTGTTTGCTTCAGGTGTATGTAACAATTTGTTTCATCCTCTGTGGGCCTTATGCGCATGGTTGTTGTAAAATATGTGCACTAAAAGTACACAGCCGGACTGGTGAAGAAAGCTTTGTCTAGAGTGACTCAACCTGAGTCACAGTCTGACACCGGATGGCTGTTTGTAAGAGAGTCTCCTGTTTTCATGCCTGAGCTCTAAAGGTATAAATACTATCTCTTGAGCACAGGTTATAAAAAAAAAGCCAATGGCCCCCAAATCAGTACCCATAGACCAGTTAGCCAGGTTTGTTTAGATTTATCCAAACCTGTGCAGATTAAAACTTAGAAAATTGTCCTTAACAACAAATGTTTTTTTTTTTTTTTTTTACAGAAAGAATAATAGCTGTTAAAAATGATGGAAGTAATGGAATTGTGTGCTATTGGTAACTGTGAAACATTTCCTGTGCACAGGTTTGGATAAATCTCACCAATTGAAGGGGTACTCAGGGGGTTAGACAGCTTATTCCCTATCCAAATGATAGGGGATAAGATGCCTGATTGGGTGGTTTCTGCCGCTGGGGACACCAGTGATCTTGCACGCAGTACCCTATTTCAAATCAGTCCCTGGAGCATGTTTGTTCCACGTTTGATTACCGTCAAACACAGGACCGTTGACGTGTGAGTTCATGTCTCCGCCCCCGTGTGATGCAAGCCTATAGGAGGGGGTAGCTGTCAAGCCCCCTCCCATAGTCTTGCCTTGAGGGGTGGAGGCGTTACATTACACACCACTGGCTCTGTGGTCACCGGTAATCAGACACAGAGCGAACATGGTCCTGGGAGTAATTTCAATTGTGGTGCAGCGTGCTAGATCAAGGGGGTCCACAGCGGCGGAACACCTGAAATCAGGCACCTTTTCCCCTATCCTTTGGATAGGGGTGAAGATGTGTAAGTGCCGGAGTACCCCTTTAAGTGAATTTTACAACCATTTCTTCAATGGTATGGAATACCACCTTTTCCAACACACCATGCGGAATCATACCTTACTCAGAAAATGTCTGTTTAAATTGGGTACTTTTCTAAAAAAAATTCATAGTTGTAAGACAATTTTGACTATCATCTGGCATTGAAGAAGAATGATGATTCAATGTTAATGTTAAGAAAGTTAGGATGTGAAGATTGTGCTGATTTGGTTTGTTTGGGCCAAGTAGTTTTTTCATGCAATTATGGTGTGTGACCTGTTTTTATGATGTTGTTTTATTAAAGTTTTGGGAATACTCAAAAATAAGTCTGTTTTTTGGATTATTTGGACTAATTAAAATTTATAGTAAATCTTATTTGGTCCATTTTATAATTTTTTGTGGAAATAGTTATGTCTGCATTTTAAGGAAAACTCTTGTTTCAAAAACTCTGAAAATTCCTAATTAAATATCACATCACCAACAGGACACTGCCGGCAGAATGTGAGTTGGGAACAGGAGCTTGCATCCTAAGCAAGCAATCCTTTAGTCCAGCATCAACATGGTCTGAAATTTCCGCTTAAATACATCAAATGTGACTTTCCCAGCAAAAGTCGTAGTGATAAATACCTGTCTATAGTTTAGAGCCATCTAATTTAGAGCATTATGCTTTCGAGGAACAGAAAAATTCTAAAGCTAAAGTCACAAAAAAGTCGCAGAAATATAGACTGCCAATTTCTCTGCGACAAATTAAGACAGGAAAAACCAGTCTAAATACTTTGATAAATCTCCCCCAAGAAGTCAACCAAACCTCATGGCAAAAGATGAAAAAATTGCCCGGTGTGAGGATCAAACTCACAGTTTTCAGATTATTAAATTCATAGGCCGACAAGATCACTGCAGAGTTAAGCAGCTGGAGTTGGAGTTGTTCTTTGCGGATGAAAAAAGAAAATCATTACCCCACAGCTTTAAGCCATTAATTTGGTCCACTTGCCTTCTAAGCTAAACGCATGCCCAAATCTTAAGGAAATCAACAAAACCTCATGGCTAAAGACAAGAAAATTGCCCAGTTTTGTCTCTCATGGCTAAAGACAAGTAGTCAACCAAACCTCATGGCAAAAGATGGAAAAATTGCCCAGTGTGAGAATTATATTCACAGTTTTCAGATTATTAAATTCATAGGCCGATGAGATCACTGCAGAGTTAAGCAGCTGGAGTTGGAGTTGTTCTTTGTGGATTAAAAAAGAAAATCATTGCCCCACAGCTTTAAGCCATTCATTTGGTCCACTTGCCTTCTAAGCTAAACTAATGCCCATCTCTTAAGGAAATCAACAAAACCTCATGGCTAAAGCCAAGAAAATTGCCCCGTGTGAGGACCGAACTCACGACCTTCAGATTATGAGCCTGAAGTGCTACCTACTGCGCTAACAAGGCAAGCGGCATGTTGAAATGATCCAGTGCCAAACTGATAATTCAAAAGAATATAATTTTTAGATCCCTTTTTTTTCCTTTTTTTTTTCCTCATACAAAAAAATTGTGGCAGAAGCAGGTCACATATGGTCTAGCGGTTAGGATTCCTGGTTTTCACCCAGGTGGCCTGGGGTCGACTCCCCGTATGGGAATGTGTATTTTTATAAACTTGCAGGCAAGTTCAAAGGAGGGTGAGGTCATTGGAAAGTGAAGCGGATGGATTTGTAGTTGGTCTTTGATGGTGAAAAGAAAGAAATCGGAACACATCTGTTGTTAGCCATTTATTATATCCATTTTCTCACGATCCCACTTGGCTTCAAAGCTAAACTCATGGTAAAAGATGGAAAAGAAAATTGCCCAGTTATGTCTCTCATGGCTAAAGATAATAAGTCAACCAAACCTCATTGCAAAAGATGTAAAAATTGCCCGGTGTGAGGATCAAACTCACAGTTTTCAGATTATTAAATTCATAAGCCGACGAGATCACTGCAGAGTTAAGCAGCTGGAGTTGGAGTTGTTCTTTGTGGATGAAAAAAGAAAATCATTACCCCACAGCTTTAAGCCATTAATTTGGTCCACTTGCCTTCTAAGATAAACTCAAGCCCATCTCTTAAGGAAATCAACAAAACCTCATGGCTAAAGCCAAGAAAAATTGCCCCATGTGAGGATCGAACTCACGACCTTCAGATTTTGAGACTGACGAGCTACCTACTGCGGTAACGAAGCAAGTGGCATGGTGATGCGATCCAGTGCCAAGCTGATAATTCAAAAGAATACAAATTTTAGATCACTTTTTTACTTTTTTTTTTCCTCATACAAAAAAACAGTGGCAGAAGCAGGTCCCATATGGTCTAGCGGTTAGGATTCCTGGTTTTCACACAAGTGACCCAGGTTCGACTCCCGGTATGGGAATGTGTTTTTTTTAATAAACTTGCAGGCAAGTTCAAAGGAGGGTGAGGTCATTGGAAAGTGAAGCGGATGGAGTTGTAGTTGGTCTTTGTGGGTGAAAAGAAAGAAATCGGAACACATCTGTTGTTAGCCATTTATTATATCCATTTTCTCAAGATCCCACTTGGCTTCAAAGCTAAACTCATCCCCATCTCCACTTTCTAACTCTATGATGCTAAGGAAGTCAACCAAACCTCATGGCAAAAGATGGAAAAATTGCCTGGTGTGAGGATCAAACTCACAGTTTTCAGATTACTAAATTCATAGGCCGACCAGATCACTGCAGAGTTAAGCAGCTGGAGTTGGAGTTGTTCTTTGTGGATGAAAAAAGAAAACCATTACCCCACAGCTTTAAGCCATTCATTTGGTCCACTTGCCTTCTAAGCTAAACTCATGCCCATCTCTTAACCTCTTCAGGACCCATGACGTAAGCATACGTCATCACACCCTGGGTCTTAAGGACCCATGACGTATGCATACGTCATGTCTTTTTCTGGTCTCCGCCGCTCACTCGGCGGAGATCGGAAGCGGATCCCTGCTGAAATCCTTCAGCAGGGATCCAGGACAAACGCCGAGGGGGGCCATGTAGGCCCCCCCATGTCGGCGATCGCAGCAAATCGAAAGGGAAATCGCCCTTGCGATCTGCGGCGATACCGGGCTGATCGGGTCTCTGGGACCCGACCGCCCGGTAATTTCGCATGATCCCGGCTGTCACAGACAGCCAGGACCATGCTAAAGCATAGGAGCGAGGTGGCAAGCCGGCCACCTCCTCCTATACCCTGCGATCTGTCGGTTAGTTAACCGACCAATCGCAGGGGGGGGCGGTTACTTCCTCCCGTCCTGCCCGGCCCCTTGAAGTCCGGAGAGGACAGGAGGAAGACCAGAGGACGCGGCGGGGGACGGGGGAGTGCTGGGGACCGGCCCCGGTACTTACCTCGTCCCTGAAGACCCGGATCCCGGCGAGGAAGATGGCGGCGGCGGCGACAGGTGAGTAGATCTTCAGCCGCGGTCGGGCCCTTTACAGCAATGCACGTCGCCGTAAAGCGACATGCATTGCTGTATTGGGACCCTATATACTACAACTCCCAGCATGCCCAGACAGTCCTTGGTATCTGGGCATGCTGGGAGTTGCAGTTTTGCAACAATTGGTGGTCCACAGTTTGGAGACCACTGTGCCCTTCCAGATGTTGCAAAACTACACATTCTCAGCATGCCCTTACTGTCCAGGCATGCTGGGAGTTGTAGTTCTGTAACATCTGGCCCTCCAGATGTTGCAGAACTACAACTCCCAGCATGCCTGGACAGTTTTGGCACACTGGGAGTTGTAGTTTTGCAACATCTGGAAGGGCACAGATTGGGAACCACTGTATAAGTGGTCTGCAAACTGTAGTCCTCCATATGTTGCAAACTACAACTCCAAGCATGCTGGGAGTTGTAGTTTGGCAACATCTGGCTCTAAAGATGTTGCCGAACTACTACTCCCAGCATGCCTGAGAATGTTTGGGAGTTGTGGTTTTGCAACAACAGGAGGCACACTGGTTGGGAAACATTGTCTGTTTCCTAACTCAGTGTTTCCCATCCTGTGTGCCTCCAGCTGTTGCAAAACTATAACTACCAGCATGCACTGATAGACTGTGCATGCTGGGAGTTGTAGTTTTGCAACAGCTGGAGGTCCCCCTTGTGAATGTACAGGGTACATTCACATGGGCAGGGGCTTACATTGAGTATCAGGCTGCAAGTTTGCGATGCAGCAAATTTTGCGCGGCAGCTCAAACTCGCAGCGGGAAACTCGCTTTAACCCCCCCTGCCCGTGTGACTGTACCCTAAAAACACTACACTACCACAAAATAAAATAAAAAGTAAAAAACACTACATATACACATACCCCTACAAAGCCCCCCTCCCCTCCCCAATAAAAATGAAAAACGTCTGGTACGCCACTGTTTTCAAAATGGAGCCTCCAGCTGTTGCAAAACAACAACTCCCAGTATTGCCGGACAGCCGTTGACTGTCCAAGCATGCTGGGAGTTTTGCAACAGCTGGAGGCACCCTGTTTGGGAATCACTGGCATAGAATACCCTTATGTCCAACCCTATGCAAATCCCTAATTCAGGCCTCAAATGCGCATGGCGCACTCTCACTTTGGAGCCCTGTCGTATTTCAAGGCAACAGTTTAGGGCCACATATGGGGTATCGCCGTATTCGGGAGAAATTGCCTTCCAAATTTTGTGGGGCTTTTTCTCCTTTCACCCCTTATGAAAAGGTGAAGTTGGGGTATACACCAGCATGTTAGTGTAAAAAAATAAATTTTTTACACTAACATGCTGGTGTTGCCCTATACTTTTCATTTTGACAAGAGGTAAAAGGGAAAAAAAAGCCCCCCAAAATTTGTAATGCAACTTCTCCCGACTACGGAGATACCCCATATGTGGGCGCAAAGTGCTCTGGGGGCGCACAACAAGGCTCAGAAGGGAGAGTGCACCATGTACATTTGAGGTGATTTGAACAGGGGTGGCTGATTGTTACAGTGGTTTTGACAAACGCAAAAAAAAAAAAACATGTGACCCCATTTCGGAAACTACACCCCTCACGGAATGTAATGAGGGGATCAGTGAGAATTTACACCCCACTGGTGTCTGACAGATCTTTGGAACAGTGGGCTGCGCAAATTAAAAATTTTGTACAGCCCACTGTTCCAAAGATCTGACAGACACCAGTGGGGGGTAAATGCTCACTGCACCCCTTGTTACGTTCCTCAAGGGGTCTAGTTACCAAAATGGTATGCCATGTGGGGGTTATTTTGCTGTTCTGGCACCATTTGGGCTTCCTAAATGCGACAAGCCCCCCGAGCAAAATTTGCTCTCAAAAAGCCAAATATGACTCCTTCTCTTCTGAGCATTGTAGTTCGCCCGTAGTGCGCTTCAGGTCAACTTATGGGGTACCTCCATACTAGGAAGAGATGGGGTTACAAATTTTGGGGGGCATTTTCTGCTATTAACCCTTGCAAAAATGTGAAATTTGGGGGGGAAACACACATTTTAGTGAAAAAAATGTTTTTTTTTTATATATGCAAAAGTCGTGAAACCCCTGTGGGGTGTTAAGGCTCACTTCATTCCTTGTTACGTTCCTCAAGGGGTCTAGTTTCCAAAATGGTATGGCATGTGGGTATTTTTTGCTGTCCTGGCACCATAGGGGCTTCCTAAATGCGACATGCCCCCGAGCAAAATTTGCTCTCAAAAAGCCAAATATGACTCCTTCTCTTCTGAGCATTGTAGTTCGCCCATAGTACACTTCATGTCAACTTATGGGGTACCTCCATACTCAGAAGAGATGGGGTTACAAATTTTGGGGGGTATTGTCTGCTATTAACCCTTGCAAAAATGTGAAATTTGGGGGGAAACACACATTTTATTGAAATTTTTTTTACATTTTTTTACATATGCAAAAGTCGTGAAACACCTGTGGGGTATTAAGGCTCACTTTATTCCTTGTTACATTCCTCAAGGGGTCTAGTTTCCAAAATTGTATGCCATGTGTTTTTTTTCCTGTTTTTGCACCATAGGGGCTTCCTAAATGCAACATGCCCCCCAAAAACCATTTCAGAAAAACGTACTCTTCAAAATCCCCTTGTCGCTCCTTCCCTTCTGAGCCCTCTACTGCGCCCGCCGAACTTTTTACATAGACATATGAGGTATGTCCTTACATGAGAGAAATTGGGCTACAAATATATGTATACATTTTCTCCTTTTACCCCTTGTAAAAATTCAAAAATTGGGTCTACAAGAACATGCGAGTGTAAAAAATGAAGATTGTGAATTTTCTCCTTCACTTTGCTGCTATTCCTGTGAAACACCTAAAATTAAAATGCTGACTGAATGTCATTTTGAATACTTTGGGGGGTGCAGTTTTTAAAATGGGGTCATTTGTGGGGTATTTCTAAGATGAAGACCCTTCAAATCCACTTCAAACCTGAACTGGTCCCTGAAAAATTGTGATTTTGGAAATTTTGTGAAAAATTTGAAAATTGCTGCTGAACTTTGAAGCCCTCTGGTGTCTTCCAAAAGTAAAAACTCGTCAACTTTATGATGCAAATATAAAGTAGACATATTGTATATGTGAATAAAATAAAATAATATTTGGAATATCCATTTTCATTACAAGCAGAGAGCTTCAAAGTTAGAAAAATGCTAAATTTTCAAATTTTTCATCAAATTTTGGGATTTTTCACCAAGAAAGGATGCAAGTTACCAAAAAATTTTACCACTAAGTTAAAGTAGAATATGTCACGAAAAAACAGTCTCGGAATCAGAATGATAACTAAAAGCATTCCAGAGTTATTAATGTTTAAAGTGACAGTGGTCAGATGTGCAAAAATGGCCGGGTCCTAAGGTGTAAAATGGCTGGGTCGTTAAGGGGTTAAGGAAATCAACAAAACCTCATGGCTAAAGCCAAGAAAAATTGCCCCGTGTGAGGATCGAACTCACGACCTTCAGATTATGAGACTGACGCGCTACCTACTGCGCTAACGAGGCAAGTGGCATGGTGGTGTGATCCAGTGCCAAGCTGATAATTCAAAAAAATACAAATTTTAGATCACTTTTTTACTTTTTTTTTTCCTCATACAAAAAAACTGTGGCAGAAGCCGTTTCCATATGGTCTAGCGGTTAGGATTCCTGGTTTTCACCCAGGCGGCCCGGGTTCAACTCCCGGTATCGGAATGTGTTTTTTTTATAAACTTGCAGGCAAGTTCAAAGGAGGGTGAGGTCATTGGAAAGTGAAGAGGATGGAGTTGTAGTTGTTCTTTGTGGGTGAAAAGAAAGAAATCGGAACACATCTGTTGTTAGCCATTTATTATATCTATTTTCTCAAGATCTCACTTGGCTTCAAAGCTAAACTCATCCCCATCTCCACTTTCTAACTCTATGATGCTAAGGAAGTCAACCAAACCTCATGGCAAAAGATGGAAAAATTGCCTGTTGTGAGGATCAAACTCACAGTTTTCAGATTATTAAATTCATAGGCCGACCAGATCACTGCAGAGTTAAGCAGCTGGGTTGGAGTTGTTCTTTGTGGATAAAAAAGAAAATCATTACCCCACAGCTTTAAGCCATTCATTTGGTCCACTTGCCTTCTAAGTTAAACTTATGCCCATCTCTTAAGGAAATCAACAAAACTTCATGGCTAAAGACAAGAAAATTGCCCAGTTTTGTCTCTCATGGCTAAAGACAAGAAGTCAACCAAACCTCATGGCAAAAGATGGAAAAATTGCCCGGTGTGAGGATCAAACTCACAGTTTTCAGATTATTAAATTCATAGGACGACCAGATCACTGCAGAGTTAAGCAGCTGGAGTTGTAGTTGGTCTTTGTGGGTGAAAAGAAAGAAATCGGAACACATCTGTTGTTAGCCATTTATTATATCTATTTTCTCAAGATCTCACTTGGCTTCAAAGCTAAACTCATCCCCATCTCCACTTTCTAACTCTATGATGCTAAGGAAGTCAACTAAACCTCATGGCAAAAGATGGAAGAATTCGACTCCCGGCATGGGAATGTGTTTTTTTTATAAACTTGCAAGCAAGTTCAAAGGAGGGTGAGGTCATTGGAAAGTGAAGCGGATGGAGTTGTAGTTGGTCTTTGTGGGTGAAAAGAAAGAAATCGGAACACATCTGTTTTTAGCCATTTATTATATCTATTTTCTCAAGATCCCACTTGGCTTCTAAACTTGCTTGCAAGTTTATAAAAAAAACACATTCCCATACCGGGAGTTGAATTTTTCCATCTTTTGCCAAGAGGTTTGGTTGACTTCCTTAGCATCATAGAGTTAGAAAGTGGAGATGGGGATGAGTTTAGCTTTGAAGCCAAGTGGGATCTTGAGAAAATAGATAAAATAAATGGCTAACAACAGATGTGTTCCGATTTCTTTCTTTTCACCCACAAAGACCAACTACAACTCCATCCACTTCACTTTCCAATGACCTCACCCTCCTTTGAACTTGCCTGAAATTGCCCGGTGTGAGGATCAAACTCACAGTTTTCAGATTATTAAATTCATAGGCCGACCAGATCATTGCAGAGTTAAGCAGCTGGAGTTGGAGTTGTTCTTTGTGGATGAAAAAAGAAAATCAATACCCCACAGCTTTAAGCCATTCATTTGGTCCACTTGCCTTTTAAGCTAAACTCATGCCCATCTCTTAAGGAAATCAACAAAACCTCAAGGCTAAAGCCAAGAAAAATTGCCCCGTGTAAGGATCGAACTCACGACCTTCACATTATGAGACTGACGCGCTACCTACTGCGCTAACGAGGCAAGTGGCATGGTGGCATGATCCAGTGCAAAGCTGATAATTCAAAAGAATACAAATTTTAGATCACTTTTTTACTTTTTTTTTCCTCATACAAAAAAAACATTGGCAAAAGCAGGTCCCATATGGTCTAGCGGTTAGGATTCCTGGTTTTCACCCAGGCAGCCCGGGTTTGACTCCTGGTATGGGAATGTGTTTTTTTTATAAACTTGCAGGCAAGTTCAAAGGAGGGTGAGGTCATTGGAAAGTGAAGCGGATGGAGTTGTAGTTGGTCTTTGTGGGTGAAAAGAAAGAAATCGGAACACATCTGTTGTTAGCCATTTATTATATCCATTTTCTCAAGATCCCACTTGGCTTCAAAGCTAAACTCATCCCCATCTCCACTTTCTAACTCTATGATGCTAAGGAAGTCAACCAAACCTCATGGCAAAAGATGGAAAAATTGCCTCGTGTGGGGATCAAACCCACAGTTTTCAGATTATTAAATTCATAGACCGACCAGATCACTGCAGAGTTAAGCAGCTGGAGTTGAAGTTGTTCTTTGTGGATAAAAAAAGAAAATCATTACCCCACAGCTTTAAGCCATTCATTTGGTCCACTTGCTTTCTAAGCTAAACTCATGCCCATCTCTTAAGGAATTCAGCAAAACCTCATGGCTAAAGACAAGAAAATTGCCCAGTTTTGTCTCTCATGGCTAAAGACAAGAAGTCAACCAAACCTCATGGCAAAAGATGGAAAAATTACCTTCTAAGATAAACTCATGCACATCTCTTAAGGAATTCAGCAAAACCTCATGGCTAAAGACAATAAAATTGCCCAGTTTTGTCTCTCATGGCTAAAGACAAGAAGTCAACCAAACCTCATGGCAAAAGATGGAAAAATTGCCCGGTGTGAGAATCAAACTCACAGTTTTCAGATTATTAAACTCAAAGGCCGACCAGATCACTGCAGAGTTAAGCAGCTGGAGTTGGAGTTGTTCTTTGTGGATGAAAAAAGAAAATCCTTACCCCACAGCTTTAAGCCATTCATTTGGTCCACTTGCCTTCTAAGCTAAACTCATGCCCATCTCTTAAGGAAATCAACAAAACCTCATGGCTAAAGCCAAGAAAAATTGCCCCGTGTGAGGATTGAACTCACGACCTTCAGATTATGAGACTGACGCGCTACCTACTGCGCTAACGAGGCAAGTGGCATGGTGGTATGATCCAGTGCCAAGCTGATAATTCAAAAGAATACAAATTTTAGATCACTTTTTTACTTTTTTTTTTCCTCAAACAAAAAAACAGTGGCAGAAGTAGGTCCCTTATGGTCTAGCGGTTAGGATTCCTAGTTTTCACCCAGGCGGCCCAGGTTCGTCTCCCGGTATCGGAATGTGTTTTTTTTTTTATAAACTTGCAGGCAAGTTCAAAGGAGGGTGAGGTCATTGGAAAGTGAAGCGGATGGAGTTGTAGTTGGTCTTTGTGGGTGAAAAGAAAGAAATCGTAACACATCTGTTGTTAGCCATTTATTATATCCATTTTCTCAAGATCCCACTTGGCTTCAAAGCTAAACTCATCCCCATCTCCACTTTCTAACTCTATGATGCTAAGGAAGTCAACCAAACCTCATGGCAAAAGATGGAAAAATTGCCTGGTGTGAGGATTAAACTCACAGTTTTCAGATTATTAAATTCATAGGCCGACCAGATCACTGCAGAGTTAAGCAGCTGGAGTTGGAGTTGTACTTTGTGGATGGAAAAAGAAAATCATTACCCCACAGCTTTAAGCCATTCATTTGGTCCACTTGCCTTCTAAGCTAAACTCGTGCCCATCTCTTAAGGAATTCAGCAAAACCTCATGGCTAAAGACAAGAAAATTGCCCAGTTTTGTCTCTCATGGCTAAAGACAAGAAGTCAACCAAACCTCATGGCAAAAGATGGAAAAATTACCTTCTAAGCTAAACTCATGCCCATCTCTTAAGGAAATCAACAAAACCTCATGGCTAAAGACAAGAAAATTGCCCAGTTGTGTCTCTCATGGCTAAAGACAAGAAGTCAACCAAACCTCATGGCAAAAGATGGAAAAATTGCCCGGTGTGAGAATCAAACTCACAGTTTTCAGATTATTAAATTCATAGGCCGACCAGATCACTGCAGAGTAAGGCTGGGTTCACACTACGTTTTGTTCATATCATTTGAAAGTGAAGCGGACGGAGTTCTAGTTGGTCTTTGTGGGTGAAAAGAAAGAAATCGGAACACATCTGTTGTTAGCCATTTATTATATCCATTTTCTCAAGATCCCACTTGGCTTCAAAGCTAAACTCATCCCCATCTCCACTTTCTAACTCTATGATGCTAAGGAAGTCAACCAAACCTCATGGGAAAAGATGGAAAAATTGCCTGGTGTGAGGATTAAACTCACAGTTTTCAGATTATTAAATTCATAGGCCGACCAGATCACTGCAGAGTAAAGCAGCTGGAGTTGGAGTTGTACTTTAAGGATGGAAAAAGAAAATCATTACCCCACAGCTTTAAGCCATTCATTTGGTCCATTTGCCTTCTAAGCTAAACTCATGCCCATCTCTTAAGGAATTCAGCAAAACCTCATGGCTAAAGACAAGAAAATTGCCCAGTTGTGTCTCTCATGGCTAAAGACAAGAAGTCAACCAAACCTCATGGCAAAAGATGGAAAAATTAGCTTCTAAGCTAAACTCATGCCCATCTCTTAAGGAAATCAACAAAACCTCATGGCTAAAGACCAGAAAATTGCCCAGTTTTGTCTCTCATGGCTAAAGACAAGAAGTCAACCAAACCTCATGGCAAAAGATGGAAAAAATGCCCAAAGTGAGGATCAAACTCCCAGTTTTCAGATTATTAAATTCATAGGCCGACCAGATCACTGCAGAGTTAAGCAGCTGGAGTTGGAGTTGTTCTTTGTGGATGAAAAAAGAAAATCCTTACCCCACAGCTTTAAGCCATTCATTTGGTCCACTTGCCTTCTAAGCTAAACTCATGCCCATCTCTTAAGGAAATCAACAAAACCTCATGGCTAAAGCCAAGAAAAATTGCCCCGTGTGAGGATTGAACTCACGACCTTCAGATTATGAGACTGACGCGCTACCTACTGCGCTAACGAGGCAAGTGGCATGGTGGTATGATCCAGTGCCAAGCGGATAATTCAAAAGAATACAAATTTTAGATCACTTTTTAACTTTTTTTTTTCCTCAAACAAAAAAACTGTGGCAGAAGTAGGTCCCATATGGTCTAGCGGTTAGGATTCCTGGTTTTCACCCAGACGGCCCGGGTTCTACTCCCGGTATGGGAATGCGTTTTTTTTATAAACGTGCAGGCAAGTTCAAAGGAGGGTGAGGTCATTTGAAAGTGAAGCGGACGGAGTTCTAGTTGGTCTTTGTGGGTGAAAAGAAAGAAATCGGAACACATCTGTTGTTAGCCATTTATTATATCCATTTTCTCAAGATCCCACTTGGCTTCAAAGCTAAACTCATCCCCATCTCCACTTTCTAACTCTATGATGCTAAGGAAGTCAACCAAACCTCATGGCAAAAGATGGAAAAATTGCCTGGTGTGAGGATTAAACTCACAGTTTTCAGATTATTAAATTCATAGGCCGACCAGATCACTGCAGAGTTAAGCAGCTGGAGTTGGAGTTGTACTTTAAGGATGGAAAAAGAAAATCATTACCCCACAGCTTTAAGCCATTCATTTGGTCCACTTGCCTTCTAAGCTAAACTCATGCCCATCTCTTAAGGAATTCAGCAAAACCTCATGGCTAAAGACAAGAAAATTGCCCAGTTGTGTCTCTCATGGCTAAAGACAAGAAGTCAACCAAACCTCATGGCAAAAGATGGAAAAATTACCTTCAAAGCTAAACTCATGCCCATCTCTTAAGGAAATCAACAAAACCTCATGGCTAAAGACCAGAAAATTGCCCAGTTTTGTCTCTCATGGCTAAAGACAAGAAGTCAACCAAACCTCATGGCAAAAGATGGAAAAAATGCCCAAAGTGAGGATCAAACTCACAGTTTTCAGATTATTAAATTCATAGGCCGACCAGATCACTGCAGAGTTAAGCAGCTGGAGTTGGAGTTGTTCTTTGTGGATGAAAAAAGAAAATCCTTACCCCACAGCTTTAAGCCATTCATTTGGTCCACTTGCCTTCTAAGCTAAACTCATGCCCATCTCTTAAGGAAATCAACAAAACTTCATGGCTAAAGCCAAGAAAAATTGCCCCGTGTGAGGATTGAACTCACGACCTTCAGATTATGAGACTGACGCGCTACCTACTGCGCTAACGAGGCAAGTGGCATGGTGGTATGATCCAGTGCCAAGCGGATAATTCAAAAGAATACAAATTTTAGATCACTTTTTAACTTTTTTTTTTCCTCAAACAAAAAAACTGTGGCAGAAGTAGGTCCCATATGGTCTAGCGGTTAGGATTCCTGGTTTTCACCCAGGCGGCCCGGGTTCGTCTCCCGGTATCGGAATTTGTTTTTTTTATAAACTTGCAGGCAAGTTCAAAGGAGGGTGAGGTAATTGGAAAGTGAAGCGGATGGAGTTGTAGTTGGTCTTTGTGGGTGAAAAGAAAGAAATTGGAACACATCTGTTGTTAGCCATTTATTATATCCATTTTCTCAAGATCCAACTTGGCTTCAAAGCTAAACTCATCCCCATCTCCACTTTCTAACTCTATGATGCTAAGGAAGTCAACCAAACCTCATGGCAAAAGATGGAAAAATTGCCTGGTGTGAGGATTAAACTCACAGTTTTTAGATTATTAAATTCATAGGCCGACCAGATCACTGCAGAGTTAAGCAGCTGGAGTTGGAGTTGTACTTTGTGGATGGAAAAAGAAAATCATTACCCCACAGCTTTAAGCCATTCATTTGGTCCACTTGCCTTCTAAGCTAAACTCATGCCCATCTCTTAAGGAATTCAGCAAAACCTCATGGCTAAAGACAAGAAAATTGCCCAGTTGTGTCTCTCATGGCTAAAGACAAGAAGTCAACCAAACCTCATGGCAAAAGATGGAAAAATTGCCCTAAGTGAGGATCAAACTCACAGTTTTCAGATTATTAAATTCATAGGCCGACCAGATCACTGCAGAGTTAAGCAGCTGGAGTTGGAGTTGTTCTTTGTGGATGAAAAAAGAAAATCCTTACCCCACAGCTTTAAGCCATTCATTTGGTCCACTTGCCTTCTAAGCTAAACTCATGCCCATCTCTTAAGGAAATCAACAAAACCTCATGGCTAAAGCCAAGAAAAATTGCCCCGTGTGAGGATGGAACTCACGACCTTCAGATTATGAGACTGACGCGCTACCTACTGCGCTAACGAGGCAAGTGGCATGGTGGTATGATCCAGTGCCAAGCGGATAATTCAAAAGAATACAAATTTTGGATCACTTTTTTACTTTTTTTTTTCCTCATACAAAAAAACTGTGGCAGAAGCAGGTCCCATATGGTCTAGCGTTTAGGATTCCTGGTTTTCACCCAGGCGGCCCGGGTTCGACTCCCGGTATTGGAATTTGTTATTTTTATAAACTTGCAGGCAAGTTCAAAGGAGGGTGAGGTCATTTGAACGTGAAGCGGACGGGGTTCTAGTTGGTCTTTGTGGGTGAAAAGAAAGAAATCAGAACACATCTGTTGTTAGCCATTTATTATATCCATTTTCTCAAGATCCCACTTGGCTTCAAAGCTAAACTCATCCCCATCTCCACTTTCTAACTCTATGATGCTAAGGAAGTCAACCAAACCTCATGGCAAAAGATGGAAAAATTGCCTGGTGTGAGGATTAAACTCACAGTTTTCAGATTATTAAATTCATAGGCCGACCAGATCACTGCAGAGTTAAGCAGCTGGAGTTGGAGTTGTACTTTAAGGATGGAAAAAGAAAATCATTACCCCACAGCTTTAAGCCATTCATTTGGTCCACTTGCCTTCTAAGCTAAACTCATGCCCATCTCTTAAGGAATTCAGCAAAACCTCATGGCTAAAGACAAGAAAATTGCCCAGTTGTGTCTCTCATGGCTAAAGACAAGAAGTCAACCAAACCTCATGGCAAAAGATGGAAAAATTACCTTCAAAGCTAAACTCATGCCCATCTCTTAAGGAAATCAACAAAACCTCATGGCTAAAGACCAGAAAATTGCCCAGTTTTGTCTCTCATGGCTAAAGACAAGAAGTCAACCAAACCTCATGGCAAAAGATGGAAAAAATGCCCAAAGTGAGGATCAAACTCACAGTTTTCAGATTATTAAATTCATAGGCCGACCAGATCACTGCAGAGTTAAGCAGCTGGAGTTGGAGTTGTTCTTTGTGGATGAAAAAAGAAAATCCTTACCCCACAGCTTTAAGCCATTCATTTGGTCCACTTGCCTTCTAAGCTAAACTCATGCCCATCTCTTAAGGAAATCAACAAAACTTCATGGCTAAAGCCAAGAAAAATTGCCCCGTGTGAGGATTGAACTCACGACCTTCAGATTATGAGACTGACGCGCTACCTACTGCGCTAACGAGGCAAGTGGCATGGTGGTATGATCCAGTGCCAAGCGGATAATTCAAAAGAATACAAATTTTAGATCACTTTTTTACTTTTTTTTTTCCTCAAACAAAAAAACTGTGGCAGAAGTAGGTCCCATATGGTCTAGCGGTTAGGATTCCTGGTTTTCACCCAGGCGGCCCGGGTTCGTCTCCCGGTATCGGAATGTGTTTTTTTTATAAACTTGCAGGCAAGTTCAAAGGAGGGTGAGGTAATTGGAAAGTGAAGCGGATGGAGTTGTAGTTGGTCTTTGTGGGTGAAAAGAAAGAAATTGGAACACATCTGTTGTTAGCCATTTATTATATCCATTTTCTCAAGATCCAACTTGGCTTCAAAGCTAAACTCATCCCCATCTCCACTTTCTAACTCTATGATGCTAAGGAAGTCAACCAAACCTCATGGCAAAAGATGGAAAAATTGCCTGGTGTGAGGATTAAACTCACAGTTTTTAGATTATTAAATTCATAGGCCGACCAGATCACTGCAGAGTTAAGCAGCTGGAGTTGGAGTTGTACTTTGTGGATGGAAAAAGAAAATCATTACCCCACAGCTTTAAGCCATTCATTTGGTCCACTTGCCTTCTAAGCTAAACTCATGCCCATCTCTTAAGGAATTCAGCAAAACCTCATGGCTAAAGACAAGAAAATTGCCCAGTTGTGTCTCTCATGGCTAAAGACAAGAAGTCAACCAAACCTCATGGCAAAAGATGGAAAAATTGCCCTAAGTGAGGATCAAACTCACAGTTTTCAGATTATTAAATTCATAGGCCGACCAGATCACTGCAGAGTTAAGCAGCTGGAGTTGGAGTTGTTCTTTGTGGATGAAAAAAGAAAATCCTTACCCCACAGCTTTAAGCCATTCATTTGGTCCACTTGCCTTCTAAGCTAAACTCATGCCCATCTCTTAAGGAAATCAACAAAACCTCATGGCTAAAGCCAAGAAAAATTGCCCCGTGTGAGGATGGAACTCACGACCTTCAGATTATGAGACTGACGCGCTACCTACTGCGCTAACGAGGCAAGTGGCATGGTGGTATGATCCAGTGCCAAGCGGATAATTCAAAAGAATACAAATTTTGGATCACTTTTTTACTTTTTTTTTTCCTCATACAAAAAAACTGTGGCAGAAGCAGGTCCCATATGGTCTAGCGGTTAGGATTCCTGGTTTTCACCCAGGCGGCCCGGGTTCGACTCCCGGTATTGGAATTTGTTATTTTTATAAACTTGCAGGCAAGTTCAAAGGAGGGTGAGGTCATTTGAACGTGAAGCGGACGGGGTTCTAGTTGGTCTTTGTGGGTGAAAAGAAAGAAATCAGAACACATCTGTTGTTAGCCATTTATTATATCCATTTTCTCAAGATCCCACTTGGCTTCAAAGCTAAACTCATCCCCATCTCCACTTTCTAACTCTATGATGCTAAGGAAGTCAACCAAACCTCATGGCAAAAGATGGAAAAATTGCCTGGTGTGAGGATTAAACTCACAGTTTTCAGATTATTAAATTCATAGGCCGACCAGATCACTGCAGAGTTAAGCAGCTGGAGTTGGAGTTGTACTTTGTGGATGGAAAAAGAAAATCATTACCCCACAGCTTTAAGCCATTCATTTGGTCCACTTGCCTTCTAAGCTAAACTCATGCCCATCTCTTAAGGAATTCAGCAAAACCTCATGGCTAAAGACAAGAAAATTGCCCAGTTGTGTCTCTCATGGCTAAAGACAAGAAGTCAACCAAACCTCATGGCAAAAGATGGAAAAATTGCCCAAAGTGAGGATCAAACTCACAGTTTTCAGATTATTAAATTCATAGGCCGACCAGATCACTGCAGAGTTAAGCAGCTGGAGTTGGAGTTGTTCTTTGTGGATGAAAAAAGAAAATCCTTGCCCCACAGCTTTAAGCCATTCATTTGGTCCACTTGCCTTCTAAGCTAAACTCATGCCCATCTCTTAAGGAAATCAACAAAACCTCGTGGCTAAAGCCAAGAAAAATTGCCCCGTGTGAGGATCGAACTCACAACCTTCAGATTATGAGACTGACGCGCTACCTACTGCGCTAACGAGGCAAGTGGCTTGGTGGTATGATCCAGTGCCAAGCGGATAATTCAAAAGAATACAAATTTTAGATCACTTTTTTACTTTTTTTATTTCCTCATACAAAAAAACTGTGGCAGAAGCAGGTCCCATATGGTCTAGCGGTTAGGATTCCTGGTTTTCACCCAGACGGCCCGGGTTCGACTCCCGGTATGGGAATGCGTTTTTTTTATAAACGTGCAGGCAAGTTCAAGGGAGGGTGAGGTCATTTGAAAGTGAAGCGGACGGAGTTCTAATTGGTCTTTGTGGGTGAAAAGAAAGAAATCGGAACACATCTGTTGTTAGCCATTTATTATATCCATTTTCTCAAGATCCCACTTGGCTTCAAAGCTAAACTCATCCCCATCTCCACTTTCTTACTCTATGATGCTAAGGAAGTCAACCAAACCTCATGGCAAAAGATGGAAAAATTGCCTGGTGTGAGGATTAAACTCACAGTTTTCAGATTATTAAATTCATAGGCCGACCAGATCACTGCAGAGTTAAGCAGCTGGAGTTGGAGTTGTACTTTGTGGATGGAAAAAGAAAATCATTACCCCACAGCTTTAAGCCATTCATTTGGTCCACTTGCCTTCTAAGCTAAACTCATGCCCATCTCTTAAGGAATTCAGCAAAACCTCATGGCTAAAGACAAGAAAATTGCCCAGTTGTGTCTCTCATGGCTAAAGACAAGAAGTCAACCAAACCTCATGGCAAAAGATGGAAAAATTGCCCAAAGTGAGGATCAAACTCACAGTTTTCAGATTATTAAATTCATAGGCCGACCAGATCACTGCAGAGTTAAGCAGCTGGAGTTGGAGTTGTTCTTTGTGGATGAAAAAAGAAAATCCTTGCCCCACAGCTTTAAGCCATTCATTTGGTCCACTTGCCTTCTAAGCTAAACTCATGCCCATCTCTTAAGGAAATCAACAAAACCTCGTGGCTAAAGCCAAGAAAAATTGCCCCGTGTGAGGATCGAACTCACAACCTTCAGATTATGAGACTGACGCGCTACCTACTGCGCTAACGAGGCAAGTGGCTTGGTGGTATGATCCAGTGCCAAGCGGATAATTCAAAAGAATACAAATTTTAGATCACTTTTTTACTTTTTTATTTCCTCATACAAAAAAACTGTGGCAGAAGCAGGTCCCATATGGTCTAGCGGTTAGGATTCCTGGTTTTCACCCAGACGGCCCGGGTTCGACTCCCGGTATGGGAATGCGTTTTTTTTATAAACGTGCAGGCAAGTTCAAAGGAGGGTGAGGTCATTTGAAAGTGAAGCGGACGGAGTTCTAATTGGTCTTTGTGGGTGAAAAGAAAGAAATCGGAACACATCTGTTGTTAGCCATTTATTATATCCATTTTCTCAAGATCCCACTTGGCTTCAAAGCTAAACTCATCCCCATCTCCACTTTCTTACTCTATGATGCTAAGGAAGTCAACCAAACCTCATGGCAAAAGATGGAAAAATTGCCTGGTGTGAGGATTAAACTCACAGTTTTCAGATTATTAAATTCATAGGCCGACCAGATCACTGCAGAGTTAAGCAGCTGGAGTTGGAGTTGTACTTTGTGGATGGAAAAAGAAAATCATTACCCCACAGCTTTAAGCCATTCATTTGGTCCACTTGCCTTCTAAGCTAAACTCATGCCCATCTCTTAAGGAATTCAGCAAAACCTCATGGCTAAAGACAAGAAAATTGCCCAGTTTTGTCTCTCATGGCTAAAGACAAGAAGTCAACCAAACCTCATGGCAAAAGATGGAAAAATTACCTTCTAAGCTAAACTCATGCCCATCTCTTAAGGAAATCAACAAAACCTGATGGCTAAAGACAAGAAAATTGCCCAGTTTTGTCTCTCATGGCTAAAGACAAGAAGTCAACCAAACCTCATGGCAAAAGATGGAAAAATTGCCCGGTGTGAGAATCAAACTCACAGTTTTCAGATTATTAAATTCATAGGCCGACCAGATCACTGCAGAGTTAAGCAGCTGGAGTTGGAGTTGTTCTTTGTGGATGAAAAAAGAAAATCCTTACCCCACAGCTTTAAGCCATTCATTTGGTCCACTTGCCTTCTAAGCTAAACTCATGCCCATCTCTTAAGGAAATCAACAAAACCTCATGGCTAAAGCCAAGAAAAATTGCCCCGTGTGAGGATTGAACTCACGACCTTCAGATTATGAGACTGACGCGCTACCTACTGCACTAACGAGGCAAGTGGCATGGCGCAATGATCCAGTGCCAAGCTGATAATTCAAAAGAATACAAATTTTAGATCACTTTTTTACTTTTTTTTTTCCTCAAACAAAAAAACAGTGGCAGAAGTAGGTCCCATATGGTCTAGCGGTTAGGATTCCTGGTTTTCACCCAGGCGGCCCGGGTTCGACTCCCGGTATCGGAATGTGTTTTTTTTATAAACTTGCAGGCAAGTTCAAAGGAGGGTGAGGTAATTGGAAAGTGAAGCGGATGGAGTTGTAGTTGGTCTTTGTGGGTGAAAAGAAAGAAATTGGAACACATCTGTTGTTAGCCATTTATTATATCCATTTTCTCAAGATCCAACTTGGCTTCAAAGCTAAACTCATCCCCATCTCCACTTTCTAACTCTATGATGCTAAGGAAGTCAACCAAACCTCATGGCAAAAGATGGAAAAATTGCCTGGTGTGAGGATTAAACTCACAGTTTTCAGATTATTAAATTCATAGGCCGACCAGATCACTGCAGAGTTAAGCAGCTGGAGTTGGAGTTGTACTTTGTGGATGGAAAAAGAAAATCATTACCCCACAGCTTTAAGCCATTCATTTGGTCCACTTGCCTTCTAAGCTAAACTCATGCCCATCTCTTAAGGAAATCAACAAAACCTCATGGCTAAAGACCAGAAAATTGCCAAGTTGTGTCTCTCATGGCTAAAGACAAGAAGTTAACCAAACCTCATGGCAAAAGATGGAAAAATTGCCCAAAGTGAGGATCAAACTCACAGTTTTCAGATTATTAAATTCATAGGCCGACCAGATCACTGCAGAGTTAAGCAGCTGGAGTTGGAGTTGTTCTTTGTGGATGAAAAAAGAAAATCCTTACCCCACAGCTTTAAGCCATTCATTTGGTCCACTTGCCTTCTAAGCTAAACTCATGCCCATCTCTTAAGGAAATCAACAAAACCTCATGGCTAAAGCCAAGAAAAATTGCCCCGTGTGAGGATTGAACTCACGACCTTCAGATTATGAGACTGACGCGCTACCTACTGCGCTAACGAGGCAAGTGGCATGGTGGTTTGATCCAGTGCCAAGCTGATAATTCAAAAGAATACAAATTTTAGATCACTTTTTTACTTTTTTTTTTCCCTCAAACAAAAAAACAGTGGCAGAAGTAGGTCCCATATGGTCTAGCGGTTAGGATTCCTGGTTTTCACCCAGGC